>NC_065580.1:175766039-176378070 GCF_024542745.1 Macaca thibetana thibetana | reverse complement strand
ATGCTCTTTTATTAAAGATACCTATGGAGAACTTTATCCTTTCCTTCATAAGCCTGCCATATTTTTCAGTCAATCTTTGATAGATTTTTAACTAATCATTACATTATTGGAAATAAGTATAGATCTGGGATATAAAATGACTAGCGAAGGATTAAAAGAACACCGACTCTTAATTTTAAACATATCAGCATATCTTTTTCCTTTAAAAATCACCTGATATTTTGGATTAAAAATACATGTATTTTAATACCTTTTAATGGAGGAACCTCTTAGAGGTTTTTTTGTGGAGGAAGCCCCTTAGAATTTGGGGGCTTAACAAGATATATGTCTTACAGCCATGTAAGACCAACTTTAAACACTACTCATCATTTATTTTTAATTTAACGAACAAACTAAAAACTCACTGTCTGTCCAACTAGTCATGGTTTTTTATCATTTTATTTATGATTAAGTCATAAAACACTTAACATATATCAAGACTTGAATTTCATTTATTAATAGATTAAATTGATATAACCTAACACTGCACTTGAATTAACTCAATTTCAGTAACCATAAACTTGTCCTGTGTGACTTCATTTATAACCATTTTTTACTTTGTTAACTCAGTGTCCTCTCACTAATGTGGATCAATGGCAATATACAGGCATATTACCTTTATAAATTCATATATTTTTTCAATGTAGTAACTGTTTGGTAATTTCTGTAAATTCTTTTCCCTTCCTTTGAATGAAATTAGAGAAATGTGGAATACAACTCTTTTATGTAAGCATATCTTCGAGGGCAATATACAAGAAAGTAGGAAAATATCCTAACCCTACATGGATGCCCAATGCTATTATCAATCTCTGTCATCACATCACAGTCTTGCAAAATAATTATTCATAACTCTCCCCTGCATCACTGAGATAGGCTCGTGTCAATTTATACCACCTAGTATTCCACGGCTATGGGCTAGCCACCATCTTTCACACCTCATTGAGTTCCTATCAGACTGTAAAGTACAGTAACTCAGTAATCTCTTGCCTCTCTCCTTTTTGTTAATGTATTGCACACTCTGCCAGTGTAAAGATGTGCATGAACGGGGGTTTTCTCTAGAAACCAAGAAAGAACATCCCACTGCTCATAGCAGCTAAACCACACTGCAAGCAATTGCTTGTCTCCTAATTATAACTATAAAACAATGTTGGATGCACTGGGTTTTAAATGTCTGGCCCAAATTCAGATATCGACTTAGTTTTGAAAAATTACTAGGACAGAGCTGGCACTTAAATGTTTTTGAACAATACCATGATACCATAAAGATATTCTTAAGCTGAGATTTTCTTTTTCTTAAATGAAGCAGTAAGCAAAAATCTCAGTGTACCATGTAAAATGAATTAATTTTAGCATGGCCCTTTGAGTCTATTTTAAATATTATATCCATTTATAAATGGGCTGCTGAGCTGATGGGAAAATAAGAAATGACCTCCCAAGCATTCAGAAATAAAACCAAGAATAAAACTCAGCAGCTTTGCTTGAAAAATAAGATGTAGTACCTCAAAATAATTTCAAAATTTAGTATAAGAAAAAAATTGTTTAGAAGATTTTGAATGAAACATGCAAAATTGGTCTTTGGAGTTGTTATGAACCCATATTTTGAGTAAACTTAAAATAAGGATATAACAGATGCACTATTACCTGGACTTTTTCTTCATAATCTTACTATCATACCCTTAAATCTCTGAGTCTGACATTTCTGGAGGGAGGATTCAGGAATATCCTGCAGAAGCAAGAATACAGAAGAAAGATTGCCTACTTTCAACACAACACTAAGAGACTCTTGACATTCTGTTTCCAGTCCTCCAGGCACCCTCCACTCCCAATTTCTCCGCTCATAATGTCTTCATTCTAAAATGAAGTTGATACTTCCCCAATTCACTTCCCACTTTTTATTTAATTATCTCCCTACAAAAATATGTTGCAACAACTAAATATAACTCCAAGGGAAGCACATGTACATATAAAGACACACGCACACACACACTCCAACACCCTTAGGTAAAACAACATTTAGAGAAACGATGTTATTCTCTTAGGTTTTAAAAGTAAAATGAAAATATCTGTTGGTTTGATTTTGTTTTCCTGAGAGTTTTCCAGAGTGGTTAGCACATGGTTCACATTTAGGAATCAGTATTATTAATGGTATTGGAATCATACTAAATGTCAAACACTGAAGATGCCTTAGTCAATAATGGAATACCAGGCCGGGCGTGGTGGCTCACGCCTGTAATCCCAGCACTTTGGGAGGCCGAGGTGGGCGGATCACCAGATCACGAGATTGAGACCATCCTGGCTAATATGGTGAAACCCCGTCTCTACTAAAAATATGAAAAATTAGCCTGGCGTGGTGGCGGCGCCTGTAGTCCCAGCTACTCGGGAGGCTGAGGCAGGAGAATGGCGGGAACCCGGGAGGCAGAGCTTGCAGTGAGCCCAGATCGCGCAACTGCACTCCAGCCTGGGTGACAGAGTGAGACTCCGTCTCCAAAAAATAAAAAATAAAAACAAATGGAATACCAAATATAATATCCTGTCAAATGGTCCTCAGGGAACTGATGGTCGCAAGATAGTCTATTCAATTTTTATTGCTTTATTATTATTTTTCAGAGACCAGGTCTCTCTCAGTTGTCCAGGCTGGAGTGCAGAGATGCAATTACGGCTCACTGCAGCCTTGACCTCCTTGGCTCAAGCAATCCTCCCTCCTCAGCCTCCTGAGTAGCTGGGACTACAGGCACAAATCCACGCCCAGCTAATTTGTAATTTTTAGTAGAGATGAGGTCTCACTATTGTTGCCCAGGCTGGTCTGGAACTCCTGAGCTCAAGCAATCCTCCCATCTCAATCTCCCAAAGTGCTGGGTTTACAGGCAAGAGCCACTGCACTCAGTCCATGTTAATTTTCCATTTGCAGAACGTTTTTCTTCCAAATAAAAAATGATTACTATTATCTTCCACCTACTCATACAGTAATATTTGTGCCCTAATGAAACATACAAAACAAGATTTTGTCTGAAAAATATCTGTTCAAATATTTGAAATGTACTATTGTTTCTTATATTAACATTTTCTTTTAAGCTGATATTCACAATACAGTGAACTATTTTCATGAAATGCTTCCCTCCGAGTTCAGCAAATTAGTGAACCCTTATGCCATGTTTAATCTTTATTGTCAAACAGTTTTTCCTCTCTATCTAGAACTGTGTGAATTATTTTATTACTTATTTATTATCTCATTTCATACATTGAAGTAAGTTCCCTGCAAAATGAAAATAATCTACTCTCTTCATGATTGACTCCCTAGTACACACAACAATTCTTGGCACATAGTAGATATTCAAGAAATAGCTGTGAAATTAGTGAATAAACAGATGTATCATGTAGCTCCAAATGATCTCAGATCACTGTGCACTTATAATGAAACTCTTATTTGACGTGAGATATTGAGCCACAAGAGGATATGAATTATTTTAAACCACTTAGATAGTTTGCAGCCACGTTTGTACTAAAATGCAAGTCAGTTAACTCATTCCAGCGATTCTTGCCTTTTTCCTACATAACCTCTCCCCTGGTAACTGGAACCTGCATAATCTCCGTTCAAATATGACATGTATAGTTAGATATGATTCCATTTATCATTTCAAGCAGCCTGAAATAATAATCACTGCTATGATTGCAATAGTTTTGATATAGTCTTCAAAAATTTTGTCAATTTTCTTTTGGCAATTTATGTTCTTGTTGCCACAAACTTGTGAGTAGCAAACACTCCACGATTTTTAACATCATTTGGAGTTTGTGCATTTTCACACTTCATTTATCCCCATTAAGATGATAGTTGTTAGTTGTTTCCAGGTTCTTGAGATAATTCTAAATCTTGATTCCGACATCTATGATATTAAGCAGCAAT
This sequence comes from Macaca thibetana thibetana, assembly GCF_024542745.1. NCBI lineage: Eukaryota > Metazoa > Chordata > Mammalia > Primates > Cercopithecidae > Macaca > Macaca thibetana. Next base: position 176,374,130 of record NC_065580.1, on the reverse strand, counting down.
TTCGGGTTTGTGATAATGACAAACTTGACTAAAATACATCTTTGCTTAAGGATGCAAAACAAAGTCTCAAGGGCTAAATTAGATCCACATAAGCATTTTCATTAGCCAGGATAGGCTTCTTTAAAAATATCTATGAAGGTGTATTAATTTCCTGGGGTTGTCATAACAAAATACCAAAACCCAGGTGGCTTAAAATAACAGAAATTTATTTGCTCACAGTGTGCAGGCTAGAAGTCTGAAATCAAGGTCCCAGCAGGGCCATGATCAATCTGACTGCTCTTGGGGGAAATTCTTCCTTGTCACTCCTAGCTTCTGCTGTTTATCTGCAATCCTTGCCTTCTCTTAGCTCGTAGATACATTAGTCCATGTACGTGGCCATCATCTTCTCCCTGTGTGGCTACAAGTCATTTTCCCTCTGTGTGTGTCATCTTGTGTCCCAGTTTTCCCTTTTTATAAGGATACTAGTCAGAATGGATTGGGGCTCACTTTAATGATCTCATCTTAACATGATTATCTCTGTAAAGACCTTATTTCCAAATAAGATCACATTCTGAGATATTCAGCATTAGGGTATTGTAGGTAGCAAAGACACTATTCAACCCCAAACCAAAAGCATTTGGATTAGTGATTTCTACTCAAAGTGGTAGATATATTATAATACTCATAATATTATATGTAATGTGCCATATATATCATATGTGTCATACATACATACCTGTTCTAAATGCATGATGTCCATATATATATGCACACATATATGACAAGTGTTTTGTGTGCGTGTGTGTGTGTGTATTAGTGCAAAGTTTTAAACTTTCTAGTCTCCATAAAATTCTTCTTGCTTTGGCAAAAGCCATTGATTGGTAATTTGAGGTAGTTACTCAGGACATAGTATCTTATCTGATCAACTTTTTTTTTTTTTTTTTTTTTTTTTTGAGACAGAGTCTCGCTCTGTTTCCCAGGCTGGAGTGCAGTGGTGCGATCTTGGCTCACTGCAACCTCCGCCTCCCAGGTTCAAGCGATTCTCCTGCCTCAGCCTCCCGAGTAGCTGGGACTACAGGTGTGTGCCACCATGTCAAGCTAATCTTTGTATTTTTAGTAGAGACAAGGTTTCACCATGTTGGCCAGGATGCTCTCAATCTCTTGACTTTGTGATCCGCCCACCTTAGCCTCCCAAAGTACTGGGATTACAGGCGTGAGCCACCGTGCCTGACCTTGATCAACTTATTTTTGAACTCAGTCTATATGACTTCATTTTATACATAATACTATCACAAATCTTAAGGCTTCTTTTCAGTCTTGTAGCAGATTTTAAAGTGGGGCAAAAAGAGGAATCCATTATCATCACAATGCTAGAACACTGATGTGACATAATGTCTAGTAATGATTTTATAGATCCAATAACATCCAACAGAAAACACAATTTTGTTTGCATGACTCAACTTGAGAGAAAATAATTCATACATTAATGTGACTGAATCCAGGTATTTTCCGGTTAAAATAAGTCATTTCTCATTTTACTTATTTATAGCTTAATATTGGAAAAAGCAGAGAGCATCAACTTGCATATATGTCTCAGTTAAAAATATAGTAGAAAATAGCATATTCGATTAAGACCTTTCTATTCCTCTTACCAATGGTACACATGGGAAAACACTGGAAAATGGAGCATCAAGTCCTAAATCTTTTAAGCAGAATAATATATTTCTCTAATAAATCTGTGCAAAGTATTTTGAATAACATATGGGTTACCATGGGATTTACTGTGATAGGATAGAATATAATAATATATAGTGGAAGTCCTACTTGCTAGAAACTTAGTTTAAATTCCAAACATATTTACTTACCTCATATTTATTAAATTAAAGTGCCAATCTGTGATTCCCACTCCTGGCAGGTGGTTCTCTGTCACATTGTTCAAAAGCAGCATCTACTGGCTGCAACATCCACATCTACCTTCTTCTGTTGCTTGGATTTCTACTGTTTGGTATGTTTTAAACGTCATTCCTTTACATCCCTTGTAAGTTGGATTCCTAGGTATTTTATTCTCTTTGAAGCGATTGTGAATGGAAGTTCATTCATGATTTGGCTCTCTGTTTGTCTGTTACTGGTGTATAAGAATGTTTGTGATTTTTGCACATTAATTTTGTGTCCTGAGACTTTGCTGAAGTTGCTTATCAGCTTAAAGAGATTTTGGGCTGAGATGATGGGGTTTTCTAAATATACAATCATGTCATCTGCAAACAGGGACAATTTGACTTCTTCTTTTCCTATCTGAATACCGTTGATTTCTTTCTCTTGCCTGATTGCCCTAGCCAGAACTTCCAACACTATGTTGAATAGGAGTGGTGAGAGAGGGCATCCATGTCTTGTGCCAGTTTTCAAAGGGAATGCTTCCAGTTTTTGCCCATTCAGTATGATATTGACTGTGGGTTTGTCATAAATAGCTCTCATTATTTTGAGATATGTTCCATCAATATCGAATTTATTGAGCGTTTTTAGCATGAAGGGCTGTTGCATTTTGTCAAAGGCCTTTTCTGCATCTATTGAGATAATCATATGGTTTTTATCTTTAGTTCTGTTTATATATGCTGGGTTACATTTATTGATTTGCGTATGTTGACCCAGCCTTGCATCCCAGGGATGAAGCCCACTTGATCATGGTGGATAAGCTTTTTGATGTGCTGCTGGATTCAGTTTGCCAGTATTTTATTGAGGATTTTTGCATCAATGTTCATCAGGGATATTGGTCTAAAATTCTCTTTTTTTGTGTGTCTCTGCCAGGCTTTGGTATCAGGATGATGTTGGCCTCAACATGAGTTAGGGAGGATTCCCTCTTTTTCTATCTATTGGAATAGTTACAGAAGAAATGGTACCAGCTCCTCCTTGTACCTCTGGTAGAATTCGGCTGTGAATCCGTCTGGTCCTGGACTTTTTTTGGTTGATAGACTATTAATTATTGCCTCAATTTCAGAGCCTGCTATTGGTCTATTCAGGGATTCAACTTCTTCCTGGTTTAGTCTTGGGAGAGCGTAAGTGTCCAGGAAATTATCCATTTCTTTTAGGATTTCTAGTTTATTTGCACAGAGATGTTTATAGTATTCTCTGATAGTAGTTTGTATTTCTGTAAAGGACTTCAAGGAGAACTACAAACCACTGCTCAGTGAAATAAAAGAGGACACAAACAAATGGAAGAACATACCATGCTCATGGATAGGAAGAATCAATATTGTGAAAATGGCCATATTGCCTAAGGTAATTTATAGATTCAATGTCATTCCCATCAAGCTACCAGTGACTTTCTTCACAGAATTGGAGAAAACTGCTTTAAAGTTCATATGGAACCAAAAAAGAGCCCGCATTGCCAAGACAATCCTAAGTCAAAAGAACAAAGCTGGAGGCATCACGCTACCTGACTTCAAACTATACTACAAGGCTACAGTAACCAAAACAGCATGGTACTGGTACCAAAACAGAGATATAGACCAATGGAACAGAACAGAGCCCTCAGAAATAATACCACCCATCTACAGCCATCTGATCATTGACAAACCTGAGAAAAACAAGAAATGGGGACAGGATTCACTATTTAATAAATGGTGCTGGGAAAATTGGCTAGCCATAAGTAGAAAGCTGAAACTGGATCCTTTCCTTACTCCTTATATGAAAATTAATTCAAGATGGATTAGAGACTTAAATGTTAGACCTAAAACCATAAAAACCCTAGAAGAAAACCTAGGCAATACCATTCAGGACATAGGCATGGGAAGGACTTCATGTCTAAAACACCAAAAGCAACAGCAACAAAAGCCAAAATTGACAAATGGGATCTAATTAAACTAAAGAGCTTCTGCACAGCAAAAGAAACTACCATCAGAGTGAACAGGCAGCCTACAGAATGGGAGAAAATTTTTGCAATCTACTCATCTGACAAAGGGCTAATATCCAGAACCTACAAAGAACTCAAACAAATTTATGAGAAAAAGACAAACAACCCCATCAAAAAGTGGGCAAAGGATATGAACAGACATTTCTCAAAAGAAGACATGCATACAGCCAACAGACACATGAAAAAATGCTCATCATCACTGGCCATCAGAGAAATGCAAATCAAAACCACAATGAGATACCATCTCACACCAGTTAGAATGACAATCATTCAAAAGTCAGGAAACAACAGGTGCTGGAGAGGATGTGGAGAAATAGGAACACTTTTACACTGTTGGTGGGATTGTAAACTGGTTCAACCATTGTGGAAAACAGTTTGGCGATTCCTCAAGGATCTAGAACTAGAAATACCATATGACTCAGCCATACCATTACTGGGTATATACCCAAAGGATTATAAATCATGCTGCTATAAAGACACATGCACACGTATGTTTATCATGGCACTATTCACAATAGCAAAGACTTGGAATCAACTCAAATGTCCATCAGTGACAGACTGGATTAAGAAAATGTGGCACATATACACGATGGAATACTATGCAGCCATGAAAAAGGGTGAGTTTGTGTCCTTTGTAGGGACATGGATGCAGCTGGAAACCATCATTCTCAGCAAACTATTTCAAGAATAGAAAACCAAACACCGCATGTTCTCACTCATAGGTGGGAATTGAACAATGAGATCACTTGGACACGGGAAGGGGAACATCACACACTGGGGCCTATTATGGGGAGTGGGGAGCGGGGAGGGATGGAGTTATACCTGATGTAAATGACGAGTTGATGGGTGCAGCACACCAACATGGCACAAGTATACATATGTAACAAACCTGCACGTTGTGCACCTGTACCCTAGAACTTAAAAGTATAATAATAAAAAAAAAAAAAGAAAGGAAAAAAAAAAAGTCATTCCAGGGAGTGGTTTTGAATAGGAAGGTTGGATTACATTGGGAGAAAGAAGAGACCATCAAAAGGTCTTGAAAGCAGATTTCTTTAATAATTTGATTTTTATTAGGTACTTAGAGAAAACAAAATCTATCCATTCAGGACTTCCAGAGTCTCATTGCTTGTGCCAAACATGGAAACCAGCTTGTGGATAGTTATACATCAGAAACCCATTTATGATTACTGTCTCCGAGTAGCTACCTTATTGAGAGATATGAAACACAGCTATACATGGAAGGAATAACAGACTTTATAGAAATGATTAAAATCAAAATACACTCTATCATATATATTTGTATTTAAAGGCTATACTTTACCATTTAAAGGTGGTTATCACAATGAACACAAGATTTGGGAGAATTGCTCATAACTTTATTCTCTTTTTCATTATTTTCAGCATATTAACTTTGAGTTCCAAACATAAGCTATACAAATTATCCAAAAACATGATTGGTACCTTTTGATATGGTACCTCTCAATGCACAGAATGACTGCACTGCCCTCTGATTTGTATTCCCTGCCAACACTCTGACATGATCAATAGCTTTAAAAATTTTTAATTTGAATATTCAGCTTGTTAGATTCCAACAGTTTGCTTCATTGATATTCTTCGATAATGAACTTTTATTTCTTTTAGGCAGGATGAAATGAACTTGGCATATGCCTTTAGCTTTAAAAAATTGTGTTTAAGGAAAATAAACATAAGCATTTAGTATTCTGGAATTTCTTACTACCACAGTGTAATTTACATACCACACATATGTAAGGGTTTCCTTTTCTACTTCTACCAAGTTATCATATAGTTAGTTACTTCTGATGGTTTTAAGAAAAAGTTATAGCAATAGATTCATTATTTGTTTTAATACTATGAATGTAGATTACTGGAAAAATTATTTAATTCACAAGTGATCACTGGTTTACTCATTTATGCATTTTAATGTACAAGTTCTTTTTTCAAAAAAAGAGACATGGGTCTCACTTTGTTGCCCAGGCTGGTCTCAAACTCCTGGGCTCCAGCAATCCTCCTCTCTTGGCCTCCCAAAATGCTGGGGTTACAGGCATGAGCCACTGAGCCTGGCCAAGACAATTCTTATATACTATGTTTTGGGTCAGGTGCTGCCCTACTAGACCAAAATATTAATTCATTTAATTATCTAAAAACCTTAGAAGTCTCTGGAATAATTCAGATTTATTTTGCTCAGCAAATATTCCCTCCCTCCTCCACCTATTGTGAATAAGTGTATGATCCCACCCAACTGACATTGGGCTTGGATTTAAGACTTGCTTTGGCAAGTACAATACATTGACCAGAGAAGAGGTCTTCAATGTGTTTGCATGTTTTGATGTACTTCTTAGGTTTTTATGATATGTCAGTCACTGTCCCTGTTTGGGCTCCAGAATAAACAAATAAAGACCTGGTCCCAACCTCTAAGTTCAGAGTCTAGCCACGCAGAGCCTTCCAACCAATCCCATCCTAGGTCAACTAAACCTTGTGTAGAATTTCACTAAATATAACTTTAATGGTGCTGCCTGGTCATTTGGCCTCAGTCCTATAGTGAAACAGCAAGCACCAAAAAAAGTTATCATTCTTATAGGTGTAATTGACTCTGGTTATCAAGAGAACAGTGAGTCATTGCGACACGATATGGGCAGGAGAGAGTATTGTTGGACCTGGGGTGATACTTTGGTAACCTTGGCATGTCTTTGGTAGAAATCACAAATAATCAGTCTGACAAGGGCATGGTAACCAAGTTCTCAATTCCTTGAGAATGAAAGTCTGGGTGGTCTTATGAAATGAGCAACCCAGATCTGATCAAAGATAGAGGAAGAATACATTGAGTATTATTGATAGCCTTAGTACCAATTTCAGCAGTGATTACTATAGATTGGCCTGCTACTTCTCCTTTCTCTTTTTTCTCCCTTAGAAATTATGCCTTACCACTCTCACGAAGAAGCATTGTCAGCAGAGAGAATATATTGTGAGACACAAGTGGTTATAAGGGGGCGGTATAAGGAATTAACTTGTCAGTGCCCTAACATTACTGTGGGATATTCATTACAACTGATGAACCGATATTGATATATTATTAGTTAATAATAAAGAATTATTATTAGTTATAATTATTAGTTATTAATGATTAGTTAACAATAATGTATCAATATTGGTTTATCAATTATAATAAATAAAGTTTATAGTTTACATTAGGGTCCAAATCTTTGTGTTGTATAGTCTATGGATCTTGACAAATGTATCCTGACATATATCCACCACTACAGTATTATATAGAAGAGTAATATACAGAATGGTTTCACTGTCCTAAAAATCTCCCTTGCTCTGATTGTTCAGTTCCTGTCCACTGAACCCTTGGCAACCACTGATCTTACTATCTCTTTACTTGTGCTTTTTCCAGGATGCCATTTTGTTGGGCCCACCATTTCCTTATTTTCAGCTGTTGAGGTTGGTGTCACAATGAGTTCAGGGACTCGAGTGATGCCACCATTCATCTTGGGTTATAGAGCTGGCTCCTCATGGCGCGTCTTTGAAGGCTTGGTATGAGCAGTTGTAGAAAACTGGGAGAATCTTTCTTTTATCTCTAGCAAGTAAGTTATTCATAACTTATTAACTGGTTTTATAAGTCTTTAATATTTCAACAGCAGTTGACAACCTGAGCAGCTTACCTCCATGAAAACAAATATTGAATATATATAAAATATATGTGTGTATGTATCTACAAATCTACTCAAAATTGTAAGTAGAAAAAATTATAATTATGAGTCATAGGGAATAGGAATAGGATCCACTGCACATAAACAAATCAGGCCTTTCGGTTTGCTGCAAATGGTGCTTTGAAATTTATTCTTTTCATAAATATGTAAGTTAAATTTACTCTTTTCATAAATATGTAAGTTAAATATTATGATTATAATATTTTTCCTAAAATATATGCTTCATCAATATTTTCTGAGGGTGTTCTCCAATATACCCTGCAGTTACCCAGCTGAAATGGCCATGGACATCCCATTACATGTAAAGTACTTTTTTAAAGGGGTTTTGTGTTATGCTACTTTAAAATATAATTATTATTTTTATTGTTACTTTATCTTCATATTTAGAAAAATATAACCGACAAATCCTGTACCTCTGTCTAGTTTCTTTTCGTTAGTATTATAACCACAAGCAAAGAAAACAGATGTTTTTATCACAAAAACATTCTGTAAATATGCAAGGCCAAGAAAGCAACAATTAACACACTGTGCAGTTAGCACCATTTTCTCTAATACACTAAAGGCAGTTATCCAAGAAGGGACCTGTTTATGCTATTCCTATATTGCTAGGGAAGTTGCTGACTGATGACTTATGATCAAGAAAAATTAATTTTCTCTTGTAATATTGAAATTCCCAAAAGCATGAGTTTTGTATCAATGCCTGACTTTCTGAAGTCATATATTTGGAATAATATGTAATACGTAATTTGAATTCAGTTACTCCAAATATCATTATTAGTTATTTTCCAAGAAAAATACATATATTGCATTTGGTATTGCCTAATTTCTGAAATTGGTTGAGTTTAAAATAATAATCTCAAATATGATTTTCTAATAAACATGTAAAATTAGCCACAAGTTATATGAACAATTTTATACACTGTAATCTTATTAGGGGAAAAACTTTTGTCTATATCATTTGGATTGCCTTTGGATAACAATTATATGTTAGAAGGCAAGGTCTAAGGTTAGCAAGGTAAGTTACTAATAAAAAGTTGTGATGTAAGAATTTGAATAAAAATTTAAAGTATGAAAATTAGCCATTTTTGATACAATCTATACTTTGCTTTGTGAATAAAATCCACGTCCATCATATGTAACACTTTTACACACAGCGTACCAACCAGCAATCAGTGGAGAAATACGCCATCCCTTTGTATTTATTACTAATTTTCCTGAAAACTAAACCCCTTTCATATTATAAATTTAATAGTCTACAAGTTTATGTTGTTAAATACACTGAATATTTTCTTAGGAAAATTCTTAGAAATACAACTATCATCCAAAATTTGATTTTATATTTAAATATTTGGTTCACACACAAAAAAAATATATTTGGTTCACATGGCGAAGAATCTTTCTATAAAATCTTTAGCAATTGAGATGCTTTCCAGAGATCTAAAGACGCCCAATTCCTCCACAAATATATTGATATTTAGCATTATTATTCTTCAATTAGATTCCAACTTAAGAAAGAAACACATATTTTACATTTAGTTAAATAATATTTTCTTTGATTAGAATTTGCATCCATATATTCTGGATATGATTATACTTGTCTATCTATCTATGTATTTATGCGTCTATCAATCTATCATCTATCATCTCTCTAGTCTTCATTGCAAAGTGCGTGATAATATTTCCCACCCACTTGTATCTTCCAGTGCTTTTTGTTACTATAGATTTAAATTAACTCCTGCATTAGTGATTAAAGCTTTGTATGTCATAAATGTGTCCCTTTTTTCTCAATTTTTATTTACCTTTTAATTTTGCTTATTTATTATTATTTAATGCTCAAAATATTTGTTTGGTTAAATCAGTCAACCTTTTCCTTTATAGTTTTTGTGTGTGGTGGTAAAGACGAATTTTAAAGCAAGAGTTTTTCTTTTCAATAAACTTTTATTGAGCACTACTGTAGTTTAAGAACACAGAGAGTCAATTAAGTGCTTGTCCAGCCTGCAATTTCAACCCAGTTGTGGAGATAGAAATGTAAGTGTATATCCACACAACATTAAGAAATATTTTAGCAGCAGCAATCTACCAATAAATGCAAAGCGATATGGTGCAAATTGAGAACATATGTGCTGAGAATAAAGGAATATGTCATTGAATGGAGCTTCTAAAGGGAGGGAAATTAGAGATAATAAAAAAACAAGGCTTTCAAAATTTTCATGGCATCTTTTTTCAGTGATTCTTCTATGTGTCTATGAATTATTCTACTTTGCATATATCGGAAGAAGCTGGATCTTGCTACATACATTTTATATATTTCTTCTAGAACAAGAGGAGTTGAAGTTGATATGTTATAAATGCTTAAGTATAAATGCAATTTGCAGCATTATTTTTCTGGGAAATTGAAAGTGAGACAGGAATGGTTAGGAAATAAAAATTAATTATTTTCTTTACTAGCCATGAATGCACTCTATACCTTCAAATCCAGATATACCTTCCCACCCTGTTGCCACCTAGTACTTTTGACGTTTCATTTCAGAAGTAAAGGTATAATAAGAGAGGAAATTATGGAAGTGGTGATAGTATTGTGAAGTTATCAAAGGAATAACAACCACAAAATAAGGAAACAGAATTGCTTATTTTCACTTTCAAATATATACATCATAATCTAGTTATTATTGCAAGTTTGATGTTCATTTTGAGTAAGAATAAAACAACCTCAGTTTTGGAGAAATATGTTAGTGAAATGTTCTCAATACTTTGTAGTTAAAACTTGGTTTTGTTCTAATGCCTTAAAATGACTTCCTGAGAGCTGTTTCTGTGCTCTCTCTCTCTCTCTCTGTCTCTTTCTCTCTATCTCTCCAGTTGTCCTCAACACTCATCACTGATGTAAAATTAAAAGAGGAAGAAGTGATGACATTATAACCGTGGTTTTCCTTTTAGTTCCTATGTCTGCTGTGTATTTTACCTTCTAATTTTCCTAGAATTGAATTTTGAATGATCCAGTTCTAAAGCGTAATTTTCACTCCTTCTTGAAGCATCTCTCTTGAATACTTAACTTCCATATTACTCTGGGGAGCAAGACAGGCCACTCCAGGGAAAACCCTCAAGTGCATTCATGTTCCTTCCTTAAACCAAAGAAATTCAAATCATGTTTCCCTTCCTTGGGAGTTAATCTAATTACTCCATACTAAGGTACTTGCAAAGCAGAACTTTTCCAGATAAAAATTTATCCAGAACCCATAAAACTATTTTTTATATTTATATCCTTTCTTCTTTCTCAAAGTTCAAGGTCTACAGCTTTTTCTCCTCTTCCCCAAACACACAATGAAAAAGTAAAAAAAGACTTTTGTAACTATGAGGTTGCAAATTCACTGAAGATCCAAGTTATTATTCATTTTGGCATTTCTCTTTTGTGATGACTAACGTATGCAGTTTCATCATTACCTATAACCATTGATCCCATGTTGAATTTTATTTTTTTATAAGATAGTATGCAAGAGTAAAATAATTCTCAGTTAAGGAAACAGAAGACTAACGTTCCAAGAAATAAATATGAATAAATTTTAAGAAAAAAGTTCTAATTTTTGAAAGTAATATTCGTGTAGGATCTGTGTATGAAGTTATAGAATAAACAACACTGGAATTGTTATATAGAGTAATATACAAATATATAGCCCTTAGGAAAAAAATAAAATATTCTTGCTCTTGGCTCCTGCTGACTAAACACTTTGCCATTTTGGACTTATTTCTGGTAACTAAACTCTTGAAATCAATGGTCCATTTAATTTTAACTCTTTTCTGTTTCTGAAAAACCCTACACCTGCCCACCTACCCTGTGTTCTACCTAGCACACTTTTTTGTTTCCCTTCAATTATTTAGTTCTTACTTAACCTATTAGTTTGGTATTTCAGGATCAGTTTCTTGAGCCTTCAAATCTGGGTCGGTTCCCATTCCCATTGCACCCTCTGGTGGCCGTCTCCATATCCATCTCAGTTAATTAAGCCAATTTTGATTAATTCCATACTCTTACACTGGAGGCATGTTGGTTCAGAAAAAGGCAACTGATGCGATACTAACCAATAGAACCAGAAGCGAATTCTACAGGAAGCCGCCTAAGGAAAATTTTCTTATTCACAAACTAGAGTCAACGGAAACTATAGTATCTCTCCTATTTTCCAGAATGCATTATTATTATCACTGCTGCTGCGGTGGTTGATGTCGTTTTATTGTTTTGTTTGACATAGTTCTGCATCTGCTATTACTATAGTTATAACAGCTACAGGTTAAAATTTTTTAAATGGAAAACAGAGACATGAGAAGAAAGTCTGTTTCTGTTCACTTTGTGATATCAATGAATCAGCTGGTGTTAGAGGTCAACTTCAGCAGTCATCTTACATTTATTTTGTCCATTCAGAACGTGAATTGCCTTCTATGTTTGCAGAATCTTCTGCTTCTTGAAAAACAGCCTGAAACTCGTTACAAAATCTGAAATGCCTTATATTCACTTTCCTATCCCTCCTTGTGTCAGAAGACATTTCTCCATGGATTTCTTGCATTCCTGCATTGTCTGAATACTCTGAGTAAAAGCATTTACGGCCAATTTTTGTGTATGGAAACATTCCAAGACAGTAAAGTACGTTTTTTTTGGAGGATTTTTTTTTTTCATCTCAGGGTAACAAACATAGAAACCCCTTTCCCTTCTCCCCCAAAGATATTTACTTATATTCCAGATTAAACTGAATATTCCTGTCTCTCTTTTTCTCTCTGGAGGGGAGGATCGGCAAGACATCAGTGACCCTACCTAAAATCGGTTTCCTAATTTTGAGGATTGTTTTTCTGTGATGAATTCCACGGAAGGTACACATAACATCTGGCTCTCCTTGTATCGTCCTGTGTGAATTGATGTTCAGAGAGCCAACGTAAGAGAGATAAATGGTCTTTGTCTCTGACTAAGGAATCATACGTATTGTATTAGCCTGCTAAGGTTATATATTCAACACAGCAACTGCTGTCTTAACACTTAACAGAACGGATTCAGCATGGCAGCACGGTCTGTGTTTTCTGTGGCAGACTGACTTGGTAGTTTACAACAGAGTCAAATCACAGATCTTTCACAGACTTAGACTTCATACTTACAGCCAGTGTATTGTCACATGACTTCGAATTCAACAGTTGGCAGTGCTTGCCCTATATTTTCAACTGGAAATATTGATAGGAAAAATCAGGTACCATGCTGAAATTATAAACACATTGGTTGACTTCCCCAGCATCCATTGGTAGTTATGTCTGCAGTGCAGTCTGACCACACTGTGCCTATGGGCTTTGTCAGCCCTGGTGATTCTAGTAAACATAAGTCAGCTGATGTCACTCCTAAGCTCTTCCCTACCATGAGAAGAATTCATTATTCTCAATAACACCTACCGCAGTTTTGTTTGCTTCATTGTATAGTCTCTATATTCCACACTGGAATGCATAAAGGAAGGGATTGCATAGCCCTCTGTCAACACGTGATAGACTTTCACAACTATTTCTGAGGAAATACACATCAGGAATTTGGAGAAAACCATTATTGACCTTTAACATTTTTTGAGGAAATTATCTATTGTGAGGAGTGTATAGATATTTTAGCATCTATAAGTTAAAATTTTCCCTCAGATACCTGAAGAATAAGTAGAAATGTATAAAAATTTTAGTACTAAATTGCCAGTATGATTAGCAGTTTTATTAATTACCTAGCTGCACGTAGATTATTCAAAAACTTGGCATCTTAAAACAGTAAACATTTCATTATCTCACACAGATTTTGTGGTTGAGGAATCCTGAAGTGGCTTAGCAAGGGAGTTCTGGCTCCAAATCTCGCATGTGGTTGTTGTCATGATTTGGTTGTGGCTGCTGTCATTTGAAGGCTTGGCTGTGGCTGGAGGATTCATTTTCATGATGGGCTCACTCCCAGAACTAACAAATTAATCTGCCTGTTGGCAGGAGTACTCAGTTTCTCATCACATGGACCTATCCATTGCAGTGTTGGAGTGGACTTACTCATAGTAGCCGTGTTCCCCCAAAGGGTGATCTGATAGAACAACACAATACCAAAATTTCTTCTACGACCTAGCCTTGGAGTCACATTCTGCAATTTCCCTTGTATCCTATTGGTTACACCATTTAGCCTGATTCCGCAATGGAAGAGACCTAACCAAGGCCTGACCGCCACAAGGTGAGAATGGAGGAGGGCAATAGAGGAGGCTGCTTCTCACTGCAACAATGCCAGTCTTGGAAGTCCCACCTCCTACCGAGGGAAGCATAGATCTTACAGGCTCCGTTAGGCATGTTTATATTAATTGACAAAGGGAATGACAAGGATAGGCCAAATAACGAGACTAGTGGGTTTAGTTTTGTGAGACTTTTAATTTCTCTAGGCATTATTTTTCTTTCATTCCTACTTAAAAGAACTGTTACGATAATCAAATTGAACATGTGTTGAAAGACTTGACAACTCGAACATAGTAGTAGTATGTATGTAGTATTAATTATTTACATCAACAAAACACCTCTTATCCACACAATTCCCAGGAGAGATAATTTAACTGACCTGGAGATTGAATTAGTACTATTCATATATTCTTGACACATTCTTTTGGATGTTGGCAGGATAGATGTATGATAAACTGACTGAAAACTCAAGACTTCCTCACATACAATAAGTGCTCACGATACTTATTTACTAATTCTAATCCCTGGCAGATGTTTTCATTAAAATAATCATAGTGAAAACTAACATATGACCACTGATTGGGAGCAGCCATCTTGTATTTACATTTTGATCAATTTCAGAAGAATTGCATAGACTCTCATAAAGCATGTTGAAAAGAGACCTTAAAGTGCATTGTATAATTTATGGTATGTACAAAGAATGTTTTTTTCTCAGTTTCTAGAAAGTCTGAAGAAAGAGTATCTGGGTAGAAAATCATTTGTTTTGGATAACCTTCTGTCTCACAATATTTATCTTTCAATTTGATCTCTTTTATAAACTGTTACTTGAGTTCCATTTTTCCTACTTGGTTAGTTAGGCTCTATTTTCCCTGCTGTACCCAGGGCCAACTGAATCTATTACAAAAGCCCCTTAGCATTTTCTTCTGATTCTGTTGTGAAACTTCTTGTAATCTCCAATCATTAATACGTTTATGAATTTTTAGTGAGAATATTGCTCTACATAGTTAATTAAAATTTAAAGTTACACCTAAACTTATGCCTAATATGATATATATATATATATATATAAAATTTCTAATTTTACTTTAGGTACAGTGGGTACATGTGCAGATTGGTCATGTGGGAATATTGCATGATGCTGAGGTTTGGAGTATGGATCGCATCACCTAGATAGCAAGCATAGTGTCTGATATTTTGTTTCTAACCCACCCTACCTCCAGTAGTCCATAGCATCTGTTGGTCCCATGTTTATGTGTATGTGTGCTGAAAGTTTAGCTCCCATTTATAAGTGAAAAAATGTGGCATTTTATTTTCTGTTTCTGCCTTAATTTGCTTACAATTACGGCCTCCAGTTCAACCCATTGTTGCTTCAAAGGACATGATTTCATTCTTTTTTATCATTGCACAGCATTTCATGGTGTATATGTACTGCATTTTCTTTATCCAGTTTACCATTGACGGGCACCTGGGTTCACTTCATGTCTTTGCTATTGTGAATAATGCAGCAATGAACACATGAGTGCATGTGTCTTTTTGATAGAATGATTTTTTTAAATATTTTATATTAGATAGGTAGATGTAGATACAGATATGGATATACATAGATACTAAAATCCAAGTAACGGGATTGCTGGGTCAAATGGTATCCCTGTTTTAAGTTCTTTGAGAAACCTCCAAACTGGTATTCACAGTGGCTGGACTAACTTACATTCACACAAACAGTGTATAAGTGTTCCCTTTTCTCTGCAGCCTCACCAGCATCTGTTGTTTTTTGACTTTTTAATAATAACTATTCTGGCTGATGTGAGATGACATGCCATTGTGGTTTTGATTTGCATTTCTCTAACATTTAGTGATGCTGAGTATTTTTTCATGCTTGATGGTCACTGGTATGTCTTCCTTTCAGAAGTATCTGTTCATGTCCGTTGCCTATTTTTTAATGGGGCTGTTTGTCTTTTGTTTGTTGGTTTGAGTTCCCTGTAGATTTTGGATATTAGCCTTTGTTGAATGCATAATTTGCAAATATCTTCTCCTACTCTGTAGTTTGCCTGCTTGTTCTGTTGATAGTCTCTTGTGCTGTGCAGAAGCTCTTTATTTAATTAGGTCCCACTTGTGTATTTTTGCTTTTGTTGCAATTGCTTTTGGTGACTTAGTCAAAAATTGTTTGCCAAGGCTGATGTCAAAAAGAATATTTCCTAGGTTGTCGTCCGGGATTTTTATAGTTTGAGGTTTTAATACACAAATCTTTAATCTATTTTGAGTTAACTGTTGTATATAGTAAAAAGCAGGGATCCATCTTCAATCTTCTCAATATGGCCAGCCAGTTATCCCAGCATCATTTATTCAATAAAGAGTCCTTTTCCTATTTCCTGTTTTTGTCAGCCTTGTCAAAGATCAGATAGCTGTAAGTGTGTGGCTTTATTTCTGAGTCTTCTCCTCTGTTCCATTTGTCTATGTGTCTGTTTTTGTACCGGTTCCAAGTTGTTTTGGTTACTGTGGCTTTATAGTATAGTTGGAAGTTGGGGAATGTGATGCTTCCAGCTTTGTTTACAAAGGTATTCTCACTCATGTCTTAAGGTAATTAAGAGTAAATGTTCTAAAATGTGACATATATTTTAAAGATATTTGAAGGTCTTTAATTGCTACTGTTAAAAGTACAGTGATTGTGTTTCTAATATTTAAAACATTCACTGTGTTAAAATATAACAGATTATCAGATTTTTTTTTTTCTCAATTTGAATGGATACCCTCATATAGACCAATGGCCTATGTAAATTTCTGATTTTATATAGAAGGTATTTGGGACTTAAACCTTTTATCCTTTTACAAGTTCATATAGTTGAATTTAAAATTTTTACATGATTCTAAATACATTTGAAAGGAAAATTCAAAACTGAAGTGTTTAATCCTTTTTTAAAAAAATCACATTATGTCTAATGTCTAACTCACTGTCTGTGACTATTAGGTATCTTCTGGCACTATAATATTCCAGGTTGTTCCCTCCCACTGAAAATCTGTTCTCATATTATTTTTCCCAGATAGCAATGATATTTCATTTTTCAAAGTTCAATCTTGTTTTTTTCTCACAGTTTTTTTAAATAAAAGTTATTCATCTTATAAAACTACTTAACAGTTTACCTCTATCTTCATAGTCAACATTTTATGTTGTCTGTCTTATAACTAATTAATTAAAATGTGATAAAAATGCCCCCAAAATAAAACTGTTAAAATACGTGACTTGAAGTAACAAGAAAGAGGACAAACGTTTCCATTTTCTTCAAAGCAAATTCAAGGTATGAACTTTATATGATTCTCTATGTATTCAATAAAACACTGCTCTACACAACTAATTAAACATTTCACACCATGACCTTTATTTGTGGGATTAATCTATTTACTAAGAGATTTAATTGGATACTGGGTCAAGCATTGGATGATGTGTAGAAAAACATGTTATTAAGCTACTATTGCCCACACAAAGAAATTCATGAAACCAAACAAACAAAGACATCGATTATCTAGAAATTTCAGGTTTAAAATGACCTTCTCAGTTTTAAATAATAGGTTTGCTTTCAAAATTAGGTTGACTTCAAAGTTTTAGATATACTGGCATTATCCTAATTTTAATGTTGATTATTCATAGAAAGAGCCAAGACCTATTTTTTTAAAGGGTTAAATGTGTCTCATATGATATCCTTAGATTTTAGGCTCTATTATTACATTTACGAAATACATTGCAATTATATATTTCTATCTACTTAGCTAAAGGTTAAGCTCTCAATGTCTGTTCATTTAGCATCTTCCATGTTAAAAATGCAAAACAATTATTATCATTCAATTAAACTGTTCTACACTTTCTAGAGGCTGACTTCTAAGCAAATAAGATAACTAAAGAATAGTAGTCATTCAGGGTTAGAAACGGATTATGAAATTTAAGTGAATTTCTTATATATGAGGCTAATTTTATCAGGCATTTTTCATGGTCGTATGGCTGATTAATAGAAGGCAAGCTAAAATATATCTCAATCACACAACAAATTAAGTACCATGCCATATTTAATTGGTGGTACTCATGGGGTATAATAATAAAATTAACTTTATTTCTGTCTTCCATCTTAAATCTTTCAGTCTGGATTTTCTTCCTCTTAAACAAACTTGAAAAGGGAGAATGACTCCATGGCATATCTGATCACGATTAAATAACAAAAATTCCAACAGCCATTTAATAATAGAAACACAGTTTCAACTCAGTAATTACAAACATCTAGTATATTAATCGGCACTGTAATGATCATTCAACAGTAAGACTTCTTTTTTGTCATCTAAATCCAGCTGTAATGAGTTTTCAGCTGCCTTAAGGTAGAGGAGGAATCATGTTTTGGCTCTCACTCATTACTCGTTAATTTTTTTCTTTCTACTGTGTTAATCCCAAGGGGACAAAGGGATTGGAGAGAAGAGAGGTGAGGAAATCACAGAGTTTAATTCACTGGTGCTTTGTAAGATGGCTTTGCATTCGTCTCATTATTAAATATTTAAAGCTTATTCTTTCACAGGTACTTTCATGCGTCCTTTGCTGAATTCTTCGATTGTTAAGACATGGCCTCCACTTTTCCTTTAGCCAGTTGCTATGGTTTGATGTGTCCTCCAGGTTTCATATGTTGAAAAGTTGGTCCCTGATGTGGTCATTTTGGGAGGTTAGGTCTTTAAGAAGTGATTAGGTCATTAAGAAGAATTAATGCCACTCGCTTAAGACTGAGTAATTTCTCACAGGAGGGAATGAGAATAGATTAGTTACCTTCTCTAGAGACTCAATTAGTTACCTTGAGAGAAGGTTGTTATAAAGTAAAGCCATCCTTTGTGTTTTGTCCCTTTCAAACATACCCCACTTCCTTCTTTCTCTTCTCTGCCATGTTACAATGAATTATGAAAGCCCTGGCCAGAAGCTGCTGCCACACTTTTGGACTTTCCAGCCTCCAGAATCATGAATGAAAACAAACCTCTTTTTCATAAATAACTGATTGCAGGTATATTGTTACAGCAACAAAAATTGGGAAAAGTCAGCAACCACTTCAGATTTTTATTCTTCAATGTCTGCTCCACAGGGTTCCTACTATTGCTGGGGTTCTACAACCATAGCAGACAATCTCTTGGGCTGACTTTCCTATGGTGGTTGCTATTGATTTCGGGAACCACACATCTTTGGTCCACTGTTTGAGAGTAGTGTAGCTGCTTTCAAGTTTTTAGGCCACCTTTCTGATAACATTGGTCACTACTTTCCACAAGTGTGAATTAGAATTTCATTGTCTGTGCCCTTCTAACTACATAAAATATAATATAAGTTCTAGGAATGATCTAGTTAAAATCTTATATGGTCTGAATATTTGTGTCCTGCAAAAGTTGTATGTTGAAACCTAATCACCAATGTGATGATATTAAGAGGTGATTGGGTGATAGCAGTAGAGCCCTCATTAATGGGATTAGTATCCTTATAAAATGAGGCCAATGGAGCTCATTAGTCTTTTTAGCTATGTGAGGACACAGCTGGAAGGCACAATCTATAAATCAGAAAGCAGGCCCTTACCAGACACCAAATTTATTGGCACTTTGTTCTTCAGTTTCCTAGCTTCTAGAACTATGAAAAATAATTTTTTGTTGTTTATGAACTACCAAGTTTACAACATTTTGTTACAGCAGAGTGAACTTGCCAAGGTAACAGCTCTCTGACTAGGCTTAAGGTTAGAAAAAGAACCCTATCACCTCCTCTCTACTTTTTTTTCAGTGGAGAATAGGTTAAGGTTCACAGCACTTCCTGAAAATGTGGCTCAAAACTCATCATTTTCTATCCATACTCTCAAACCCTTTACATTCATAGATATGAACAAGGGAACCATTTATCAGTCAATAACTTTAAATCTCTATATGGACCAGCAAATCTTTTGAGATAAAACAAATTTTGTACTTTGATAGTTTAGCTAAGAGTTTTGAGTTAAGCTTTTTGTTATAAGTGCTACATATTAGACATTATCATGGAGATGCAATTCTGAACACAAATAATTATGGTATCTGTGCTCATGGAGCTTAGTATCTATTAATTGAAGGGAAATTAGACATTATTTAAATAATAATAAAGTGTCTACATATGGGAGATGCTTGGAAAGGGAAGTGAATGTTGTTGTGAGACATATTCTAAAGATGGTTGGATGAGTATGAGGATAAGTGGAGCCTTCTCTAGGTAAGGAAACATTTCTTTGAGATTTGAATGTTGAGTAAAAATTCCATAAAAGGAAAAGTAGGGTTTAGGGAGAGTTATGAATAATATCTTAGGCAGAGGAAACTTCTCTGTAATGTTTTAAGTTGTGACAGACAGAACAAAAAAGGTCTATGGGACTTGTTTGAGAGACCAAGGGGTTCTTGCAGGAATGATGTGAGGACTGAGATTTTCAAAGACAGCAGAAAATTATGCAGGGCACAATGGGCCATGTTAAGGGTTTACTTTTAGATCTTAAATGCAGTGCAAATCCAGCAAAGGGTTCTGAACTGAAGGTAGAAGTTGAGGATGAAATTGATATTTTGAAAAGAGGCATTGGTTGTAATTGGGAAAAAATAGATTTTTTGGAGAGAAGCATGCAAAAGCGGATGAGGAAGACAAAGAGGCAACTGCAACATTCTGTGTGAGTTTTGTTTCAATAAGAGTGAGGTAGCAAGATCTTGCAACTTTACCACACAGCTTATAACCTCACTTTCCCAGCTTTACTTTTTAGACTGGTTGCCTGGTTGCTAGAACAGACACATTTTGACAAGGTTTAGAGGGGCACATTTTATAAAACGATAGGAAGCAAATGTAGCCCCCCAGTGAAAGTCTGCCTGATGGCTGATGCACAAAGTTACACTGACTCTATACACTTCAGGCTCAAGTATCATCTATGGTACTTTACTAAATTTGATATTGTTCAAATAATCAAGGAGATTTACATTAGATAACTACTGAAAAACAAACTAAATGGGTGCTACCTTTATCTTCATGTCTTTCTTACAAAATGCTTGCACGACTTACAAGGCAGTAGCATGCATAGAATAACTCCTTAGTGCAAAATAGTGTATCTGCAGTGATATTTTGGGAAGTTTCCACCACCCACTCTTAATCCTTGCAGAAAAGGGCTTTCATGACATGGATGCTTTCTATTACTAAAAAATTCTGTAGTCTTCCACTAGTCCCCACCTCACAGTTTATACTCCAACTTTGGTAAGCTATTTTTGTTCCCATGACCCATCAAGTCGTTTCACGTTGGTAGAGTTTTCCAAGTCTCTTGGCCTAAAAAAAGGTTGTGTCCCTCCCATTCTCTTGGATTTAGATTTCTTGTGCTTTAGCATTTAGCTCAGATGTCGTCACACTCAGGAAGCCCCAATATCTCTTGTCGCTACTCCAATTCCAACCTCAAAGCAGGTTTAAATATCCTCCTCTTGTCTTCTCTAAAGCCCATTAAAGTTTTATTCGTTTCAGTTGTCATATGTAATTAGAATTTTCTCTTTGAATATCTAATTTTCCTACTGCAAACTCTTTGATGGGTTTGCTTTTAATTCTCTTGTGCCTACTTAGAACTTAGTACACTGTGTAAATGATAGATACTTGGAAAATATTTGTTGGAGTAAACTAAGTTGGTGTCCCATAAAATCTTTACAGTGTTCACTATGAAAACACTTATTTGAAAAATGTGTCTTGTTCGATGTATATCGGCTCTAATGGTTATTATTGAGTGCAATCATTCATTCAGGACATGCACCTTGACTTTGACACTAATTAGATTGAATCAGTTAATAAGATTGCCATGGTATATTTATGACAACAGTTGTGGAAATAAGTTATTACCCCTGTAGAGATATTTCAAATTAATTTTATATTTTCTCTAGTTTCTTCATCTTTAGATATGCCAAATAAGGCAATTGAGCATTCACTTTTTTTCAGAATGCATTTTAGGAGCAATTTTGAAGTGTGAAGTGTTGAAATAATATGCATTTATCTTTTTCCTCTTATCTCAGGACTCAAAATGATAACTCATTATATTGAGTTTGTAGGAGCTAGCACTATGGAAATGCATAAAAATAAAGAATGTAAAACTTTTTGTAATAATTTGCTCTCTGGCAAACAAAGTTTACATTTTCTTTAAATCCTAAAAGTATATTTGTAACAACAAGCTTTATACTATTAATATTTTATGTCAGTATGCATTTGCAACTGATAATCTCTTCAAATATAATATTATTTCATTCAGAATAATATTTTTAGTATTTGTGGATCTTTGTGCTGTGCTAAGCACTGAGGCTACAAATAAAAATGTGACGTAGTTTCTATTCTCCTGGATGTTTCATTCTAATTAGGGAGAGATATAACAATTAGGATGATGAGAATTAAGGGCACAAAGTGCTTGTTAGTGTTAAAGGCAGTGACACTGAGGGTTTTCCTAAAATTTTTGAGGTAAGACAACATTTTCTTTTGGTTAACAAACGAATTTACAAAGAAATAATGATCCAAAACCTGAAGATATAAGGAACAAGTTACTGAATGTAGAGATCATATTTAAAGAAGTGGCTACTCAGAACAGAGGTTGGACAGTGGAAAAAGAGGATCATAGAAGCATGCATAGTTTTAATCAAAGGGCTATTTAGAGGAATAAGGATTTTAGCCAAATTGTTTTAAATAGTTTAGCTCACGGCTATTTAATTATATCACTAAAAATTATGCAAGAAGTTAACACAAAAAAAATTTTAAGAAGATCACACACTTTGTAAAGATGGAAACCATAAAATACGTTATTTTTTCAATTTTTTCCATTATTGTTTCATGCTAACCAAGCAAACTTTTTTTTTTTTTTTTTGGAGACATTGGAGATGGGATCTCTCTCTGTTGCCCATACTAGAGTGCAATGAGGCAATCATAGTTCACTGTAAACTTTAACTCCTGGGCTCCAGCAATCCTCCCACCTCAGCCTCCCAAGTAGCTAAGTCTACATCCATGTGCCACCAGGATCAGCTAATATTTGTATTTTTTATTTTATAGAGACAGGATCTCACTATGTTGCCCAGGCTAGGCATAAGTGATCCTCCCACCTCCTCAGCCTCCCAAAGCAATGGGATTACAGAAATGAGCCACTGTGCCTGACCTAACCAGGCAAACTTTATTATTATGTGGCTTCTAGGTCTCCTACAGGGCAAAAAGTAGTGCCAGTTAGGCCAATATAAATATTCTTATCTCAATAAAAATTAGACATCTCTTTATGTTGACAGATGATGTTCTGATGTGAGCTGATGTGAGCTAGTTTAATATAAAGCTACCATTAGAAATAGATAGGTCCAAAATGTTCTAAAGGAATCAAGTTGCAGTACCTGCAGAAGTGAAGACTATGGCAAATTTGATAACATAGAAGAGATTCTAAATGGCAGAGATTTAGGTAGAATTAGAGAGGGATCAGGTAGAATTTGAGAGAGAATGCTTCTTAAGTTCATTTCCTGGGTTAACTACTGGTCACCTTGAAAGATTTGCTTTCTGTTCCTCTGTTTCTTCATCCATGTAAAGGGAGGAGTATATTGTTTACCTTCTATCATTCTTGTCAAGTTATTAATCTACTTTAAAACAGAATACTGTATTTACAGAATTATAAACAGAGTAATATTTTCTAAAGCCTACTTAGAACTTTTCAAAACTTGGAAGACTGAGCCTCCCTGTGCTTCAATCAGAAAGCTAGGGAATCAATAAGCCATTGATGCAGCTGTTGTCTCCAGAAATACGCCATTGTCACTTCTGCCTATGGATCGGAGAGCAACTGCTTTAGTATTTGGTTCTAGAGCCCACCCTCTTT
Organism: Macaca thibetana thibetana; assembly: GCF_024542745.1. Taxonomy (NCBI): domain Eukaryota; kingdom Metazoa; phylum Chordata; class Mammalia; order Primates; family Cercopithecidae; genus Macaca; species Macaca thibetana. The sequence goes on along the minus strand of NC_065580.1, from coordinate 176,350,455 downwards.
GTTAGATCATTAATAACAAATTGATATAGTTTGGATCTGTGTCCCTGCTCAAATCTCATATCTAGTTGTAATCTCCAGTGTTGGAGGTGGGGCATGGTGGGAGGTGATCAGATCATGGGGACGGTTTCTCATGTTTTAACACCACCCCCCTCGGTGGTGTTGTGGCGATACTGAGTTCTCGTAAGATCTGGTTGTTTAAAAATGTGTGGCACCTCCTTTCTCTGTCTCTTTGTCCTGCTCCTACTGTGTAAGACACCTGCTACCATGTGGCCATCTGCAACGAGTGGAAGCTCCCTGAGGCCTCCTCAAAAGAGATGGTGGCATGCTTCCAGTACAGTCTGCATAACCATGAGTCGATTAAACGTCTTTCCTTTATGAATTACCCAGTTTTAGGTATTACTTTATAGCAATGCAAGAACAGACTAATACATAAATGAATGGGTCATATAGTACAAAGTATTGGCACTCTCTGTTTTCTTAAATAGACTCCAAGTGAAACTGCATCTGATTATCAGATCCTCAATAACACCCATAACCCCAGTCACAGGCGCACCTACGGAATTAAATTTAGCTTCCCAGACTTTGTAACAGAGGAAGAGAGAAAAGTTTGCTACAGGGGTTTGGTAGCCCAATCTACTATAGTAGATGGTACCCTTCTATCTTCTTTTAGTCTTTAAAATTTATATAGATTGGGTAATCAAAGAGGTCTGCTATCACTGGATACTTATAAAATGATTTTTTTAAAACACACAAATAACCAAAAACTTCATCTTGAGGTACTAGGGTAGCGAAAAACTGTTAGGGACCCCCAGACAAAGAGAAGCAGGAATAAAATTGCCGAACCAACATCTTGTGGTATATTTGTTTATTTCCAAGCTAGTTGTATTTGTATGGCTAGAGAGCAGAATTTGAAAATAAAGTGGTGAATTAAGGTTGGAACTGTGCAAATAAAGCCAAGGCGAAGCAAACCTTGTAGTCAGAGTAAGAATATAAATTTCATCCTGTAGTCAGTAGGGAGCTACTAGAATTATTTTAAGTAGAGAATAACTAATTATATTTGCATTCGTGAAATAACACTCCACAGCAGTGGGAAGCATGATTTGGGGCGAGAGGAGAGTTTTCCATGCAGAAGGCAGGCAAGACAAGGGCCAAGAAGATTAAGTAAGTATTTACAAATCACTGAATCCAAAAAAAAAAAGAAAAGAAAAAGAAAAAGAATGATGAGAATATCAGTGAAGGGTATACAAGTGGTAACCGGGATAGGAGATTTTGTACATTTAGGGAGCTATAATTTTGTAACAGTAAATATTTGGATGGATAGGGTATTGTAGGTTGATCATTTCAAGATTAAAATAATTTTTCAACATTGGAAACATTCATACCTAGTGGGGTGGGTTTAGGGAGAACAAGATGATTTGATCTCCCTGTACTTAATATATTATTCACCTGTCCGAAGGTCTTTCATAAGAAGATACTTTACATAGAGTTAAATATGGCAACAACTAGTGGACAAGGGGAATAACTGATGTGACGTAAGTATTTGTGAATCTTAAACATAAGCAGAAAATAATGCCATGAGCGTATGTAAGGTTTTGCATATGAAGCTATCCAGAAGGAGCAAATCAGGGGAAGAAACCCTCCAGAAAACCAGCTTTTCAGTACAGAAAAAAAGGAGCCTCCAAAGAGACTGAAAAGATGTGGGGGGAATAAAAGGAAAACACCACTGCAGGAACAGAGAACACTAAAGGTTACAGAGAAGTCAAGGAAGATAACATTGGAAAATATTTACAGAGGTAAACACTCTGCTGTTGCAAACATTGGCAAGAGTAGTTAGTATAAAATGACAAAGGAAGAAACCTGAATTCATGGTTGGAATTGAGGATGGAATGGTTAAAAAGGGAAACCAAACACTAAAAATAAATGATTTTCCCAAAATGTTTTGCTCTAAAGCAAAAGAAATATTTGGTAATGGCAAGTTGAAGGTCCAGGATTATAGAAGCGAAAGTACAAGGGCTGTGCGTGTGTATGTGTATGTGTATGTGTGTGTGTGTGTATGTGTATGAGTGCGTATGTGTATGCATATATATCCATGTGTGTGTGTGTGTATGCATGTATATGCCTGTGTGTGTGCTTGTGTGTCTGTGTTTTATCTGCTTTGTTGATTTGTTTGTTATGATTAGAGAGAATTCATATATTTACACAATAGAAGCATAAGTATTAAAGTCTATAGATCCATGGTTTGTCTTGTTGGGCTGGTGTTGCTTTTTCTGGGTTTGTGTTTGGGATAATCATAGGTTGAGAGACAAATAATCAGGAGGAGGAAAATCGCAACAGTTGATTTTCTTTTTGTTTTTTTGAGACAGAGTTTCACTGTTGTTGCCCAGGCTGGAGTGCAATAGTGCAATCTCGGCTCCCCGCAACCTCCGCCTCCCAGGTTCAAGCAATTCTTCTGCCTCAGCATCCTGAATAGCTAGGATTACAGGCATGCACCACCAATTTTAATTTTAATTAATTTTAATGTAATTTTAATACAAAATTAAAAATAATTCTGTATTTTTAGTAGAGACAGGTAGTAGAGACAGGGTTTCTCCATGTTGGTCAAGCCGGTCTTGAACTTCCAGCCTCAGGTGATCTGCCCACCTCGGCCTCCCGAAGTGCTGAGATTACAGGCGTGAGCCAGCGCGCCAGGCCAGAACAGTTGATTTTTATTAGGGAATAGATTGAGAAAGACAAACCATTAGCTGGATTAAGGAATAAGTAAGAGAGAATGAGAAGGTCCCTCCATTTTTAGCATTTTAGGGGCCAGGGGGCAGCACCCAGTTAATACAGTAGAAACTGTGAAGTATTGAAAGGGAGTGTTAACACATCAGAAAGTAATAAAATTTCAGTATAAACCCCCTTTTGCCAAATGTTTAAGTATTTGGGGGTAAGATTTTATTCATATTTCAGAGGCATATCATAATGACATTACTCATTGCTCAAGGGATGGACAAGCTTTTTCAAGTTAGAGCAACATGATAATGGTAAAAAGACAAGAAAATGGTGAAATTGAAGAAGCCACTCTCTCATTGAATCCTTGCACCAAATCGCAGGCAGATATGGACCTCTGTAAACTATAAATGAGAAAATGGTGACTAGCATAGTTACTAAAGGGTATAGCCAGGATTAGGAAACAATGTTTAAAAAATAAAATTAAAACTTTCTCTTGTTAACCCATTCATCAATGTAAGGCAGAGAAAAAAATACCTTTAGAAATGGCATAATGGAGGCCGTAACTGGTACAGAAAACTTCTTATTCTTTTTTATGTTCTTAAAAAAGGTAAAATGAATATTTACATATCTATCAAAATCCTTAAGTTTTACTCCAAAGTGTTACTTTTCAGGAACAATGATTTATTGAAAGAGGGGAGTAATAACGGATTGAATAGAACAACTTTGAAGCTGTTTGTAATTTCCTCTGAGGCAAAGATGTTGTTCAGAAAACATTCACAGAATAAAGAAATGTTTGCTTATTTAAACTCACGCATGATGCTTACTACACTATGTTCTTCTTAAAGTGCAAGCATTAATTCATTTATTCTTTCAAGTATCTGTGTCTATTAACTCTCTTTTGGGAAAAGAGACCCAACTCAGTATTGCAAATGAAGCTAATTTAATCCAAGGAATTGATTACAAGTGGAAGAGCTAAGAACCTCAACGAGGGAAGATGAGGTACCCCAGTAAGCAACAGCAGAAATCTGTACTAGTTTTTGAGTAGAGATAAAAACAAGAGGAGCAGAGATTGCGAGAGCCTAGGGCCCAAGTCATCCAACAGAAGCTGGAACAACAGAGGTACTATCCAGAAGTAGCTGGAGTCGCGGCCCTGGGAGCTGCAGCCATTGTCTAGGCGGAGATGCAGCGATGAACGATGCACAGTTGTTGTTAGAGAAGCCACCAAAGGAAGAGAGAGTGTTAAGGGCTGAATCGTGGTCCCTCAAAATTCATATATTGAAGTCCTAACACCCGGTACTTCAGAATGTAACTGTATTTGGAGATAGGGTCTTTAAGGAGGTAAATATGATAAAATGAAGTTATATGGACAGGCTGTAATCCAGTAGGATTGGTGTCTTTATAAGAAGGAGATATTAACACACAGACAACACACAGGCTGAGAGGCCACCATCTGCAAGACAGTAACAAAGGCCTTGGAGGAAAAAATAATAAAAATAAAAATAAAAACCACCTTGCTGACACTTTGATCTTAGACTTTCAGCTTCCAGATTTCTGAGAAAATAAATCTGTTATTAATAAGTATTTTGTTATGGCAGCCCTGGCAATTTAACAGAGAGAAGCTAGAGCTATACCCTGGCTGCTACTTTCCTCTAGCCTCACAGCCCCCGATCTTTGCCTGCCCTTGGCAAACACAACAGTTGACCTGGATCCTGGAAAGTGAGCCTACAGGAGTAGATCCCCTGTGTGAGATGAAGCAGAACAGCTAAAAGCACAGGGAAAGCAGACATCATAACAACCTTACATACTATGCTACCGTATTATGCCTATTTTAAAGAGAAGAAACTGTGAGGCTCAGAAAGGTCAAGCTACACACCTGAAATCACATCTAGTTATGGCTCCAAGTCCACCCCTTAACCAATATCTGTGCTGACTCTCAGAGTTAATAAGCTCCAGGATTGTTACAAGTTGATGGGGTTACACCTTTCCTTTGCTACCCCTTTTAACATTTTCAGTAAAAATATTGAATTTCGGTCATCTCAGAATACTAAGGTAATGTACATCAAAATGTGTGTGTGTGTGTGTGTGTGTGTGTGTGTGTGTGTGTGTGGCATATAATATATAAACTCTCTAGAATGTTTTGCCAAACTGATTCCACTAAATCGAATATCACCGAATGTTTAAAATGCTTAACATTTTAAATGTTATGTCTTGTTTCTTTCTTTTTCTTTTTTTAAATCAATAAGTTGATTATCATGAGTTGATTTATTTTATTTTATTTTTTTAAGACAGGGTCTCATTCTGTTGCCCAGGCTGGAGTGCAAAGGTTCCATCATGGCTCACTGCACCCTTGACCTAATGGAGTCAAGTGATCCTCCCACCCCAGCCTCTCAAGTAGCTGGGACTACAGATGCACACAACCACACCCACCTAATTGTTTTGTAGAGATAGGGTCTGGCTTTGTTGCCCAGGGTGGTCTGTAACTCCTGGGCTCAAGTGATGCATTCATCTTGACCTCCCAAAGTCCTTGTTTCTAATCTTTTTCTTTGTTAAGGGCTATGTGATATGCATTTATTTAAATTGGGTGTGTGTGTGTGTGTGTGTGTGTGTGTGTGTGTGTGTGTGTGTTTGGGAGAATTTAACAGCAGCTTAAAATAAGACTATTTAAATTAGATGTTCTGCGGGATAAAAATTATATTGTTTAAATTGTGCCCAAGGGCATTTTATTATTCCTTTCATTGGCTAACCAGATTATCAGATTATTGAGGCTTTCACTTCTGTACACACATCAGTCTTAGTTTTGCCAAAATAATTGGTTAATTAGGAAGGAAACTCATAAACTGCTGAGGGTTATAAAATGATAGCAACTAGATGATTATCTAACTCTTTTATCTGATCCAAGATGATGAGTGGCTTATAGATAGGGGATCCATCTTAGGTGTTAAGTGTTTTATCCATAACAGATCATCTGAACGTACTCTTCCATGATTTATCATAATTCATCAGGGTCTCCTAACTCATGCTTGAGTGGCAGTTGTATTGCCATTAATTCCAATAATTTGGAATTCATACTTTAAGAGCATTAATGAGACATCTAATAAATGCACTGATTTCTGCCAGACAAGTAAATACAAATTGTTATTGGGTAATATGTTGTGCATATTAATGAAAATGGTTTCAAAGTACATGCTCTATCCAATGATATCATTGGTGCAGTCAGGCACTTCATAAATTGTTCAAAAGTACTTTATAAATAGTGTTTTTGAACAAATGAGTGGCCTACTGAATAAATAATTTTGATTACTTCATCAAAAATGTTTTTTTCTGGAGCGTTTCTCTTCTACTAGCATAAAATTTGCAATATATCCTCACTATCCTATTTCTGTTTAAAACTTTCAAACTCTGAGGAATTCTGATAACTCCATAATAACCTTGAGAGGAAAGCTCAGATGGTCTTTCATGTCTCAGGATCCTGAAGATGTATCACCTTTTTAATAGAATCTCTTGGTTGTTTTGCATAATTCATGGCTCACATAAGACTTTAACAAGGAGAAATGCATAGTTTATATGATGTTTTGCTGGCGTTCTGCATATTGATTGTCTATTATATTTTGTGTCTTGATTGCAATATTTTTCTGAAATAATTCACTTTTAAGTGGTAAGACTATAATACTAAGAGTGACTCAGAAATATATATACTAGTGGTTTTTGATATTTGTACACTTTAATCCTTTTTCATTTCATATTTCAAAGCTGAGGCAATTCTAGATGCTATATGATTTATAAGACGTTAAGAAAGACCCCTTTTGGATAGAGAGCCTCATGATCATCTGTCAGTGATACTAGAACACCAATGCTTTAACCAAATCTTACATCAGACCCTCCCCAGAAAAGCACTGGGGCCGTCAGGGGGTCTTGGGGATGTTAGTGGGAGGGGGAAGATCAGGAAGAATAGCTAATAGATGCTGGGCTTAATACCTAGGTGATGGGTTGATCTGTGCAGCAAACCCCCATGGTACACGTTTACCTACGTAATAAACCTGCACATCTGGCACATGTTCCTGGAACTTAAATGTTGAAGGAAAAAAATCATTTAAGAACAAAGCCTTAATACCGTTTATTATAAACCATTGTTATTTCCCCAAAAATTGCAGTTATGGTACTATGCAAATAAATATTTATGCAATAAGTGTCAAGATAAAGAAATAATATTTTCATTGATATTTTAAGCATACCTCACTCTTCACTTTCACTTTAGAGGGGGAAAAACAAAACAAAGCAATCAACCTATAAACATAAGTAGAATCATGTTCAAAATACTTGATTCTTTAAAAATGGACTTTAGATCGGGTGCTGTGGCTCACACTTTTAATCCCAGCACTTTGGGAGGCCGAAGCAAGTGGATCACGAGGTCAGGAGATCGAGACCATCCTGGCTAACACGGTGAAACCCCGTCTCTACTAAAAATACAAAAAATTAGCCGGGCGTGGTGGCGGGCGCCTGTGGTCCCAGCTACTTGGGAGGCTGAGGTGGGAGAATCGCTTGAACCCGGGAGGCGGAGCTTGCAGTGAGCGGAGACCGCGCCACTGCACTCCAGCCTGGGCGACAGAGCAGACTCTGTCTCAAATTAAAAAAAAAAAAAAAAATGAACTTTAATTTTTTTACAATCTACTTTTACTAGTTGAATAATCTAAGCCTACTTGTGTGTGGTTGAAACAGCTATTTCTTATTACTCATTTTCTCTGTTTCCACTAATAAACAACGTGTAGAAATAGCATGAAATTCATAGACATCTTTCCTACTCCAATCTGCATTTCCCAGTGCAAATATGTTTGCTTTTGAGTTTTCTGAAATTTGATTCAGAATGAATTTATCTTGAATGACAGAAAACAGGGATATGCTAAATAAACGCTAATCATAAGGAGACTCAAAAATAGAAAATGTATTTATAAAAGATGTATGTAATTGAACCTTTACTGAAAATACATCTAAGTACATTTCTAGGTCATGCAATAGAATCGAATCCTTCCAAATGACCACTTAATTTATCCCTTACTCTTCAAGAATAATACTGTGATTGCTTCACCCTTTGAGGGTAAAGTCGATGATAAACATAAAATATTCAGGAATCTGAGCAAGTAGGCGTTAAAAAAAAGTCAGTAAAAATGGTTATTCTTCATTTTTATGCAGCTGTTTGATTTTTTCTTTTGTTCAAATGATGGTATTGTTAAGTAGATACAGCCTGAGATGACATGATTGTACGAATATGTGTGAGAAGTAAACAGATATTCAGCTCTAAAGACAATGCTGCCTTTCTTACCCCACTTTGGCATGTAAAAGAGAACATTTTGACCTAGTACAGTCTGTGATATGACAATGACAATGAAAGTAATATTTGAGTTAACATGCTAAGGCACAACCCCAGGCCACATCGTTTTCAAAGTAACTCTTCTTAAATTTAATATAAAGAATAAGCACATCCATAGTACTGGGAAAACTAGTTATTATATCAAAAAATAAAATATCTACTTTATTTGTCTAATTTGCTTTATCCGGATAGATTTCTAGATCATTGCATAAAAATTCATCAAGCTGCTTTGGGAAACACAAATGAAAATTCAACCTCAAAATCTGATATATTTGTTTTAGAGTTGTTGCAAAGCCGTGGTTTTCAACTGAAGATGATTATTTTTTTCCCTCCAGGGGACATTTTGCAATGCCTAGAAATATTTTTGTTTCTCACAACTGGGAAGGTGTGACTGTCATCTAGGGGGTAGCAACCTAGGATGCTGGTCAACATCCTAAAATATTCAAAGCCCTCTCATAATTATTCAGCCCAAGATGTCAATCATGCTGAGACTGAGAAGCCCTTTCCGAAATAAATATTGTTTTGTGGAATGTGAAGATGTGTCTCTCCTTGAAAACTCTGTTATTGTGCTAGATGTCTCTATAATCTCTAAGTCAGAATTGTACCTCTATCAAATCTCTATGGATCTATGTTGAGAAAACAATTACATGTCTCTTTGCTCTGTGACCACATTATGATTTATTGGTACGATTTAACTACTGCTGCCAGCCAAATGTAAAAAAAAAAAAAAAGTTTATTTGTAAGGAGTCCACTGTTTATGATTACGTGAGTAGGATGGATATAATATAAGAGGGAGAAGAAAAAAAGTAATAAAAACAGTAAATTTGAGAAGTACACCTTAACATTTTGAAATGAATGACTAACTAACTTGCTTAGTTATGAATTTTGAAGTGATAGCAAGCATGCCCAGGAACAGTGCCCTGTTTGGAAACACAGTGAAGCTAAAATAAGCCGATAGACCCAGAATCTAACACCATAAGCTTTGATGTTCTAAGAAATAAAAAGATTAAAATCCACTGGCTAATATTGATAGGCTGGGGGACGTGGAGGGAAGAAATAGATCATGATTTCTCACTATCAGTATTCTACCCACTGTCAATGGAGCTCAATGGAGCACTCGTGCAAATGATGCCAAAGGACATGCTTAAAGGCCTGCATGAGGTGTTTTCACCTTGATGGATAAGAGGAGATAATGAAGCAAGTGTCCATGTGTATGTTAGGTAGGTTTTACATTATTCTTCTGAGTTTTCTTCTTTTTAAAATAAAGAGAAAGCTCACATTAGTGCTTTTAGTTTTCAATATGTTTTAGAACTTGTTTTAAACAATCAAGAAATAATATAAATGGTAATGTTGACCCAATTAGCAGAATGTTTTAAATTAAAGTTGTCTTTCTAAATAATACTCCTTATTGTGGAATCAAAAAAAATCCATCATTCAGTCTTCTGAGCGGGTCTTTATAAAATGAACTCCTTGTAAGTTAGCCTCCTACTACTGATAGGGCATCAAGGAGCAATTCATGTCCAACTTGTGTATGACCTGTGCAGTCCCATGGGACTCTGCACTCACTTTAATATTATGCTGACATTGTCTTGAAATTATTAATGATATTTGAAGAAAGAGCCCTGCATTTTTATTTTCCACTAGGCCCTATACATTTATATAGCCAGTCCTGTGGGAAATACTTGGGAGAAAGGACAGTGAAGAACTGTCTTTGCTCTCATGGACAGACACTGGTAGAGAAGTAACCATAAGGAAGGGTCTGAGTCCTGGTCCTAGCAGATGGGGGCCACTGTAGTTGGCATTACATTCATCCCATTAAAACAAGATTCTTTATATGAAGCCATTAAAAAAATGAAACCATGTCCTTTGCAGCAACATGGTTGGAGCTGGAGGCTGTTATTCTAAGTGAAATAACTCAGAAACAGAAAACCAAATATCACATATTCTCACTTAGAAGTGGGAGCTAAACAATGGCACACATGAATGTAAAGATGGAAATAATAAATACTCGGGGCTCCACAAGGCAGGAGAGTGGGAGGGAGGTGAGAGTTGAAAAATTACCCATTGGATACTGTACTCAATATTGGGGTGATGAATACACTAAATGCTCAATCCCCACCATTACACTACATACGTGTGATGGTTAATACTGAGTGTCAACTTGATTGGATGGAAGGATGAAAAGTATTGATCCTGGGTGTGTCTGTGAGGGTGTTGCCAAAAGAGATTAACATCTAAGTCAGTGGACTGGAAGAGGCAGCCCCACCCTCAAACTGGGTGGGCACCATCTAACCAGCTGCCAGTGAGGCTAGAATATAAAGCAGGAAGAAAAATGTGAAAAGACAAGACTGGCCTAGCGGCCCAGCCTACATCTTTCTCCCTTGCTGGATGCTTCCTGCCCTCGAACATCAGACTCCAAGTCCTTCAGTTTTGGGCCTGGGACTGGTTCTCCTTGCTCCTCAGCTTGCAGACAGCCTACTGGGACCTTGTGATCATGTGAGTTAATACTTAATAAACTCCCCTTTATATAATATATATACACACATTACCTACTCTGTGTGTGTGTGTGTGTATATATATATATACAGTACCTACTTATATATATCTATATAATTGTATTTATTATATATAATTATATATTTTTATATAATTATTTTATATAATTATATATTTTTATATAATTATTTTATATAATTATTACTTATATATAATTAAATATATAATTATATATGTAATTATTTCTGTCCCTCTAGAGAACCCTAATACAATACCCATGTAACAAACATGCCTATATATCCCCTGAATCTACAAACAACAATAACAATAACAAACACAGGGTGCTTAATCTGGGCACTATTGATAATTTAGTTGCCTTGTTGCAGGGGCTTTCTGGAACATTGTAGAACGTCCAGACACATGCTTGACCTCCTTCCACCTCACGCAAGTAATAACAGCCTCCTCTCCTCCTCTATCCCCCATGAATTTGTGGCTCAGGTTTGGAACCAGACCCACCTGCTGGATGTATGGGCATACATACTGGATGGACCTGAAGTGGGAAATATAGTTGCCATGTACTAAATAGTTCCAAACACCTTTTCAACACAAGACTGGAGAGTAGTTGTATTTTAAGTAGCACCTATCTGTCGCCAGAAGATCCATACGTAGCTGTAGGAGATGTGATGAGAATGTTATAATTCTAGAAATCAGATTTGAGCTAGCTATTTATTGCTTTTAATTTAATGGAAATTTTCTTTTGTTGCATCCTCAAGTCTTCTAAGGAATCAAAATGTGCATCTACTAAGTAAAAGATGATATTTCAACCCTTGCAACTGAGTTTTGCTAGAAGGGTAAATATGGCTATAGAAATAAAACAATGTATATCAGCATAAAGAGGTATATATTTGAGGTATCAAATGAGTGCTAAGAGTGATGAATTCTAGAAAAGTTTAGAGATTTAGAAACTAGAGTGTCATCAGTTCTTCCAGTCTACCTGCACTCCTGCCCCCAAACTTCCAAGAAATGTTTGAGTCTTATGGGGGGGGAGAAGGCATTGAAGGCCGAGCATGGTGGCTCATGCCTGTTATCCTAGCACTTAAGGAGGCCGAAGTGGGTGGATCACCTGAGGTTAGGAGTTTGAGACCAACCTGGCCAGCATAGTGCAACCCCGTCTTTACTAAAAATGCAAAAATCAGCCAGGCATGGTGGCGAGTGCTTGTAATCCCAGTTACTTGGAGGCTGAGGCAGGAGAATCGCTTAAACCCAGGAGGCAGAGGTTGCAGTGAGCTGAGGTCGCACCACTGCAGTCCAGCCTGGTGACAGAGTAAGACTCTGTCTAAAAAAAAAAAAAAAAAAAGCCAGAAAAAAGAAAAATGAAAAAGCAAAAAAGCATTTGAGTATGGTGGTAATAGTTCTTAAAGTTCTGCTGTCAAAGCAATATTTGTTTTTATTGAGGGTTGTAAAAGTATGTGTTAGGGGCCCTGTGGGTTTGCATATATTTGTATGTGAAAGAAAGAGAGGGAGGAAGTAGATTAATGTCTTTCACACATGTCCAAAAGAATCTAAGAAACAATGCTATGTCTCACGATTTTGATATACATTGTGGACATATCGAATATTTTTCTTTTGCCCATTCATTTGTTCACTAGTGAATTTATTCCTTTATAATTTAATTGTCTGTTGTGTGTCAGATACGGTTCTAGGCTTACAATAATAATGGCAAAATATGTACTGACACTGTTGGAATGTTCCATATGCCTTTTAGATTAAACTGGTGTGTAGCAGAAGTAGCATTTGATTAGCATACCCAGAAAGAGTCAAATTCAGTTCAATTTATGGCAGAAGAAATATTCAAATACATGGCACTTATTTTGTCATTTTTATGCTTTCTAATTGTCTCATAAGACATAACTTAATACATTCTATATTCATTAATATTGCAATTCCTAATTATCCACTCTTATTCCCAGAAAAAGAAGAAAAAACAACTTTTTTCTAATGGAATCTACTTCACAGTATGTTAGGTGTTTATATTGAAATGCAGCATTTGTTGATTTTTCTGAAAGGAAGTTACAGATAAATTTTCCCTAGTTTCAGACATTCATGTAAATTTCTCTTGAGCAATATTTTGATTGTTACATTGTATACATTGTGCTTACATTGTATTCCTGTTGTTTATTATATACATTATGATTCAGTAAATAAAGTTAGCTGAAAAAGATCTTCTGAAAATAAAAATACTGTCCACTCAATTTTTTTGTTTCAAACAGGTCTATATATCACATTCTAGGATTTTTTTTTTTTTTTTTTTTTTTTTTTTTTGAGACGGAGCCTCGCTCTGTCGCCCAGGCTGGAGTGCAGTGGCCCGATCTCGGCTCACTGCAAGCTCCGCCTCCTGGGTTCCCGCCATTCTCCTGCCTCAGCCTCCGGAATGGCGCCGCCACCACGCCCAGCTGATTTTTTTGTATTTTCATTAGAGATGGGGTTTCACTATGTTAGCCAGGATGGTCTCGATCTCGTGACCTCGTGATCCGCCCACCTCGGCCTCTAAAAGTACTGGGATTATAGTCCTGAGGCACCACGCCCAGTCCAAGGATTTCTCACCCCTTGAACCATAAATTAACAACACATGGAAGAATCTATATGGAGGGGCAATGTTGGGGCTGTTTTGCACACAAAACTGGTTTTCAACTAGTGATGTCCGGAACCCAGAAGTCACACCTCAGTTTATCCTGGGCCTGGGTTGAAGAGACAGTACTATTAGCTTACTTACAAAAGTTTCTAAACACTGTTGAAATAACAATGTAAAATCATCTATAAACAAATACATCTGTATCTTCTAAATAGAGTTTAAAAATATTTCCGCTTACTGTTTTTAATCTCGACAATGCACCAAGAATATTTATTTCCTCAAATAGTTGGTACAACAGTGATTCCACATAGTCCAATCATACTTTAGAGGTGCCAGAGGGACAACGCTAGAATTCCTGTGGAAAACACAATGGCGAGTTCTGCGTGCTACATCTCCAGCTTTTAATTGGCTTAATCTGAATATTACAAGCACACACATACTGAAAGGACACAAAGATAGATGTGTACCAGCCCCCCACCCGCTACACCCTTGTTCTGCTCTCTAATCTTTGCACATGCCAGAGATTTCGTAAGTTCTGTGAGTACCTGGTTTTCTGCACGTACCAGAGATTTTGTTTTGCACATACCAGAGATTTTGTAAGTTCTGAGGCAAGGTCACAAGACGTGTTTAAGTAAGATAAACTCTTGCTGCCATAAACCTGCTCTCCCGCCTCAAAGTTTGAACTAAAATATCAGAAATGGCGGGAACCAATCATAGTTAGCCAAATCGCCTTGTTCAAACACTAGCCAATCATATATCTGATTTGTATAATAACTCTATGCCCACTTTTCTTAGACTATATAACACTGCTCGGAGCTCAGAGGGGGAGCTCTCCTGCCCGTCTCGTTTCACGAGCGAGGGAGAGTTCCAGGTTCGAACCTGTAATAAAGATCCTTGCTGCTTAGCTTTGACTCTGGACTCTGGTGGTCTTCTTCGGGGAATAAACGGTCTGGGCATAACAATACACATACACGCATACACAAATGTCTAGTGTTTTAAGTACAAATCAATATGAAATGATCATAAAGGTTTGAATAAATATTACAATATAATTTCAAATTAATTTGGAAATATGACATATTATGAATATTTTAAATGACTTAAACATAATCAGAATCATTGGTGATGTAGTTGACGTTCTAGCTTATGTTGTAATACAGCTGCTGGGAATCTGAAAGCTGAGTTCTTCACTACATTTAGGATTATAACTTTGAGTGGATTTGGTAAACACTAGGCAATTATGTGTGTGTGCAAGTGCATCCACGAGTGCAAAAATATCAATCATGAGTAACTTTTTAAATAGCAAAAGTGAAAAAATTACCAATCAAAAATTAGTGTTGTAATCAAAACCGTGTCAGAAAGAAAAGCCTTACCTTGACGTCTTTTATTTCAAAAGTTTCCAAAAGGAAAATAAGGGGCCGGGAGCGGTGGCTCACAGCTGTAATCCCAGCACTTTGGGAGGCCGAGGTGGGCGGATCACGAGGTCAGATGATCGAGACTATCCTGGCTAAATGAAACCCCGTCTCTACTGAAAATAAAATAAAATAAAATAAAATAAAATAAAATAAAATAAAATAAAATAAAATTAAATTAAATTAAATTAAATTTAGCCGGTCGCGGTGGCGGCGCCTGTAGCGGTGGCGGCGCCTGTAGTTCCGGCTACTCGGGAGGCTGAGGCAGGAGAAAGGCGGGAACCCGGGAGGCGGAGCTTGCAGTGAGCGCAGATCGCGCCACTCACTCCAGCCTGGGAGACGGAGCGAGACTCCGCCTCAGAAAAAAAAGGAAAATAAGGAAAGCATTCATTTCACGAAGGTAAAATAATATTAAAGTCCATAGTAGAGATGTACTTGTTAGAATGCACTTTTTAAATTGTATAGAGTTGCAAACAGAAAAATTGAAGAATGACAGTTATCTGTAAGTTATTGAACTCATCCGGTGTCTGATTTTGTGTTCGGTATTCTGAAAACCTCATTGTTTGAATCTTTTTAAGCGTTCTGTCAAGCTGACACCTCCATTTCACTAAGGAACGAAGACATAAAGATATAACGGAAATACCCAAGGTTAAAGATACAGTAAATACTAGATGTGGAGTTGAAATAAGTCCTACCGGAGTACTTACTCTTTATAAATAAATTATAATGTTTATAATATACAAATATAATGATTCTTTCAGGAGGTCAATGAAATAAAATTGTTTCTGGACAGGTTTTAAACAAAAAGTGTTCCTGCTGCTCCCAACCACTTTATATATATTTTATATCTTCTACGCCTTTAGAATTAAATATTTAGGCACTCCTGAAGAATCGAAAGGAGAAAATTACGGAAAAAAAATGTGAGAGAGGGTTTAATAGGCAGCAGTAGATTGTCGAGAGGTCTTGGTTGCAAAGATCTGTAGACTTAGCATAGGTGAGTGTATTTTAGAGAATGAGAAAATTAGAAGTAGTTGATTCCTCTGTGCTAGGTGCAGCTGGGGAACTGGAGCTTTTGCCTACATTGGCAATTGAGCAGATAGGTTGGAGGAGAGATTCCAAAAATGCCACTGCCTAACTAAACCAATTGCAAGATACTGTGGTACTTCTGAACATGGTACCTCTGTTATTCCCACCAGCTAATTCTGAGCCTTACTGAGAAGGCAAAAAGAATAACGTAACCAATGAAAAACAATAAAAATATTACTGGTAAAAAATTTAGTATCTAAGTTGGAAGGGAGTGGTCCTGTGTTCTTTGAGATGTACATCATTATATAAAGAAATTTTATAGCTGTTAATTATATATTTTACAATAAGCAAGGAACCAGCAAACTGGTAGAAAGAGGAAGAGTGTATAAAACAATTAGGATGAAAAAACTCAGTCAATTAAACACACATAAGAAAAGCAGTGAGCAAAAATGAGACTGAAAAAGTGGTACAAAGAAGAACATAAAATGAGATGTTTAAAATTATCCATACAGATAAGAATTTACAATATATTACATGAAATAACATTTCTTACTAACAGACTAATAAGGTGAGGCTGAATAGAGAAAGAAAATCCAGCTGCGTGCTGTGTATAAAGATATATTGACAATATAAGGAAAGAGAAACACTGAAAGGTAAAGGATAAAAAATGCATGCTAGAGAAATGATAACAAAGGAAAGCTGGTTCAGCTTCAGTAATATAAAAATAAGTGACTTTCATAAGTGGAAATTATTATTAAAAATAATACTGTCATATTAAATTCACAGCAATGAGATAAAGATTCAAAAATTATCTGCAAAGGATCACATAACTCCAAAATACATGGATAAAAATTTGATAGAAAATGGAAGAAAAAAATAGATAATCTAATTTTTTTCTTTTTTTCTTTTTTTCTTTTTTTTTTTTTTTGAGAGGAAGTCTCACCCTGTCGCCCAGGCTGGAGTGCAGTGGCATGATCTCGGCCCGCTGCAAGCTCTGCCTCCCAGGCTCAAGTAATTCTCGTGCCTCCACCTCCCAAGTAGCTGGCATTACAGACATGCACCACCATGCCCAGCTAATTTTTGTATTTTTAGTAGAGAGGGGGTTTTGCCATGTTGGCCAGGCTGGTCATGAACTTCTGGCCTCAAGTGATATGCCCTCCCAAAGTGCTGGGATTACAGACATGAGCCACTGTGCCCGGCCCTAACTTTCTTTTTTAAAACATATTTCTCTCTTATTAAGCAGATTTTTAAAGAAAGGCAGGCCTAGCATGGTGGCTCACGCCTGTAATCCCAGAACTTTGGGAGGCTGAGGCGGGCAGGTCTCGAGGTCAGGAGATCGAGACCATCCTGGCTAATATGGTGAAACCCCGTATCTACTAAAAATACAGGAAAAAAAAAAAAAGACAATTAGCTGGGCCTGGTGGCAGGCGCCTGTAGTACCAGCTACTCGGGAGGCTGAGGCAGGAGAATGGCATGAACCCGGGAAGCGGAGCTTGCAGTGAGCCGAGATCACGCCTCTGCACTCCAGCCTGGGCGACAGAGCTAGACTCTGTCAAAAAAAAAAAAAAAAAAAAAAAAGACACATATAATAAAACCAACACAATAAAAATTAGAAATTATCTGGTGAATAAGTGTAGAATGCGACATCAAACAATTTGATAGTATATATTTTTCTCCAGCACAATTACAATATTTATTTTTAAAGGCTGTGTGTTAATAGTTTTAAAGGGAGACTTTAAAATAGAAACAAAAATATAAAAAGTACACACACATTAAAAGAGGATTTAAGTCAATGGTTAGATGTACCAAATTCTCAACTAAGAAATATAAACTCAATTTAAATTTGTTAGAAATTTTACTTGGTTCATCATAGTATATGTTAAGTTAATTCTAAAATGTTTATGAAACAACTACAACAAAAGACTATAAATACACTAAGTACTTTTGAGGGAGTAGAAATAAAATGGTTGGCTTGCTTTAAAATATTTTGGTTTATTGTGGAAATAGAGGTTGGATTTCTTAGACAACAATTGAAAACTCATATATATAATCTAGGGTTTAACTTTTTTTTCTTTTTTCTTTTCCTTTTTCTTTCTTTCTTTCTTTCTTTTTTTTTTTCTTTGAGACAAGGTCTCACTCTTTCACCCAAGCTGGAATGTGGTGGTCCAATTTCAGTTCACCACAACAATCTCCACCAGCCAAGCCCAAGAAATCCTCTCACCTCAGCCTCCTGTGTAGCTGAGACTACAGACATCTGACTAATTTTTGTATTTTTTGTAGAGATGAGATCTCACCATGTTGCCCTGGCTGGTCTTGAACTCCTGGACTCAAGTGATCCTCCCACGTCGGCCTCCCAAATTGCTAGGATTATAGGCATAAGCCACTGTGCCAGGCCTAGGGTTTAACCTTCTTATCAACACAGGAAACATAGAAGCTATAAAGGAAAAAATGCATATTTAGGTATATAAAATTCAAAACTTTTATAAGACAAAAGATATGACAATGAAAGCCAGGATATACACATAACAAAAACAATATTTGAAACTTAGGGATCAAATAAAAGGTTAATATGGTTATTGTATAAAAAGTGTGTGCAATTAAATCCAACCCAGAATATAAGTGGGTAAATTATAGGAAGAAATCACAGATAGCAAAACCAAATGACCAGTTAATATATGATGTCAAGTGGTGGGTCAGTCTTCTTGATGGTTAAGGAAATAAAAATCAAATTGACAATAAAATATCGGTATGCTTCCAGCCTACTACCAAAAAAGAAATAGTTCAATAACATTTACATTTGACAGAGATAGTGAGGGGCTGAGGAGTATTTGAAATAGCTAAAAAAAGAGAGTGATAAAAAAATAAATGTTTACACAAGGATTTTAAAAACTACGTCGTAAGTGTGTCACACAAATGATTTTGCATCAAATAACAGCATTTGCATCCATAAAAACTCCATGTGACAAGGAAAAATAAAATCAGAGGAAATGGAAAAAACAAAAAACTTTAACCTTCACCATTCTATTACAAAACCAATGAGATAAAACTAGATATAAAGACTTAACAGCGAATCAGATCTAATTATAATATATTGTATTACACTTATTGAAAATAGAGATTAGGCATTCTTTTCAAATGTACATGAAACATTTAAACAGTGATTATATCTTTTCCTTTAAAAATCAATGTATTTCGAAAAGGAAAAATAGTACATAAAGCATTCTCTAATCTTACTGGAATAAAACTGGACATTGTATTAGTCCATTCTTGTGCTGCTATAAAGACCTCCCTGAGATTGGGTAATTTATTAAGAAAAGAGGTTTAATTGGTTCCCAGCTCTACAAGTTGTACAGGAGCATGATGGTGGCATCTGCTCAGATTCTGAGGAGGCCTCAGGAAACTTATAGTCATGGCAGAAGGCACAGGGGAAGCGGGCTTGTCTTACATGGCTGAAGCAGGAGCAAGAGTGAGAGGGAGCTTGGTGCCACGTACTTCTAAAGGACCAGCTCTCACAAGAACTCACTCGCTATCACCAGAACAGCACTAAGGGGGAAATCCAACCCCATGATTCAATCACCTTCCATCAGGCTCCACCTCCAATACTGGGGATTTATGATTTGACATGAGATTTTGGTGAGGACACAGATACAAACCATATCAGACATGGATAACAAATCAGAAATAAAAAAGCCCACCACATATAAAAATTTTTTGAAAATTCTTTTTCAAATATCTTAGATCAAAAGCAAATAAAAAATGAAATTTAATCTGGGATACAATTAAAGTAATTATCACAAGGACAATTGATATTTACAAAAGGTTATATTAAATTAAAAATAAAAATTAACATATAACTCAAAAGCTTAGGAAAAAGTACAAAATGAAGGTGGAAGAAAAAATAGAAATTAATAGATCAGCATCAAAATAGTGTTACATTTAGTACCTTAATGTTAAAGCCAGTTATTTAAGTAAAACACTAGAATAATTAAACAGCCATGATAATCAGAAATAAGAAAACATATAACACAAATACACAATTATAATGAGAAAATAATCACCTATATTTTAGACATTTAAAGAAGCTGAGCAACAACTTTGCTGAAAACTATAAAAATAAATTGAGATCCTGAATGAAACAGACAATTTTGTATGAGCATATATTCCTCTAAGAACTTCTAGTAAAATAAAAATAATAACTAGTTAAGCCATTCATTAAAAAAAGAGAATTTTTTTAATTCCACAAAACCCTCAAGGTGCCGATAGTATTCACATTTTAAGATAGTATTGACACTTTAAGCAACGTAAGTTTCTACAGCTATTCAAACTATTTCAGAAAAGAAAAAGAAATAATTTTTTTTTCTGAAGCTTGCATAGCATAGATGCCCAAAGTCTTCAAGTTGTAAAAAATTGGAAAACAATAAACCAATTAATTAATATGTCAGAAAAATGCCAAGCATTAACAAACGTAAACCAGAAACACATTAAAACAATAATGACAAGGAGCAATTTTTTCTCCTCACCAATGCAAAATAGATTAATATTTGGCTAAGAAAATATACAAAATTTACATATCTATCTAATTTTAATAAAAATTTAACAGCCATTCATAACAAAATAAAATTAATCAAATATGAATAAATAGTTCTGTAATGAAATTAAATTATTAGAAAATATGATAATGTGTATGAACAGACAGGTAAATGGGGAAAAATGGTACATCCAGAAATGCACCTAAATAGCTGTAGGAATTTAGTATATGGTAAAGGTCAGGAGGTAGATTGTTATAAATCGAGAATAGTTTTCCAATGGAGAAAAACTTGAAAGGTAGAAAATAGAGTCATAAAAGTGACAGAAGAAATCATGAGGATTGCTTTGTAATCACACAGTGGATGAGACCTTCTGAACTATAACCAAATGTTGCGAACCTAAAAATGACACGTTTGCCTACATGCAAATCGAACTGTTTCTGACCTTACAAAAATCAAAATATTCTACATGAGAACGCAAGTCATCAAAAGCAAGGACAATTTGTAAAATGGTAAAATTATTTGTAACACATAACTGAGACAATTATATAATTATAAAAACCTCCTTCAAATTATTAAGAAATAGAAACAGCAACCCAACCGTAAAAAATAGGCAAAAGGGTAAATAAATAGTTTACGGAAGTGCAGACACAATTGGCTTTTAAACAAAGAAAACATATTCACCTCCTAATAACAAATAAATAAATGGAAAAAATCTGGTATGATGCTCCACTTATGAGATAGGCAGAAACACCAATGCTGGGTATTGCTACATTGACAGTATGTAGTAGAAGATGCATTCTCATATACTGGTGATGGAATTGCAAAATGCTGCAAATACATCAAAGACAAAATGTCTTTATTCCTTTTGTTTCCACCTTTATTTTAGGTTCAGGGGGTATATGTGCACTTTTGTTACATGGGTAAATTGCATGTTGCTGAGGCTTATGAATGATCCTGTCACCAAGTTAGTGAGCATAAGAGCCCATAAGTAATATCCCAACTTATGCCCCTCACCCACCCTTTCCCCTTAAATAGTCTGCAGTGCCAATTGTTCCCATCTTTGTGCACATGTATATTCAATGTTTAGCTCCCAATTATAGGTGAGAACATGTGGTATGGTATTTGGTTTCTGTTCCTGCATTAATTTACTTAGGATAATGGCCTCCAACTGCATCCATGTTGCTGCAAAGAACATGATTTTATTATATTTTATGGCTGCATAGTAGCCCATGGTGTATACGTACCACATTTTCTTTATCCAGCCCACCATTGATGAGCATCTTGGTTGAATGCATGTCTTTGCTACTTTGAATAGCATTGTGATGAACATACACATGCATGTGGCTTTTTGATGGAACAATGTATTTTCCTTTGGTATATACCCAGTAGTGAGATTGCAGGTCAAGTGGTAGCTGTTTTAAGTTCTTCAAGAAATCTTCACACTGCTTTCCACAGTAGCTAGACTAATATACATTCCCACCAGCAGTATTTCCTTTCTTTGCAGCATTGCCAGCATCTGTTGTTTTTGACTTCTTGATAATTGCTACTGTGATTGGTGTGGGATGGTTTCCCATTGTGATTTTGATTTGCATTTCTCTGATGATTAGTGAGGATGAGCATTTTTTCATATATTTGTTGGCCACATGTACATTCTTTTCAGAAGTTTCTGTTCATGTCCTTTACTCATTTTTCAATGGGGTTATTTGTGTTATTTTGCTTGCTGGTTTAAATTCTTTATAGATTCTTGATATTAGGCCTTTGTTGAATGCATACTTTGTGAATACGTTTTCCCATTTTGAAGGTTGTCTGCCTGTTTGGTTAATAGTTTATTTTCTTGTGTAGAAACTCCTTTGTTTAATTAGGTCCACTTTCAATTTCTGTTTTTGTTGCAATTGTTTATGGGAACTTAGTCATAAATTCTTTGCCAAGGCCAATTTTTGGAATAGTGTTTCCTAGGTTTTCTTCTACAGTTTTTATTGTTTTCAATCTTCATTTAAGTCTTTAATACATTTTGACTTATTTTTTGTATATGATGAAAGTTTCAATCTTCTGCATATGGCTAACCAGTTACTGTAGCCCCATTTATTGAATAGGTAGTCCTTTCCCCATTGTTATTTTCAACCTAGAAGTAATGAATAAATTCCTGGAAACAAACAGCCTCCTAAGATTGAACCAGAAAGAAATTACAGACCAATAACATGCTCCAAAATGGAATCAATAATGAAAAGCCAGCCATGCCAAAAAACAAAAACAAGAACATCCATGGACCAGAAAGATTCACAGCCAAATTCTACCAAATGTATAAAGAAAACCTAGTACAAATCCTACTGAAATTATTCCAAAACACCAAGGAGTAGGGGCTCCTCCATAAATAATTCTATGAAGCCAGCATTATGCTAATACCAAAGCCTGACAAAGACACAATGGAAAAAAGAAAATTTCAGGCAATATCCCTGCCAGAGATAAACCCAAAAATTCTCAATAAAATTGAGCATCCAGAAGCACATTAAGATTTAATTCACCATGAATCAATAGGCTTAATTCCTGAGATGCAAGGCTGGTTCAATATATGAAAATCAATAAATGTTATTCACCACATAAATTGGATTAGCAACAAAAATCTCATGATCATCTCAATAAACACATAAAAGGCTTTCAGTAAAATTTAATATCCCGTCATATTAATAACCCTCAACAAATCAGACATTAAGGGAACGTCAAAATAATAACAGCCATCTATAACAAACCCACATTCAACACCATACTAAATGGAGAAAAGCTGGAAACATTCCCTTTGAGATATGGAACAGAACAAACATGCCCAGTTTCATCACTCCTACTCAACGTATTATTGGAAGTCCTTGCCAGAGCAATCAGGCAAGAGAAAAAAAATAAAATAAATTCAAATAGGAAGAGAGGAAGTTGAATTATCTCTCTTTGCAGACAATATACTTCTATACCCAGAAAACATCATAGACCCCACCACAAGGCTTTTAGAATGTATAAACAACTTCAGTAAAGTTTTAAGATACAAAATCAATGTACACAAATTAGCAGCATGTATATACGCCAATAACATCCAAAGTTAGAGCCAAATCAAGAATGCAATATCATTTATAATAGACACAAAGAAAATGAAATACCTAGGAATACAGCTTTCCAAAGAGATGGGAGCTGCAAAACACTGCTGAAAGAAATCAGAGAGAACACAGACAAATGGAGAAACATTTCATGCTCATGAATAGGAAGAACTAATATTATTAAAATGGCCATACTGTCCAAAGCAATTTATAGACTCATGTTATTCCTACCAAATTATCATTGTCATTTTTGAGAGAACTAGAAAAAACTATTCTAAAATTCATTTGAAACCAAAAAGGAGCCCACATCACCAAAGCAATGGAAAAGACACATAGACCGATGGAACAAGGTAGAGAACCCAGAAAAAAGTCACACACCTACAATTACTTGGTTTTCAAAAACAAAATCTTTCAAAACAACAAATACACCCTTTAACTCAGGCAAAACCCATTGGGGAGTGTATAGTTAAATTATATTTACAGTTTTGAAATGATATGTGAGCATATCAATAGAAGTAAAGACAGAGTAGAAGGGATTTAGGGATAAGCTGCATATAACTACAGAAAAGACAGGGAAATAATGAGGAAATCAGAAAAAATAAGCTCCAAAACGTTGCCAAAGGAAAATGGAAGGATAATAACTATTGTATATAGTATGTTTCTGTTTATGTACAAATATATGTATCTAGGTACCTATCATCTGTCCATCTATTATCTATCTATCCATGAATGCCAATAAAATATCTCTGAAAAAATATAAAAGAATAGATCTTTATTTACCTTTTGAATTTTAATGTGTCACCTCATTAAAATTAGGAAGAAGGTCAATAAAATTCAGTCAAAACTTTTTCTATAATTTTTTTTCTAGATTGAGCAAATAAATGCAATACGAATGATTTCTCTTTCAATGACATTAAAGATAATTGCTTGATGATAGTTATGCATCCAATTCTGCCAAGAATATGTTCCTCATATTTCACATGCTTTATTCCTAGAATTTCGTATGGGAATAGGAAAACAGCAAGTGCAGATGTTGAATCGGAGATAGGGAGACCCAGAGTCACTTTGAGACATGTGAAGCCATGGGTGAGCCTGCAGGCCTCTAGATCTTAGGGTTGACTTATCAAGCAGAGGAAGTGTGATTGTGTGATTTCGTCCTAGTCACATGTCCTCTCCAACAACTTCAGTTTCTCCATCCGATAATGAAGATTATACCCCGCCCTCCACCACACACATAGTCAAATCAATGTCGAGCTTGTACGGAATCTGAGCAGTATCCCAGTGAGTTATAGCAGTCAGAGGCCCTGAGGAGAGAAGAGCAGGAAAGAGCTGAACGTGAAAGCTCAGGAATCCATTAGGCAGGGCAAATTTAAGCATAATAAATCAGAGAGTTGGGCTGGTTGTGGTGGCTCATGCCTGTAATCCCAGCACTTTGGGAGGCCGAGGCAGGCGGATCACGAGGTCAGGAGATTGAGACCATCCTGGCCAACATGGTGAAACATCCATGGACCAGAAAGATTCACAGCCAAATTCTACCAAATGTATAAAGAAAATTTTTTTTTCTTTACTGAAGAAAACTTTTCTTTACCGTCTCTACTGAAATACCAAAAATTAGCCGGGCGTGGTGGTGGCGCCGGTAGTCCCAGCTACTCAGGAGGCTGAGGCAGGAGAATGGCGGGAACCCGGGAGGCGGAGCTTGCAGCGAGCCGAGATCGCGCCACTGCACTCCAGTCTGGGTGACAGAGCGAGACTCCGTCTGAAAAAAAAAGAAAAGAAAAGAAAAGAAAAGAAATTAGAGCGTTAGAGAAACAATCTGAAATTCTTGATTAACTGGCAGAGAATAATTAGGTACAAAAGTCAAATTCCTAAGGAATGGTTTTTTAATGACCAACAATTCATTTACCCATCTTATGAGCAAAGAGTTGGGTGCCAAAGAATCTTTGTCTTGGCTATTTCAAAGTTAAAACATTATATATACACATAATTTTTCTATCAAGTAGCTGATAAAATATAACTATATATAATTTTAATTAACTTACAATTATATATAATTTTAATTAACATATAATTATATGTATATTATAATTAACATATAATTATGCATATACTTATATATATATTCATGTATTATGTTTTTAAAGCCTCTTTAATAGCTCAGCATTCCATAGCTTTTCACAGTTGACCCTCAAAAGAGATTCCCCATTTTAACTACAGGTTCTCTAAACTGATATCATTCTTTAGTACTTTAAAGAAAATCACCTGGCGCGGTGGCTCAAGCCTGTAATCTCAGCACTTTGGGAGGCTGAGATGGGTGGATCACGAGGTCAGGAGATTGAGACCATCCTGGCTAACACGGTGGAACCCCGTCTCTATTAAAAAATACAAAAAACTAGCCGGGCGTGGTGGCAGCACCTGTGGTCCCAGCTACTCCGGAGGCTGAGGCAGGAGAATGGCGTAAACCCGGGAGGCGGAGCTTGCAGTGAACTGAGATCCGGCCACTGCACTCCAGCCTGGGCGACAGAGCGAGACTCCGTGTCACAAAAAAAAAAAAAAAAAAAATCACTACGTATTTCTTATATCACATGACTTTTCCTTCAATGCATGTATTTTTTATCACCTTTTATTTTTATTTTTGATATAATATGTTCTTCTACATTAAGCAAATTAGTCATGGGGAGTGTGTTTGAAAGCTATGTTTTCTGCTTTCTATACTACATAAATAAATGTAAAATATAGCAATCTAAAATGTGACATGTTACGAAAGTTATATTTATTAGTCAACTGAGAAATATTTTATAAACATGTGCATGCAGGAGCCCAGTATTTTGTGTACTAAGAAGCAAATGCTAATTACTGAAAGGCAGACAACTGTGAAAATATTTTTCTCTTATGATTGAGTTCTCTTCACATCACTGATTTATTTGTAGCATAAAGATAAAGAATAATTTAAAATCCATATCAAATGAGAATCAACTGGATCTAGTTAAGTTGAAAAACAAAAAGTATTTAATAAATAAATTGTTTCAAGGGCACACAAAAAAAACAGGATAAAATTTTCGTGAGGTTGACGTCTTTTATTCATTTGATAAATTGAGTACTAACCTTCTTTGTATATGTACCACGTTCTTAGAAAACAATGGTTTCATTTCAAAGTGTGGGCTTTTTTTCATTTAAACTTGAATGTGGAAAACTTTTTCGGGCCTTATTTTCACAAAGATACTTCAGCAGAGTTAAATATATGAAAAATATCCAACGAATTCCTATTTTACTCAGAATTTTTTTAAATGTGTAGCTTCTACATGAGGCCAATATGTCAATATTGTGATATGATTGGAGATCCACAATTTTGAGTCAAACTCCCCAACAGCTTCAATTTCTCTAAGAGTGGAGATGACAATATCATAGGTAGATTGATGATTGATAGATAGATAGATAGATAGATAGATAGATAGATAGATAGGATATACACATACATTAAAATCAATGTCAAGTACATAAGCAACTATAAAGAGAGGCTATATCAATAACAATCAAAAACTTGACAAATATTTATTAAATACCAGTTATGTGTTGGGCATATTATTATAATAGTCACTATTATTTTGGCATAAATTAACATTTTACACAAAATATATGTCACTTTTTAAAGGTATTATCAGTGAGAATTTCCTTTTGGAAAGTTAAGGAATTTATTTCTATGAGAACTCTTAAGAATATCCATTGTGTTTTAGCAAATAAATTGTTCTTAGGCATCCAAATTCAAAGTAAAATGTGAAAGTTTTGATAATTCATTGAATTATAATCAACAAATTATGTCCAGAAGTCATAAGGGAAGGGAAGAGCAAATTGGAAGCAGTAAGTATGGTAGTTGTTGAAGAAATAAGTAAATGCACGTAGGACTGAAATGTTAAGCATTGATTACTGGAAACAACATGGAAATTAATTAATTCATTTAGAATGTTGTTAAAATAATTCTTATTACAGAGGAACAGTGGGTAACTTTTAGTATTTTTTTATTATATTTTAAGTTGTGGGAAACACGTACAGAACGTGCATGTTTGTTACATAGGTATGCACATGCCATGGTGGTTTGCTGCACCCAGCAACCTGTCATCTACTTTAGGTATTCTCCAAATGCTATCTCTCCCCTAGCCCCCCACACCCAACAGCCCCCAGTGTGTGATGTTCCCCTCCCTGTGTCCGTGTATTCTCATTGTTCAACTCCCACTTATGAGTGAGAACATGCGGTGTTTGATTTTCTGTTTCTGTGTTAGTTTGCTGAGAATGATGGTTTCCAGCTTCATCCATGTCCCTACAAAGGACATGAACTCATCCTTTTCTGTGACTCCATAGTATTCCATGGCGTATGTGTTCCCATATCATTAATGGGCATTTGGGTTGGTTCCAAGTCTTTGCTATTGTGAATAGTGCTGCAATAAACATATGTGTGCATGTGTCTTTATAGCAGAATGATTTATAATCCTTTGTGTATATACCCAGTAATGGGATTGCTGGGTCAAATGGTATTTCTTGTTGTAGATCCTTGAGGAATCACCACACTGTCTTCCACAATGATTGAACTAATTTCAACCATTAAGTGTTGCTATTTCTCCACATCCTCTCTAGCATCTGTTGTTTCCTGACATTTTAAATAATCACCATTCTAACTGGTGTGAGATGGTATCTCATTGTGGTTTTGATTTGCATTTCTCTAATGACCAGTGACTATGAGCTTCTTTTCGTATGCTTGTTGGCCTCATAAATGTCTTCTTTTGAGAAGTGTATGTTCATGTCCTTCTCCCACTTTTTGATGGGGTTGTTTGTTTTTTTTCTTGTAAATTTGTTTAAGTTCCTTGTAGATTCTGGATATTAGTCCTTTGTCAGATGGATAGATTGCAAAATCTTTCTCCATTCCGTAGATTGCCTATTCACTCTGATGATAGTTTCTTTTGCTGTGCAGAAGCTCTTTAGTTTAGAGTTGCTGGCAAGATGGCCAAACATGAATAGCTCTTGTCTGCAGCTCCCAGTGAGATCAATGCAAAAGACAGGTGATTTCTCTATTTCCAACTGTGGTACCCCGCTCATCTCTTTGGGACTGGTTAGACAGTGGGTGCAGCCCATAGAGGGCAAACCAAAGCAGGGTGGGGCATCACCTCACCCTCTGGGAAGCACAGGGGTTTGGGGAACTCCCTCCCTTAGCCAAAGGAAGCCATGAGGGACTGTGCCATGAGGAGCAGTGCACTCCAGCCCAGATAGTATGTTCTTCCCACAGTCTTCACAACCCACAGACCAGGAGATTCCCTTGGGTGCCTACACCACCAGGGCCATGGGTTTCAAGCACAAACTGGGTGGTCATTTGGCCAGACACTGAGCTAGGTGCAGGAGTTTTTGTTGTTGTTGTTGTTGTTGTTTTCAGTTTTTTTTTTTGTTTGTTTTTTGTTTTTTGCCAAGTGGCACCTGGAATGATAACAAGATAGAACCATTCACTTCCCTGGGGCTGAAGCTTCACCAGGGAGCCAACTGGTCTAGCTCAGCAGATCCTACTTCCACACAGCCCAGCAAGCTAAGAGCCACTGGCTTGAAATTCTCACTGCCAGTACAGCAGTCAGAAGTTGACCTGGAATACTCGAGATTGGTAGGAAGAGGGGTGTCCACCATTACTGAGGCTTGAATAGGCAGTTTTTCTCTCACAGTGTAAGCAAAACCAACAGAAAGTTCAAACTGGGCAGAGCTCACCACAGCTCAGCAAAACCACTGTAACCAGCCTGCCTCTCTAGATTTCTCCTCTCTGAGCAGGGCATCTCTGAAAGAAAGGCAGCAGCCCCAGTCAGGGGCTTATAGATAAAACTCCCATCTCAATGGGACAGAGCACCTGGGGGAAGGGACAACTGTGGGAGCAGCTTCAGCAGACTTAAACATTTCTGCCTGCCAGTTCTGAGGAGCAGCGGATCTCTCAGCATAGTACTCAAGGTCTGCTAAGGGACAGACGGCCTCCTCAAGTAGGTCCCTGTCTCCTGACCGGGAGACACCTCCCAGAAGTAGTTGACAGACACCTCATACAGGAGAGCTCCAGCTGGCATCTGGTAGGTGCCCCTCTGGGACGAAGTTTCCAGAGGAAGGAACAGGCAGCAATCTTTGCTGTTCTGCAACCTCTGCTGGTGATACCCATGCAAACAGGGTCTAGAGTGGACCTCCAGCAAATTCCAGCAGACCTGCAGCAGAGGGTCATGACTGTTAGAAGGATAACTAACAAACAGAAAGGAATAGCACTGATGTCAACAAAAAGGATGTCCACACAGAAATCTCATTTGAACGTGACCAACATCAAAGACCGAAGGTAGATAAATCCACAATGATGAGGAAAAACCAGCACAAAAAGGCCGAAAATTCAAAAAACCAGAACACCTCATCTCCTCCAAAGGATCACAACTCCTCACCAGCAAGGGAACAAAACTGGACAGAGAATGAATTTGATGAATTAACATGAGTAGGTTTCAGAAGGTGGGTAATAATAAACTCCTCTGAGCTAAACGAGCGTGTTCTAACCCAATGCAAGGAAGCTAGGAACCTTGAAAAAAGGTAAGAGTAATTGCTAACTAGAAAAACCCATTTAGAGAAGAACATAAATGACATGATGGAGCTGAAAAACACCACATGAGAACTTTGTGAAGCATGCACAAATATCAATAACCAAATCGATCAAGCCAAAGAAAGGAAATCACAGAGTGAAGATCAACTTAATGAAATAAAGCATGAAGACAATGATAGAGAAAAAAGAATGAAAAGGAATGAACAAACCTCCAAGAAATATGGACCTACATGAAAAGACCAACCCTAAGTTTGATTGGTGTACCTGAAAGTGATGGGGAGAATGGAACCAAGTAGGAAAACTCTCTTAGGATATTACCTAGGAGAACTTCCTCAACCTAACAAGACAGGCCAACATTCAAATTCAGGAAGTACGGAGAACACCACAAAGATACTCCTTGAGAAGAGCAACCCCAAGACACATAATCATCAGATTCACCAAGGTTGAAATGAAGGAAAAAATGTTAAGGGCAGCCAGAAAGTTCGGGTTATCCGCAAATGGAAGTCCATCAGAATAACACCGGATCTCTCTGCAGAAACCCTACAGCCAGAAGGGACTGGGGGTCAATATTCAACATTTTTAAAGAACATGATTTTCAACCCAGAATTTCATATCCAGCCAAACTAAGCTTCATAAGTGAAGGAGAAATAAAATCCTTTATGGACAAGCAAATGCTGAGCAATTTTGTTTCCACCAGGCCTACCTTATAAGAGCTCCTGAAGGAAGCACTAAATATGGAAAGGAAAACCTCATACCAGCTACTGCAAAACCATACCAAATTGTAAAGACCATCGACACTATGAAGAAACTGCATCAACTAATGACTAGAATAACCAGCTAGCATCATAATGACAGGATCAAATTCACACATAACAATATTAACCTTAAATGTAAATGGGCTATATGCCCCAATTAAAAGACGAAGACTAGCAAATTGGACAAAGAGTCAAGACCCATTGGTGTGCTGTATTCAGGAGACCCATCTCACATGCAAAGACAAACGTAGGCTCAAAATAAAGGGATGGAGGAATATTTACCTAGCAAATGAAAAGAAAAAAAAAGTAGAGGCTGCAATCTTAGTCTCTGATAAAACAGACTTTAAACCAACGAAGATCAAAAGAAACAAAGAAGGGCATTACATAATGGTAAAGTGATCAATGCAACAAGAAGAACTAACTATCCTAAATATAAAGGCACCCAATACAGGAGCACCAAGGTTCATAAAACGAGTTCTTAGAGTCCCACAAAGAGATTTAGACTCCCACACAATGATAGTGGGAGATTTTAACACCCCACTGTCAATATTAGACAGATCAACAAAACATAAAATTAACAAGGATATTCAGGAGTTAAACTCAACTTTGGACCAAGTGGACTCAATAGACATCTGCAGAACTCTCCACCCCAAAACAACGGCATATACATTCTTCTCAGCACTATATCGCACTTATTCTGAAATTGACCACATAATTAAAAGTGAAACATGCCTCAGCAAATGCAAAACAATGGAAATCATAACAAACAGTCTCTCAGACCACAGTGCAATCAAATTAGAACTCAGGATAAAGAAACTGAGTTCTACATGGAAACTGAACAACCTGCTCCTCAATGACTATGGGATAAATAACAAAATTAAGGCAGAAATAAAGAAGGTCTTTGAAACCAATGAAAACAAAGACACAATGTACCAAAATCTCTGGGACACAACTAAAGGAGTGTTTAGAGGGAAATTTATAGCACTAAATGCCCACAGGAGAAAGCAGGAAAGATCTAAAATTGACACCTTAACACCACAATTAAAATAACTAGAGGAGCAAGAGCAAACAAATTCAAAATGTAGCAGAAGACAAGAAATAACTAAGATCAGAGCAGAACTGAAGAAGATAGAGACACGAAAAACACTTCAAAAAATCAACGAATCCAGGAGCTGGTTTTTTGAAAAGATTAACAAAATAGATAGGACACTAGCCAGACTAATAAAGAAGAAAAGAGAGAACAATCAAATAGATACAATTAAAAAATGATAAAGGGGATATCACCACTGATCCCACAGAAATACAAACTACCATCAGAGTATACTATAAACACCTCAATGCAAATAAACAAACTAGAAAATCTAGAAGAAATGGATAAATTTCTGGACACATATGCCCTCCCAAAACTAAACCATGAAGAAGTCAAATCCCTGAATATTCCAATAACAAGTTCTGAAATCAAGGCAGCAATTAATAGCCTACTAACCAAAAAAATCCCAGGACCAGACGGATTCAGAGCCAAATTCTACCAGAAGTATAAAGAGGTGCTGGTACCATTCTGTCTGAAACTATTCCAGACAATAGAAAAAGAGAGACTCCTCCCTAATCATTTCACAAAGCTAGCATCATCCGGATACCAAAACCTGGCAGAGACACAAGAAAAACAGAAAATTTCAGGCCAATATCCCTGATGAACATCGATACGAAAATCCTCAATAAAATACTGGCAAACCAAATCCAGCAGTGCATCAAAAAGCAAATCCACCACGTTCAAGTTGGCTTAATCACTGAGAGGCAAGGCTAGTTCAACATATGTAAATCAATAAATGTAATTCGTCACATAAACAGAACCAATGACAAAAATATCACATGATTATCTCAATAGAGGCAGAAAAGGCCCTCGATAAAATTTAACACCTCTTCATGCTAAAAACTCAATAAACTAGGTATTGATAGAACATATCTCAAAATAATAAGAGCTATTTATGACAAACTCATAGCCAATATCATACAGAATGGGCAAAAGTTGGAAGCATTCCCTTTGAAAACCAGCACAAGACAAGGATGCCCTCCCTCACCACTCCTATTCAATTTCAGTGTTTTTGAAGGCGTTTCACACAATAGCAGTGTTAATATATGCGTAAAATTAACAATAATAAGTTAGTAAGCTACTAACCACATGCACAGAATTTTGGCATACAAGGTTGGGAATTACCATTGCTACATAAAGCTACATAAAGTATAGCTTAGAGTATAATGTAAATTACAAACAACTTTCTTGTAGTATAAGTTAAGCTTAATGGTAGAACAAATTTTAAATAGTCACTATCTTTAAGAACTTTAATAAAACAATAAATAATACATAAAATACATTAAAATTTACATGTTATATATTTTGAACTAGTTTATCTAGTGAAAATATATAAACAAATTACTGGTATACTGTGATGTGTGCATGTTTGTGTGTGTGTGTAAGCCTTCTTGTATATCCATCATATGTTAACAAATATTTTGTCTAATCTACATATTTTGACAAGATAGCATAACACAATAATATGATATTTTATCTATATAAAGTTTCCGAAATACAGATAAAAACTACTATCTTGATGTAAATTTGAGTAGAAATTCCTTCAGATTGAGCTCTTGGAAAGCTTCCTTCTGTGGTTACAATCAATCAATGAAGAACATTCTCCAGTTGGAGTGCACATAACTGAGATCTCTGCATATGTAATGAAATAACAACCAAATGTACATTTGTGATTCTCTACACAAGTGTATATTCATCACCATAAGTTTTACACTTTAATACTCATTGTGTGATTTTCAAGACTGACTTCTGAGAAGAAGATAAAAAAAGAAATTGCTCTAATAGAACATTTATTCTGGAACAAGTTAAGGGTTATTGGTTTTTTGCTTCTTTTTCATTCATATTCACTCTTTTTCATTCATGAATATTCATTCATATTCATATTCTTTACCGAGTCACCTCTACTTTTCCCAAGCCTCTTGTTTTTCTGTAAGGTCTTCTTTATGGCAAGTAGTCTAGCCATAGAAGGCTAGTCAAATGTCTAGCGTGGCATTTGCAATGTTACAGGTTTCCTTTCACCTCTGAAGAATCTAATGAAAGGGAAAGGCATTCTTTTTTTTTTTTTTTAACCAGTCATCTTTTATTTGGAGGTTAATTCCCATTAGGACATGAAAGGATTCAGCAACGATCGAGATTGTGTTCCTCACGGAGGGGCTCAGGCCAAGGTCATGGGGTCAGGGGGTGGTGCATAGTGTGTCCTCTTCAGTGGTATTTGCGGAGCCACTCGTGCTTGAGATGCTTGTAGGAAATGCTGTAGTTGAAGAGCACGTAGCATGCCAGCACCATGGTAATCCCCGAGATGCTCCTCTTCTTCACGTTAATGTACTTGTTGTAGTACCGGTAGTAACCTCTTTGAAATGCTCCGAGAATGCCACTAGGGCTGAAGTCCCGCATCAAGATCCAGTTTGGCAGCTCCCCCAGTTTGACCTCCAGAAGTTTCTTGTCCTTCACTGGTACCACTGATGCCATCTTGGAGTCCTGGTGTCCGCTGTGCCTCGGGAAAGGCATTCTTTAGTACAAACATTTCTAATCTATTTAATTATAATAATAAAGTGAATCTTAGTGGAATAAGTGAGAGACAGGACTAGCTGGATTTCCTAGGCTAAGAATTCCTAAGCCTAGCTGGGGAAGGTGACCGCACCTACCTTTAAACATGGGGCTTGTAACTCAGCTCACACCTGAGGAATCAGGTAGTAAAGACGGCTAACTAAAATACAAATTAGGCTAAAAGCGGGAGGTAAAGAAATAGTCAAATCATCTATCATCTGAGAGCACAGGGGGAGCGACAATGATCTGGATATAAACCCAGGCATTGGAGCAGGAAGTGGCAACCCCCTTTGGCTCCCTTCCCATTGTATGGGAGCTCTGTTTTCACTCTATTAAATCTTGCAACTGCACACTCTTCTGGTCCATGTTTGTTCCGACTCAAGCTGAGCTTTCACTCGCCATCTGCCACTGCTGATGACTGTCATCATAGACCCGCCTCTGACATCCATCCCTCCAGATCCGACAGGGTGTCCGCTGTGCTCCTGATGCAGCCAGGCGCCCACTGCCACTCCCAACCGGGCTAAAGGCTCACCATTGTTCCTGCATAGCTGAGTGCCCAGGTTCGTCTTAATCAAGCTGAACACTGGTTGCTGGGTTCCAAGGTTCTCTTCCATGACCCATGGCTTCTAATAGAGCTATAGCACTCACCGCATGTCCCAACATTCCATTCCTTGGAATCTGTGAGGCCAAGAACCCCAGGTCAGAGAACAAAAGACTTGCCACCATCTTGGGAGCAGCCTACCCCATTTTCCAAAGGTCCCACCCCATCTTGGAAGCTCTAAGAACAAAGACCGTCCAGTAACATAAGCACTTCTAATTCACCCATAACTTTTATTATAAAATACTTAATAACATAATAACTTTGTGTTGTCTTAAAAAGTGCAGTGCTATGCAATTTGGAAATAAACTTTAGTTTCTCAGTTTACTTAACAGTTCACTTTTTTTTTTTACTTAAAATATCCTCTAAAATCTCTATGATTCAGAGATGCTGAGTATTATATTTCAGCTGGAAAGAATTTAAAACTATTTATGAAAATCTCTTTAAATAAATTTAGTAAGTTCAATTGCCAAAATGAAAAAGGTTGCAAAATTAACAGCTTACATGCTTATTCTATGAAAAATTTTAGCTTTGTCTTCAAGGGCTATGTTTTAAACATCATTTTGTGGATACTCAGCAATTCATTTTGATTTAGTCATTTATTGGTGATTACCTCTTGATTCATCAAAGTAGAAATCCTGGTTGGTTCTGGAGTGCTTCATTTATGCAAAATTTGGTTAAGTCAAAAAGGACCATTCTTGCAGCATGGTTACCATCAACCTTGTTAGCCTCATATGTTTAGGGAAATTGTCTGTTTCATGGCTAAAATTTTTGCAAATGATTAT
This sequence comes from Macaca thibetana thibetana, assembly GCF_024542745.1. Lineage (NCBI taxonomy): Eukaryota > Metazoa > Chordata > Mammalia > Primates > Cercopithecidae > Macaca > Macaca thibetana. The sequence goes on along the minus strand of NC_065580.1, from coordinate 176,314,839 downwards.
GTCCATGTGAAGTTATATGAAATATACAGTGGTGTGTGTGTGGAATACAGGGAGACTTATCTGGATCATGGGGACCAACATATGAATATTAGCTATTTTAATGAGCCTCCACAGATTTAACAGGTGTATGTTAACCAGTTGTACTTGCATTATTATTACATATAATATTATACACAATATATAGATATATACAATGTGATATACATATAACTGAATAAAACAAATTAATTATAAATGGAGAGAGAGAGAGAATATATTCAAAATAGAATGAAAAGTAGGTGTAGAAGGAATCATCGAAATAGGAAATCTCCATTTGGCAATCATGTTAGTAATAATTTACTCAAACATCTATGGTTGTTATCACTAGTATACAAAAGTTGGATGAACATTGAAATATTTGCATAGTTTTAAAATACTTCCCTCCAGAATTCTCATCAATTATAAAGAGGAAAAGTGTAACATCACAGCAGAGATAGCTAGCACACTAGTATAACTGAGTGATTAAAGTCAATATTCCCAGGAATGTGATAGATTGACAGGCAATGATAAAAACACAGAATTACTTCTGTGATATTCCTGCCAAAAATGCATAACATGAATTTCATCGTGAAAAAACATCAGATAATCCCAAACTGAGGAATATTTTACAAAATAACTGGCCTATTAGTCTTCAAAAATATAAGGTCATAAGAATCAAAGAAACATTGAGGAATTATTTCAGAATAAGCAAAGCTAAAGAGATACGATGATCAATGTAAGGAATGATCCAGGATTAGATTTATTTTAGGATATTATTGGGACATTTGCCAAATTTGAATGGGATGTCTTGGCAAGGAGTTTTGTGGGACTACTTTGTACTGTACTTGTCATTTCTCGTAAAGTTTGAAATTACATCAACACACACACACAAATGAACTGATACTGCTACTAATATCTCAAGTGACTCCTAGCCTATTGGAGGATGTACTAATAAAATAAAATTGTCATAAAAATTCGGGACTGAGGGTTATTTATTGTTCAATCCTTTGTTAGGCATATTTCTTTTCTTACATAAAGAAAGTGTTCCAATTTCTTGACTGAAACACAGATATACTAATTGGGGAGAATTAGAAGCATTCTGTGATTAACCACAATGCTGACAATCCAAAGGAAAATGTATTAAATTCATTTCTACCAGACTTTTTAATGAATTACTCATCTGCCTCATAATGCTATCCAATTGTATGTCTATTGCACATGAAATATATTTGATTATCTTTTATTTAAAATTATTAGATTCTACCATATTTAGCCATATAACTGTCATGACATTTTCTAGCATTTTACTGTTTCACATTTGAAGCAGTCTGAGTAAGATAATATGATTCATAGTATCATTGCTCTGATTATGATGTTGAGGCGAGAGGTTTTCTAACACAAACTTAAAATAACCTCTTGTCACAAATATTACCTTAAATGGGAAAAATGTAATTACTTTTGCACTAACCTAATATAAATGACCTTACATCACATGTCCGGCAGTTTATTATTTATCAACTTTAAAATAATTTTGAAATTATAAATGATTGCCATATTGCTTTTTTTTATAGACTGTCTCAGGTATAGAGAGATATATAACAATTTGAAAAGACCCAATGAAATTTAAGTGTGTTTATTGTACAATAAGCTTCATCCCATGAAATTTTACTCAGATCACAATGAAATGTATTTTATTCACCATTTCAGGAAAAGAAATCACCAGTAAACCTTCTGAATGTTATGTTTATTCAAGTTCATTATGGCTGAAAAGAAAAGAGGTTTCCTTTGTAGTTGTATTTTTTCAATTTCAGTACAACAAAATGAGATTATATTCATTTTATGAAAACACCTGAGTTCAGGTATACAAATCTTCTTTTCAAGATTAAGTGTAAGTGAAAAGTTATTTAAAGAATATTATTATCTTGTGCACTCTACCAGGAATGATGAAGAAAGGGATATGTGGAAACGTATTTTTAGAATCAGTGCTGCCCAATTCTTGTTAAAGCCTAAGATTTACATTTGGAGAAAGAAATCTCATAATCACAAATTCTAGCCATCCCTTGTATTAGTTTTTATAAATTATAGTAAACAGATGTGAGGTGTTTATTTAGAGAATGTTTCAGGTATTGATAATGACAAATTTGGTGTACTTTTCTAAAAATTCAAATATAGTTGTAATAATGGACTTTTATGATAGATGCAATGCTATAATTTGATTGGACTGTTTCATTTTTCCCCTGGCACATAAAAGACTCCATTTCTTTAGTTTCCTATCAGCTGGCTGGGGCCAGGTGGCAAGTAGAATATGGGCAGAAGTTATATAGTGCATTTCCAGTTCTGGCACTATGGAGGATATACTAATACACATTCTTCTTATACTTATTTTTTAGTAGCAGGAGGCAAACGACTCAGTGGAAGATGGAAAGAGTCAAAGTGGTCCCAGAACCAATACATGAAATTATCTCCTTCCCTAGTTCACCCCTTGAAGGATAAATGAGAATGTCCTGGATGTCCTGGATGGATGGAGATGTCCTGTAGAACGTCTGACCAAGAACATCCACATTGGACTTTGCATGAGTAAGAAATAAACTTTAATGATATTAATCCATTGTGATTTGGGATTGTTATAGCAACTCCGGTCTGGCCAAGGCAGCTTTCTAGTTTAATCATGAGGTTACCTGGAAACAAACGGGATATGTTTGTTCAAAAGTACGTCATAGTGTATAAATTTCTCATTAATTGTCAAGCATAGAGTAACTACATTTTCCCTCCCAATTTCCAGGTTATTTTGTAAGGATGATATGCATTAAAAACAAAAGATTCTGATGTTGATTTATTTCTAAAAGGAACTTGAATCAACATAGATGTGGCCAAGGTTTCTAACCGTCTATATCTATAGTAGCATGCCACCAATGCTGACTGATAGTCATAAAGATGGCTCTAAAACCGTATCAGATGTTTAACCCTAGGGACAAGACATTATCTGAGATCCAAATTATGAAAATATTAGGTCTAATGTGCCAATATTATCTTTAGATATTAATACCCACATAAATTATATAAAGTTTAATCTGTAGAGGTTGACGATTGGCAAGTTCCTCACACACTGCCCTTCAGAGAGCAATTTAAGCTCTCTTACCACACTAACAGAATGCACAACTAATATTTACACAGTGCTGGGCACTACAGAGAACCTTTTCCATAGATTATCCAGTTTACTCCTCACAACCAACCTAGAAACTGAGAATTCCGATCAGTTCTATTTTACAGGTTAAGAAACACAGCCAAGTGGTAGTTATTCTGAGACAGTCTTGTAAGGAACAGCTTTATTTTATTCATCAATGTAGCTTCAATTCTTATTCCAGTGTCTGTTAAATGGTAGACACCAGAAAGGAATTTTCCAAAGAGCTAAATAAGCAAAGAACTAAATAAACAAGGATATCTTTCATGTCCTCTGATCCTACACCCATTCTATGTGCCCATAACTCCCCTGGTATTTCAGTTGTATATCTTTTGCGGGGCTCTTACTGTACTTTTTTCTTGTATCTCCAATAAATGTAGACTATATGCCCTATAGTAACTCAATGAATAACTTAACTTCTCCTCCTAAATTGAGGAAACTGGAACTCAAATGCACTCTTGGAACTTGTTTTAATTTTGTACTGGAGCAACCACAAACTGACTGATAAAGTATCCCCGTGCTTAGCAAACCCCACTACTCAATTTCAGCCTTATGAATATTTTCTAATAGTAAGAAATGAAAGTAAGAAAAATTAAAAACATATCTCAATTTCCAACTCCAAAAATTAATGCTCACTCCTATCAGATCTCAAAATGATGCCTCAGCCTGGCTAGGAAAAATGGCAATTTCAGTAGAATCTTCAATATTAAAAGAACATTGTATTGTCTGAGTTAATCAATAACGTTCTAAGGAGAAACCTTCTCAGTTATTCAACTGTTATCTAAGCAGAATTCCTCATTCCATTAATGTTTTAAGAATGGAATTTGAGGTTTATAAGTAAAGGTCATAATTTAAATGCAGCTTTTTAATACATTTAACATTTAATGACTTCCTATACTAAGATATAGGGAAACAACAGTAAAATGCATTACTTTTCCAGCTTTACTGATTTAGGGAAAAAGAAGAGAAGTGACGCATCTTCAGGAATTGGGGGCCTGAAAATAATTGGCATTGATAGTAAATCTAGTAGCCATATATTGATAGACTGACATATAGGGAATTGTTTCTTTCAGATCAAAACTTCAATTTCTTTTGACACATCAAAGTTATTAATTTATGTTCAATTTAGTTTTAAGTCTAGCTTTAGTTTTGTATTGGGGTCTTTTTAAAATTTACACTTTATGAAAGGTCTGTAGCTCTATTCTCATCCAGTTAATTCAACAGGAGCTACTTACAATGTCTTATTTTCCGTGCATTAAAGATGGATGGCAATCTACACCCTATCTAAATGTTAAACTGCACCAGAAGGTGATGTGTACAATTCAAATTAAAAGAGACCCCATTGTCAGTTTGTTTCTATGTGACTGGAGGATAAAGTAGAAATAACTTAAAATTCATTTGTATTTTGAGAATTTTACAAGAGTGGCTAATTTAACTCTCAAGATAACGTCATATAAAATACATACTGGTTCTCTCTCTCTTTCTTGCCATATCCCTTGCCCCATTTTAGTTTAAGTTTAGGAAAGTGAAACTTTAAAACTTTAATTATGTCGATAATTACTCAGAGCTTTGTCTGCCTGATTCCAAAGTCACTAGTTTATTTTTCTTTATTTAAGAAAATAAGGAGTTTCATAAATCAGATTCCTGCACTGGGAGCTCCTTCTTATAGACTGAATTGAGGAAAATAGCACAACCTGCTTTGAGAGAATAACTCCTCTTTAATATAACTGATTAATTCTTCTCTTTTGAAGACCAAAAAAGGGATTAAATCAAGATTCAACAGAGAATTCTGATAACAATTTGCATCTTTTACCTGCCCAATCATTGATAGTATGCTTTTATCTGGTATTATGGATGTAAAATATATCATTAAATTGTACTTATATAAAACACGAATTGTGACCTAAACTTCAACTAAACTTTGTCTCCCATCATCTCTTTAAACAGTATTTGGTGAGTATAATCTGACTTGCTCCTTTATGGAAGCTCCTATAGATGGGTTGGCCTTTCTGCTCTCTTATAGGAAATAAACAAATGTATGATTCTCATTGTCTCAAGAAGTCTGACTTCAGGACATTAAATGTTCAGTCCAAGATGTGAATCAATACTGTGAATCTTATTTAATGTAAAATCTTCCTCCCTTTTAAGATAAGAACTTGATTGAATTTGAAACTCTACTCCATAAGACAAGAAGATTTAAAGGTCAGACTGTTGGGTTCAGTGACTTGCATTTATTTTCCTTTTTGTTCACTCCGTCCCCCAAATTAGCTAGCTAGTATATCTGTGCACCAGTGTTGGTTAAGTGGAAAGTGGGACCAGCCACAGGAAAGGGAACAGGGAACCTTTTATTTGATTGGGTCCCATTATGACTTGGATGCACTCTCACAGAATCTGGCAAACGTTTCTTTTGAAATCTCATTCTTAGTCTCCTCTCTCCTGCAATTATCTCATTTTGAATGGAAACATCTCTGCATCTTTAATGAAAGTGGTTACGTACAACACTCCTTAGCCCTAGGCACCTGGTAGCCCCCTGCAGCCTCTTTTTGTTGAGATTTCCCACCTATCTAGGTAGTCTTATTGGACAGGACAGGAGATAACTGCTCCCCAGATTACTCCCTCCTACATGGCATGTATCTGAGTCATGAAGAAAACATACCTTTTGTCTCACCACTCTGGAGTATCAGGGCAGTCCAGGGTGTTAAGACTCTCTTGGCCCTGCCCTACTAGAAGTCCACAGACCAGAATGATCCCAAATGCAGATGGAGCTGCTGAAACTCTAGAGAATCCCGCTGCCCTTTAACTGAAGGGAGGAGTATCACTCCCTTCTCCTTCCTGGGAGATGGGATGGAAATATCAGTGTGTTCCTTTCTGCAAAATAGCCTCCCACAATCATTCAGCTTTTCTGATTTTTTAAATGTTAGTTGAAAAAGAAAGCAATGCTTGAGAGTCATGAGATAAGTTTGGATGTGTTTTTGTTGTTGTTGTTGTTTTTAGCTATGCATGTTGATTTGTCTATTTTGGACTTTCATAGAGGATATTGGCACCTCAATTGAAACAGACCACGAGAGTTAAATGTAAGCATTCTATTACAGGTATTTGATAATTTTACCATTTGTCAAGATATCATAGCTAGCCATAAAAACATGGAAAAAGCAGGGAGTAAACGTATCTGAAGCCTGTTTCATGCTAATGTGAAGGATAATAAGATATTAGATCTCAAACCTACATGTAAATATTAAAACAGGCACTATATAGGCCAGGCAAACAAATAACACTCTGGGTGTATTTAATAGGAAGAAATACAATACAGACAATTAGAAGCTTGCATGGTAGTCTGGAAGAGCTGGGGAATCCAAGTCCCAAGAAACACCTGGCATACTATCTCAGCTGCCGGTAGAGCCAAAATGAACAATTTGCTCATCTGGAAACATAGAGCAAAATCTCACATCTAATGTCTATAGCTCTCCTAGTACTTGCCTACCTGGAGAATGCACTAAAGAATAATGGCTTTCTTTTTTTTTTTTTTTTTTAAATTTTTGTGACAGTCTTGTTCTGTCTCCCACGCTGGAGTGCAAAGACGTGATCTCGGCTCACTGCAACCTCCGCCTCCTGGGTTCAAGAGATTTTCCTGCCTCAACCTCCCAAGTAGGTGGGATTACAGGCACCCACCATCATGCCCAGCTAATTTTTGTATTTTCAGTAGAGACGAGGTTTCACCATGTTGACCAGGCTGGTTTCCAACTCCCAGTGTCCCCGATCAACACTCCTCGGCCTCCCAAAGTGTTAGGATTAAAGGTGTAATCCTAACAGGTGAGCCATTGCACCAGCAGGAATGATGGCTCTCAATGCCTCTCATCAGCAAAGCCTAATTTACAGCACAACTAAAAGGGATTACCCTGTGTTCCCCAGGGAAGAGTGTAGGAGGGGGTGAAAATAGTGCTGAGTGAACAACAGACATTCCCACACAGAGATGAACATAACTTAAGTTGCTAAAACCTAGCAAAGATAAAGTGGAAAAAATTCTTAAAACTAAGTTTGGCAGCAGGAGTGAAAAATTATAAATCATCTCAGCAACATGTGACCTCAAATAAACACATGAATTAACAAATACTCTGTAAAAATACTGCCATACTTTGATATGAAAGAACACCGAACATTCATTAAATTTGCCTGCAGCTCTGGGGGCTCCTGTGGCTTTCTTCTTTATCGGAGCCAGGCCTACACACCAGCAACCATGTCCAAGGGACCTGCAGTTGTATTGATCTTGGCACCACCTACTCTTGTATGCGTGTTTTCCAGCACGGAAAAGTAGAGATAATTGCCAATGATCAGGGAAACGGAACCACTCCAAGCTATGTTGCCTTTACGGACACTGAACAGTTGATCAATGATGCTGCAAAGAATCAAGTTGCAATGAACCCCACTAACACAGTTTTTGATGCCAAACATCTGATTGGATGCAGATTTGATGATGCTGTTGTCCAGTCTGATATGAAGCATTGGCCCTTCATGGTGGTGAATGATGCTGGCAGGCCCAAGGTCCAAGTAGAATACAAGGGAGAGACCAAAAGCTTCTATCCAGAGGAGGTATCCTCTGTGGTTCTGGCAAAAATGAAGGAAATTGCAGAAGCCTACCTTGGGAAGACTGTTACCAATGCTCTGGTCACAGTGCGAGCCTACTTTAATGTGTCTCAGCGTCAGACTACCAAACATGCTGTAACTATTGTTGGTCTCAATGTACTTAGAATTATTAATGAGCCTGTAATCCCAGCACTTTGGGAGGCCGAGGTGGGCGGATCACGAGGTCAGGAGATCGAGACCATCCTGGCTAACATGGTGAAACCCCGTCTCTACTAAAAAATACAAAAAATTAGCCGGGCGTGGTGGCGGCGCCTGTAGTCCCAACTACTGGGAGGCTGAGGCAGGAGAATGGCGTGAACCCGGGAGGCGGAGCTTGCAGTGAGCCGAGATCGCGCCACCGCACTCCAGCCTGGGAGACAAAGTGAGACTCCTCCTCAATAAAAAAAAAAAAAAAAAAAAAGAATTATTAATGAGCCAACGGCTGCTGCTATTGCTTATGGCTTAAACAAAAAGGTTGGAGCAGAAAGAAACGTGCTGATCTTTGACCTGGTAGGTGGCATTTTCGGAGTGTCAGTCCTCACTATTGAGTATGGAATCTTTGAGATCAAGTCCACAGCCAGAGACACACACTTGGGTGGAGAAGATTTTGACAACCGAATGGTCAACCATTTTATTGCTGAATTCAAGTGCAAGCATAAGAAGGGCATCAGTGAGAACAAGAGAGCTGTTAGACGCCTCTGTACTGCTTGTGAATGTGCTAAGCATACTCTCTTCCAGCACCCAGGCCAGTGTTGAGATCGATTGTCTCTATGAAAGAATCGACTTCTATACCTCCATTACCCATGCCCAATTTGAAGAATTGAATGCTGACCTCTTCCACGGAACCCTGGACCCAGTAGAGAAAGCCCTTCGAGATGCCAAACTAGACAAGTCACAGATTCATGATATTGTCCTAGTTGGTGGTTCTACTCTTATCCGCAAGATTCAGAAGCTTCTCCAAGACTTTTCCAATGGAAAAGAACTGAATAAGAGCATCAACCCTGATGAAGCTGTTGCATCTGGTATAGCTGTCCAGGCAGCCATTGTGTCTGGAGACAAGTCTGAAAATGTTCAAGTTTGCTGCTCTTTGATGTCACTCCTCTTTCCCTTGGTATTGAAACTGCTGGTGGTATCATGACCGTTCTCATCAAGCGTAATACCACCATTCCTACCAAGCAGACACAGACCTTCACTACCTATTCTGACAACCAGCCTGGTGTGCTTATTCAGGTGTGCTTATGAAGGTGAGTGTGCCATGACCAAGGATAACAACTTGCTTGGCAAGTTTGAACTCATGGGCATACCTCCTGCACCCCGAGGTGTTCCTCAGATTGAAGTCATTTTTTACATTGATGCCAATGGTATCCTCAATGTCTCTGCTGTGGACAAGAATACAGGAAAAGAGAATAAGCTTACTGTTACTAATGACAAGGGTCGTTTGAGCAAGGAAGATATTGAACGTATGTTCCAGGAAGCTGAGAAGTACAAAGCTGAAGATGAGAAGCAGAGGGACAAGGTGTCATCCAAGAATTCACTTGAGTCCTATGCATTCAACATGAAAGCAACTGTCGAAGATGAGAAACTTCAAGGCAAGATTAACGATGAGGACAAACAGAAGATTTTGGACAAGTGTAATGAAATTATCAACTGACTCGATAAGAATCACACTGCCGAGAAGGAAGCATTTGAACATCAGCAGAAAGAGCTGGAGAAAGTTTGCAACCCCATCATCACCAAGCTGTACCAGAGTGCAGGAGGCATGCCAGGAGGAATACCTGGGGGATTCCCTGGTAGTGGAGCTCCTCCCTCTGGTGGTGCTTCCTCAGGGCCCACCATTGAAGAGGTTGATTAAGCCAACCCAAGTATAGATATAGCATTGTTCCACAAATTTAAAACATTTGAAAGAGCTAAATTTGCAGCAAATTCTGTGGCAGTTTTATAAAGTTAAGCTGCTATAGTAAGTCACTGGACATTCTCAATACTTGAATATGGAACATGCACAGGGGAAGGAAATAACATTGCACTTTATAAACACTGTATTGTAAGTGGAATTAAATAAAACTATTTAAAATAGGCACCAAAAAAAGAAAGAACATAGAATTGAGTTAGTTCTAAGAACGTCCATGTACGTGTGGATACATAGATACAATTATCTAAAGGATAATTGCTGTAGATGTCAATCTAGATAATTGTAGTGGATGTCAATCTATCGTCTTCAAAAACATATGAACTGAATTAACCAATTATCCTGGTACTTTTCAATTTTCCAGTAAAAGTGACCTTCCTTTAGAGAAAGCACATAATCAGATTTATGTTTTATGAATCTGAGATATGATGAAGAGCAGTGCATTGTAACAGGCTTAAACTCATCTTCTTTTAATCTTTTTTGTTGAAAATATTTAATTTGTTGTTACTTATTCTGCTCAATATGTTGACTTAAATCTTTTTCTTTGTTTTTATTTATGTATTTTTTTATTATTATTATATTTTAAGTTCTAGGGTACATGTGCATAACGTGCAGGTTTGTTACATATGTGTACTTGTGCCATTTTGGTGTGCTGCACCCATCAACTCATCAGCACACATCAACTCGTCCTTTATATCAGGTATAACTCCCAATGCAATCCCTCCCCACTTCCCCCTCCCCATAATAGACCCCAGTGTGAGATGTTCCCCTTCCCGAGTCCAAGTGATCTCATTGTTCAGTTCCCACCTATGAGTGAGAACATGCAGTGCTTGGTTTTGTTTTTATACTTTAAGTTCTGGGATACATTGTCTCAGCCCAAAATCTCAGCAAAGTCTCAGGATACAAAATCTATGTGCAAAAATCACAAGGATTCCTGTGCACCAATAATAGACAAACAGATAGCAAAATCATGAGCAAACTCCCATTCATGATTGCTACAAAGAGAATAAAATACCTAGGAATACAACTTACAAGGGATGTGAAGGACCTCTTCAAGGAGAACTATAAACCACAGCTCAAAGAAATAAGAGAGTACACAAACAAAATGAAAAACATTCCATGCTCATGGATAGGAAGAGTCAATATCGTGTAAATGGCCATACTCCCCAAAGTAATTTACAGATTCAATGTGATTCCCATCAAGCTACTATTGACTTTCTTCACAGAATTAGAAAAAAACTACTTTAACTTTCATATGGAAGCAAAAAAGAGCTCATATAGCCAAGACAATCCTAAGCAAAAAGAACAAAGCTAGAGGCATCACACTACCTAACTTCAAACTATATGACAAGGCTACAGTAAGCAAAACAGCATGGTACTGGTGCCAAAACAGAGATACAGACCAATGGAACAGAACAGAGGCCTTAGAAATAACACCACACATCTACAACCACCTGATCTTTGCCAAACCTGATGAAAACAAGCAATGGGGAAAGGATTCCCTATTTAATAAGTGGTGTTGGGAAAACTGGCTAGCCATATGCAGAAAACTGAAACTGGACCCCTTTCTTACACCTTTTACAAAAATTAACTCAAGATAGATTAAAGATTTAAACGTAAGACCTAAAACAGTAACAACCCTAGAAGAAAACCTAGGCAATACCATTCAGGATATAGGTATGAGCAAAGACTTCATGACTAAAACACCAAAAGCAATTGCAACAGAAACCAAAATTGACAAAAGGGACCTAATTAAACTAAAGAGCTTCTGCACGGCAAAATAAACTATCATCAGAGCAAACAGGCAACCTACAGAATGGGAGAAAATGTGTGCAATCCACCCATCTGGCAAAGGGCTAATATGCAGAATCTACAGGGAACTTAAATTTACATGAAAAAAAGCAAACAGCCCCATCAAAAAGTGGGTGAAGGATATGAACAGACACTTTCAAAAGAAGAAATTTATGGGGCCAACAAACAAATGGAAAAAGTTCATCATCACTGGTCATTAGAAAAATGCAAATCAAAACCAAAATGAGATACCATCTCATGTCCATTAGAATGGTGATCACTAAAAAGTCAGGAAACAGTATTTTATTGATGATTTTTGTGTGAATGTTCATCAGGGATATTGGTCTAAAATTCTCTTTTTTTGTTGTGTCTCTGCAAGGCTTTGGTATCAGAATGATGTTGACCTCATAAAATGAGTTAGGGAGGATTCCCTCTTTTTCTATTGATTGGAATAACTTCAGAAGGAACGGTACCAGCTCCTCCTTATACCTCTGGTAGAATTTGGCAGTGAGTCCCTCTGGTACTGGACTTTTTTGGTTGATAGGCTATTAATTATTGCCTCAATTTCAGAGTCTGTCATTGGTCTATTCAGGGATTCAACTTCTTCCTGGTTTAGTCTTGAGAGAGTGTATGTGTCCAGGAATTTCTCCATTTCTTCTAGTTATTTCTAGTTTAGTTCTAGTTTATTTTCTAGTTTATTTACTAGAGGTGTTAATAGTATTCTATAAAATACTGGCAAACCAAATCCAGCAGCACATCAAAAAGCTTATCCACCATGATCAAGTGGGCTTCATCCCTGGGATGCAAGGCTAGTTCAACATATGCAAAATCAATAAACGTAATCCAGCATATAAACAGAACCAAAGACAAAAACCACATGATTATCTCAATAGATGCAGAAAAGGCCTTTGACAAAATTCAACAGTCCTTCATGCTAAAAACTCTCAATAAATTTAGTATTGATGGAACATATCTCAAAATAATAAGAGCTAATTATGACAAACCCACAGACAATATCATACTGAATGGACAAAAACTGGAAGCATTCCCCTTGAAAACTGGCACAAGATGGATGCCCTCTCTTACCACTCCTATTCAACATAGTGTTGGAAGTTCTGGCCAGGGCAATCAGGCAAGAGAAAGAAATAAAGTGTATTCAATTAGGAAAAGAGGAAGTCAAATTGTCTCTGTTTGCAGAAGACATGATTGCATATTTAGAAAACCCCATGGTCTCAGCCCAAAATCTCCTTAAGCTGATAAGCAACTTCAGCAAAGTCTCAGTACACAAAATCAATGTGCAAAATTCACTAGCATTCTTATACACCAATAACAGACAAACAGAGAGCCAAATCAGGAGTGAACTCCCATTCACAATTGCTTCAAAGAGAATAAAATACCTAGGAATCCAACTTTCAAGGGATGTGAAGTACCTCTTCAAGGAGAACTACAAACCACTGCCCAATGAAATATAAGAGGACACAAACAAATGGGAGAACATTCCATGCTCATGGATAGGAAGAATCAATATCATGAAAATGGCCATACTGCCCAAGGTAATTTATAGATTCAATGCCATCCCCATTAAGCTACCAATGATTTTCTTCACAGAATTGGAAAAAACTGCTTTAAAGTTCATATGGAACCAAAAAAGAGCCCGCATTGCCAAGACAGTCCTAAGCCAAAAGAACAAAACAGGAGGCATCACGCTACCTGACCTCAAACTATACTACAGTAACCCAAACAGCATGGTACTGGTACCAAAACAGAGATATAGACCAATGGAACAGAACAGAGCCCTCAGAAATAATACCACACATCTACAACCATCTGATCTTTGACAAACCTGACAACAAGAAATGGGGAAAGGATTCTCTATTTAATAAATGGTGCTGGGAAAACTGGCTAGCCATAAGTAGAAAGCTGAAACTGGATCCCTTCCTTACACCTTATACAAAAATTAATTCAAGATGGAATAGAGACTTAAATGTTAGACCTAAAACCATTAAAACCCTAGAAGAAAACCTAGGCAGTACCATTCAGGACATAGGCATAGGCAAGGACGTAATGTCTACAACACCAAAAGCAACGGCAACAAAAGCCAACATTGACAAATGGAATCTAATTAAACTAAAGAGCTTCTGCACAGCAAAAGAAACTACCATCAGAGTGAACAGGCAACCTACAGAATGGGAGAAAATTTTTGCAATCTACTCATCTGACAAAGGGCTAATATCCAGAACCTTAAAAGAACTCAAACAAATTTACAAGAAAAAAACAACCCCATCAAAAAGTAGGCAAAGGATATGAAGAGACACTTCTCAAAAGAAGACATTTATGCAGCCAACAGACACATGAAAAAATGCTCACCACCACTTGCCATCAGAGAAATGCAAATCAAAACCACAATGAGATACCATCTCACACTAGATAGAATGGCGATCATTAAAAAGTCAGGAAACAATAGGTGCTGGAGAGGATGTGGAGAAATAGGAACAGTTTTAGACTGTTGGTGGGACTGTAAACTAGTTCAACCATTGTGGAAGACAGTGTGGCGATTCCTCAAGGATCTAGAACTAGAAATGTCATTTGACCCAACCATCCCATTACTGGGTAAATACCCAAAGGATTATAAATCATGCTGCTATAAAGACACATGCACACATATGTTTTTTGTGGCACTATTCACAATAGCAAAGACTTGGAACCAACCCAAATGTCCATGAATGACAGACTGGATTAAGAAAATGTGGCACATATACACCATGGAATACTAGGCAGCCATAAAAAAGGATGAGTTTGTGTCTTTTGTAGGGACATGGATGCAGCTGGAAACCATCATTCTCAGCAAACTATCACAAGAACAGAAAACCAAACACTGCATGTTCTCACTCATAGGTGGGAATTGAACAATGAGATTACTTGGACACAGGAAGGGGAACATCACACACTGGGGCCTGTTGTGGGGTGGGATGCAAGGGGAAGGGTAGCATTAAGAGATATACCTAATGTAAATGACGAGTTTACATTGGGTGCAGCACACCAACATGGCACATGTATACATATGTAACAAACCTGCACGTTGTCCACATGTACCCTAGATCTTAAAGTATAATAAAAAATTAAAAAAATAAAACAAAGTCAGGAAACAAAAGATGCTGGAGAGGATGTGGAGAAATAGGAATGCTTTTATACTGTTGGTGGGAGTGTAAATTAGTTCAACCATTGTGGAGGATAGTATGGCAATTCCTCAAAGATCTAGAACTAGAATTACCGACCCAGCAATCCCATTACTGGGCATATACCCAAAGGATTATAAATCATCCATTTAATTTTTTTGATATTCACCAAACACTTCAGCAAAGATCTCAAGCAAGTAAAAAAAATTTTAACAAAAAAAATGACAAAAAAACTTGCTCCCAATAGCAGTGCTTGTATGTTAGTTGCCTGTCTATTAACTGGCAACCCATAGCAGATATTGTTTAAAGCATACCAAAGTAATACAATGGCAGAGACATCTAACAGTTTAACATAGGGCACACTTCATTAACTTTATCAAGGAGCCACTGACATACATCACAGTACATTCCGGATTGTTTACTTTACACACAAACACACATAAAAGAAAAAAAAAAATGACAAATGGCATTTAAGAAATGAGATATTCTGATTTTTAAAAGCTATTGCCCTGCAGGAGAATCGCTTGAACCCAGGAGGTGAAGGTTGCAGTGAACTGAGATCGCGCCATTGCACTCTAGCCCGGGTGACAACAGTGAAACTCCGTATCAATAATAATAACAATAAGAAATAAAAGCAATTCCCCTGAAAGCAAAACATTTTGTATTCTATTATATTGTTCACAATATTAAATCCAGAAACTTGAATTTGGCAAGTGTAAAGCCAAGTGTGACGTATTATTTATTGCTCTCTTCAGACTGGTATAGGGACTTAGATTTCACCTAAAATGCTAATAGTGCTGTTTCTTCAAACAATGTAAAATGAGCTTCCAAGTAAAAAAAAAAATGTGTTTTTCTTGGGTGACTGCTATCCTTTTAAAAAAATAAACAGGGAATATATCTGCAGAAACAGAAAAAAAAATTGATTCGGACAGATTTTAAGCATTTTTTGCCAAGAGTTGTATTTTGTATCAATGTGTATGTAGAATAATATTATAAGAGTTAAAAAAAAAACTATTATTTCAAGTTATGCTTTTTAACTGATGGCAATTTCAAAGTACAGTAAATAACAACAAAAAAAACTTTCTAAGCACTGTATGTCCTTTTGTTTTATTCTCTCATTTTGCTAGTTTCTTCTGTTTGTTATTAGTTTCCGTAATTCACTTCTAGCAGGTCCTTTCGTTCCTCCCATCCTTTGCAAAAGTGGTGGGATTTATCTCCAGTTATTGTATTAGGCAGGTTTCTCCAGAGGAACAGAAACATTAGGATGTATGTATATACCACTCCACTTACTATGAATTCATGTTCTGACAAATTCATCGTGGATTGATAATATCATGTCAAAAATACATTTAAAGCACCTAACTTATGGGACATCATAGCTTAGCCTAGGCTATCTAAACATGTTCAGAACACTTAGCCAACAGTTAGGCAATATCATGTAACACAAAGCATATTTTATAAAACAGTGCTGAATATCTCATGTAATTTATTGAAAACTGTACTAAAAGTGAAAAACAAGATGATTGTATGGTATTTTAGTCCATTCTCACGCTGCTATAAAGAGCTACCTGAGACTGGGTAATTTATGAAGAAAAGAGGTTTAATTGATTCACAGTTCTCAGGCTGCACAGGAGGCATGGTTAAGAGGCCTCAGGAAACTTACAATCATGGCGGAAGGTGGAGGAGAAGAAAGCAGGTCTTACCATGGCAGAGCAGGAGAGAAAGAGAGCGAAGAGGGAGGTGCTACACACACTTTGAAAAAACAGATCTCATGGGAACTCACTCATTATCCTAAAAACAGCAAGGGTTCCGCCCCCATGATCCAGTCCCCTCCCACCAGGCCCCTCCTCCAACACTGAAGACCATAATTCAACATGATATTTGGGTGGGGACATAGAGCCAAACCGTATCATATGGGTACTCCCAGCATGATTTCTACTGAAAGTATATTGCTTTTGCATCATTAGAGAGTTGAAAAATCATTAAATCAAATTGTCCATAAGTCCATGTTTTTTGTATGTATGTATGTACATATTTGTTTATTATAAGGAATTAGCTCACCTGATTATGGAGGCTGAGAAGTTCAAACTCAGAAGAGCTGAGGATATAGCTGTCCTTGGTCTGAAGGTCTGAGAACCAGTAGAGCCAATGATGTAGTTCCAATCTGAGTCTGAGTGTGAAAGCAGGAGAGGACTAATATCTCAGATCAAAGACAGCCAGATGGACAGAAATAATTTTTTATTATTCATTCTTTGTTGTACTCAGGCCTTCAATGGATTGTAAGAGGCCCACCTGCATTGGGGAAGGGAATGTGCCTAAATATCTGCTGATTCAAATGTTAATCTCATCCGGAAACAGCCTCACAGAAACATCCAGATGTTTAACCAAGTATCTCAGCAGCCTACAACCCAATTAAGTTGACACACAAAATTAAGTATCACAGTTACCCATATAAAAATACTTGCATTTGTCTGAAAGAACATTGAATATTAAAATTAAAGTTGTTGGGGGAGCCTGTCAGCCTGACAGTTGACTAATTGGTGTTTGTGAAGTCAAGCACCTTGTTGTCCCTGTAGTGGATAAATTGAGAACCAGCATCATTTATCGTGAGATGAAGTATGATGTTGCCACCTTTTGTACAGTTTAACTCTGCAGTTGTAATATAATTCCAAAAGTTACATTCCCTGTGTTCTCCTCACATCTGGGAGATGAAGAAATAAAAGCATTAAACGTAAGTATAAGGCTTCTACTTATACTTTAAGTATAATAAAAGCCTTAAGTATAAGACTTTTATTTGAAGGAACTGTCTGAAGCATACATAGAATCCGTAATAATTATTAGTACTTATAGACACATTGTTCAGTAAATATTTAGTGAGTGCCTATTATGTTCCAACCACAATTCTAGGATCTAGACATAGGGTAGCCCAGAGTAGAAAATGGCTTTGAGGAGACTGGAGTCTTGCCACACATTTTCTGTAATGAAATAAGTTTAATTGTAGTGAAAAATACCACAACCATCATCATATTCTGATGAGTTGACAGCTGTACATAAGGCACCAAGGTCAAATAATATTTGACCAGCACTATTGTTTACAATGTCAGGTTTTAAAATAATCCTAATTCAAACAGTCTTCACTTCTGTATCAGGGGAAAGGCAGTAAATCACATGTCCTTAAGTCCTTTGAACTAGATCACTATACTTTTGTCTACCACTTACAGGTTACTTAATTCTAAAGACCAAGGGCCTTTTCTGTCACCAATACATCACACAAACCTGGTGTTGGGAGTTCAGTATCCATCATCTCTCCATCTTGTGACTCAAACCTATTTAACAATACATGAGAAAGTTTGGCCCTGTGCTAAATCAACACTCCTGACAGGGGTATAAATAAATTCTGGGGTTGGGAAGCTTTGTCAGCTTCTACACACATGACTTGTGTTGCAGTGGGGACTAGGAGAGCCTTGTCAGCAATTTGTCTGACCTGATCTATTCAGATATGACTATACTTCCTCAGCTTATCTGTGAGATGGGAAAAATCCTACCAGGTAAGGTTATATTTACAACCAAAAATTAAATCACCAACTATTGCATAGAATCTGGAAATGGAGAAATAGCATCTGTGGAATAGCGGTGTTAGTATGAAATGCAGATGGGACAGTGAAGGCTGCAGGTGATGGGGTACTCTAGTTACATGGAATAAGTGACAGCAGGACTCTTGCAGTTGTCAGGACTAAAAATAATGCCCATTCCAGAATATTTAAGCAGCACAGAGAAGCTTTAAAACCAGCTCGTTCATTTCATAGGAAGAGTTCCAACTTGCATAAACATCTGCCGAAAGTGATTTTTAGGTTATTTATGCCAGTGATTGAAATGAAAAAAGAATTGACTGTAACTCTGTCTACAAACATTAAGGGGTAATGCATGGACAATTGCTTAGCTTATGTAATTTATATTCCCAGTTACAGATAAAATGTTGCTCCTGGTTTTCATTTTATGGTTCACACATACACATACAGGTACATATATACACTTACATTCATATGTGTCAATTCAAATATTTAAAATATAATGTGACTTGCACCAGTATCCCAGAATGTCAACCACTTGATTGATTTATAATCTAGTTAATTCTACATGAACAATAATAGTTGAATTTCAGAGATGATGGCATTGTTTTCATAGCAGATGACATTTTTGTTTTATTAAGCGCCACAGTTCAGACTGCTGTGAGTCGGAACAATGTGTCTGCAGTTACAAATCAACAGTTATTTCAGATTATTTTCAAATGTATTTCAGGACTCCTCTCTGGTTTCTTGATGTTTATGGGGTTTTGTTTTGTTCTGTTCCGTATTGTTTTTCTGGCCAGCTTACTTATCTAATTCCATGAAGACTTCTGTATATTTACTTTGTATTGACATACAGCTGAGCAATGACAAAAAGAGGTAAAAATATTTTAAATATCCACCAAAGCATGTTTTTACATATTGACAAAAATAGGGACTGGAGAAATAACGGCATGCAGATCAGTTTGTGGCTTAGATATCTGAAATGTTTATTTTTACTGTTAAGCAGCCCAAGAACAGGAGAGCTGTTTCAGAATCTTTGTTCAATAAAAGGGATCGTGATCCAAATCAAACACTGTC
Organism: Macaca thibetana thibetana; assembly: GCF_024542745.1. NCBI lineage: Eukaryota > Metazoa > Chordata > Mammalia > Primates > Cercopithecidae > Macaca > Macaca thibetana. The sequence goes on along the minus strand of NC_065580.1, from coordinate 176,295,501 downwards.
TCATATTTTCAACAAAGCTACTTGACTTTTACAATGGAAGCATTAAGTCTCATTTATTTGTAATGTCTATTGGTGATCATTGTTTGGTTATGACATACATATGAACTCACATATAGCTGAGGGTCAAAATACGAGACTGTATTTTTGAAAGGAGCAGAGGCCTCAACTGTATTGTTCACACTTATTTTACGGACTGATGTATCAACCAGGGAATGACTCTCAGGCACAGTTACTTTCTCAGTGCTTCTCAGATGCTTCTTAGAGTCAAGGTTGAAACCAATGGACTACAGTAATGCTTCCAAATTTTTAATATTCATGCAAACCAGCTGAGTATCTTGGTAAAATGCAGATTCTGATTTAGTAGTATTGGTTGGTTCATGAGAGTAGGAATTTCTACAAAGTTCATTGGTGATGTCAAAATCACTGTTCCATACACTGCATGTTGTATAGTGGGGATCAACAAATATGGCAGCAATAATTGAAAGCTCAGCAAAATGCCACACTTTAAACCACAGCTATATTGTCCAATATTCTTTTGAACAATGCAATACAGAAATCTCAATATTTCCAATTGCAAATAGATGTATATTATAGTTGTTTGCATTTTCCAATGGAGATTTATGATGCATTGCCAAATTGGCCTTTCACTGGTTATGCTACCTATACTTATTTTCCCAAGATCTAATTGTTAATAAATATGCATTATGAGTAACAGTTACATGAAAACCTATAAGTGTTTACATATATTATAAAGCCCATTACACTAAATATGCTATAAGGTAAAAATATAACAAAAATTAATTGGTGTATTATAATAAGAGCAGACTTTTGGGTACTTGTTCGGGAGTATACTCCCTGAACAATTATTACATAAAATTATTACATAAAACATTTAAAAAATTATTGCTAATCAAGATGTTGTATATTATTTCTCTTTGTATTTTCCGATATATACAACTGCTATATATTTCTAAGAGAATTCTGAAGCATCTTAATCATTTTATGAATGAAGAAACCATTAGGCATCACATCAAATCTAGAATTTTTCCTCACATTGATAGCTTTACAGTCACAATCTTCCAAATCCACCAAGGGTTTGCTTTGATTTCATATTGTGGGAACATCTATTTGGTGCAATACAGGAAATAACAAATGTGGTAGTTTGCTCTCATCCATTTCTTAAAATATTTTTTACTCCATATTATGTTTTCCTAGGAGCAAGGCCAAAGTTCTCATTTGTTGCATTTTGGCAATGTGCATTTGGCAAGTTCATTTTATTGCTTGGTTCTGACAAGATGTGTTCAGAAAAGTGGTGAAGTTTCATGCTATTTGTGCAGAATTCCTTCTTTGTTAGTGGTGTGTGCAAAGCCATCTGTTCTCTTTAGAGCAGCAGTGATGACTTGTGTAGGACAGTAAGCACTTGTCAGCGCCTGGAAGACGGTCCTCTGCATAAATCATTATCCTGTCTTTATGTCTCACAAGCAGTGAACCCTTTTTAGGCTGCATTTCTGGCTGAGGTTGGCATACACTGGGGGAAGAGTATCAGAGTCAAGGAGAGTTGCTTATTAAATTACTCATCTCACTTTTACAGAACAGCTGCTAAACCAAACTGGCTAAAATATCTTCGTTATCCACAGCATATGTTTGAATACTGATGCTCACTCTTAGCAATTCAAAGAGCTGAGGCCGTGGAGGTTGATAAATGTTCAGCTTTTAGATACAAAGCAGAGGTTAAACGGATATGTCAAGATGCTTAGCTTGCCCTGCTCTACTTTTAGCTGAAGAATAAATGGTGGCTAACTTACAGCTAGGCTACCATCTAACCCTAGCATGTGAAAAACATAGCGGAAGTATTCATCTATTGCTTTTAACAATGTATTGGCCCCATTTTATTGTATTAGTTTTTTAAATGACAAAACCCCCTTAAAATACTATTCAAATCAGGACAAATCATAGAGTGATATATTTATTCATGCAATAAGATGTGCAAGTACATAAATCCCTAATATAATTTCTTGTGAGGCTTGCCATATTGGAGGCAGACAGTTCAGTACAAAGGACTACTTATTAAAGGCTAATGCATTAAATTATATAACTGTCACAAGATATGGCAATTTGCCTTCTAGAACTTTAAATCAGACCACTAGCAAATTCTCATGGGTCACCGAATATCCATCAAATTACAGCAACTTTTAGTCATGCTTTATCTTGATAGTGTTTGTATCAGTGACCTAGAGATGAAAGGTTTTATAACTCATTACAAATCCCCAATCAATCAAGTGATTCTGATTTGAGGAAAGAAGCTTCATTTTCTTTTTTTATTTTCAGTCAATTCCTAAGTTAATTCCTGAGTTGATTTTAGCTGCAAAATGGAGGATAAAGAAAATCTAGTTTTCACTTTGAACTGTTTTTTTTTCCTACGTAAAGAATTGGCTCAGTTAAAAATTATCATTATTCTTAGCAAATTAAGAAAACATTGAAAATTATGCTGGTATAGGCTGAGTTAAAATTCTTTCTCGTGATAAGTCTTTATTAAATGCATTCGATGGAAGGTCCTTATTTTTAATACTTATGGTTGCATAAGTATTCAAATCTATAGCATTTCACTAGGGCATATATAAACCCATGCAGTATTTAATATATTCTTTGATTAGCCAGATATTTAATCATTCTTATCTATATTTACTGCTCAATCCACAATATCACTGCTAGTTTAAACAAAATTCTGCGTCTGATTTCTTTTACACAGTCAGATTCAGTTCATTCTCAATTCTGAGTATTAAGAAAAAGGGGAATAAAGTAAAGCTCAGGGAAAGTTAAAAATAATCAAAGACTGCATTATTCTTCAAAGGAATTCTTAAGCCATTCTTTCAAATATTGTGAGAAATTCTTTTGTGAAGACTGAATTTATCATATGTGCAAGTTACTGATATTACAGAATATGTGGGAATGTGACCTAATACTAGCAAGAAAGATCAACGTAGAAAATTAGAGTGACAAGGGTCCATTCTTCTGTTAAAATATTGAAAACTGGATCACTTTCAAGAAATTGCAATATGAAACAAATTGTGCCAAAATAGGCATAAGATGTGAAGAGGCATAAAGTTTTATAGAATTTTTAAAAAATAATAATCTGTGTAATTTGGAAAATGTCACTTAAAAACATGAGGCGCAGAAAAGATTCTTCTACTTTTCTTATTTTTTAGGCCTGTTGAAAGAATTCCAGATATTTGCAAAGAAAGCACTTTTGATTTAAAAAATATGTACAAATGGGAAGAATTTTACCTATTCTATACCTACCTTCATTCTAAGTGTTATATAGACATATTCTCAATGATTACATGATAGAGTTGGCTACTCACTGCTTCTACTATTCTTTTCTATACTAGAAAAGTACCCTCATTGGCTATATTGGCTATTGGCAATGTTCGTTTAGCCTGCTCTGTGAATCACTTTTGTTCTAACTCTTCTCTTAATTCCTGAAGGCTGTCTACAATCTGTCTTCTGATGACTGAAATTCTGTGTTTTATACAGTTATTTATTTTCCCTTATATTACACTTACCTATTATTTTACAACATTTTTGAAAGAATGCGAATACAAAATTATGTTTTCTCATATTCTCCACAATACATCATTTTTATAATTAAAAATATTAAATTTATGAACTAGATACACTATGTTTTCATGACAATTATTATAGGATTGCAAAAATAACCTTTCTAAAATTTACTATATAATATTCTGTTTTACAGATACACGGTAAGTTCAGGTATCACTTCTCTGTTGTTAGAGGGCTTTTTTTTACTTTTCTAGTTTTGCATTTTTATAATAGTAGAATTATGAATGAACATCTAAGAGACTAAATCTTCATCTGCCTTTGCAAACATTACTTTAGGGTTTCTTTTAAATTAGTGTATTATTTTTCCACTTCATTGAATCTGTCATTTCAAGGCTTATCAATTTAATTTAGACTAATTCAATGTCATTTTTGAAATCCCATCTTCACTGACCTCTCTGAAGAATTGATTCCACTCAGTGAATTGGCCTTCTTGAGTCTCTCAACTCTTTCACTTTCGGTGGTTAATATTTGATCTAGGCGTGCATACTTCATTTAAGCAGATGCACAGGTAACAACTTCCTTTCATCTCAAACTCTAGGGTTACTCTCTATGTTAAATGAAAACAAACACTATGATTCTTAGTATAATAAAATATTGCCTCAAATTTTTGTCATTGTGGAGCTTCATCTTTCCTAATAATTCACCTCCTGGTCTCTAAATACTAGCATCTACTATATTTTGTTTAGTCTTATGAATACATTCATGATTATCCTGACACACTTTCTTTTTTCTTTATCTTCTTTGTCTTTCCTGATTAGTTTATTTTCCACTTTTTTGGCATTATTTGATAGGCGAATCTTATAGACAGAAATGTGCATAAGTCATAAACATACAGCTTGAGGAATGTGATGGCAGGTATTTTTTTTCCTCATTTCTAATTTCCAAAGAATACATGCAATTTTTAAAAATTATGTATTGTTTTTCTTTAATTATATGTGTGTGCATACGTGCATGTGTGTTTTTTAACAACTTAAGAGAGTTTCCTTCTATCCCAGTTTGCTAAGAGTTTATATCATAAATACATGTTGAATTTCATCTTTAATATTTCTGTATCTATTTATATAAAATTATATCTTTTTTTGCTATTTTGTTAATAAAGAGGGGTTGATTTTCAAATATTAAGACATTTTTATAACTGAAATAAGCCCCAGTTGATCTTCATATTATCCTGTTTGAGTATAGATGCAGGGAATTTTTTATTACAGTTTAATAGTATCAAACCACAAAATTACAACAAATTTAATTTTAAATTGTGATTGGCTTTTATTTCTGATTCTGGAATGGAGTAATACCTCAATCTATAAAATAGAAAAAATATTCCAGTGGGCTGGGCAGAGGAGACTGGATTTATAGATAGAAGAGCACTACAGAAAGCAGAAACAGGAAGCAATTAATTAGATTGGTCCTTTCAAAGTTATTTTCCTTCTAGGGTTAAAACAGAGGAGACTTCCTTATTATGGTGACTCCGACTGACTAGAATCTCCTATTTTTTTTTGCGATTTCAAAGTTCCATTTAATTACATAGCACTTAGCACAACTGACTCCATTCTGGTTTGGTGTGGTCAGCTGGGCATAGTGCAGGAGGCTAGTCCAAACGATGGCCTCTGATAAACCTTAACAATGACATATGTTTTTCTGCTTTGTAACTTAAATCTCTCTGTGTCCTTCACTTTGATGTGCAGCTCTTGTAAACAGTCTATGGTTGTGTTTATTTTTAATCAAGGCTGACCATCTTTGATCTTTATTCTTGGTATTTAGTTCATATTTAGATGATTAATTAATGATATATTTTGCATTCATGACTTCCTTTCTAATTTTTTTATTTTACTTATCCCTTTTTATTTCTCTCACCATTTATTATTTTGCACTAATAAAAAATTCTATTTTTTTATCTTTACAAACTAGTTATAGAAGTATTTAAAATTTTAAGAGTTAAACTAGAGGTTATATCCTGCATCTTTGCTTTATTATTACTTTTTCAAAATAATAATATTCTGAAATTTAATCAATCATTTGTTGATTCTCAGTTGTTTGCTTTTAATACAATTTTATTTCCAGAATATTTTCCACTTCACAATTGCTTTAAGATTTAATTATCAAGATTCAAAATTAGTAATCAGCAGAGACCAGAAATCAAACTTCCTTCTGAGCCTTCCTTCAGATATTTGGAATAAAAATAATTGTTTTACTAGAAAATGATCTTCAGACTAAAAGCAGGGAAAGAAGGGCTAGGAGTGACAAAGACCAAGGCCATAAAAAGGTATTTGTTGTGAAATTCAGACATAGCTAGTTCCAACTAGCTTCTAGAAGTTTAAAAAAAGTCATCTAAGCAAAGAAAACCCAGAGAAAGGAATCAGAAATATTTTTAAATTTTTAACTTAATTGCTCCTGTTCTTGATACATTCTGAGCTTCCCACAACAGTTTCTTACTTTTCCTTATTTAGGTTATCCTTTTCAACACCCTGCATGCTCTAAATACTGCTTCTTCAATAATGTCTTTGCCATTTCTACTTACTACACCAGTGATATTTTCAAAATAATCATTTTTCTATTTTCCTAAAAATAATTCATGTACATGCAGTATCTACTTTAATTGAATTTTGTAAATTTCTAATTGTACACATCTTATCAATCAACAATATAATGTACTGTGTCAAAATTACTAATCATCCTGAATTTATCTAGAATGGAAATTCCAAAATTTTCCAACCCAGAATAGTGGCAAAGGGGACATTCTCCCTAATAGTTGTGGTGGTGGTCGTGGTGGTAGACGCTTGTTTTCTAAAATTTAATATTGAATAACCGGCCCCTTATAGTTTTAGTTTTACATTTTTGCATTTAATAAACTTTAAAAGGTTTCCTTTAAAATAAAAATGTGGTTGTAAACCAAGAACTACTTACCAATAATTTTAGGATCTCACAATATCCACCATACTAAGATTTCAAGCTGAGTTTTCAGCAAATTAGGGTAAAAATGATTCAAAATTCTAAATGCTATCTTAGATTAAAACTTGAATACAAATGAATTTCTGTGTCAGGTACTAATTTTATCTCTGAATTCCTGTCCCTGACTGTGCCAATTGTCTCTTTGGTACTTCTTATAGATCTATAGAAAAATTGCCTAATACATTCAGATAACACAAAATTCCTGTAATTTTTAAAAATAAAATTGTGTGCACTTTGCATCTTTTGTAAGTTGAGGTTAAAGTATGATCATATCTGTAATAGGCATATGAAAGCAAGTGAATTAAAGCATTTATTTCTTTCCAATTACAGATGTAAAATGGCTTCCCATGGAAAAGTAATAAACAATATGATACAGCAAAAAAATTGAAAGTTGTACTGATAGTGAAAGAATTAAATTTGCTTTTACAGGACATTTATTGTACATTTCACTGAAGCTATTAAACCAAACACATTAAATTAGAAAAGACCACAAGGACTTTAAAGAGGATGCAAACGTTAGCAAAATATTTGAATGTAAAGCCTGTTTCTTTCAACATTAATAATTTATCATGTTTCAAAAAATGTATTTAGTTTTGCTCTGCAAGTATTGGCCCAAGTTTTTCATAACTTATCTAAGCTATAAGTATGAATTATTCGTCAAAATGGGAATTAAAATTCATAGCATTCCACTGACACAACCAAATACTATATTTGAATCCATAGTATACCACTGAAATGGCCAATATTACATTTTATGAGACTGATAACTTACATTTTTTTTAAAACAACTGTAAAAATAACTATTATTTTAAAGGGGGTATTTTTACTAGAATATTATTACATATCCTGGTGAAGATCTCCCCAACTTTTTTCATTATTTCCTGCTACAACGTTCTTCCCCATGTGCGTAATATAAAGAATAGCAGGTTAATGCTAACAGATGTCATCAAAAAACAAGAAAAAGAAAAATTTCTGCCTTAATGCTTTAGGGAAAACTATAAAGATAGCATTTGATTGTTATTCTCATGATAAAGACATTAGGACAGGCTACGTATTAGCAAGAGAAATTATTTCCATCACATAAATCTGTGACATAAACACTATTTATAGGGTGTAGGAAATTCTGCATATGTTTAATTACTTTTATCCTGAGGCCTCGATTCACCAATTGTCTTAATTTTCAGCCTAGACAAATTATGCTTGTTTGTTCTCAATTTCATTCAATTTTTGGCAGGATGTTTTGATCCTCTCCAGAAAAATTAAAATTTGAAAAATAACACTTGTCTTTCTTTAACAGTACAATTTCAATTCCTTCCATTTCAATGAATCTCGGATTGGAGCCTCAGGGTGGAATTTGCCTCCAATTCTGGATGTTTTTCTCATAATACGGGATTTTTTTTTATCGTTTTGGAAAAACAAAAAAAATAATCTGGGTCGGGTGTGGTGGCTCACACCTGTAATCTCAGCACTTTGGGAGGCCAAGGTGGGTGGATCACCCGAGGTCAGGAGTTTGAGACCTGCCTCGCCAACATGGTGAAATCACGTCTCTAGTAAAAATACAAAACTTAGCCGGGCATGGTGGTGGGTGCCTGTAATCCCAGCTACTGGGGAGGCTGAGGCAGGAGAATCGCTTGAACTTGGGAGGCAGAGGTTGCAGTGAGCCAAGATCATGCCATTCCACTCCAGCCCGGGTGACAAGAGCAAAACTCAGTATCAAATATAGACATATGATTACCTTACTTTTACAAACAATAAAAAGTGTAAGTTTGCATCTTTGGCACAAGAGGTCGCGCTGTACTTAAGCCTTTAGAGACATCTGAATGTATTACAAGGAACCTGTGCTTTATTGTAAATGAAGAGGTAGTTTGTTATCCTGTAAGTTTACAAATGTTTATAGATATGTAAAGTTTCCTTTATGTTTGAAAATTCAAAGTTGTCCAAGGAAACATATGAGTTTTCTGTCTTCCTTTATTCTTATAAAACAGGGACAAGAATAAAAATATAGTATAAGGATATTGAATTTACTATTTTAAAAGACTTTTAAGAGTTCATGATTGTAGCATTTGCCTAATCACCATGGCCTTGTTTTGTTGGCTTGTTTGTTTTGCAAGTGAATAATCAAGTAAAGATGGTTATTGGTCTGCTCATTGTGTAATATATTTTGTAATTCAGGACTTTTAAAAATATTTACTGAGAACTAGAATTTGTGTATGCATGAACTGAAAACCACAAATTAAGCTGCTGCTTTTATTGTGATGTGACATAGAAATTCAGAGTATAATATGGGGACTGGGGCTTCATTTCTCCAATCTAGAGTTATCACCTATGTCTCTTCTTAGATAAGCTATTTCATATAGAAATCACTTTAACAGAATTATCTTTCTGATGTCACTCCTGGAGAGACTCACCCACATATGTGGGGTTCCTTCTTCAGTCAGTAACCCTGACCTTATTTTCCTGAGTATTAAAGTTCATTACAATTCCAATCTCTCTCTCTCTCTGTCTTTCTGTGTGTGTGTGCCTCTCTCCCTCTAATTTATCACTTCTTATTCTTATTTTCCAGTGAAGTATAATATAAAATTATCCATTTAAAGTTTATAGGCTCTAGGAAGACCTTCTTTGAATCCTCATTCTACAAATTATCAGATAAGTGTTCTAGAGAAAGATCTGACTTTTGTTTTCTCATCCATGAAACCAAAATACAAACCATGACATACGAGTTTGTTGTGAGGGAGGAGACGTTCAATGCATTGTCCCTAGCATGATACCCAAAAGCAAGAACTGGTTAATGAATAATAGATTCATCCTTAACCTCCTTGTCTTATATTTTAATCACAGAAAATTTGTTATACCTATGTTATATGGTGCCAAAATTGTAATGAAGTGGTATAAAATATGGTAAGAGAGGATATCTGAATTTTTAGATGAATGGTTTGCAGTAAAGTTTTCATATTCAAAGACATAGAATATATATTTGTTCTGTAATGAATGACAAATTTTCCAATTAATTTGAGAAGATATCAATTTAAGCCTCTAAGTAGTAAGACATCCTTTAACTCTTTACAACAGCATTTTGAAACTAAAGATCAGTTTGTTGCTAGAATATGTTTTGCCAGTTTTTAAAAAGATTAGAATAGTGATAAAAAGAAGAATGAAAAGGATTTAGTTACCTTTATTCTATACTGAAGAAGGTGAGCAAAGAACTAAAATCATAAGGAAGAACAAAGAGGAGTTAATAAAAATAGTTTTCAAAGTCATATTAGGGGTTACTCTCAGTCAAAGAAAAATTTTAAAAATGAGTATACAAGTGTCTGATACTAACCCCTGGAGAAAATACATTTACTATCAGCAAAGTCTACCTGTATTTTATGGATGATCAAACTTATGTTTAGAGTTTAAGTTGTTTGCACAAAGTAATAATAGTAGGTAACAGCAGAGCTAGATCTATAACTCAGATCTCTTAATATGTTGTCTTTTTTTTTCCTGCTCCATCATGACACTCATAGCAAAAGTCACTAAACCAGCCTCTCACTGCCCTCGGAGCTAAAACAGCAATCCAAGTTCAAGAAACATAGGTTGAAATAATACAATATCAGTCATTTCTCAACCTATGTTCCAAATAACAGCACGTCCTATGAGAGGCTTAATGGGAAGCAACGACAGTGGCTTTGAATTCTAAAATATTTAGAAAACACAATTATTCTTCTCCACTGTGCGCATTTAGTGTGTTAAGGGAGAAGAGGCATCCTGAAGTAAATAAAACCATTCAAATTGTTATAACTCCTTGTTATTACAATTAACACACTTTTGTTTACGTTCATGCAAATATTGAATGAACAACCTAGACACTATTCTATTAAAGAATATGCCTTGAGTAATGGAGCTCTTTGTCAATTCCCCATGATTTGTGAGAACCAAACAGGAGCTCAGATTCAGACACAATTATCATTTCTCTGACTTCCAGTCCTAATAATGATTTTCTTTCACATTTGGAGTTTTCCTTGAACCCATAAACTAGAATATTAGGGCCCTAGACTTTAATTTAATTTACTGAAATAATTTTATTGCAAATATTCATGTGATTTATTATGAATAAGATGCACCATCTTGAAACCATTTAACAAGTCAGGCTTAAAGCATACGTGTCATGATTTGTGTATTATATTTAGAAGCAACATTTCAAAGCAAGTCTGTGGGGACTTATAAATGTGAGAACCTCCTGGCCGAGCCATAAAACTAATCCTCACTGATTTTTAAAATGTATTTTCTATTTGAACCATTAGTATATAGAGTTTATCTTCACATGGTACAGTTTATCTGAGTATTTTCGGGTGTCTCTCAGATCACGGTGTAATAATTTAACATCACTTAAGTACAGCCCCTCTAGTGTACTGAAGGTGACGTTCCTTTTGGCTTAACTGGATTTTTGGTGCAGCTGAATAAATCTTAAATTTAAAATCAGGACTCTGTGGTTCAAGTCCTTGCTAAGTCAAGCATTAATTAATGACTTAGTGTCTCAGTTTATCATTGGTTAACGCTTTACAAACTCACTAAGTAATGAGTATCAAACAGATTTGATATGTAAAAGTTCTAATTCTCCAACAAACATAAATTGGCATTTTCATTATAATTTTATGTAGACATGACCCTTCCATGTTCTGTGAATGCCCTGAGAGAAACTCTAACTTTTTTGAGCAATCTAATCCCATATTTATTGCCAGAATCTGAAGGCATACTAAAAATACCAACAAAAATGAGTTAGAAATGAAACAAGAAGAGTGATTAAGGCACATTTCCCAGGACACATGCTTGAAAAGAACGATTTCCCATTAACATTTGTATGTCCACCTGAAACCAAATGTAAATGCATCCATAAGTGCTCAGTGAATTTCTGTTGAACTGGACTGTCGAAGGATTATTTATAACAAGTTTTCAAAATACTGTAAAATTAACAACTTCAGTGACAGCCTTTTCTTTCTGTTATTTACTACGTTTTTTTAAGTTTAGGTTACCTGTTCTTTTTTCACTTACATGGATTTCATCAAAGGAGTATAAAACATTGTAAAAGCATGTATAGAGTCTTTGTCCTTTTAAAGGTATTACATATATACAAGTTTGGTCATTTGTATGTGATTCTCTTGCCTCAGCCTCCTGTGTACCTGGAATTGCGCCTGGCTAATTTTTGTATCTTTAGTAGAGACGGGGTTTCACCAAGTTGGCCAGGATGGTCTCAAACTCCTGACCTCAAGTGATCCACTCACCTGGGCCTCCGAAACTACTGGGATTACAGGCATGAGCCACAGTGCCCAGTCGAGATCATAGATATTAAGGATCTGATCACTTATGAGGAGTCATAAAGTGTTATCTCCATGCAGATAGATTTATTCAAATGCATATAATATATATTTTACCTAGTGGAAAAAATGGTCTATATATATTTGTTGTCCAATGCGTTAGTCAGTAGTTATGTGTGATTATTTAAATTACATTATTAAAAATTAAACAAAATGTAAAAATCAATTTATTAGTTGCACAAATGACATCTCAAGCACTCAATAGCTATATATGGCTAGTGGCTACTGTATTGGAGAGCATCAATTATAGAACAGTTCTGTCACAGCAGAAAGCTCTATTAGATAGTGCTGGTGTTGTTAGGAAAAAACATACATCACTTTCATTCAGTAATCAGGTGGTAGATTCTAATTCTAGTATAGAAACATTTTTAAAATCTTTATCATTTAAATTTCTACTCATTTATTAATAGTGTACATTTTGCATCGTGATGGAGAAGAAGAGAAAAGTGGGATATAGTGATATTATGATATGATATTATGATATCCAATAACCTCCATTCGTCTTTATGTGCATGAAATAAAGTATGACGCTCTCTCTCACAACTCCTATTCAACATAGTGTTGGAATTTCTGGCTAGGGCAATCAGGCAAGAGAAAGAAATAAAGAGTATTCAGATAGGAGGAGAGGAAGTCAAATTGTCTCTGTTTGCAGAAGACATGATTGTATATTTAGAAAACCCAATTGTCTCATCCCCAAAACTCCTTAAGCTGATAAACAACTTCGGCAAAGTCTCAGGATACAAAATCAATGTGCAAAAATCACAGGCATTCCTATACACTAATAATAGAAAAGCAGAGAGCCATATCATGAGTGAACTCTCATTCACAATAGCTACAAAGAAAATAAAATACCTAGGAATCCAACTTACAAGAGATGTGAAGGATCCTTTCAAGGAGAAGTGTAAACCACTGCTGAAGGAAATAAGAGCAGACACAAAGGAAAAACATTCCATGCTCATGGATAGGAAGAATCAATACTGTAAAAATGGCCATACTCCCCAAAATAATTTATAGATTCAATACTATTCCCATCAAGCTGCCATTGACTTTCTTTGCAGAATTGTAAAAAACTACTTTAAATTTCATATGAAACCAAAAAAGAGCCTATATAGCCAGGACAATCCTAAGCAAAAAGAACAAAGCTGGAGGCATCACGCTACCTGACTTCAAACTATACTACAAAGCTACAGTAACCAAAACAGCATGATACTGTTACCAAAACAGATATATAGACCAATGGAACAAAACAGAGACCTCAGACATAACATTTATCTCTTCAACCATCTGATCTTCAACAAACCTGACAAAAGTAAGCAGTGGGGAAAGGAGTCCCTATTTAATAAATGGGGTTGGAAAAACTGGCTAGCCAAATGCAGAAAACAGAAACTGGATCCCTTCCTTACACATTATACAAAAATTAATTCAAGATGGATTAAAGATTTAAACATAAGACCAAAAACCATAAAAACCCTAGATGAAAACCTAGGCAGTATCTTTCAGGACATAGGCATGGGCAAAAACTTCATAACTAAAACACCAAAAGCAAAGGCAACAAAAGCCAAAATTGACCAATGGGATCTAATCAAACTAACGAGTTTCTGCACAACAAAAGAGACTATCATCAGAATGAACAGGCAATCTATAGAATGGAAGAAAATTTTTGAAAGCTACCCATTTGACAAAGATCTAATATCCAGAATCTACAAGGAACTTCAACAAATTTACAAGAAAAAATAGCCACATCCAAAAGTGGGTAAAGGATATGAACAGACACCTCTCAAAAGGAGGCATTTATGAGGCCAAGAAACATGTGAAAAAAGCTTATCATCATTGGTCATTAGAGAAATGCAAATCGAAACTGCAATGAGATACCATCTCACACCATTTAAATTGGCACTTATTAAAAAGTCAGGAAACAACACATGCTGGTGAGGCTGGGGAAAAATAGAAATGCTTTCACACTGTTGGTGGGAGTGTAATTAGTTCAACCATTTTTGAAGACAGTATGGCAATTCCTCAAGGATCTAGAACCAGAAATACCATTTCACCCAGCAATCCCATTACTGGGTATATACCCAAAGGATTATAAATCATTCTACTATAAAGACGCATGCACACGTATGTTTATTGCAGCACTATTTACAATAGCAAAGACTTGGAACCAACCCAAATGCCCATCAATGATAGCCTGGTTAAAGAAAATGTGGCACATATATACCATGGAATACTATGCAGCCATAAAATAGAATGAGTTCATGTCCTTTGCAGTGACATGGATGAAGCTGAAAGCCATCATTCTCAGCCAACTAACACAGGAACAGAAAACCAAACATCTCATGTTCTCACTCATAAGTTAGAGTTGAACAATGAGAACACATGGACACAGGGAGGGGAACATCACATACCGGGGCCTGTCAGAGGGTGAGGTAAGGGAAGGGAGAGCATTAGGACAAATACCTAATGCATGTGTGGTTTAAAACCTAGATGACAGCTGATAATTGCATCAAACCACCATGGCACATGTGTACCCATGCAACAATCCTGCACGTTCTGCACATATATCCCAGAACTTAAAGGGAAAAAAGAAATGAAAATGAAATACCCTTAAGATGGCATGAAAAAAAAAAGAAACAATGAAACTAATATTACATGCATGACAGGACAAGGATCAAATATTCATTCTATAAAAGTTTTTTTCTTCTATGTGATTTGCTACATTTTCATACTGTTTGTGCATTAAGCTTATAGTTAGAAAAACAAAATAATTTAAGCCAATTTAAAAGGATTATGTATTATTCTTACTAAAATTGATTTCCTGACCTACCACATCCTTCTTTACTTAGTAGAGATTTTTCTTTGTTAGTTTTAGCATTTTATCTAAACCTAGTATCTGCTCCATTATTAAACTGCTTGATGTAACATTGTATTTAACTACCTAAAGACACTTTCATACTTAGAAATTCTCTTTTCAAAATGGAAGACACTGAGATTGTACAGTTATTTCAGTCTGGCTGCTCAATGTCACATTTATGAAGATTTCAGCACTACTTTTTATGAGTATGTCCTGGCCTGCTAAAATAGCTAGGCAAATTTTTCTTGATATTTGAGATGATGACATGCTTTCAGCTCTTCTGGTTTAGGTGAAAAAGTAAAGGACAATAGAAAAAGCATAGCTATTATCCTGTTGCCTGTATGCACACACGCACACACATTACATATGTAAAATATTTTTCTCTTTTTTGTGTTTAATATGTTACAACCTTGGAGAATTGAACGTATTCTTTTCCTGTCTTGTCAGTGTCTAGTTATCCTAGTGTTATTACAATGAATAACACTTAAGTCACTAGTCTATTGAAATCATTGTTCAACATAGTCTTAACAAATCCTTGAAAAATAGTGACCTTAATCATTGGATGAATTGCTAACTTTAAACTCAAAGCGTTTTCATAAGAACACTTGTTGGGTTTGTTCAGTGTTCTGCCTTTCACATCACTGGCATCTTAACTTTCTACAATTGGAAATAATGTGGGTAGTTGATGCACTGCCCTTGTCACCTCTATCCACACTGAGGTTTTTCTTCTCTTGTTATCATTTGTCTTCATTCTTCAAGACAGTTCTTTATCCAAGTAGCTGTCTTTCACTTCTCTCCATAACGATTGACCTTGTAGATTTAGTTTTCTATCTGGTCATTTAGGAAACGATTTGTACTGTAGGAAAATTATGTCCCCAATTTTCTCTGACAACTGTATTATTTTATCAAGCAAAGCACTATCAGGTTTGTCAGATGTGCCTGTCTTCCTGTGATGCAGGCTGATTTTCTTTAAACAATTTATCACTCTCTGACTGATCTGTTTTCTCAACTCTGATCAGCATTTCTGTTATTTTCAGTGTACCTAAATTCTGACAGAAAATAAAGCTTTCAATTTCTTTTTTAATGAAAATACTAGATTTTTCTCAAATAATGTATTTCTCATATCTTTTGAATTTGTTATTGGAAAAACTCTATGTTTTGTTGGCAAAGGGCTTCAGAGTGGATAACACAGTTTTACATGCATTATCTCATTGAGATTTACACTTTTTACATGGGTTACAAGACAGTAGTAAAAGAGGCCTTCGGTGTTGTTAAAAGATGATTTTCAAAAAAAGTCAAAATAATTTTCAGGAAAACATATGTAAAATGAACCCACGTTAAAATTTTATTTAATTTAATGAAGAGATCACTCTTACATTTTGGTTAACTTAAACACTTATATTATATTTGATTCAAAAGAGTAACCAAAAGGTAGAAACACTTATAGATTAGGAATATTGAAATGAATATGTATATAAGGGCAAAGTTGAGTTTTCCACAAAGTGGAAGAGAAAATTTGAACCTCAACTAGAATCAGCAGAATTTGCATGTTAACCGGCTACGTACAAATTAGTTATAAAAGAGCTCAAAGACAACAAAAGACTAGAATCAGATAACTCAGAAGCGTGAGCTGTAGGTTATTCAAAAAAAAGTTTTTTCTACAGTTTTTGTGAATTAAAAAGTTGTTCTACAGTTTTTATAAATTAAATAGCAATGCTTGATAATAATAGTAACTTTCAATTACAGGCATATAGATATTAATCAAAACAACTACTAATATAGAGTGAACTAAATTTATTGTAAGTTTTTACGTCCAAATAAGGTATAAAGCAGCCTGTAAGTTTTACTATATTTTTTTCATTAACAGAATTCATGTCAACAGTGTGAGTCTAGAAAATGCTCAAGTTAAGAGCTTTATAAATCATATACTCTGGCATCCTAATGTGTTCCAAATGGGCAAACAGGAGGGCCATGAGAAATTGGTCCCCAGAATCTACAGGACACCCTGGTAGAGCCTGGGTGCAGGCGAAGATAGTAGGCTTGTCACCACTAATAACAAGCAATCTACTTTGGGAATCAGAGTGACTCAAAAGAAGCACAATCTGAGGTTGCATCCCACAGACCTTGCAGGTGATGCATACAATAGAAAGACCCAAAACTTGATGTTGTGTGCCTGTGGCTAAGAACTTGCACAATCCCTGCATCTTTTTCAGCAGCTAGTTGCGACACTTGACTTTACCCTTTATAAGTAAGAGGCCTATGGAGCTGTGGAGGAGGCGCTGGGGCCCAGGTGCCTAGGCAGTACAATATGGATCTAAAGGTACAGAGGGTAGGAGTTGGGGATAGAGGTGGGAGGATAGAAGGGTTAAAACAAATGGTGACCTAAGGTCTGTACCTTCATATATGTAAGATTTCTCTTCATTTGCAGTTATTATATTTTTAAGTGATATACAGTTTAGCATCATGATGATTTCCTTATTACAACATACTCGTTGTCCCTTGTTAATTGTAAAGTTTGGATTTGTAAAAGTTTGATTTGATTGGAAAATACTTAAAGTCACATAAAACATTCAAATATGCCCTAGGTATAGAAGAAAAAGGTAAAAGCTGTGAGTTGTGTGAATATAATTACAAATACTTTACATGGTTCAAAAATATTTCTTGTCAATAGGAATTGCTAAGTCACTTCACTGATATATGTCCACTTCATGTGACATTATTAGATCTGATTCTTGGATCAATGAGGGTCTGATACATATAATCATCTATCCTGAAAACCTATTACTTTTACTAGTATATACCATGGAATTATAGTGAAGAGTATAGACAGAATCTTTCTTCTATAATTTATCTCTGTGTGACCCTGGGCGATGCATTTAATATTTATAAGACAGATTTCTCATATGTAAAATGAGAATTAAAATAATACCTGCTTTATAAATTTGTTATGACAATTGAATAAGTAATCCATGTAAAGCACAAAGTAAAGCTTGAAAAACTCTTTGCTCTATGAATTAGGTATTTCATTTACTTACCTATTTTGTAAATCTCATCTGCTTCAGGGACATGAAGGAGAAGATAGCATTTTAAGGACTCCTTTGAAAGGACACCTTTTAATCTCTCTCCTAATGGGTACCCCATTACACTTAGGTGAGTAGTTGATATGAAGACAGACAAAATTAAGATTAAAAAATGTTTGAACAGCTATTTGACAATAATGATATGTAATACACTCACTATATTTAAAAAACACACTCTGTAATAAATTGCCAAAATGTTTATTATGAATAATAAAAAGTAGCAGAGGCACTGATCAATTCTTATCACTACCAAGTCTTTATGAAGAGGGAAATGACAAATTTCTGAAATTCCTTCACTTCTAATGTTTCAAAATTGAGCTTTAAAAAAAAAGTTTTGACTGGGTGATGTGGCTCACACCCATAATCCCAGCACTTTGGGAAGATGAGGCAGGAGAATCTCTTGACCTCAGGAGTACAAGTTTACAGTGAGCTGTGATCATGCTACCATACTCCAGCCTGGAGGTATACTATTAACTGTTAACTGTAAGGGCTGTTTATACAGAAGATCTCTAAAACTCATTTATCCAGCATAACTGAGACTTTATACCCTTTGAATAACAACCCCTCATTTTTCCCACTTGCCAGACCCTGCAACTACTATTGTATTCTTTGCTTCAATGAGTTTGACTATTTTAAATACCACATATAAGTAGAATCAAGCAATATTAAGTGTGGGCAAGGTGAGGTAGCAGAGAAATTGGAGTTCTTGTAGAATGTTGGTAGTGGGAATGTAAAATGGTGACAGTTCCTCAAAACATTTAAAATAAAATGACTATATATTCCAGCAATCCCACTTCTAGCTATCTATCTGAAATAATTAAGATTTGGACTGAAAGAGATAATCTGCACTTCCATATCCATTCCAGAACTATTCACAATAGCCAAGATTTAGAAACAAACCAACTGTCCATCGGCTGATCAATGGATAAAAGAAAATGTGGTATACACATACAATGAATTTTATTCAGTTTTTAAAAAGAAGGAAACCCAGCCATTTGCCACAGCATGAATGAACCTGAAGGACATTTGCTAAATAAACTGAGCTTGGAAAAGATACATTTCTTCTGCCTAAATAACAATGGAACCGTGAAACCTCTAAATCATCTAAGGGAGTTCAGTCCACCTTCATCCTCCATTCATTTTACAAGGTGGTGAAAAGGGACCTGCTTAACTGTCAGACATGGAACATTGTTCAGAAAGACATTTGCTTTAGCCTTATGCCTTTGAAACACTGAAGGATCCCCAAACTCATTGTCAAAGGAAAAAAAAAAAACAGAAAGGGAGGTTATACTGTGTTTCCCACTGTTAAAACATTTCCCAAATAAAATATTAAGCACTTGAGTGTCATTATGGATTAATCTTTAATGACATTTTTCTGAGCACTGTGATGACCTGGAATGAATCTGTAATAACATGGCCTGGGGATCCCATAGGCATGGGACCTTTGATATCTACGCAAGATTCACAACCAGAGGATGGTCCCAAGGGGTCTATCAAAATATCCATTACAGCAATTATTTGATACCCAATGTAATACTGCATTTTTAACAAACAATGTCCAGTGTGTTTCCCATGAGATCTGTGTCCACACTTTTAGAAAGTAGACTTTAATACCATGAATTGAACCAACAGTCTTTATTTGCAATCTTGTTATCCATTTGAAACTCACACGGAAAGCTTCTCACACAGGGGTGAAATAAACTTTTGTATTTCCTTTAATCTTCGTTGATTTTTATTTAAAATGTCTTCATGTCTGCCCTTAACAATTTTCGTTATTCTATGCACTTTTTTTGAGCTTTCAAATTTGATATTTTACTGAATCACAACTGTTCTTAAGACAGTCTCATTACTTAACTTTTTTTGCATCAATATAAATGACTTACATGCTGCTGCTCTTTTGAATTTGGTCTATTTCCTAGGTGGCATTCATAACTCATGGCCACGTACTTGCTTCTTAATGAAATATTTTCATTTTTACTTTACTTCCAAAATTAAATGTTTTCGTGTTTACTTTATTTCTTGCAACCCACACGCTCTTTTCTCCTTTTAGCTTATTCACCTTATTATGTTTTTATGATTTGCCATGTGGTTGTCATAAAGTTCAATTTCTTTACTTTCTTAATTTTGCTAGTAATTTACCACTTAATTCAAACATATCTTGAGCAGTTATGGTCACATATACCTAACTTAGCTTTATATTTTTTCTTCTCGTATCTGAGCAAGTTAAAAACAACTAAGATTTTCTTAATTCCATGAGAAAGAAACATTTAGGAAATGTGTATAATTATCACCATATTAGTTTGCATGCCAAAGAAGTGAGAGCTTTGAGTATGAAAACTATAATCATAAAGATACAGAAATAATATTTAAAACATATGAATTCCATTTTTCAGACTTTGAGATTAGAATGCTTCATTTGTATAGAGTTTTGTATATCAAGATTGCCCTATCAAACTCAATTTTATTGTTTAAACTCTTTAGTTTTTTATGTTTATGTCACTCTTTTTGATGTTTTCTAAACTACTGACACACACACACAAACACATATATTTAACTATAAATATTTACCCTTAAGTTAACTCATCAGTTATTCTGCTTCCATTACATTCTCATATAAATGTGGATCTTGTTTCCATAACTGTGTATTTTTCAGACATGTAAAATGCCCATTCATAACCAGCTTCAATCACTAGGTTGTAGGATAAAACATCTCAAGAAAACACGTTATATTAGATGTTCCGTTAAATGTCTACATCTGTGCCTATTATTTTAGGGTAGAAAAATACTTCAATAGAAAGAGGTAATATTCAGTAACTAATATTGTAAGATTTTGGACTTATCTTTACTATTATCCACCAATTCCAAATATGTCTATGACATAAAGCACCTGGAGATGAATATTTAATATGGTTTCAAATTCCCATCAAGGCCACTAAACGACTGACCTAACTAAACTAACCAAAATACTGACATTTTCTAACAATTGGTCTAGGTTGTATTTGGTATACCTTCATTATCCTTTTTTAAGTTTACTTTCATATGTATATGTATCTTTTCTTCTAAATTTGAATTGTTACATACTGAGATATAGAAAATACTTAAGAAATATTAGCTGTGGCTTTCTTTTGGGATAGGAGGGACAGAAATGATTGAAGAAGGTTCTGATATTGGAAACTACTTCAGAAAGATAAATTAAACATGTATTTATGTGTCTAAAACATAAAATGTGGTATAAAATTTCATAATATGTAGGAAAGGTACAATAGTTATTGAAAATAGCTCCACTTGAAAAGTACAAATAAAGAAACTACGCTAGATTAATTTCTTCAAGTTGCAAATGTGAAGCTAAATTTATTTTAGCAATAAAGATTTTTATATTATTAATCACTTTGTATTATCTATGTTGTGGCTATATTCTATCCCTTTTGCTAAACAAACTTTTACTGAATGCTGAATTTTTGATTAATTGCTTACCAATCAAAACAATTGAAAAGGAATATAATCTATTACATGGAGAGATGAATTAGCTATTTCCTGACACACCATTTTGTGTAGGCATTTTGGAATGCATAATAAATGCCAAGAAAAATAGAAGAGAGAACAAAAAACTACATTTAGTTTCTATATCATGACTTCACAGTGTTAATGCTGCAATTAATTCAGTGTTAATGACAATGAGAGTTTTTTTGGTGTGTTCTTCCCCCCTACATGTGAGAAGCTGGCTAAACTCTTGCAAGATTGGGAGTGAAGGGAATCTATTTCAAAATCAGGCCTTTCCCAGTTATCCAGGCATAACTAGTTCTAGGATCTTCATTAGGAAAGAAAACACAGAAACTCAAGTTTTTATGGACTGCAGTGGCTTATGCAATCAGCAGTTGCTAGCCGAGCACGCTTCCCCTATTATTTTGCTGCCCATGGCAACCACCTGTTCTGTCTGGATGATCGAGAGTATAGAAGCATGAAGGAGATATGTCCTAGCGTAGTCTGGGCGTTGGGGAATTGGATAGCACCTTCCTTTTGCTGTAATTGAATGCCACATATCTAAATCAGTAGGTAACAAATGCACCATTTGAATACCGTGAAGACACAGAAACATCTCTTCACTAGGAGTTTGTCACACATTTTGAAAAGTGGTTACAATGTACAAACACCATTTGCAACAAGATTTTAAAAATAGGTTATTATCAAAGTAATGTTCATATTATGGTGACGCTGACTGGGTGATACAGGCAGGTCACAGGCTTTTGGAACTTTTTTCTGTTTATGCACTCTGGTTAATATAAGAAAACGATAATTCATTTTAAAAATAAAAGACATACTTTTTATTGCTGCTTTCTGGCATCCAAATTATGGTAAATAAACATGATATTCTTCAGTACACTGTAACTATTATCAATAATTTTCTGTATGTATTGCATAGTCATTCTGTGCTTCAGACTTTTTCCAGCTAATATTTAAGAGGATGACAGTATTTCATTTTGACTATATTTCCAACACTCATGATACATATTTATTCATCAAGTATTTAAATTAAACTAAGACATATGCTGCCAACAGAAACTAGTAATTCTTTTTGTCAAGTCTGTGACATGTTTTTTGAGCATTCACTTAATATTTTTATGGATACAGTGTTAAACCCTAAACAAGTCATCATAAAATGCTTGTGAATTTAGACTGGATATACTGGGAAATGTGCCTTGAGCTGAGAAAGGGATGCTCAGATGCCAAACTGGCTGCTGAGCTAAAAGTGGAAAGCAGTGCTAGGACCATATCTGTCACTGTGGTTTGTTAAATCTCAAATCTCAGGTTTGGACTTTCTATCCTTCTCCAAGTCAGTAGAATAGAAAGGGAAACATCACTGATGCACTTTTAGTTTTGGTTTTGGTCTTTGTTTTTTACAACAAAAAATTCAGTATAATGAAAAGAGAAGGCCCAGAATCCAGACAGCACTGTTTCATGGGAAGGGCAGTGGGGGACTGAGGCGAGGGTAGAACACGGCAAGTGAACTGTAGCTACACATCTAAATAGCAACTTGTTAGGGTTTAAGGTAACACAGATATGTGCAGCAGAGTATAAATGGATTTAATATCTCAACAATTGACAAAAACATACTTCTTATTCGCTTACTACCAAGGCAAAATGTACATATGTAAGAGTGTTTTTAGGAAATGGTCATGTAAAACACATTTCTTACTGATCTGCAACATCTTCTTTAGTATATCAATGTGCTCAGTAAAATAGCCCTGTCTGTTTATCTATCCATCTATCAATCACCTAATCTGTCATCTATCTATCTAACTTCTGATAAAAGTTCGATACAATATGTTGGAGGGAAAACTTGTAAAGATGAAGGTTATTTCCAGTACAACTAGAGTATTCATGTGTAAAAAATTTTTAAATATATCTTATATTTATCCAGTGGCTTTTTAAAATATAGTATGCCAAATATTTCATATAAACCACCCATTACATTGAGACAACAGTGTCGTGAAATGCATAACATTTTTAGAATTTACAAACAAGGAAATTGAGAATAAAAAGGGTCTAGGAAATGTCATCAAAATTACACGATTAATAGGTATTACCAGTATATA
Organism: Macaca thibetana thibetana; assembly: GCF_024542745.1. NCBI lineage: Eukaryota > Metazoa > Chordata > Mammalia > Primates > Cercopithecidae > Macaca > Macaca thibetana. Next base: position 176,272,055 of record NC_065580.1, on the reverse strand, counting down.
TGATGATTTCTTACTCTGTTGTTGTTGTTTGTTGTTTTTTTGAGATGGAGTTTCACTCTTGTTTCCCAGGCTGGAGTGCAATGGTGTGATCTCGGCTCACTGCAACCTTGCCTCTGGGGTTCAAGTGATTCTCCTGCCTCAGCCTCCCGAGTAGCTGGGATTACAGGTGTGTGCCACCACGCCGGCTAATTTTGTATTTTTAGTAGAGACTGGGCTTCACCCTGTTTGTCAGACTGGTCTCAAACTCTCAACCTCAGGTGATACGCCCGCCTCGGCCTCCCAAAGTGCTGGGATTACAGACGTGAACTACCGTGCCCGGCCCTTCACCCATCCTTTTTCTACTTGATAATGCCCTATCCAGTTTTAAAATGTAGCCGTTAGAGAAATTAAAGATTCTTTGGATTGTGAACATATAGATTTAATTTGCTACTTAACACAATTGCTAATATCTGTTTCTTTTCTTACAGAAGTTTGTTTTAGGAGACAGAGGAAAGAACTAGTGACTGGGAGGAAGGTGTTAGCGGAACCTCACCACATTATGCAGGAAAAGTGGTGTCGGTAAAAGGAGGCTCTAGGTAATTAAGATGAACTTTATCAATGGACAGAATGCATAGATGGAAAAATAAATTAATGAAAAGGGTCAGAGATATGCATTATAATTAGGAGAAAAAAGGATAAATTTCATTCTTGAAAGGTGTATTCCAATAATATTAAGTTTAAAAATCACTTGCAAAATTTTTTAAATTAGGATTTAACAACAGTAATGAAAACGTATTCAGGAATTTGAATGATTTTCAAAAGGAATTGTGAGAGTCTCATATCTGGACTGGTTGTAAATAAACCACAGTTATTTTTCTTCCACCACTATGAAACACATTATCCATTTGTCTTGACAGAATATACTTAAAAAAAAATTCAAAGACAAAACATGGAAAAAGGAAGGGCATTAAATATCTATGGCAAATAGAACATCATTTTCACATGATTATATGAATTTGCTTTAGAATTATTTGAAAAACATGCAATCAATAGCACTTTTAAGAAGCTGAAAAAGGGAATTTAGAAATTCCTTTTGTTGTTCAAAGGCTGAAGCTCCAGATGTTTGAACTGTAGCCAGTAAGCCCCACCAAACACAAGCTCTCCCTTTCTTTTGCCTGATGTGCTGGTTTCAAAGAGAGAACTTGTATCACTAAATCATGAGTATGGTGAAATGTTGGAATCTCTATTTTGTTATTGCTGAAGTCCAAGTGAAAAAGCGAATTGTCTTAGCTGTAGATATTTTTTTTATGCATTAATTTTAGAGAAAAAATAAAGTCTGGCTGGTAAAGAGGAAGAAGTGGAAAAGAGGCTTATAGAAGGGCTTTATCATTTATAAAATAACAAAGTAAAATGATAAACTGAGAATACTGTAAACTAATATGTGTTTTGAAATGGGGGAGGGAAATAGACCATGTGCTCCAAGTACACTGAGGTTCACATCTTCAAGGATTCACATTATACCACGTATTCATTTTCTCACTCAAGATTCCAAGTTATTTTAGAAATTGCTCATGCCTTTGCATAAAAACACTCAAAGTAATTTAAGAAACTGCAGTATTAGTGAAAAATATATGTTGCAGCATATTTTTTATAAACTTCAATAGATCATTTTTTTCTTCCGTTCTTAGCTGTGCTGAGCTGACTCTGAATATTAAATCCACTTATGAAGAGGATGACTGATGTCACTTTAGCTCCTGAGAACAGGGCTGGGTAACTTGGGCTCCCTCTGGTGTCAGCCTCGTCCCTTTTTCAGTAGCTAAAAGAAATAGAAAAAAATGATCATCATTTAAAAAAATCAACCTCTGTAATAAAAACTATCATAAAATAGTAAGAATAACTTATATTTTTATACTATCTCTCATAATGAGTGAGCATGACTTTAAGTTAATTTGAAACAAGGAAATGTATATTCTTATGATGAATGTTTAATATTCAGAGACTGTTTCTTGGAAATAAGAACATAAGATAAAAGTTATTTAGAAATATCCTTTAGTAATTTTGCCATAAAAGTATGTAAACTCCAAAGAAACATGTTGTTTATTGCTAAAAAAAAAAATTAAAATACAAAACAAAAACTTAACTGCTTACATTGATATTTAATATTAAGGTGAGCTAATTGGCATCACTATTAACTATATTTAATCGAAATATTAGTACAAAAACCACATCATGTTTAACCATGAATACTTGCACCTTACAAATAAACAAAACTTTCATTTAAGTATAGAGATAATTTTAGTAAATGCTAGATAAAATCACTAGTTTTACAAGGTTTATAAACCTTATTAAAGGCTGTTATGTGATTTAGAAAAGTAAAAAAAAAAAAAAGAGAGAGAACAGTTTAAAACTATAAGGAAAACACTCTATTTTTGGATACTTTACCTTGTTTATTTCATTAAACTCTATGATCTGAATGTGTCTTAGAATTTACAATCCAGGAGGCCGGGCGCGGTGGCTCACGCCTGTAATCCCAGCACTTTGGCAGGCTGAGGTGGGCGGATCACGAGGTCAGGAGTTCAAGATCAGCCTGACTAATATGGTGAAACCCCGTCTCTACTAAAAATACAAAAATTAGCTGGGCGTGGCACGCCTGTAGTCCTAGCTACTGGGAGGCGGAGGTTGCAGTGAGCTGAGATGGCACCATTGCACTCCAGCCTGGGCGCCAGAGTGAGACTCCGTCTCAAAAAAAAAAAAAAGAGAATTTACAAACACAGAAATGTGTTTAAATTTAAATTTACATGCCTTTGTTATATTCATGCTATGGAATTAGTTCTGAACATTTCAACAGCAATTTCTATTCAAAGACTTAGGCATGGAAATACATTTACTCAATATTTATTTTTATTATTTTTCATACTGCCAAGTTGTAGAATATAAAGTTTCATTACTTTCATTGTTTCCATAAACCATATTACTATGCATTTAATATTCAATAAATGTTTATTATTTATATTTAAAAGGTATATATTATTAGGAGTCTCTGCTTTGTGTATACTTACATAATTACTTATATATAAATATACACACACAAAAAAATATAAATTACATATAGCTATATGCTTATTTAAATGACATGTTTGTATAAATTAGTTACATTTATATAAATTATAATTATATAGATATATACATTATAAATATTTGTATAAATTATATATGAGATAAATAAAATACTAGCCACTGAAATTTACTTATATGTGATTATCATCCAGGTGGTGTTAAAGTAAATAAAATTAAATAAAATATTTTACAGAACAGAATTTAATTATTTAAATACAAAGTATAATTGTCTAGAACGAATATAATTATCTTTTGAGAATGAGGCCATCATTAGCACACATATACTCCAACTTGAAAGTAGAAAATAAATTTATAGAATACAAAAAAGAAAACACAGAAAAGATGATGATTAGAACATGACCAAGTGCATGATGAAGAAACAAGTAAATAATTTTGGAATATTTTACCCAGAGACAAGACGTGCTAGCATAGGGGTAGTTTCATAATGGTTCACTTAGTTATTTATTTATTTATTCATTAATTCATTCATCAGTTTTAAAATATGTATTGAGCACCTATTATGCAATACACATATTTTCTGTTGCTATAAGATTTTATAATGTTATCTAATTCATTACATGCTGATGGAAAGGAGGAATGAAACATTCATTTTATTTCTCAAGAGAGAAAACAAAAAGCAGAAATATATTTTAAAAAGTAAAATGTATCTGTTAGTATAGGTATGTAAGCAGTGCTTTAGTTCTGCTTGGTGTAGTTAAATCTAGAAAGCTTAATCAGGCAGGAACTGTTACGGGTTAAAACAGATATGAAAACAAATTCAGGATCAGTACAGACATGGGAACAAGTTTAGGATTTGGCAAGAATGAGAAGGTCACAGTTGGCAACTGTGACACACAACCAGCATCGGGGAGCTGGGTACCAAGTGTGCATTCTACTGAAAGGTAAGAAAGGGTGATGCTAGATCATTAAGAACTGCAGGCTTCATAATAGATTTGAGCTAAAACACAGCTGCAGGCTACTTGTGTAGATTTTACTGATAAAGAAGGATCATTTTCTTTCTTTGTTTCACAGATATTAATTTCCTAGACATGGAGATAGAGTTTAGGGGCAAGAAATCAGCCTCAAGGACAGAGTGGAGTAGTGTACAGCCTTTTGAGTGAAAAAAAGAAAAAAGAAAAAAGAAAAAAAGGTATTCAGTTACTGAGATTGGAGCACAGATTAATGCAGAGAAAGTAGCAAGTTAACTTGGAACTTGACAATGCCCCCTATCTTACTATTAGCTACAGCAGCTCATTATCTTCCTCTGTATTTAGGAATGGAGACTGATCAGAAAGGTATAGATCCAAAGGCAGAAGGGAAGGGAAGTGGGGAGGGTGTTGACAGATGTGGGGTATTAGACATACATTGCAAATTTCAGGTTTTTATTAAGATACTATGGGGAGAATATCTCAATATATTAGTAGTTCATCAATTCTTCTCACCTATTGCTATCTGACTTGCACTTTGCAAGTATTCAAATATTTTGTCCCCAGTGAACTTTTCATTTGTTACTTCCCCCTTTTGTCGTGGTGGTAGATGTAATCTGAATGTCTTTCTACAAAACTATAGCAAACTACCTAACTAGATTGATAAATAGATATAAATACACATCTGATTAATCAGAGACATGCAACGTATTCATATGCGTATGTACATGTATACTTATAAGTGAATACATTATATTAATATTTCATAATTATATAATAATGGAAAATTTACTTCATTATCATATTAAAAATATAGAAAACTTTTCTGAAAAAGGGTCAAGCATACCCAAAAGTTTGATCATATAGGAATAACCCAGCATCCTCTAACCAAGGTTTGGAAAAATTTAAAATTAAAAAAAAAAAAAAACCAATAACAACAACAAAGGAAAAAAACAAAATCTGAACTTGTGCTAATTCTTACTAAGTATACCTGGCCAAGACAGGAATCTAAAGAATTATAGTTAATGTTATTATAGTTTATTGTTGTTTTAAGAAAGTCGGTTGTCAAAAAACAAAAGGGATGTCTTTTCTTCCTTTGAAAATACAGTGTATTTTCTCTGGAAAAAATACAAGTTTTTCTCAGTAAGAAGAGTTTGCTTTTTTTTTTTTTTTTTTTTTTGAGACGGAGTCTCGCTCTGTCACCCAGGCTGGAGTGCAGCGGCCGGATCTCAGCTCACTGCAAGCTCCGCCTCCCGGGTTCCCGCCATTCTCCTGCCTCAGCCTCCCCAGTAGCTGGGACTACAGGCGCCCGCCACCTCGCCCGGCTAGTTTTTCTGTATTTTTTTTTAGTAGAGACGGGGTTTCACCGTGTTAGCCAGGATGGTCTCGATCTCCTGACCTCGTGATCCACCCGTCTCGGCCTCCCAAAGTGCTGGGATTACAGGCTTGAGCCACGGCGCCCAGCCAGTGTTTGCTTCTTAGGTTAACTATTGAGAAATTCATCTCCAGATTTGTCTTTGAGAAGAATAAACTAGAGTTTATTCCCTCTTCCAATGACTCCAGCCACCATGTTTCTACAGGGATAGCAACACATATTTGCAAAGAGGAACTTTTTTTTTTTTTTGGAGATGGAGTCTCGCTCTGTCGCCCAGTTTGATTAAATATGGACAGAGATAAGTTCAATTTTTTCCTTTTATTTTTAGTCGACACATAATAATTTTAATTATTTATGGGATACAGAGTGATATTTCAATACATGTATACAATGTGTAATGATCAAATAAGGGTAATTAGCATATCCATCACCTCAAACATTTATCATTTCTTTGTGTTGGGAATAATCAAAAATTTTCCTCTAGGTTTAGAAGAACTTACAATACACACAGATTATTTTTAACTATATTTACCCTACAGTGCTATGGACACTAGAACTTATTTCTTTTATCTAGCTATAATTTTGTATTCTCCCTATTGAATCTCTCATCCACCATTCCCAACCTCTAATAACCATAATTTTATTCTCTCCTTCTATAAGCTCAACTTTTTTTTTTTTTTTTTTTTTTTTTTTTTTTTTTTTTGAGGTGGAGTCTAGCTCTGTCGCCCAGGCTGGAGTGCGGTGGCGCGATCTCGGCTCACTGCCAGCTCCGCCTCCTGGGTTTATGCCATTCTCCTGCCTCAGCCTCCTGAGTAGCTGGGACTACAGGCGCCCACCACCACGCCCGGCTCATTTTGTTTTTGTATTTTTAGTAGAGACGGGGTTTCACCATGTTAGCCAGGATGGTCTGGATCTCCTGACCTCGTGATCCGCCCGCCTCGGCCTCCCAAAGGCCAGTAATTTGCCAGTAATTTTTTTTTTTTTTTAAGATTTGTGCATCTGTGCTCATCAGGGATGTTGGCCTGCAATTTTCTTTTCTATGTGTATCCTTATCTGGTTTTGGTATCGAGGTAATGCTGGATTTGCAGAATAAATTAGAAATACAAATTCTCTCTTCTTTAATTTTTTGGGGTAGTTTTAGAAGAAATCAAGTTAGTTCTTTAAATGTTGATAGAATTCAGCAGGAAAGCCATGCCATCTTGTCCAGGGTTTTCTTTGTTGAAAGAATTATTATCACTGATTCAATCTCATCACTCATATAATAATCTGGTCAAGTTTTCTATTCCTTTTTGGCTCAGTTTTTATAGGTTATGTGTCCAGAATTTTTCCATTTCCTCTAGGTTTTCCAATTGTTAGCATATAGTTGTTCATAATAATCTTTAATAATTATTTTTATTCCTGTAGTATCAGTTGTAATGTCTTCTTCTCCATTTCTGATTTTATTTGAGTCTTCTCTCTTTTTTTCCTTAGTGTATGTAATTGTTTGCCAATTTTGTTTATCTTTCCAAAAACTTACTATGTTACTAATCTTTTATATGATTTTTATATCTGTTTCCTTTAATTCAGCTCTTGGCTTTATTCTCTCTTTCCTTCTACTAACTTTGGGTTTGATTTTTTCTTGCTTTTCTAGTTCATTGTGGTGCATCATTAGGTTGTTTATTTGAAATCTTTCTACTATTTTGATGTATTTATTATTATGAATTGCTTCTGCTGAATCCCATAGGGTTTTGTATGTCATCTTGCTGTTTGCATTTGTTTTTAAGAGATTAAATTTTATTCCTAAATTCTGTATGGACCCCACTGGTTGTTCAGAGCATGTTGTTTAATTTCCATGTATTTGTACAGTTCACAAAGTTCCTCTGTATATTGATTTCTAGTTTTATTTCACTGTGGTCAGATAATATACTTGATATGATTTCAATCATTAAAAATTCTTTTTGAGACTTGTTTTGTAGCCTAACATCTGGTCTATCTAGAGAATATTTCATGTGATGAGAAATAAATATATTGTGTAGCTGTTGGATGAAGTGTTCTGTGAATGTCTGTTAGGTCCATTTGGTCCACAGTGTGGTTTAACTGATGTTTCTTTGTGGATTTTCTATCTAAATGATCTGTCCAATGCTGAAAGTGGAGTATTGAAGTTCCCAACTGTTATTATGTGGTTTTCTATCTTTCTCTGTAGCTCTAGTAATATTTGCTTTATATAATCTGGGTGCTCCAGTATTGGATGCATGTATATTACCATTGTTATATCCTCCAGTTGGATGGATTTCCATATTATTATATAATAAACTTTATTGTGTCCATTTATGTTTTTTGACTTCTACACATTTTTGGTTTTTGTTTGCATGGATTATCTTTCTCTATCCCTTTACTTTTAGTCTATGTGTGTCTTTACAGATGTTTCTTGTAGGCAGCATACAGTTGGGTCTTTTTTAAATTTATTCAGCAAATCCATGTGTTTTAATTGAAGAAGTGATACTGATTATATTCAAGATAGTTATTGATAGACAAGAGCTCACTCCTGTCATTTTGTTAATCATTTTATATATCTTTTGTTCTTTTCTTCTTCTCTTCTCTTATCGTTTACCTTTATGGTCTGGTGGCTTTCTTTAGTGATAACATTTGATTCCTTCCTCTCTCATTTGTGCATCTGCTCTGCAAATGTATTTTATAATTTGTGTGTTTTCAACATGGTAGACATCGTTCTTTCACTTCCAGATGTAAGATTCCCTTAAGAATTTCTTTCTTTTTTTGTTTTTAATTTATTTATTATACTTTAAGTTCTAGGGTACATGTGCACAATGTGCAGGTTTGTTACATATGTACACATGTGCCATGTTGGTGTGCTGCACCCATCAACTCGTCAAAAACCCATCAACTCGTCATTTACATCAGGTATAACTCCCAAGGCCATCCCTCCCCCCTCCCCCCCATAATAGGCCCCGGTGTGTGATGTTCCCCTTCCCGAGTCCAAGTGATCTCATTGTTCAATTCCCACCTATGAGTGAGAACAGGCGGTGTTTGGTTTTCTGTTCTTGCGATAGTTTGCTGAGAATGATGGTTTCCAGCCGCATCCATGTCCCTACAAAGGACACGAACTCATCCTTTTTTATGGCTGCATAGTATTCCATGGTGCATATGTGCCACATTTTCTTAATCCAGTCTGTCACTGATGGACATTTGGGTTGATTCCAAGTCTTTGCCATTGTGAATAGTGCAGCAATAAACATACGTGTGCTTGTGTCTTTATAGCAGCATGATTTATAATCCTTTGGGTATACACTCAGTAATAGGGTGGCTGGGTCATATGGTATTTCTAGTTCTAGATCCTTGAGGAATCGCCATACTGTTTTCCACAGTGGTTGAACTAGTTTACAGTCCCACCAACAGTGTAAAAGTGTTCCTATTTCTCCACATCCTCTCCAGCACCTGTTGTTTCCTGACTTTTTAATGATTGCCATTCTAACTGGTGTGAGATGGTATCTCAATGTGGTTTTGATTTGCATTTCTCTGATGGCTGGTGATGATGAGCAACCCTTAAGAATTTCTTATAGGGCTGTTCTAGTGGTGATAAATTTTCCTAGTTTTTGCTTATCTGGGAAAGAATTTTTCCTCTTTCATTTCTGAAGGATAGTTTTGTGAGATATAGAATTCTTGACTGGCAATTTTTTTTGAACTTTGAATATATCATCCTATTTTCTCCTGGATGATGAGGTTTCTACTGAGAAGTATGCTATTAGTCTCATAGTGATTCCTTTAACGTTTGATTTGATGTTATTCTCTTGCTGTTTTTATAATTCTATTTTCACTTTTACTTTTCAAAGCTTAAGTATGATGGGCCTTTTTTGTTTGTTTATTTGTTTTTTGTTTGTTTGTTTGTTTTTACTGAGACAGAGTCTCACTCTGTCATCTAGGCTGGAGTGCTCTGGCACACTCTCAGCTTACTGCATCCTCTGCCTTCCGGGTTCACGCTATTCTCATGCCTCAGCCTCCCTAGTAGCTGGGATTACAGGCATGTGCCACCATGCCTGGCTAATGTGTGTGTGTGTGTGTGTGTGAGTGTGTGTGTGTGTGTTTAGTAGATATGGGAGACAGGGTTTCACCATGTTGCCCAGGTTGGTCTCAAACCCCTGAGTTCAGGTGATGCACCTGCCTTGGCCTTCCAAAATGCTCATATTACAGGCGTAAGTCACTGCACCTAGCCTGAAGTGCCTTTAAAAGATCTTTTTAGGTGGAAAATATTTGATGAATTTTTAAGGTTTCTTTACCTGAACATCTGCTTTTTTTCCCCCAAGACTTGGGAAGATTTTTAGCTATTATTTCATTAAATAAGTTGACTATGACTTTTTCAATCCAGTCTCTTCACTTTCTGAGATTCCCAAAATGCCCACTTAATGGTGTCTCACATGTCATATACAGTTTCTGCATTCTTTTTCTCCTTTTCTCTCTTTCTCTCTCTCCCCTTCCTCCCTCCCTCTCTCTCTCTCTTTCTCTCTCTCTTTCTTTCTTTCTTGCCTGACTAGATTATTTCAAAACACCTGTCTTCAAGTTCCCAAAATCTTTTCTGCTTGTTCTACTCTGTTGTTGAAACTACACTTGTATTTTTTTTTATTTTATTCATTAAATTCTTTAGTTCCAATATTTCTGTTGGTCCCTTTATATGATATATATTTTATATATATATATATCTTTATCAAAGTTCTAACTCATGTCATGATCATTTTCCTAACTTCTTTGTATTGTCTGTGTGTGTTTTCTTTATTGTATTGCATATCCTTAAGATCATCATTTTGAATTTCTTTTCACGCATTTTATATCTGTTCCTCTCTTTGGGGTCTCTTTTAGGAGAGTTATTGTGTTCCATTGGAGAAGTCACGTTTCTTTGATTTTTCATGCATATTGTGTCTCTTTGCTGATATATGTGCATATGTGCATCTGGTGTAATCACAGCTTACTTTAATGTTATGGAGTCACCTTCATAGAAGAAGACCTTTTCTGTAGATATATCTATAACATTAGTTTGGTAAGGTGCCTAACTTTGTTTTGGGTGGGCACGGTACTGTAGTATTTATATTATTTCTTCAATTGTAATCAATGTCAGCAGTGTCTTTAAGTTTTTTAGTGGCTTAGGTTGTAGTTGTTTGTGGAATGGTGGGGCAGTTTTGTTGGTGATAGAGATGCTGGGTGGGTGGATCCTTGAGCCCCTGGGAGGCATTTGACATTTCTGTTGCTTGAGAGGGTGGGGCCAATGTCAGTGGCAACGGCTTCAATCAGGTGGCTCTGATTCTTGGGAACATGTGCTTTGGCTCCCTATGTCCTGGGGGTAGCCTCCTTAATGCACTAGACCACCTGTTGCCTGGTGTGTAGGGCCATGCATCAACTGGAATGCCAGGGACTCAGCTGCATCAACCGGTCTAGCTGGTATAGCAGTGCAGTAGAGGGCCTCAGGAATGTGGAGATGCAGGGGCTATTGAGCCAAAGGGCTCAATATGGAGATGAGGGGCTATTGAGCCAAGGCAGAGTATAATGTCTGGTGGCTCTACTCTCAAAATGGTGCTATGCTGCAGCAGCCTGGGTCTTGGGGGTGGGGAAGACTTTCCTTTATAAGACAATATGGTCATGTGCACTCCAGTCAGCTCTGTATACTAGACTGAGGGTCTGTGAGGGCTGAGAGGATTATCTGTAGCCAGGATTGCAGGCATTTGTGGTAGAAATGTAGATGCTAGGGATCTCCAACTCAACTTTTCTTCTCAGTGAGGTGTTGCTCTTGGCTCTGAGCCTATCTTAGCTGTCTGCTTCACCTTCTTCTTTCTGCTGCCATTGTGAGCTTCTGTCCTTCACAGGGTCTGTGCCACTTCTTTGCTGAGTTTTATTGTTCTCCTTTACATTCTCTATTTTACCTGTGGTTATTTGGGTCCTTCTTTGTGAAGGAGGAAAGTGCTGGGTGCCTCTAGTCAGCCATCTTGATGGCACAGAGCCTTCTGATTTTACCTGTGGCAGAAAAATGTTTTATTACTTTTGATTTGGGACAAGGTAGCATAGTGAAAAAGTCGCCTGTCAATCTACACATGACTTTAGGCATGTCTCTTAGTATCTCTGCACTTCAGTTTGAAGCCTCTGTTCTTGGATGCGTTCTGAAAATTCTTGCATCTGTGGAATTCTGTGGTCCTAGGGCATGCTCTTTAGGTACTTCCATTGGTTATATAGTTTAAAAGGCCAGTATATAACACATGGATTGCCTAGAGGGCTGCATCTGCTTTGTGAACATCCATGCCAACTTTCTCAGAAAACATTCCGAAACAGTATAGCATGTGGTCCAGGTTCTTTGCTCTTTGATCTACACTTCATTCGTTTCAGAATTCACCACTTTATTCTTATCTTTTAGAAACAGAAAATGCACTCAGGAGATATATACAATTTTCCTGTAGGACAGAATGACTCAAGTACAGCACGTTTTTTGTTAAGCTAGTATATTTTCAATAATTCCTAGAAATAATAAATAGTTTCACTGCAGAACTACATATTTTACTATTACTAAACTGATTTATGTGGATTATTATTCAACGCTTACTGAAATTCCAACTGTGTACCAGGTGCTGTCAGAACACAAAGTCATATATCCTACACAGTGAGCAAAATATCTATCTTAATTGCACAGGTATTTTCAATCAACACAAACACTGACAGCCTTCACAAACACAGTGATCATTTCTCATCATGAATGAAGTTTGTAAGGTAATGGTATGTATCAACATAGCTTATTATCAGTTTATTCTCTCGGTTTATTATCACACAAAATTTATTTATAATTGCTTTTAAAAAATATTCGAACAAAGTACCAATAATATATTTGGGGGACATTTTCAAACTTTTTTTAGAATTTGAATACAATAAATAATATAGTTGAACACTGTAATGTAATTTATGCTAGTGTCTCTTTAATTGTGTTTGCAATAATCACAGGGAAGTATTCTGTTTGGATAATTACTTCACTGGGTGAAGATCAGCAATTTGGCTCATGAGCACTTCAGAAAATGACTCAAAATGTTGTAGGAAGAGAATTTCCTACAAATACCCAGATCAAAAAAAAACAAAAAAAACAATTCAGTTAAGTGCTTCTTTTATACTGTTTCCACCAGAATATGTTAAAGATTTCCTCCAACTATTTATTCTCCTTTAGGTTGTTCATAAGAGCATCACTGTTAGTAAAGAGAGAGCCAATTATTTTTTTAATGTGTTCAATGTATTATGTCATACACTTTTAGAAATTATAAATGCTATGACTTAGGAGAAATTAAATATATGCTGAATAAATGCATAATAAAGATACACTATCATTAATACTTATTTAACAGTATACTGGTGATTATTATTTATTTGTAAGTTGTTGACATTCTTCTTAATTGTTTACATCCAAAAATAATTTTTTCTAAAATGATTACTTATGTCACTTAACACAATATGTACACATATTCCATTTCGTGCGCAAAGCTATAAATGTTGCAATGAGAATATAACAAAATATGTAAGGGGGGTATTTACCTTTATCAGGGAACTTATAAGCATACTGTCTCCCTTTGTGTATGTGCATGTGTGTGTGTGTGTATGTGTGTGTATGTGTGTATGTAAGTCATAATTAATGTCTCTAAACGTTATGACTGTCAGAGATAAGCAAACTAATATTGTGAACTTTTAAAATTTTAAGCTATCAACTTAGAATTTTTGTTGATGGTTTTTCTCATTTTGGCCTCTAAGTACACTGTATTAGTCTGGTCTCACGCTGCTAACAAAGACGTACCTGAGACTGGGAAATGTGTAAAGAAAAGAGGTTTAATTGACTCACATTTTTGAATGGCTGGTGAGGTCTCAGGAAAATTACAATTATGGTGGAAGGGGAAGCAAACATGTCTTTCCTCATGTGGTGACAGGAGAGAGAATGAGAGCAGTGCGAAGGAGGACGCCCCTTAGAAAACCATCAGATCTCGTGAGAACTCACTCACTGTCTCCAGAACAGTATATGGAAACTGCCCCTGTGATTTAATTATCTACACCTGGTCCCACCCTTGACATATATGGATTATTACAATTCAAGATGAGATTTTTGGTAGGGGCACAGCCAAACCATAATATACATCAAAATTGTAATCTGTGGGAAAATTTTTAATTTTTTTCTACATTTTCCTTTTTAAAAACATCTTTGTTTTCCTAAGAACATTCAGGAAGTAGCTTATGATTGCATTATAGTTAAAAGAGATGTTTTAAACTGATTGAAATAAAGGCCCTTGCACTCAGGGATGCCTGGGTCCAAGTTACATCTCTGACACACAGTGGCTCTGTGATCTTACCAAATCTCCTCCACTACATGAGAGTAACAATGTTACTCCTAATGTTGGGAAAAATAAATTGGATGATGTGTTTAAAAAGCTTAAATTAGTACTCAACACATGTCACCTATTCAAATTTACAAAATTGTTACTGAATGTGGATGTCAGTAAGTTATTTAAATTTAGATATGGCACATAGATTATATTATACTATAAAACATTAATATATTTAATAGAGGCATTCCTTCTGTAATTATCTTTTACGTATGTCCTTTTTTCTCATTTGTATTAGAGCCATCATAATAAGAGTTTAGTCACTTTAATTACAGGCAATTCAAATTTAAATTTTACTTTCAGTTGGTATCTATTAAGCACCCACAATCAATAAAGTGATTTTACATGTTACAAACAAAACCAAAACAGGGTCTATTTAATAGAAGTGATAGTACCTTGCTTTCTGAACTACCTAATGGCAGAAAACATATCTCTTTTCTCTTTTTGCATTATGCTTAAAGAGTTGGTTACAGCCAATTACCTATTATTTATTGAGCATCTATTTGTTGACCAGGCACCTTTAGAAAAAATTCAACTAGTTCTTTGGGATTTTTAGCCAATAAATTGTCAAAGCCTGTGATGATTTGGCTCAGTTTTACACTTTTAAATAAGATTTTGGCATTTGTAGCTATAGTCACTCTAGTAATTAGAGATGAAAGCTGAATTAAGAAGATAAGAATCTATTAATATATAATAATGGCATCAGGGTTACCAATAAATAAAACTGTTCTTCTAAATTATTAGCATAGAATTTAACTTAAAAAAAGTCTTAACAGGCAATATTCTCACATTTCATTTAGGACATAAATTATAGAATTATGTTATGCAGTGATTGGGAAATTAATCTAACATTTTTTTCTTTTTTAAGCATTCTGTAGCAGAGAAATCATTACCCTGAATACAAGTTATAGTTTTCCTACTGAAGCTCTATGAATTGAGCAGGTCATTTAATCTTTCTCTGAGTTAATTTTTTCCCTTTGTAGATTTAGAGTCAAACTTAAATGTTATATTTAAAATCTCTCATACTGTACCTATGACTAAGTGGCAATAGAGTACAAATGATGATGGTACAGAGAACAAAATTTTAAGTTTCCTACTTTTATTTGATTCTTAGTGAAAGAAAACTTGTGTATAAGGTAATTATAAAAATATTATGACTTTTCATTTTAAAGTAAAATAGTCTTACAAATCTAAATAATGTATTCAGATAAATGGAGTAAAGATGGAAACATTGGATTGGACAATATTTTGGCCTGTGTAATATTGAATAAGCCTAATTTTACCATACTTAGGAGTTACTGTTATACTTTTTGTTAAAGACATCACCTATAATTTGAAGAAGATGTACTTAAAGGTCAAATTTTCTGAGCATTGATTTTTCTTTCTTGTATGAACAATGAATTTTGAAGTTACATTTTATGACCACTCTTTAATATTGCCATTTGCTAATTTCAAGGTGCATTAGGTATAATTATTCTTTTAATAAAGGCAGCAGTAAAAAGTATATTTGAGTAGCAGGCTTCACTGAAGTTGCCATATTCCTAGTTTCTCCCTGCAATATTTTCCATCTCTGCTCTGCAACCAGTATTAACACCATTTTCTCAGTACCATAAGATTTTCATATACAACTGCTCTATTTCAAGATAAGTTAAAAAACAGACCCTCAAGTGTTTTAAAACAATGTTGCTTTAGCTCTGATAAATCAAATAACTATAGGATAAATCAAATAACACAAAGAACTCTGTGATAAATCACATAACTCTTTGATTAATTTCAGAATGACCATAACCCTTCATTACAAGTTCTGTAACATAAGTTAGGAGCACTGCTATGTTCACACTCCTGGGATGCTTGTTGAAGGCAATTCATTAGTGGTACAATAGAAATAGCTATGAGAACAATGAAGGGAATCAGCCCTAAACTAGCATGAAATCCAGAGAGGCATGGTGGTAGGTATGAGTCCTTGTCAAATATCAGAATACATGACTTGAAGTGGTAAGAAAGGGATAAGGTCAAAATCAAAGATGGGAAAGAGAGTATAAAACTGACCTGTAAATATGACATCCTGAAAGGAGATGAGTAACCAAGATACAAAGCCATTAATGGAGTAGAGAAACCAAGAAAAACAATGAAGTTTGGCTCACACCTGTAATCCCAGCACTTTGGGAGGCCGAGGCGGGCAGGTCACCTGAGGTCAGGAGTTCAGGACCAACCTGGTCAACATGGTGAAACCCCGTTTCTGCTAAAAAATACAAAAATTAGCCAGGTGTGGTGGCAGGTGCCTGTAATCCCCAGCTACTCAGGAGGCTGAGACAGAATTGCTTGAACCTGGGAGGCGGAGGTTGCAGTGAGCCAAGATCATGCCACTGCACTCCAGTCTGGGCAACAAGAGTGAAATTCCATCTTAAAAAAAAAAAAAAAAAAAAAAAGAGAGAGAGAGAGAGAGGGAGGGAGAGGGAGGGAGGGAAGAAGGAAAAAAAGAGAGAGAGAGGGAGGGAGGGAGGGAAGAAGGAAAAAAGGAAGGAAAGAAGGGAAGAAGGAAGGAAGGAAGGAAGGAAGGAAGGAAGGGAAGAAGGAAGGAAGGAAGGAAGGAAGGAAGGAAGGAAGGAAGGAAGGAAGGAAGGGAGGAGAGAAATGAGGTTTTAAGTGAGTCTGGAGAAATTCCATAGAGAGATTGCAGGTTCCCATAGATGCTTTCTTTCTGGTTTACCCAGTGCTATGGTTGGAATATTTGTGTCCCACCAAAAGTTGTATATTAAAACTCTATGACCAAAGTGATAATATTCAGAGGTGGGGCCTTTAGGAGATGATGATATCATGAGGGCAGATCCCTAATGAATGGGATCATTGCTCTTATAAAGAGGCCCCAGCCAGTAGTCCTGTCCCTTCCACCGAGTGAGGACACACCAAGTGAGTGTATAATTAGAAAGATAAGCCTTTCTGGAAAATACGTTTGTCTTTATTTTTAGAAATAAGGTAAGACGTTAGTAGTTTTAAAACTACAGTTCATTCTCAGGACTTTCCTTTCCTATCACTGTTTCAAAACCATGCTATTGACAAATATTTGTTTATAAGATTGAGAGGCACTATCCAGTAAGTAGAACTGAGCAGACTAGTCTTCTCATAAGTTGTTTAGGTTTATACCTAACTAAGACATTTCATATAAATAATATAGGTAAAGGCCCACAAATAGAGGTACTCTAACCCTGGCATTTTTCCCTTTGGGTGCCCCCAGATGATATAATTTGAGAAAAGAAACGATCCAAAATTAAATTTCCACATTATTATTGTCTTTATTTAGGTCACAAGAGGTCATATCATAACCTGTATGGGATCAACTTTTGCTCTTAAAAGAGATTATGCTATTCAAAATGTTTCTGAGAAGGCTGGGCACAGTGGCTTATGCCTGTAATCCTAGCAGTTTGGGAGGACGAGGGAGGTGGATCACTTGAGGTCCAGAGTTCAATACCCCAGCCTGGCCAATATGGTAAAACCCGTCTCTACTAAAAATTCAAAAATTAGCTAGGTGTGGTGGCACGCACCTGTAGTCCCAAATACTTGGAAGGCTGAGGAGGAAAATTGCTTGAACCCGGGAGGTGGAGGTTGCAGTGAGTCAAGATCATGCCACTGCCCTCCAGACTGGATGACAGAGCAAGACTCCATCAGAAATATATATACACACACACACACACACACACACACATATATATATATGGTCATACATTTTTGCAAAACTATTTTCTAGTAGTCTAAGAATGTAATCTATATCTTCAAAGCTCTGTGGATAGAGATATTCACACTGTGGTTTATTCATCATAATTAAAATTACAGATAAATGCTTAATGTCTTAGTATATATAAGAATATATATAAAAACTATATGTACATATATTATGAATATATATATTTCTTATATATAAGAAATACATATTTAAATATATATATATTTCTGAGAAGAATATGGGGTGAGACAGGCTTTGGTTTTGGAGAAGCAAGCAAATTGTTCATTTTGTAGAGATTCAGGGAGCTGTTCTTATACGCAGCCTAAGAAAGGACAGTTTAGAGAGTTCAGAGTAGAGTTCTTGAATCTGACATTTTGGACTGGATAATTAACTGTTGTGGAGGGCTCCCGTGTGCATGAGATGTTTAGCAACATCTCCGGCCTCTTCCCACTGGATGCTAGGAGCAACTTCCTCCCAGTCATGGCAATACAAAAAGTCTCCAAATATTGTCACGTTTCAAGGGGCACAAAACCCAGTCTTGAAGCTCTGGGTTAGAGAAACTCTTCTTTGGGATGCAATTGGTGCCTAAAAATTTCATGGGACCAAGAAAGGAATCCATGAAGGGACTCTGTATAGGGAATCAACGTAGCCAATAGTCTCCAAGACAACTGGTAGCTATTCATTACTCAATACTGGGTTTCCCTCTAATAAGTTATTGTGTCTCTGTTATTCTCAATCTTTCCATAAGTTGTAATAAACATCTTTGCGACCGGGCGCGGTGGCTCCCCCCTCTAATCCCAGCACTTTGGGAGGCCGAGGTGGGCGGATCACGAGGTCAGGAGATTGAGACCATCCTGGCTAACACGGTGAAACCCCGTCTCTACTAAAAATACAAAAAATTAGCCGGGCGTGGTGGCGGCGCCTGTAGTCCCAGCTACTCAGGAGGCTGAGGCAGGAGAATGGCGGGAACCCGGGAGGCGGAGTTTGCAGTGAGCTGAGATCGCGCCACTGCACTCCAGCCTGGGCGACAGAGCGAGACTCCGTCTCAAAAAAATAAAATAAAATAAAATATAATAAACAAAATAAAAATAATGTAAATAAATAAATAAATAAATAAATAAATAAAAGTGTCTTTGCTTGAGCCCTGTCCTCAGGACAGGGAGGCAGGCAGATGTGCACAGGCTTCAAGTGAAGTGATACAGAAGGAAGGTACAGCCTGGGGAAGCCTATTATAATATGGCCAAAAACAAGGGACAGCCTGGGGAAGCCTATTAAATATGGCCAGAGAGTAGAGCAAAGATGGGGCCGGAATGAGAAACAGCTTCCTGATCTTGTGTGTGAAACGTGCCAACATTCCTCAGGTATCCTCGGAGATCCCTAGTAGCAAATGGATGGGGATACTTAGGCTTTATCTGTGTGGATGTATTACGGAAAGTAGAAGAATTGAGAACTTTTGGTCACCCTAAATTATAGAGTTTTGCAACATCTTCTCCTAAGAAGTACAGTGGGAATTCCTGGATTTTAGAGAAGAAGAAGAAGGTTTTCAAATATAACATATTAAGGTGGAGATGTCCTTCAGTACACCTTAAATTTGACAAATATGAATATGAAAATTTATCTACAGCCTCACAATTGAAGATGATTAAAGGTAGATATTACAGAATGGAAACTCTCTGGATTAACTAACAAAATATAAAATAAAATATAGTAAACAGTCAATGTTGATAGAAATGAAGTGTTTTCACATCTTCCAGATGACAGGGTAAATTATATAGTTTGGAAATCAATTTAGGCAATGTGAATTCATTACCTACATATGGTCATACGTTTTTGCAAAACTATTTATTTTCTAGTAGTCTAAGAATGTAATCTATAATATCCTCAAAGCTCTGTGGATAGAGATATTCACACTGTGGTTTTATTCATCATCATAATTAAAATTACAGATAAACGCTTAATGTCTTAGTCTAGGAAAATTGTTAAGAATATTAGATTCAGTCCATGTCAGCAAATTAATTCATTAAATTTATGTTTGTAAAAATTACTAGGCAAGGCGTGGTGGCTCATGCCTGTAATCCCAGCATTTTGGGAGGTGGGCAGATCACCTGAGGTCAGGAGTTCGAGACCAGCCTGACCAACATGGAAAAACCCCGTCTCTACTAAAAAATACAAAGTTAGTTGGGCGTGGTGGCTCATGCCTGTAATCCTAGTTACTCAGGAAGCTAAGGCAGGAGAATCACTTGAACTCGGGAGGCAGAAGTTGCAATGAGCTGAGATCACGAGCCATTGCACTCCAACCTGGGCAACAAGAGTAAAACTCTGCCTCAAAAAATAAATAAATAAATAAATAAATAAATAAATAAATATATAAAATTTATTTCCTTTACCAAACAAAATATAAAGATGCCAAATAGTATTTCCTTATTATGTAAAGAAAATATATGTTTATATGAAAGACTAGAAGAAAATATGCCAAAGTGTTCAAGAGATAGCCACTGTCTGGTTGATAGGGCATGGACATTCCTAATTTTTTTTATAACTAGCATGCCAGAATTTGAGAAGAGTAAACATTAATTTATAAATAAACAGGCACAGCTATTTAATTTTATTTTTTATTATATTATTTTACATAGCTCAACTATTTCTTTTGAAGTCAATTTCTTTCATAGGTGTTGAGTTTCTTAATTTTAGAAAGGCTGTGAAATCCAGTAGCAGGTGTTAGGTACATAATTATTTAAATATGAGGACCAATCAAAGAATGTTGGTAGGGGGAATATATTATTTTCTTAAAAATGAGTTAAGATTATTTCATGTAGATATAAAGTATAAGAATTTTCCCCAAGCATTAAAATTTAAAAAAAAAAGTGTATCTAAATAATGTGCCTTTGTGGATTATTAAGTAGAATATTAATGGTTTGTGGTTATATAGGAAAGAATCCTATTTCTACCACTAGCTTACCTTTTACTAATAGAACTGCTTATCTAAGTTGAAAATTAATGGAAGCACATCTCCATTAAGGAAAGAACCAACTGATCCTACCCACTAAGAGATTTTTGAATGAAATGCCTAATTTTATTGCCCTGCCAAAATGCAATTGATTACTATTCTGTCCTATCAAATTTATACTTGTATTGGATCTGTTGCCAGTGGTGAAGGATTTATTGTTACCCGGTATGTGATAACTCCCCTCCACATGGAAGGATTTGTGCAGACATCACCTTGGTCGATATTACCTATGGACAAAAATATGATTCCTGAGTGCTGTGATCAATAATTGGGCAACCTAAATATCACATCATGATCCTTGTCATATCAAATAGGTTCATTGCTATCCATTGCTTGATTCCTTTTTCCTCTCTTACTTTGTCCTGAATATATTCTTGAAATTGTATCAATGACTGTTTTGTCAACATGTTCTAGGTTTGTTAAGTTTTCCGCTCTGTCCATCATTGTATTTCCCAGGGATGTCTTGGTGAAGAAAAATACAATATCCCCTTAGAGTTAAGAAAATATTATTCTGGGAAGTGGCAAATTATAGGCAGTTATTGCATAATTTCTGAGCGAAGTGAGCAGTTATTTGCCCAGAGGGAGCATGAAGTAGCCATGAAAGAAAATGACCCCATGTATCTTGGAAGAAATTAAAAAGTAAGAATCTGTGACAATGAGGGTGCCTCAGTACCATAAATCTGTCTCTTCCCTTTCTTAATTTCAAGTAGAACAGCCAAGAAAGTAAAACATTTTAAAAGAAAGGTGTTAAAATCTAAAATCTATTGTTAAAGTAGCTGCTGTTATATGCTCACAAATAGCCTGGTAAAGGGTCTAAAATGTTGTGTCAAGAAGTTTAAAATTATTTTCAAAGACACGCTTATTAGAAAAAAGTGGCATTAATGGAGAGGGGAAGGCAGTAGCAGGACCATCTATTTATAGAGGTTTTAGGCTATCTGTCTATATATACGCTGGATATTTTTCTTCCTTTGTGGCAATAAGAAAAGTCAAAACAGGCAATTTTCTAGACAAGTAAATGAATAGTTATAATGGCTTGTGACATCTTAAAAATATAAATGATCACACGGAATGTCCTATTTCTTAATAGTATCATCTTAACACACATGAATTCTGTCAACGGAGAGATTAAACAAACATAAATACACAAATACGCAAATAAAAATAATGTTTAAATACTATCCACAGCACAGCATTCATGCCTAGGCTCTATGTGTACGTTATATATCCGCATGCTTTTTGCAAGAGCAGATTGCAAAAGTAAGAAACAGAATCTCTCTGAGAAGATCATTTCCACATACAATGCGCCTTATCATTTTCTGTCTCTCTGCTACTCCTTTATGTTCATTTTATTGATTCTTTTAAATCAAATTTACCTGCTTTGGGTTAACCACGCATCCAGTCCTGTTGGTATTTCTTACTACTCAGCTTTTCATAGATTCCTGAGTTTTGTTCAACCGGCTCTTATTTTTATAAATGAAATAACTATCACCCCAACGATGCCTCTGATACATTTCCTCGGATAGATGAAGAAGTGGATAAATTGTCTTACATGTAAATGATGAGCTACCTAGAGGAGGGAGGATGCGTTTCTATACCTTTTATATCCTACACTGCACATGGCTTACTCATGTTCATAGATTTGGTACATTCAGTAAAAGTATTCAATGTCTACGTAATAGAACGCACTCCTTTCAAACGATGGAGGGGAATGGTGAGAAGAGGCAATTTTTCTACATGGTGTCCTCACATGGTCAATCTATTAAGAAGAAGAACTGACTAAGGCAAATGTCAGGCTGCACATTACTTTGTCACTGCAATGCGAAATAAATGTGCATCTGATAGAGCCCTGGAGAGGCACTTCTACTTTTGGCTAAGAAGCAGTTGAGGCAAGTTTTTTTTTTTGAGTCTATGACACTCTGCTATTGAGTCCTTATGGCAACATAAATTTAGGCTAAAAATGGAGAAAACCCTTGAAAGCCTTAGAATTGTCTTAGTTCATTTTGTGCTGCTGTAACAGAACACTACAGACTGGGTAATTTATAAACAATAGAAGTGTATTCGGCTCACAGTTCTGGAGCCTGGGAAGCCCAAGTCGAGGGATTACACCTGGTGAAGGCCTTCTTAGCTGCATCATTACATAGTGGAAGGAATCACATAAACGACAGAGTATGTTCAAGAGAGTGAGAGATGGAACCCACAACCATAGACCCTTTTATAGTCAGCGTGAATCCATTCATGACAGTGTAGCCCTCTAGACCTAATACCTCCTAGTAGTCCACACTCCCAACATTGCTGAACTGGGATTTCAGTTTCCAACACATGCTTTTTGATAGACGCATTCAAACTGTAATCCTCATGTGGGCCTATGATTCACCATCAGGCCTATAGCCCCTGGGATGGACAGAGCCATCCTAACTTTTTCTGACTATGCATGCCAGGACTTACATTGTGAGAGGCTGTGAATATCAGGTTTGTTAGCATAACTCTCTCCCACCTTGTATTTTACACTCTGTACTTTTTTCAAATTAGACTTCTCTCTGCTCTCCACACATGCTGTGTGGTTTCACGCCCCCAGGCTTTGCTGAAGTTTTTCTCTGCCCTGCCCACGTCCCTACCTATCTAATTTCTCCGCTTTCTTCAAAGCTTCATGAATCCTTTCTTAATCTTCTATTCAGAAATGATCCCCTCCTCTTATGTCACAATAGCAGGGCATTTTCACTTTTCTTATGGCAGTTTTCAAAAACCTGATTTATATGATTGAATTGTGTACTTATGCCTGATATCTTCAACAAGTGACTATTAGCGAATTGAGGGGCAGGATCAATAGCTGTATCACCTTTCTTTATATATTCCTGAGTACCAAGGGTTTGTCCGTTTATCTTTTCCATACACACAGATGCTCTCTCTTTCTCTCTCTCTTCCTCTCTCTGTCTCTCTTACTCTCTCTCTCTCTCTCTCTCTCTCACACACACACACACACACACACACACACACACACAGAGAAGTTTGGACACAGAACAGTCTTACGATACAAACTTCTAATCAGAAATTTCATTTGTGTCTGATAGATTATTGCTATCATCTCCCTAACCTCACTCTAAGAAGATTTAATATCTAAATTACCTTACAGGATTCCAGTCAAATTTTCCTCTGCCATGGTTTAACCCATTGCCCGAGACAAAAGCAATTTCACTTTTTTGTTTGTTTGTTTGTTTAGACAAAGACTCACTCTGTCACTCAGGCTGGAGTGACTTGGCACAATTTCGGCTCACTGCAACCTCCGCCTCCTGGGTTCAAGCGATTCTTCTGCCTCAGTCTCCTGACTAGCTGGGACTACAGGTGTGTGCCACCACCCTGCCTCGGCTAATTTTTGTATTATTAGTAGAGATGGGGTTTCACCATATTGGCCAGGCTGGTCTTGAACTCCTGACCTTGTGATCCACCCGCCTCAGCCTCCCAAAGTGCTGGGATTACAGGCATGAGCCACGCCCAGCCTGAAAGTAATTTGACTTCTAATAACACAGAGGTGAATTCAGTTGTCAATATTTCCACCTGATTAACTGGTGTGTGTGTATGTGTGTGTATGATAGGCAATTGGCCACTCCCAGTGTCAGGTTGAAAAATTGCAGGTTGTGTGAAGATGCTATCTGACACAGGGAGTATCCTTTTAACTCTCTTCTGTGATTGTGTGTGTGTGTGCGTGTGTGTTGCAGTCATTCTTTGGTATTCACAGGGGGACTGGTTCCAGTACTCTCACAGATCCTTGGGTGCTCAAGTCCCTTATATAAAACAGCATAATATTTGCATATAACCTTCTCCTGCATATTACATCATCTCTGGATTAGGCGTAATACATTATATAATGCAAATGTTTTGTAAATAGTCACGTTGCTGTATTTTTTTAGTTATGTTATTTTGATTGTATCATTGTTTCATTTTTTAAAGTTATTTTTCATCCATGGTTGGTAGAATCTGAGGATGCAGAACTGTGGACGCAGAAGGCCTACTGGGTAGCATTTATCAGTGCCCAAGAGAAATAAAGAATTGGAATAAATAAATGAGTCACTGGTCTTTCACATCTATAAATGGGTTACTTCCACCTTTTCCTGCAAAGAGCTGACCATGAGCTTACTTCAGTGTGGTTAGCACATTCCAGAACCAGTAAAGGGTGTGAGAAGGGTACCTTGGCAAAATAACTTTCTAAATATATTGTCTGCTATGAGATCAGAGGAAAGAAGAGGTTCTCCAGCTGTGAGGTGCTGGGAGGGCCATTGCTTAAGGGAGTTCAACCATGGTGGGAGTTGAGGGCGCCTTTCCCCTCCTCTCTTCCTGATAACCCCATCCCAGGATGCCAAGTGAGTGAATCATCTGTATAAAGCGCTCTGCCTCGGGAGGACAAATCGCAGACAGTATCTCCCCTATGCATGTTAGCCTGTGTCTACTCTTGCCCCCTGCCCTCCCTGAAGGCAATGCAACGTCCATTTCAGCATGAAATCCTCAGGCTGGGGCTGGATTCTGAGCTCTACAACATTTCTATATCCTCCCCACCCCCGCTATTTCTACGTCCTCACTGATAAGGAAGGAGCTAGGGTCCTTGTGGAGTCTGGGGCGGGGCAGTTGAGTTCTCTAAGGAGCCAGAGGGAAAGAGCAGATGAAAGAACCCATTGTCAGCTTTTGCAGGTCGCGGTAACCCCGGGCCAGATTGACATGGGCTCCCCCGGGCCGGGGATTCTGCCTCTTACCGCTCTTGCAGGAGAGGTGACTGACGTTAATCTCACAACCTTTTTCCTACCCTTCTAGGAGAAATAACGATAAGCCCCAATCTTAAGGAGCAGAGAGTTAGTTCTGGGCACTTGCCACGGCTCCCTCACTTCAATTTACACTTTCACACACGCGCGGGTACGTGGGTGTTGGGGGTAGGGCACTGATCTGGGGAAGGTTCCACCCGCCCCCCGCCCCAACTCATCTTTGCACATTTGCAGTCCTCCCTCGGTGCACCCCTGGCGGGGATCTGGCCAGTGCAGCTCCCTGGAACCGAGGGCAGAGCCCGCGGAGTGAGGCCAGGAGAGACTTCAGGCCTCTAAGGACACAGTTGAGGCGGAGGCTGAGTTGAACGCAGCTCCTCCCGCGGCTCGCCTACTCCCCAGTGTCTCTCCCTTAAGGTGCCGTTCCCAACAGTAATGGGTCGAGATGTAGAGGAAACACTGTACATTATTTTTCCGCCCCCCCTTTAGCGCCTGAGGAGATAGACAGTGTAGACTTCAGGGTACAATTGCTTCCCCTCTGTCGCGGCGGGGTGGAGAGCGTGGGAAGGGGGACAGCCGCGCAAGGTGCCAGCCTGCTCCAGGTTTGAGCGAGAGAGGGAGAGGGAGGTCCACGGAGAGACAAGAATCTCCCTCCTCCCACGCCCAAAAGGAGTTAAGAGTCGCGGGGCACACCGCCCGCCTCCAGATCCCCCATTCGCGTTGAGCCGGCGCGCGCTCGGGGCGTCCGTCTGCAGTATCAGTATCAGCATCAGCATCTGCATCAGCATCAGCTCAGCTCACTTCAGCTCAGCATCAGCTCAGTTGTCCCGAGGCGGCTGGCAGCTGTGAAGGAGCTCCAGGCGGACCCCATCCTCACGCCCTTCTCGGCTCAGGGCGTCCATGAACGTGCGAATGGCCCGCGGGCGAGTGGCGTCCTCGCGATCGCAGCTGCCCCTCTAGTTGGAGGCACTGGGGACCGAACCTGTGGCTTCCAGCTCGACTGCGGACGAATCCCGGGACCGCCAGCCTCGCGGGAGAGCGGCCGCCGTGCGGCGCGGAGGGATACGCCTCGGCCGCACCTCCCCTCGCCGCGCCCCCGCCCCCGCCGCCCTCCCCGCCCGGCTCTGCTGCTGCCGCCGCGGCGGCCGCTGCTGCTGCTTCTGCCGCCGCTGCCGCCGCTGCTGCCTGGATATAGTGCGGCAAGAGCGGAGCTTGCAGTCACTTTGCGAGGAGGAGCGCGCGGGCTGCGGGCGGCTGGGGCACCGCGGGAGCGGCGGCGGCGGCTCTCGCAGAGGCGGCCGGGGCAGCGAAAGGTTCTCTCTCCAGGGCTGGACTTAATAACTTTGAAACTGTCCACCGGTGTCACGTCCTGAACATGAGCCTCCTCCTCTCCTTCTACCTGCTCGGGTTGCTTGTCAGTAGCGGGCAAGGTAGGAGTGGTGCTTTATTGCATTTACTTTCCCTCCCCCTTCCACCCGGCCAAGAGAGGCAAAGAGGGAGGCGCAGGAAGAATTAAATGAAAGAACTAAAGTTACAGTTATTGTTGTTATTATTATTTTGGTTCTTTCTCCTAGCTGACTCTAAAATTGTATCTGTTGTGTGGAGACCCTTAAGAGAAGGGAAAATACGGAATTGGAGAGGGCAGTCAGTGAGCAGGATGTCCAGGGAAACCACTTCTTCTTCTCTTTTTTTTTTTCTCTGGGATTTTGGCTTTCTCTTATTTTCATTATCAAAAATTGGATGAGTGTGTTGGTGTGTGTTAACAGTGAAATATCTGAGGTTGCGGAAAGAAAGGGCACGACGGTGTTTAACAGAAGCAGCAAAAACTATCAGCGTTAAACTCATTTGCAGATTATCTGTTGTGTGCAAGACATTCGATTCTTGGAGACTCTTTTTTTTTTTTTCCACCCCTTTCCCCAAACCCTAATTCCTGACCGTGAAGTGAATGATGATGGCTTATTTCTGTTGGAAACTAAGAGAGTGGCCATGGATATTGTGTGTAAGAAAGCAAATGGATAAAACTAGGGATGTGTTGCAGTCATTCATTTTGACCCCCAACCCCTTATTAATACAGAAAGGTGGAATAATTTTATAACATTACATTGTAATTACACCTGTAAGGGATTTCTGGGGTTGTGGGAGAACTGGTGGGAGCTTTTATCTCTTAAAAAAAAAAAAATGAATAGCCTGGTAGAATAACCTGAGAGGGAATTTGTGGAAGCTAACACTGTTTGTCTCTAGAGAGATAGATATGAATTTATCCGGCTGTTTAGAGAGTAAATATTCACATGAAATATATTTACAATAAATGGAAGCATTTTCAACTGTCCAGACAAGTTTGGACGTTTAATTAGGGACACGAAATGCTAAAACATGCATTGGTGAAAGTCTTTAAAGGAAAAATAAAATAGCGCTAATTTTGAGATATGTAATGATTGCAAAGAATGTTATGTTGTTAGTGTAGCATGAAATTGGTTTTTTAAAAGAATAAAATTACAAGACAAGTTAAAATATCCCCACGATATTCAGTTCTAAGCATTTTTAGCCTCTTCTGTATTGCTCGTTTGGTCCAGCAGGGGGTGGTAGAACTCCATTTTAAGCCCGGAAGATGGTTGTTTCTGCTCTTCCACGGAGTCCTTCTATCATTCTTCAGCAGGGCTTGACATTTTGGATGTGAAGCCTTCCTTTCTCTGCCCTTCTCCTCCCCACAGCTATAGTGTTAGTGGCTGATGAGACACGATTGGATGCAGATTTAATGTTCAGAAATTAGTATGCAAATGTTGGAGATTCCTATAGTTTGTAAAGTGTCTTGATAAGATTCTGCTCATTTTCCCTTCCTAACATAGAGTATGAAATATTTCAGTCTTAGCAAAATTGCAGATATGTCCATCTGAAACAAATGCTAGTCAAATTCGTTAATTCAGTGGTTCTTAAGCAAAGATCAACATACACATATGTCCTACAGATACGCTGCTTTGATTTTCAGATAGCTGCTGATTGTGTTTGACTGTTCATTTATAGCATAGACAGGTATTTCTGAGCACTAGGAAACAATCCCTGAAAATTGCAGTTAAATACAACTGCAATTAAATAAGTGTAGATAGTGTGGGGTAGCATGGGAGAATAATAGGAAGCAAGTTTATGCAGACTTATGATTACATTGTGAGTGGTTTGGAGAAGAAAAATCTCTCAGTTGTGGAGTCTGAATTTATCATTGCAGAGGCTAAGTGTGTTGGAATTTGGAGACATAGGAAATCTAGAAATGTTAGATACATAGGTTTAAATAGTACACAGAGACATACAATTTGGATGTGTACATGTAACATAGATGTGAAATTGTGATTCAGCTAATTTATAAGTTCCAGGATACAAGGTGGTTATGAAGAGGCACTCTGAGACAAGCGTCTCTGAAGGGGAGCCCATATTCACTGTAATGAAACAGGGTAGAAGGAGACCATCATTGTAAAGATCTCTCTAGTACAATTTCACAATGCGTGGCACTCATAGAGGCACAGATACATTTCAGAGAGACCTAGCTTTTGTGGAAAGGAATATATAGTACCTCTAGGCCATGTGTTCTGATGAAGTCAGAGATGCTTGGATGTAGACATCCTCATCCTGGAGTCCAATTCCTCTATGCTAGCGTTTTGTTCTCTAATTAAGGATGCAGCAGCAAGTATCAGACACACCACTGGGAGCTGTTTAAAAAAAATAGACCTAGTGTAACTCATAATTTTGTTTATTCTCTTGTAGAGAGGGCCATGGAAAAGCCACCAGTCAGAGATCCCTGGTCTTGCCTTAGAAATACTAAGATCCCAGCTTGCTGATTTATGTGTCCAACAATATACTTGCAGGGGATTTTATGAAGCATGATTGGAACTATTGCTTTGGAAAGTGGTGTGCAGTTAGACTGAGGAAAGGCAACAATGATGTATTCCCTTTTTAGGAGTCAAAACGTTTTGAACTGAAGCAGTTGAATAGGAGAAAATGACATTAAATGAGAAACTGACTAACTTAAGTGAATGCCAATACTATAATTAGCTAACGAGGCCTAATAGTTTACTTGTAACTCTCAACACAACCTTATTGTTGTACAGTAGTAAGATGCTTTTTTTTTAATGTAGCAGAAATACTCCTTTAAAAGCCTCTAATTTCCACTGCAAGATTAATGTCTAATGAAGTGAGGTTAGAATGTTATTGTGAAGTCTGAATTTAATTGTCAATGGAAAGAAAATTCTGTAACTTTTGCAATTATTTTTCCTTTATGTTCAAAACTTGGTCACAACCTTTGTAATCATAAATCTCAAGTGATAACTTCAGTTTCTGATTAACTGCATTTGCTCTTTGGATCTTTGTATATTCAAATTCCCAAACTGTAGTATGTACGGATTGCTTTCGTGAGAGTTTTTACATTTTTAAAACCACTTCTTTCTTTAAAAATTAAACAAGTATGATTAATAAACATTTTTTCTGGATGTTCACATGTATAAAATAGAAGCCCTGTTATACTAAAACCGAAGGTAAGAATAATGCTATTCATCTCTCTTGCAATCCAGTTCAAATATACCTACTGAGAACACTTCCCTAAGCCAAAATTGTGAGGAAAGGAGGGGTGAATTGCCCAGTTGATTAGTTAAAGCAGACATCTGCTTACAGTTATTCTCTTTGGTGAAGTGATAGTAAGTCATTGTACATTAAAGCAATGTACCTTCTAAAAATAGAGCACAGGTGTGTGAGTGTCTACTAGTTTGAAGATTACAGGAGAGGTCTCCACAAACTCATCTTCTGTCTAGGCTGTTGCATGGCTCCAGCCTCTCTTGTATGCTTTTTCTATCTGCTCTGCTCTAATTCTTTGCTATCAGCCTCTTTGTGCAAAGTTTCTATTAAATCAACTGGGTCTTCTTTTGCACTTGGGGAAGATGGGCTAATGTAAATTAATATCTTTATTGTCAAAGAGTAACCCAGAGGATTTCCCTCCCTACTTCATATCAAAAGAGGGAAGCAGAGCATTTTCTCACTTTTAATGCAAAATCGGAGCCCGTAGAGCAAGAAGGGAAGTTGGCGGATCCCAAGAGTGTCAGATGAGTCTTTTCAATGACACAGGGAGCTAATTTTCTCCCCGAGGTACTGTCCTACTAGAGAAGCAATTAATGAAACAAAAGAACCT
The DNA here is from genome assembly GCF_024542745.1 of Macaca thibetana thibetana. Taxonomy (NCBI): domain Eukaryota; kingdom Metazoa; phylum Chordata; class Mammalia; order Primates; family Cercopithecidae; genus Macaca; species Macaca thibetana. Next base: position 176,241,637 of record NC_065580.1, on the reverse strand, counting down.
CATTCAGTACCAAAAGTTAGACTTCATAGGATTTTGTAAATAAAATGGCCTTCTTTCAAAAATAGAGGGCTAGTTTGTAAGGAAACTGCGAAATGAGCTACAGAGATTGAGGCTAGTAACCAAGCTGAACAGTGTGATTTGTTTTTGCCTGTCCTTGTGTGGAAGCAGCGCAAACAGTAACAGGATTGACAATCTGAAGGCTCTGGAACTGGTCCTCCTGCGTTCTCTGCCTTTTAACATTTGGGGAATCATTGTAACTTATCTCTTTTCAGGGCCATCTCTCACTGCAATGAATTTTTGAAAGAATGAAGAAAAGTGCTCAATAACTGATAGAGTGATTCTAAATTGCATTATTTCCCCCCAAAATGAAATTAATCCCCTGAGTGTTGATGTGTGCAAAATTAATTTAATAATTTGAATCTACTTCTCAAGGGACTATCATTGTTTTTCAAATTTTATTGTCCTAAATTGTAAATTTATTGTTCCCTTTATACAATCCCAATTAAACTGAGGATAGGGCTATTTCAAAGATTATAAATTTGTTTTAATTTTCCAAATTACATGATATGAGAACACTTTAAGATGCAACCAGTGCTTATATGCTTTTATTAAATGTAATATTCCTGCACTTTATAGAGCCAAGCTCTCTCTAATTGTTCAACAAATAAAAGTGCTTCTCTCTGGTGCTCTTTTAAATATTTTAATAACTTTTAACAATTTACAGTTATGATAAGAGTACTAATCCCAAAGAGATATCAACGTATTTCCTAGTTTTCTATGTTCACTTGTGCCACTTACAATTCATCAAACATTACAAGACATTTTACAAAGCTATGAAGTAATGAAACATCTTGATTTTAAATCAAGATGTTTGAATTTAAATCATTAAGAAAGATAATGGGGAATTTCGAGAATATAAGCATGGCAATCAAAACATTATAGTTTGAAGAATTTCAGGTCCACTGATCAAATCTTTCTTGGCACTATTTGATTTATTAAAACTCACAGGGATGAAGAAAATTCATTGGATTTGGAATCAGAAGACCTAGGCTACTAAGAGTCTCTTAATCTTGAAGAAGCAACTTACACTCTTAGAACCACTATTTGCTTATTTGAAAGTTTGATATCATAAAATCTGGCCAGTTGACTTTGGTGCTCGGCCATGAGGAGCAATTGTGACAATAAATATGTATAGGCAGGCACCTTGCCAAAGGTCAACCCTACTATGCTAGGCTTTGTTTATGTTTTTAAATAATGTGTGTACAGATAAATTTGTCTGTGGTTTACAAACATTTATTTAGTTTTAAAAAAATCATCATAAGCTGCTCTGTGGTTAGAAAACAATATGAAAGGGACAGAGATTTCTTATTGATAAGAGTGACTCATTCATCATTTATTCATTTATCTAACATTTACAGAATACCTGCTGTGTCCCAGACACCTCATTAGACAGCATTACTAGGAATGATTGCATGGGTTGTGTGAAGAACAACTCCAGGGGGCGTCACTCATTGTCCTAGTGATGGAACACATATTTATTTTTACAATTTGCCAGCAGATGGCAGTAAAAGGTTTTGAAGAATGATGCGCTTTTTTTTTTTGTATCACGAATCCTCTCTATGGACCAACATCAGGCTGGTGTTAAACACCCAGAGGCTTAGGATGGGGCACATAATTAAGACAAATGACTCACTGAAGATCAAACGGAAAAATAAAAGGGATAGTTACTAGAGCTCCAGTCTCCAAACTCTTCACCTAACACCAAACTTGTTCATAGATTTTATTTAAATGAATCTAATATATCTTCAGCTCAAAGTAAAATATATTTAAATTCTGTGCCATTTTGTCAGTGAATCAAATAACAAGCACTTTTTGAGGCCTTAAAATGAGTACATTATCAGCACCTTATAACAGTACAGACCACTTGTGCAAAGTGCTGTCATCTTGTAACTCACGATTATCAATGAGTCAAGGGACTATTAGCTTGGTTTTATGGACGAAGAAATTGAGGTACAGAAGAATTATCCGATTTGCCTATATCACTTATTTTTGTAGTTATCTGGAACTAGGAGTAGATTTTCCAGCTTCTGGTTGCATACCTATTTTTGATGTATTGTTGATTCATTTGTTTAAAAATTCGCATGTTTGTGGAAAATTCAATGTTGATAATTGCAGAAACAAATAATACAAATGTAAAAACCCAAATAAGCATGAGAGAAATATATAACTTGTTCAACAAAATATTATAAAATGACAAAATATATCATATAATTAAACACTAAGTAGTCGGAGTCCTTAGCAGTTTAGTGCCTAGAATGAGCTAAAATTGATTGTGTTTACTGACAGACTCTCTTGTCATAATCCTCTATTATCTTGTTATTATTATGATTATTGTTTCTTTATATATGAGGGCCGTGAGACATAGGGAGTTTAAATAACTGAGGTTGTACTGCTTGGAAATGAGGGTTTGTATTTGGGACAGTTCAAAACCTAGCCTCTTACCAGGACATTACCTTGCCACTCAGTGAAACAGAAAGGGCTTCAATATAGTGAGAGTAAATGGAGAAAAGTATTAATACAAGGAGAAAAATAATGAGTAAACAAATTGTAAGAAGGGAGGTGCATGTTAGGAGAGTAGAAGTAATCCAGTTTAATGAATCCAAGGATTCATGAAGCAATTTGGAAAGGTGAGCCTCTGCACTCAATTATGGAAACAGTGGTGGAAATAGAAGATAGAGTGACCTGGAGACCAAGCTGTGTTTGACTCTGGTGTAGATCTTTGGGAGCCATTGTTTGGGCAGGAGAGTAACATGATTAAATTTTGGTTTGTTTTTATGTCTACTGGCCATGCGTAGGATGAAGAAAAGAAAAAGGAGCAAGTGGACATGGTACATGTGTCTATGGAAGACTTAATAGGATCTTAGTAACAGATACAAATTGAGTAACTGTTAGGAAGGTGCCACATGAAGTTTTAAGTCTATTTAGCAGAAAAAAAGGTTATATCTTAATACAAATAGGAAAAATCAATGAAAAAGCACACCCATTTTAAGTAATTTTTAACTTGTTGTTTTTAAAATTATATGTCAAGTTGCTGTATTCGTGGCACATCTAGATAAAAATGTCAATAAACTTGAAAATGGAAACTGTTGATCTTCTTATTTGGCCAATTCTTCAGAATAATTTCTTCACTTTTATTCGTCATCTGTCTTTATCTTGTTCTTCCATCCCCATTTATGCTTCAAATGTTGTGTAGTATACTTCTGGAATTTTGGTAAAATCTCAGATGTATGTAGGTAAAATTTGTTTTCATTATATATTCTTCATTTAAATCATTTTCTCTGCTTTATTTATAACTTCTTTTTCTTTTTAGCACTGGCAGACCAAAACAAAATAAAAACCAGGAGAACTCCCCCCTCCCCACCAAAAAAACTCTGAACACTTACATGAAAAAATATTTTGGGTATTGAATATATAAAATTTTAACATTTTTCTATCCGTGCCCAAGGAAGGAAAAAGGAACTAATATTTTTGAGCACCTCCTCTATGCCAGAGAGCTGTGTTGAGCATTTGTACTCATTATCTCATTGAATCCTGATTAGATCATATTTTATAGATGACATTCCTGAGATTAAGAATGACTGATTTGCCCAGAGATTTTAAGTTCCTTCTTTAGGCTGGCACCCACATTTATAACAAGGAACATTAAATACATTTCAGATAGGATTCGGTCTTTTTTGCTACAGTGTTTGTTTCTTTGATGCATTTTACCTTGTTACACCATTGATAAACAGGGGGACGCGGTGTTATAATGCAGAAATTGTGTTGATCCATGGGCTGGGAGTGGTGGCTCACATCTGTAATCCCAGCACTTTGGGAGGCCAAGGCCAGCAGGTCACTTGAGATCAGAAGTTTGAAACCAGCCTGGGCAACATGGCAAATCCCCGTCTTTACCCAAAATACAAAAATTAGCTAGGCGTGGTGGTGCATGCCTCAGTAGTCCCAGCTACTTGGACAGCTAAGGCTGGAGAATCACTTGAGTCTGGGAGGCAGAGATTGCAGCAAGCAGAGATTGCACCACTGCACTCCAGCCTGGGTGACGGAGTGAGACCCCATCTCAAACAAAACAAAACAAAACAAAACAAAACAAAAACCAAAACATTGTGTTGATCCGTACATGATTTTCTCCGCTCATTAATTTTTTAAGTAAGAGCCAGGCTTCCTTACAACTAAGGAGAAAGCCTTAGCAAGCTGTGAAGACATTAAGAAAATATGAAAAAAATTAACTCAAGGCCCTTCCTTTAGTGCAAGTATTCATTTACTTCGTAGCTTTAAGAACATCTTGATTTTCGCTATAATAGGCATCTGGTGAAGTGAAAGTACAGCAGAAGAAGCTGGGAAGTCATTTTGCCTGGTGAAACAATGATGTTTGCTTTTGTTTACTTTGTTGTTTTTATTTTTTAAAGGCTACACTGTGAATCACAGTTTGCATTTTAAAGTGAATGCCCTTCAGGTCTTGCATCCTGATAGAGGGTGCAAAAGCTAGGTGCAAATACCAGCAGAGATTTAACTATGCTAGTATTATAATGAAGACTTCTATGGTTTTTGTTAGTACTTGGTTACAGCTTTCTGCAGGTTTTGAATGTTTTGCCTCCTAATCCTGCCTTTTCCCATAAAGTATGATATTTTTTACTGCACAAGTTTTCAGACCCCAGAGATTTTCAGGGATGCAAATATGGTGCTGTATCAGAAATGCATGTCTCTGCTTGCAAAATCAGCCAATGTATTATGACTAAAACCTATATTATAATATGAATAGATCCCAATGTAAGAAAATAAGCACACTTGTAGTTTGGTCTCAGTATTAATGAGAGGACTTGGGGACATTTTTTCTATTATTATAACTTGTTCATTCCCAACGTGTTTTTTTGGTACCTCTGTTACCAGAAAGGGGTCCGAATCCAGAACCCGAGAGAGGATTCTTGGATCTTGTGCAAGAAAGAATTCAGGGCAAGTCCATAGAGTAAAGTGAAAGCGAGTTTATTAGGAAAGTAAAGGAATAAAAGAATGGCTACTTCATAGGCAGAGAACCCTGAGGTCTGCTGGTGGCCCATTTATTGTTACTTCTTCATTATATGCCAGACGAATGGTGGATTATTCATGAATTTTCTGGGAAAGTGGTGGGCAATTCCTGAAACTGAAGGTTCCTCTCCTTTTTAGATGATATAAGGTAACTTCCCCATGTTGCCGTGACATCTGTAAACCCTTATGGTGCTGGTGGGAGTGTCTTTTAGCATGCTAATGCTTTATAACTGGCATACTATGAGCTGTGAGAATGACCAGAGGTCACTCTTGTGGCCATGTTGGTTTTGGTAGGCTTTGGCCGGGTTCTCTACTGCAGCCTGTTTTCTCAGCAAGGTCTTTATGACTTGTATGTTGTGCCAACCTCCTATCGCATCCTGTGATTTAGAATGCTTAACCATCTGGGAATTCAGTCTAGTAGTTCTCGGCCTTATTTTACCCAGCCGCTATCCAAGATGGAGTTGCTGTGATTCACATGCCTCTGACACTTCTAATACTAGGCTTTCTGATTATTTTTATATCCATTGTCTCACTTAATTTTTCTCTGATTATTATTCTCTACTAATCACTGCCTGAAGAGAGCAGTTGAGTTTCTATGTTCTAGCTATCATGCATGAGAGAAATGCTAAGAAGAGATTATGTGAAGATTAATATATGTAGTGAGGTATGTCCCAGATGCTTTGAACCGTGACATTTACAGGCTTTTGATTTAAAAAATTATTTACTTAGATAAATCACTTACAGCATTCTGATACCAGCTGAAATTAAGCACATTTTTAATCTTGTTCACTCTTTATCATACTATGTAGGATAGAAAAACTGGCTTCATGCTACTTATTCTGTAGATTATACACTAATCTTTATACCAGCTAAAACTTTTGAATCATCAAAGGGTAAGAATTATACTATGGTAATATTTTTAAATGTATATACTACACATTGTGGGACATGTTAATTGACAAAATACTTACAGTCAATTTTAATTTACCTAATAAAGCCCCACAGTTATCCTGAAAAGTAGATAGTATTTCTGATTTAGAATAGGATAATAAACTTCAAAAAGGCGCAATTACTTGCCCAAAGAGAATGCTTTAAAAAATGGTAGGACCAGACCTGATATAAACATTTTACTCTAGATACATCATATTTTCCTGTCATAATGTTTCTGGTTTTACTTAAAGGTTTGTTTTACTCGTATCCATGAAGCAGTTACCAAAAATTCCTTCTTGGTATGAAACATATTTAATATCATTATGTTCTTCATAGTTTACTTTTGGACTGTGTTTCTAAGATGCCATTAATTTTAATTGGAGATCTACCTTTCGTTTGAAATATTTGGGAGTGTGTGACTTAGAACTGTTAATACTTTTGCCTTGTATTCATTGACACAATCCTATTCTCTCAGCCTCATTGCTCGTTACTGCGCACAGTAGTTCTTTCAACAAATATTCATTAATTACTTGTACCAGTCATTGTTAAAGGCTTTGAGGAGCCAATCAAAGATGAGGTAATATACGTGAATTCTGCACTTCAAACTTACGGTACTTTACTGTGACCTTCCATGTGAACTCCATGGGAGCAAGAATGCCTTTCCCTGCTAGCTTCCCATTAAATGCAATGTACTTGAATAGAGAGAATAGAGAGTTTGCTGTAAATTCCCATGTGTATTCCTAGAACATGGTAGAAGCCCAGCAAATATATGCTGAATTCATATTTAAATATTACCAGGCAGGAGCCAAACTGACTGATTTTAAAAAGCATATTTACTTTTGCCTTTGTATAATGATTTGTTTTGTTGAAAATATATGATGTGTTGGCCTCTGTGTTTATTTCACACATTTTGTTTATGTCACTACCATGCATATAGCAGATCTTCCGTAAATATATCAACATCTATAAAATAATAAAGTCACAGTTATTATCTAATTCAGGAGGAATAACAAGGATGAATCACCTTATCCCTGCTCTTATGTCCTCATTGAAAATTAATTAGGCTTGGAATAGAGAAAACTGAAATCTTTCTGTGAGATTTGTTCATTTGAAGTCTTATCTGAGGCATAGGAGATGGTTATATAGTTGGGGTCTCAGAATTTTTCAATGTATGTTCATTTGAAGTCTTATCTGAGGCATAGGAGATGGTTATATAGTTGGGGTCTCAGAATTTTTCAATGTATGTTCATTTGAAGTCTTATCTGAGGCATAGGAGATGGTTATATAGTTGGGGTCTCAGAATTTTTCAATGTGTGTATTGAAATATATAAATAAATGAGGGGGATATAACATGTTGATAAAGGTATAATTAACTAGATTAGATATGGTCAATAGTAAGTGTCTGCTGTGTCGATAGAGCAAGTATTTAAAGTCCTCAAAATCAAGATAATCCCCCATGGTTAATTAAAAGTTGATTATTCATTCTATTCTTATTGGAAACCAATTCTGAACTGTGTGTATAGTGAGAGAAGTCAGAAAATACTTGTTTTATCTTAATTTTTAAGAGATACTTGCATGTTTTCTCTTTTTTAAAAAAATGAAATTTCATTTAACCTCAAAAATCCTTTGCCCTCTGATAGCTGTGTGCGTGTGCGTGTGTGTGCGTGTGCGTGTGTGTGTGTGTGCGCGCGCGTGTTTTAATGATTTTTATGGTGTTCTCTAGGTCCAACTTCAGTGATAAAAGCATTTAAGTTTATTGGGCAGAATACATTTTCGGATACCCCAGAAAATCTTTATCACCTATTTATCTGTGTGCCTACCATTTATCTATTAATGTTACCATTATTATATATGCTGTTTTTCACTTGAAACACAGTTTGCAATTAAAGAATTTACCAGTGCTTCTGATTTATCTATTTTTTTACTTTCATCTCCCTCCTCAGATTTTACATATAATCACTTTAATTGATAATGTAGTTATTTTATTTCAAAGCCCCCTCGTAAGCGCTATACTAATACATTTTACCTCTGTGTGGGTTGCAAGTGGTCTGCAATTTAAGAACAAAACTTAACCTAGGTTGTTCAATGGCATTATGAGGTCCTCTGTGCTAAAAAAAAAAAAAAAAAAAAAAAAAAAAAACAAAACAAAACTTCACCATCACAACCAAAGTGGATATGAAACGTTCAACTTACTGTGCTCGTGTTATTAAAATAACACTTCTTAGTACACTATTCTGAGCTATTATGCAATACCCTAAGTTGTTAATGTAGTTTTGCTTTCAATCCCTGTATCATTTTTATTTTAATGAAACATTTTATGAAAAACAGCCTTCTTCCTACACTGTGCATTAATACAGCAATTGTTTGATGAACAGTGACTTCTTTAATCAGGAAATACTTCTTTCTTACTAGGAAAATTGAAGGATTAAACTATTGACTATAGGAGGAAAGATGACTTTGTTATTAGTCAAGTTTCGCTTGACCTTTCCTGCTCAGCTGCCTCTCACTGCCATGCCTTTTACCTCATTTTAAAGTCTCTAAGTCTCAGGTGATGGACATGGATGTGGATGTGTGATGGGAGAAGATAAATCTTTGTAAGTGTAAAGTGTCATTACTAATTAGAACTCTGAAACACATTCTAACCTCCCAGTAGAAATGCAAGCAGGGAGCTGAGGTTGAATGATAAAGGGAAGTGAATACTCAAAGACTAATCACTGTTTTGTTTCCAGGAGGATAATTCATCAGCTAAAGGAGAATGGGAATGTGGGTGGTTGTGTTAGAAGGGTGAAGAGCTTGGATAAAATCTCATATAGTTTCATGCATACAGGGGGAAAATGATACCCAGAATGTATAGAATGGTTATAGGCAACCTTATTTCCTTAATGATCAGTGTGTAGTTTTAAGTATTTGGTGAATTAATTGAATAAAAGAAGGAAACCTGCCATTTACTCTGCAGGGTTTTGTTTTGTTTTGTTTTTCATAGGGATTACATCAGTTTAAAATTCAAAACATATAGGAAATCTGAACTATTATTTTAGAGATGAGAGAACTGATTTTCATAAAAGATATGTAGCATCTAATAAGGGAAGGATCTGAAATTCAAATTCAGGAATATCTGATTCTAAAATGATGCTCATTACACTGACTGAAACATAGTCCCTTGAAGAAATGAGGAATTGCAGAAGGAAAAAGACAAGCACTAGGGCTAGCTCTAGCTTCAGGTTTTTACCATTTTTTTCTGGCCAATTCTCCCCCCACCTCCCACCCAGCTCTACAATACATATATTTACAGTATATGGCATGATTTTGACACATGTATGTATTGTGAAGTTATTATATCAAGCTAAGTATCTATCACCTTACATAGTTATCATTTTTTGTTGTTGTTAGAATATCTAAGATCTAATCTCTTAGCGATTTTCAGGTATACAGTACATTTTTAACTATAGTCGCCTTGCCATGCAATACATCTTCAGAACTTATTCAACAGAATGAAAAGACTAACTATGGAATGGAGAACATATTTGTAAACTATACCTCTGGTAAGGGGTTAATATCCAAAATATATAAGTAGTTCAAATAACTCAATATCAAGGAAAAAAAACCCCAATTTAAACAAAGTGGGCCAAACACCTGAGTAGGTATCTTCTAAAAGCTGGCATATGTGTGGTCAACAGATGTATGAAAAAATGCTCAACATTAGTCTTCAAGGAAATGCAAATTAAAAACCATGGTGAGATAGCACCTCACACCTGATAGATTGTCTGTCATAAAAAAGACAAAATCTAATGTTGGTGAGGAGAACAGAGAAGCCTGATGCATTGTTTTGGGAATAGAGATTAGTACAGACATGATGGCAAACAGTATGGAGGTTCCTCAAAAATGAAAAAATGGAGTTGCCATATCATCGAGTCATTACTTTTGAATGGCCAAATCCAGGTTAGTGGCTGCCAATTGGTAAATGAGTAACTCTTTTAGAGACTTAAAAGGTTAATAAGCATGGAGAACTAGCAGGATTTAGAGATAATAGGGTGGGGTTTAGAGTGGTTGTAAGGTGGGGAAACTTGATTGTTTAGATTAGTGTAATTCATTAAGAACTATGTAACATTAATATTTAAATATGAGCTGTATCTTTCAATGGCTTTCCTTATTGTGAATCACTATAATGATTAATAATTTAGTAAGCCATCAGTTTGTGGATGACTGACTGAATATTATCATAGTGAAATTACATCAGTGTAGGATGCTTTTAGGGGCAAAGAAGAGAAGGACAAATTCAAAATGGCTTAAAAATAAAAATCTGTTATAGCGCAGGAGAGGCCATATAGAGATAGATTTTAATTTCATGTTTCTACGCATGGTTTTGGCTGTTTTTACGTGGCTTTGTGGAAGAAACTTGTCTTCAGCAACTCAAAGCGTCACATACTTCCGTGCTTACCTGAAGTTGGGAAAGAAAGAAATATAGGCGTGGTTTATTTTGTTGTGTTTCCCTTTATTGCATTTCACAGATACTGCATTTTTTTTACAAATTGAATGTCTGTGGCCACCGTGTGTCACACAAACCTATCGGACTCATTTTTCTAATAGCATGTGTTGTCCTTGGGTCTCTGTGTCACATTTAGGTAACTGGCAATATTTCAAACGTTTTATTATTATTGTGTATGCTGATCTGTTATCATTGATCTTTGATGTTACAATTGTAATTATTTTAGGGTACCACAAAGCATACCCACATAATGACAAACTTAATCAACTTAATTTATAAGTGCTGTGTATACTCTGACTGCTCCACTGACTGGCTGTTTCTTGGTATTTCTCCCTCTCTTCAGACCTTCCCTTCCCTCAGACACAACAATATTGAAATTAGGCCAATTAATTAACCCTACAATGGCCCCTAAATGTTCAAGTCAAAAGATGGGTCACAGGTCTCTCCCTTAAAATCAAAAGTTGGAAATAATTAAGTTTAGTAAGGAAGGCATGTTGAAAGCCAAAAGAGGCCAAAAGCTGGACCTCCTGCGCCAGTTCACCAAATTGTGAATGCAAAAAAAAATTATTGAAGGAAATTAAAAATGCCACTCCAGTGAATACATGAGTAAGGAAGCAAAGCGGCCTTATTGCTGATGTGGAGAAAGTTTTACATGGTTTGGATAGAAGAGCAAACCAGCCACAATATCCTCTTAAAGCAAAGCCTAATCCAGAGAGAGGTCCTAATACTCCAGTTCTGTGGAGGCTGAATTGGAGTGGTGAGAGATATGAGGAAGCCACAGAAGAAAAGTTGGAAGTGAGCATACATTGGTTCATGAGGGCCGGGCATGGTGGCTCACACCTGTAATCTAACACTTTTGGAGGCTGAGGTGGGCAGATCATTTGGGGTCAGGAGTTCGAGACCAGCCTGACCAACAAGGTGAAACCCCATCTCTACTAAAAATGCAAAATTAGCGGGGCATGGTGGCGCATGCCTCTAATCCCAGCCACTTGGGAAGCTGAGGCAGAAGAACTGCTTGAAACCCAGAGGCGGAGGTTGCGGTGAGCTGAGATCACACCGTTGCACTCCAGCCTGGGCGACAAGAGTGAAACTGTGTCTCAAAAAAAAATTTAAAAAGTTCATGAGGTTTAAGGGAAGAAGCCATCTCCATAACATAAAAGTGCAAGGTGAAGCAGTAGATGCTGATGGAGAAGCTACAGCAAGCTATTCAGAAATTTTAGCTAAAATAGTTGATGAAGGCAGGGCCACACTTAACAATAGAATTTTAATATACAAGAAATGGCCTTCTGTTATCAGATGATAGCATCTAGGAGTTTCATAACTAGAGAAGAGAAGTCAGTGCCTGGCTTCAAAGTTTCAGAGGACAAGCTGACTTTCTTCTTCGGGAATAATGCAGCTGGTGACCAAGCTGAAGCCAATGCCTGTTTGTTGTTCTTATAGTCCCAGGGTCCTTAAGAATTATGTTACATCATAATCCCAGCACTTTGGGAGGCTGAGGCAGGCAAATCATGAGCTCAAGAGATTGAGACCATCCTGGCCAACATGGTGAAACTCCGTCTCTACTAAAAATACAAAAAGTAGCCGGCCGTGGTGGCACACACCTGTAATTCCAGCTACTCGGGAGGCTGAGACAGGAGAATAGCTTGAACCCACGGAGGTAGAGGTTGCAGTAGGCTGAGATCCCGCCACTGCATGCCAGCCTGGCAATGGAGTGAGACTGTGTCTCCAAAAAAAAGAAAAAAAAAAAAAAAAAAAGAGTTATGCTCAATCTACTCTGTACTCTACAAATGAAACAAAAAGCCTGGATGACAGCACATCTGTTTACAACATGATTTACTGAATATTGTAAGCTCACTGTAGGGACCTACTTCTTAGAAAAGAAAAAAGTTCCCTTCAAAATGTTACTGCTCATTGACAATGCCTCTGCTCAACCAAGAGCTCTCATGGAGATGCAGAAAAAGATTAACATTGTTTTTATGCCTGCTAACACAACATTCATTCTGTAACTCAGGGATCAAGGAGTAATTTTGACTCTCGCTCTTATTCTTTAAGAAGTACATTTCATAATGCTATAGCTGCCATCGGAAATGATTCCTCTAATGGATCTGGGCAAAGTCAATTGAAAACCTTCTGGGAAGGATTCACCATTCGAGATGCCATTAAGAACATCTGTGATTCATGGGAAGAGGTCATATGGCAACAATAAGAATTTGGAAGAAGTTTATTCCTTGTATTTCTCCATCCTCATGGATGGCTGAGGGCTTCAAGACTTCAGTGGAAGTAGTAACTGCAGATCTGATGGAAAGAGGAAGAGAACTAGTTAGAAGTGGAGCTTGAAGATGGGACTGAAATTCTGCCATCTCATGACAAAACTTGAATGGATGAGAAGTTATTAGCTTCTAATGGGTAAGCAAGGAAAGTGATTTCTTGAGATGGAATCTAATTCTGGTGAAGATGTTGTGAACTTTATTGAAATGTAAACAAATTATTTAGAATACTACATGCACTTGATTAATAAAACAGTTGGAGAGTTTGAGAAGATTGGCTTCAATTTTGAAAAGCATTCTACTGTAGGTCAAATATGATCAAACAATATTGCATGCTACAGAGAAATATGTTAGGAAAGGAAGAGCCAATTGAAAGCACCAGACATCATTGTTGTGTTATATTGAGAAACTGCCACAGTCCCTTCAACCTTGAGCAAACCTCTACCTTGATCAGGAGGCAGCCATTTACATGGAGGCAAGACCCTCTACCAGCTAAAGGATTAGGACTCACTGAAGACTTAGATGATCCTTAACTCTTTTTTAGTAATAAAACATTTTTAAATTAATGTATGGACATTTTTCGACATCATTCTGTTGCACACTTAATAGACTATAAGTATAGTATAAACATAACTTTTACATGCCCTGGAAAACCAAAAAAATTTGTGTTATTTAATTTATTGTGATATTTGCTTTATTATGGTGTTCTGGAACCAAACTGGCAATACCTCCAAGGTATGCCTGTATTTATGGGTTTTTTTTTTTTTTTGTCTTTTTGTTTGTTTGTTTGCTTTGAGACAAAGTCTCACTCTTGTCCCCCAGGCTGGAGTGCAGTGGCGTGATCTCAGCTCACTGCAACCTCTACCTCTCGGTTTCAAGCGATTCTCCTGCCTTAGCCTCCCAAGTAGCTGGGATTACAGGCACCTGCCAGCACATCTGGCTAATTTTTCTTTTTTTTTTTTGTATTTTTAGTAGAGATAGGGTTTCACCATGTTGGCCAGGCTGGTCTCAAACTCCTGACCTCAGGTGATCTGCCTGCCTTGGCCTCCCAAACTGCTGGCATTACAGGCATGAGCCACCGCGCCCGGCCACCTGTATTTCTTTAATTGATTTTCTTTGGAGGAAAAATCCCCTTACCCTGTGTTGTCTAGCCAACTTCCGTCAGTCCTCATTGGCTATAATCGTTTCATATGATCACTCCTAAATTAATTGCTGGTGAGGAAAATGACATTAACATGATTTCCCTTCCCGAATCGACTCCCTTTTGATCATGGAGAGATCTGCCTCCCTTGAAGTACATGACTGGCCAATCAAATTAGGTGTCCCATCTTTCAAGGAAGAATGAAGGAGCGAGAATATTGTAGTCAAATGTGTCTGCCACAGGAATGTTGAAAAGACCGTTTTTGACAAAGAATGCAAACAATATCAAAGCCAACATTTATAAAGCCCTTACAGTGTACCATATTTATGCTGTTTGTATGTGTGATCTCTTATGATTCTCCAAACTTTTGAGATTAATTCTCTTTTATAGATGAGGTAATGAAGACATTTTAAAGAGTTTAGATGACTTGCCTAACTGACAACACTTCAATAGCAAAGTTGGGATTTGAACTCAGTCTGATTGGCAAGAAGAGTTGTCTTCTACCAGTCAAGTTGCCATAAAAGAAAACCATTAGCATTGTGCATAGTTTTACTCTTGTTAAGTTTAAGAATGATACGGTAAGGGTATTAACTTGCTTTGTGAACAGGCTATGTTCTGGGCACTTTCCAAAAAAAAAAAAAAGCTGTTATGCTTGATCTTATTTAATGCCAATATCTGCATACAGATTATTATTATTTAAAAAATTTTTACAAATAAGGAAATTATGGGACAGAGCAATAAGTAATTTGCTGCAGGTCACATAGCTAAGAAATGGCAAAGGTCGGGTTTGAATTCAGGCTTTCTTTGGCTTTGAAGATCTGGGTGCCTCCCACTGCACAGTGCTTGGGGAGTATAGTCCACTGTATGGCAGGAGAAGGGTAATAGATTTGGAATAAACCAAATTGCATACCCTTGACTAGTCCTCCAAAAGCTTATGATATCAAAGAAGCTAACATTTTTCAAGGCAAATATTTTTATTGTTTTTATATTCTTTTCAAGAGTAGGTAGGAGAATAACATTTTCAAGTGTAAGGAGGCTTAGGAAAATATCCATTTTGTTTCTAGAAGAGGAAGAGTTGGTTAAAAAATAGAAATGGGGCCAGGTGCAGTGGCTCACGCCTATTATGTCAACACTTTGGGTGGCCAAGGCGGGCATATCATGAGGTTAGGAGATCGAGACCATCCTGGCCAAAGTGGTGAAAACCCATCTCTACTGAAAATACAAAAAATTAGCTGGGCGTGGTGGCACGTGCCTGTTGTCCCAGCTACTCCGGAGGCTGAGGCAGGAGAATTGGTTGAACCCGGGAGGTGGAGGTTTCAGTGAGCAGATATCACGCCACTGCACTCCAGCCTGGCAATAGATGAAACTCCATCTCAAAACAAACAAACAAACAAACAAACAAATAGAAATAGAAATGGGAACCAGTGTCCTCTGTAGAGGGAGAAGTTGTAACTAAGAGTGTTGATTTGAAATGGACCGATGAGGCAAGTTAAATATTGAAGCATGCGCGATTGTGCAGACTCACTAGTCCGGGTGCATGACTCAACCAAGCGGTGAGCTATACTATTCCTCACTTTGAATTTCTTCTGAAAGCTGCACAGTGAATTAAAAGTTAGGGTAATACAAAATCATGGTTTGAAGCACTTGGTGTATGAAACTATGCACATGCTCTGTAATTTCTCCTTCTTAGAATAGCTATACTTTTTCTTTGCCAGGCATTTGCACTAACACTGTTTTCTTGAAATAGCCAAATCTATAAAATGTTATGTAAAATATATTTTTAAAATTTATGTAAAAAATATATTTGTTTGTATAGGTCTATGTATATATGTGTGTATATTTATTTGTGTGTGTGTATATACTTATATGAAATATATATGCATACAGGAACTTGGGGAAACCATTCTATGCTGTATCAAAATCTTTTAGTGCTGTATCAAAATGTTTGCTATATTTGTTTCATTAGTTTCATTAGTACTGAAATTCATGAATATTTTATGTTATTAGTTCTTTGCTGATTTTTGCTTCTAAGAAGAAAATGTACTCCATTCTAAAATATTGGACTCATTATTCACACTTCATATAACTGAAGACTAATTAGCCAGTGTTTAATTTCTCAAGACTACAAAACAATATCTGCTGTCTCCTTGTTACACAAAACGAAGAGCTAAACACCTCTCCCCACTGTTTTTTCAAAGAAACTCCCAACACGCAAGTATCCATAATTGATGATGTTTTCCATCAAAACATAGTCAGTGAATATAGATAAAATCGGCTTTTGGAGTATGAATGTTTTGGTTCCAGCTCAGGGACTGTGATTGAACTGCATGCACAGACTTGAATTCTTCATTGCAGTTTCTCCAGTTCGTAATTAAAGAGATGAAGGCTGCTAAGTTTCTGATGGTGTTATACTCTCTTTTTCATTGGACTGCACCACTGAATTATAACACTTCTCGTTACAGTGCTGCTGAACAAATTGAACATATTTGTAATATCACAATAAGTATTGCATCATAAAATTGTAGATGCATATTCTCTTGTATTTCAGGGGTCTGTTGTCGTGTCCCTTTTGAGAATTACTAAATAGATAATCTGCTTCTGTTTCTGTTGCCAGAGAACAGATTTCATTTGTGTAAAGAGCTTTTGTGAGGTACGTTGGTTCTGTTTTTCATATAAAGCATTTCCATATTTTCAGGTACTCGGGTCAACTAAGTACACTTATTTGCTGCATAATAAGAATGTTCAAATTAGAGAGTTTCTAGTCACTTTATTGCTGACAGGTTTATGGGTTTATGGAAATACAAATATTCAGAGAGGAGCTTTCCTTTTTCTATAACTAGCATTGAATGGTTCTATTTTGAAACAGTTCTTTGATTTACTTTTGCTTCTTATAGATTGGTGACACCAGTCAAAATTGTTTCTGAGGTTTTCAGAATTCACTTCACGTGGCTGGTCATTGAAGCATTCTGGCTGAATGGTTGGATGCTAAATGGATTTGTGCCAGCACATGGCAGTTCCAGGCATTGAGGCCAATGGCTGCTTAGTGCTGGGGTAAAACACTTTCCCATGCACAAGTTGCTGGTGGTTTCCTGTGAATAAATTTGGACCCTGTGACCTAAATAATTTCTTCAGCAAATAATTCAGTGTCTGTGTTTTGTTCCCATTTCTGTTCCATGCTCACTGAAGCCTCGTTCTGTATACTTAAATATCTAAATATTTTTTTCCCTTAGCTTCAAAGCAAACTTTTTGATAATTATACCCGCAAAAAATTTATTTTTATTTGTAGACATGCAAACTTCAAAATTTATTTTTATCTGTAGATATGCAAACTTCAAAACATTCTTCCATGCCATAGGTTTTACAATGATTAAACAGCACGGAGTTTGAGATCTGGCAGATTTGCATATAAATCTTGCTCATCCACTTGCTGGATGTAAGGTCTTCTGCAAGTGATTCAATGTTTTCCTTAAGAAAAGAATGTTAAGAGTGTTCCTTAATATTTTCATCCATAGAATGAGGATAATATTAGTACTATTCACAAAGTATCCAATTAATATTAGCTCTTTTCCTTAATATTACAATAGAGCCAATTAATTTTTTGTTATTTATTTTCCAAGCCTCCATTTAAAATATTCAAAGAAAATTTGGATATATGAAAAATGATGTTCTGGTAAAATGTCAGAATGTTTATCTTCAGGTAGTTATTAGCTTTGGAAAGTTACATTACCACTCTGTCACCGAATACATTCTATTCAGTTTTCCCATACTTTGCTAAGTGCCTAGGGCAGCTGGTAAGTTTGGCCTTTCTGGGCTTTATGGTGTCTAGATCCTCTCTGCTTTTCTGTGTTAGCTGGGTGCCATCGTGGTGCAGGGCTTCATAGCTGAGTCAGAATGTGGAATTGAGGGTAATTACTCAGTTTGGTAACTGACCAACTGCTTAAATCCTGAATCCAGTACAAAGTTCAGTTTCTTTTCTTTTTTCTTTTTCTTTTTTTTTTTTTTTTTTTTTGAGATACAGTCTCGCACTGTTGCCTGGGCTGGAGTGCAGTGGCATGATCTAAGTTCACTGCAACTTCTGCCTCCAGGTTCAAGTAATTCTCCTGCCTCAGCCTCCCGAGGTAGCCTGGATTACAGGCACCCGCCAGCACGCCTGGCTGATTTTTGTATTTTTAGAAGAGATTGGGTTTTACCATGTTGGCCAGGCTGGTCTCCAACTCCTGACCTCAGGTATCTGCCTGCCTTGGCCTCCCAAAGTGCTGGGATTACAGGCATAAGCCACTGCACCTGGCCGACCAACGTTCAATTTCCCTCTCAGGGCTGTCTTCCACTCTCAAAGACTTCCCCTTTCTTCCCTCACGTTACTCAAACTGTTGTCTGGACTCTGGTGGAAGCTTATTGTTGTTATTTTTCTCCACTTCTCTTCATCTGTAACTCACCTATAGACGTCGGTTGTGCCTCCACTTTGGGCAGTGTCTGTACTAGGGGGATTTCACAGCATGACCACAGCACAAGCACAAGCCCAGATGTTTCCACAATTCTAAGTAAGGCTCCACCTCAGCTCCCACTGATCTGATCATGCTCAGAGGCTCAGCACGCTCTCCCTCAGGACTTGGCTGGTAGAATTTCTCCCATAACCTGTGTTACCAGGTTTCCCTAATCGAGTTCTAGTGATGCCCCCAGCCAGTTCGCTAACAATATATTCTCTTCTAATATATTCATCTTATTGAATATCTTATTACAGGAACACTTTTAAATATCTTCCGCCTTATAGTAGAGCAGTGAAGACAAAGAGAAGAGAGAAAACTTGGGCTCTCTGTGGCCAAGTAGACTTCCCTATCTTTGTACCCTCTGGTAGCCAGTCATTCTAGAGTACCATCCATGCTTGCAGAGACAAAGTCCATTTATCTCTCAAATCTTTCTGTGGTGGTGATATAAAGTTTGTGGCAGTAGGGTTGGCAAGGTAGGTTGACCAGTTGTGTCCTGGGTCCCACAGAGAATTACAACACAGGAAAGGAAGAGATAATATGCCAAGAGACATTTGATGATCGTCTGTTTTCATCCTTCCCAGCAATTTATTGCATTTATCTCTTTAAGGAAATGGGAAACTATTCTTTTTATTTTATTTATTTATTTTTTTGAGACGGAGTCTTGCTCTGTCCCCCAGGCTGGAGTGCAGTGGCGCGATCTCGGCTCACTGCACGCTCCGCCTCCCGGGTTCAGGCCATTCTCCTGCCTCAGCCTCCCAAGTAGCTGGGGCTACAGGCGCCTGCCACCTTGCCTGGCTATTTTTTTTTTTTTTTTTTTTTTTTTTGTATTTTCAGTAGAGACGGGTTTCATTGTGTTAGCCAGAATGGTCTTGATCTCCTGACCTCATGATCCACCTGCCTTCGCCTTCCAAAGTGCTGGGATTACAGGCGTGAGCCACCGTGCCCAGTCCGGAAATGGGAAACTATTAAGCAGATGCCTTCTTTTTCTATGGATCTTTTTTTTTTTTAAACTCTTTGTTATGGGCTATTTAGTTATTGATATTTAAAGGGGTCCTTATTAAGAAAACATTCATCTCTTTCAAGCACATGGATTTAGACTTTAAAACCCCAACATTCAAGGCCATCCATTCTGCCATGCTCTATTTTAAAGTTTGCTGTGAAAAGCAAAGCTGATGATGACTTTTTTGGTTCCCAGCTTTTGCAGACCCCATCAAGCAATGGATAGCTTAATTTACTTCCTTGGAAAGCTTTAGAGAGCTTGTTTAGAGAGTGAGACGGACTCAACACACAGACATGTAAGAACGAAATAGAAACAAACAATAGGAGAGAAAATTGAGTCAGCGGTGATTGTTATGTTTATAAAATATAGAAGGATTGATTTGATTCCCAGCTTGCAATTCTAGAATACTTTTCTAGGCGTAGCTTTTTAAATCTTTCACAAGCTGGTATTTTTAAATCTATTCATTTACCCCGGTTTATCTTATAAAACCAAGCTCAAGCCATACTTAATTTTTTAAAACCCTTCTTAGTCATTTTAAAACATATTTCTCCATCTCTTATGAACTACTAGTACAAAGATTAGTACTGCCCATTTGAACATGTAATCTCATACAATTGAGTGATAGGGTTTTTTAATTGTATTAATCTTGTCCTCTAAATTTGATTCTAAGCGTCTTACATTTTAAGCTTTTTATACACAGAAGTTTTATGTCATGCACATAGTAGATGCTCAGTAAATAGTTGTTGAAAAAATAAATGGATGATGCTCTGATATTGTTATTTATACTTAGAATAAAAGGAGAGATTGAAAACTGTAACACAAACAATTTGGTTTATATAAAGTTAAATAAATATCTGGCTGTGATGGCTTTTATAAATGAACATATACTGATAAATGTCATAGAATGTAGTCTTGTAAAGACTTTAAAGATAAACATGCCCTTTTATCTTATTAGAGTAGTTTAGTTGAAAATGAAAGTAAAATAAGTTGTATCCAAGTCTTTTAAAAAATACATACTTAAAAAACTCATGTGCTTTCCCTTCTTTATTTAGATTAGCTTAGTAGTTTATTAGAAACTTAATGAAGAATATATACAACACTCTCCTTCTCAATACTTTACTTCCAGATTGTTAGACAGCAAGTAAATGTAATAGTCAAAATCCTAGAAGACATTGTGTATATAATTTAGTTATGTTCATGTCCTGCCTAACTAAATTATTTTAATTTTTGCATGGCTTTAAATGCTCTATAGTAGAATTGATTTCAGTTATAAAAATAGGAAATTGATTTTCAAATGTGACTATTCAGATAAATAATATTTGAATTATTTTACTGCTTAAACTGTTACACTAGTTATACTTACACACAGGTGAATTCTTTGTGACCACCCACTGTATCTAAAGAATAGATTAAAACACATGTAACAATTTATTAATACAATTGCAAATTATTTTACCATAAGTTCATTTAAATAGTCCATTTGTGTTCATGCAATATACAGTAATAATAATGAATATTTTTTAATGTTTCAGTTTGATGAAATGAATGTTAAAACTTTATAATCTCTTTTCAGTTGGAGGAAATTTAGTTTTAACCAGGAAAAGGTGAGGATGTCAAGAAGTGATTGTCATAGGCATGTAGATCTTACAATAATTAAATAACAAAAGCAGCACTAACAGAGGCATAGCATAATAAAAGCTAGAGTAGAAGAAGTCACCCATTGTAAATATGTATTTGATTTTACATAAAATATTTACTTTAAAATGAGTTAATACTTATAGTCTAAAAATATGAAAATATATATATGGTCATAGTCTGAAAGACATATATACCACAGTATGCTTTATACCTAAATAAGAACCTGGGAAGTAAGAAAGATGACTGGCACAAAAATCCAGTCTGTGGACTGTTTTACTCCATTGAAAGTTGCATTTAATTTTGAGTTGACTGAGAAAGGAGTAAGATGGGATACACTATAATTCTTATTAGGAAATGAGGTAGCTGTACTAATTATTAAGAAGGAATATTAAGACTGGGTGTGGTGGCTCACACCTGTAATCTCAGCACTTTGGGAGGCCGAGGTGGGCAGATCACTTGAGGTCAGGAGTTTGAGACCAGCCTGACCAACATGGTGAAACTCCGTCTCTACTAAAAGTACAAAAAGTAGCCAGGCGTGGTGGTGGGCGCCTGTAATCCCAGCTACTCTGTAGGCTGAGGCAGGAGAATTGCTTGAATCTCGGAGGCGGAGGTTGCAGTGAGCCGACGTTGTGCCACTGCCACTACACTCCAGCCTGGGCGACAGAGCGAGACTCCAAAAAAAAAAAAAAAAAAAAAAAAAAAAAAGAAGGAATATTAAAATTAATTTATTGTGTGGTTTTTCGAGTTAGATAACTTTAAACAGCTTAATATATGACGTCTCCAAAACTGGTTTTAGAAATGATCCAAAACCTTTTTAATAGTGTTATTTTAAATTAACCTTGGAAACAGCCTGGAGCTTAGTGGATTGTATTTGCCTATAATCTAATTTACTCATATATGCATACGTGCATGCATATTATAAATATGGAGATATTTGTCACAAAGAAATGAGCATTATTGTTTAGCATTTATTGTTTATATATTTTAGATATGTCATTTGTATCTAATTTTTTACATTAAAGCAAAGAGTTAAAATGTAATTTAAAGTGATGAATAATAAAACAATTTTCACAAATGTGTTTCTGAGGATTTTGACTTTAATGTCATATACTCATTTCTTTTTGTCAAATCCTAGCTTTGTGCAACCACTGAGCCCAGTGGGTAATAAAAAGATGTATAAACCCTGGATCATTTTCTCAAGGGATTTACCATCCAAGCATCAGTAATAATACACTTGTTCCCAAAGCAATAATACAAAGAATATGTGATATTTCCATATAAGTGACGAAATGTGATATCAGCCTGCGAATGCTATTTGATTGTATGTTATGTGCATGAAATGCTGACAATCTGATTGAAACAACATAGTGAAAATGAGTCTGTCACTCAGGAAGAACTATAAAATAACCAGTTTTGTTCTACCACCTACAGGATATCAGTTCCTTTGTGATACCACTATTTGTGGGAACAGACATACACCTTGCGTTTGCACATGCAGTTTTCCCCTGGAACAAAGGAGATGGTTAGGTTTTGTGTTCTCCAAGAAATCCTGGAAAAAAAAAATGGAGAAAACTGAAGTATTTATTTATAAAACATGCAAACTATTTTAATACAGCATCCTGATTTTACAAATAAAGACAAAAGAAATCCCTTTAAAGGCATAAGTGACTTCAGTTATCCACAGCCAGCACAAAGAATGACTTGGTCCTCAATAAACTTTCCAACTTAGGTAGAAAAATACTTTAAAAAGTGTACATTAGGGGCTGGGCACGGTGGCTCATGCCTGTAATCCTAGCACTTTGGGAGGCTGAGGCGGACGATAACCTCAGGTTAGGATTTCAAGAGCAGCCTGGCCAACATGGTGAAACCCCATCTCTACTAAAAATACAAAAAAAAAAGAAAAAAAAAAAAAATTAGCCAGGCGTAGTGGCGCATGCCTGTAATCCCATCTACCTGGGAAGCTGTGGCAGGAGAGTTGCTGGAACCTGGGAGGCGGAGGCTGCAGTGAGCTGAGATCACGCCACTTCACTCCAGCCTGGGCCAGAGAGGGTGACTCCGTCTCAAAAAACAAGCAAACATACAAAGAAAAGTGTACATTAGGAAACAAAAAGCCTTTTTTTAAATTTTATTTTATTAAAAACTACCTTTAGGTCAGAATTTTATGTGCTTTAAAAGTTGTTTTAAATATGGTAGATTATTGTTTGCATTCTTTCATCTAAATACACACTATAGTCTTTTATTACAAAGGAAAATGATATAAAAATTAAGGACTATAACTATTTTTTTTTTTTTTTTTGAGACGTAGTCTCGCTCTGTCGCCCAGGCTGGAGTACAGTGGTACAGTCTTGGCTCACCACAATCTCCACCTCCCAGGCTCAAGTGATTCTTCTGCCTCAGCCTGCTGAGTAGCTGGGATTGCAGTGCTCCACTGCCACCCGGCTAATTTTTGTATTTTTAGTAGAGATGTGGTTTCACCATGTTGGCCAGGCTGGTCTTGAACTCCTGACCTCAAATGATTCACCTGCCTCGGCCTCCCAAAGTGCTGGGATTACAGACGTGAGCCACCGCGACTGGCCCAAATTTTTTATTTCCTGAGTTGTAATTTCTTAATTGACTACATGCAGTATTAATTTATTTATTTGACCCAGGCTATCTGGGGTATTAATTTATTTATATTTTCCATTGCTAGATAAGGTGAGCTCATTCATGTATTTATTTATTTTAAAATATCTTTGGAGAATCAGCTGTTTACCAGTCATTATGGTAGCATTATCATAGAAATTTGATTCGTAGAAATGAATAAAACACTGTCTTTTCCCACCAGGAACTATAAGTTTCATTTAGAGAATTTACTTATGCAGATTGTTCCAATACAATTTCTAATTATGACCATACTCTCATATTTGGAAATAATTTGTAAACATGAAGTAATACTAATGCATCACTTCATTATATTATTTGACTAGTCTGCTTTCAATTTATAATGATTTCTTCAATTGTAAAATATTAGACTATAGCTTAATTTCAAGCATGTTTTATGTCAAAGGAAGAACTATGAATAAAAATACTTCTATGGGCTTAACACCTACAGGGAATTCACATTACAGGTGTTTAGCCTGGATACATCATTTGAGCCTTCTACACTTTTAATTACAGAGTCCATTATGCGTTAATATACATTATTTTGTAGTTACGTCAGTAATTTATAGTATGTCAAAATTGAGTTCTGAATATGTAATTGCCCTTTCCTCTGAATTGTTTCTTAAGTTTTTTTTGTTTTTTTTTTTTTTTTTTTTTTGAGATGGAGTTTCTCTTATTGCCCAGGCTGGAGTGCAGTGGCACGATCTCAGTTCACCACAACCTCCACCTCCTGGGTTCAATTAATTCTCCTGCCTTAGCCTCCCAAGTCCTGAGCAGCTGGGATTACAGGCATGCACCACCACACCCAGCTAATTTTGTATTTTTAGTAGAGATGGGGTTTCTCCATGTTGGTCAGGCTGGTCTCGAACTCCCGACCTCAGGTGATCTGCCTGCCTTGGCCTCCCAAACTGCTGGGATTACATGCATGAGCCACCACGCCCAGCCTTGTTTCTTAAGTTTTAAGAGCGAACGGAGTTTTTGCTAAAAGATCTCTTATGCTCACTGGATTGTTATTTTTACAATTTTGGCATTTTCACATGTACCAAATTTGTTGTTTTGGTTCTCATTAGCAATGATGCAAGACTCCCAATTCCAATCATCTTGTTATTGAACAAATAATTTTAAAATTATAATCCGATCCAAAAATTTAGATTGTGTGAAGCGTATTTACTTCTAAGATTCTTTAATGAGGCCTGACCAGCTCTTTCGAGAGAAAACCAAACACAGTGATTCACTCTTCATAAACAGACTTTCAGTCTAAATGAATTTGGGTCATATTTGAGGTCACTTGGTTGTTGTCGTTGTACTTCATCTTCTCAGCATCTCTTCGTTATTACCAGAAAACTTTGGTGTGCAGCCTGCATATAATCAGGGACAGAAAACTGCAGCATAAGCCACCTTAACTGAATTTAAAATGAGACAGTGCAATACAATATGCAGAACTGTGCAAGACAAAAATATTAAACTGGCACACAAAATGCCCCAATAGTCTTTTATTTGTGCAATAAGTAACGTAGATATGATTTGTCTGTATAGTCTAATACTCTTATGTAAAAATCGGTGTTTTCATATGAAGAAGCAAAGACACCTGGTTATATTTAACAGTCTGTTGGGGTAGAGGGAAGCAAAACAAGTGTATTTGGGGTGTGTGTTTAACATTATAATAAAATTTAAAAATTATGTAAGCTACCATTATAGGTATGTAATCCTTTTTTCATAAGTCTGAGTATATAAATTTACATTTAGTATTAAAATTCAGCATGGAGAAACTATTATAATTTTTGACAGTATTTATTTGAATACAAACAGAGCTGTTTCTAAACTATCTTGAAATGTGAACTTAGAACTACAATGAAATGAAAATGTTTTAGTGTATGTAACAAGGTTATGTGGTAATTCATAAACAGAAACCCACAATCTTTGTTTTAAAAACATATATAAACTGTTCATTAAGAAAGATGTGCTTTTACACAAATATTTACAATGATCTTCTTTCTTCTTCTATTTGACTTCCTACATTGTCCCAAATTTTAATTGTCTTATTTTTCAGATGAAATCTGTGACAGTGGTCAAGGTGTACTCTGACTTAATCACAAGAATGTAATGCAATTCAGAGAACAATAGATTCTTTCTGATGTAAAATTCTTGGTTGTCATGTTGCTAGTGTGCTATTTGTGACCAGAATGGCAAGTAGTTTTAATCCATACATCCTTTTTTCTGTGCTGGGATGCCTGCCAAACCTATGTCTGCGATTAACTTTTGAGGTTGTCAGTTGGAGACAAATTTAGGAGCAGGAGAACTTAGGACAGTGCATTTGTAGTTAATGCATATTTCACAATAGCATTACCTTTCAGAATTAGAAAACAAATAGTTATCTTCAGAAACTTAACCTTTGCTGAGCATTACATTTATTGTTTTATTATTATTATTATTTATTTTTTTGAGATGGAGTCTTGCTCTGTCGCCAGGCTGGAGTGCAGTGGCGCAATCTTGGCACACTGCAGCCTCTTCCTCCCGGGTTCAAGTGATTCTCCTGCCTCAGTCTCCCCAGTATCTGTGACTACAAGTGCGCATCACCATGCCCAGCTAATTTTTTGTATTTTTAGTAGAGACAGGATTTCACCATGTTGGCCAGCATGGTCTCGATCTCCTGACCTCGTAATTCACCAACTTCGGCCTCCCACAGTGCTGGGATTATGGCATGAGCCATCACAGTCCAGCCACATTTATTGTTTTAAACTGCCCTATGCTGTTCATGTAAATCTGCAATAAATTTCATGTAAACTTGATTTAATGAAATATGTTGAAATCATATTACATACTTATTCATAATTATTCATGGTATTCGAGTGTCTAAAAATCCTGCCCTGTAGCTGGGGGCAAAAGACAGCAACATTGAAAAGCACTGGTTATCTGGTTTTCTTTCCTATTTCTTGAACATTTACTATGCCAGAATACTGTCCTAAGCATTAGCCATGTATTATGTCACTTGAGCCTAAACATAATCTTTTAAGGTGAATACTGTTACTAACACATTTTACAGATGATGAAAGCAATTCTCAGAAATTTTGTGGCTTAGTTTGAAGACAAGGTAGCCTGATTTCAAAGGACACGTCCTTGACTACCACGATATTAATTTTCTATTGCTATTGTCACAAATGACCATGAACTTGGAGGCATAAACGATACAAACTTTATCTTACTGTTCTGTAGGTCAGAAGTTTCCCTCCTCTTCTGTCATCACATCTTCATCTGAATGACCTGCCTTTTTTTTTTTTTTTAAATAAGGGCTCTTGGGATTGTTTTAAACTCACCCAGATTATTCAAGATAATCTCCCCATCTCAAGATTCGTAGCTTAATCATTCCTGCAAAGTCTTTTTGCCACGTTAAGTTAGGCAACATTCACATGCTGGAGGGATTTGAAAGTGGACATCTTGAGCAGAGTCATTCTGCCTATCACGATTATTATACTGACTTTTGACAGTGTCTTTCCTTTTAAAATGAGTGGTACTAAGGGAGGTAATTTGGAGAATGTGCTACTACTCTTATTTGTGAAGAGCTCCAGAGCGATGATTCAATATTAATTGATGAGTCAGATAAATAGTAATACCATTTAAACACAGCAACTGACTTTGTTTAAAAGTTAGATAATACAGAAATAAAAAATATAATGGACTTTAAAAAGCTGCATACATTGTATGGCAAGGAATTCATCATCATAATTTTAACTGATAAATATTAATGTAGTTATGAATTTAAAATAAAAGAAGATAATGACAAGGACTAAGGTGAATAGAGAAAATTTTTCATTTTAAATGTTTCATTTTCTGCGGAATGAGAAAGCCCTTACATTAAGAAATACTTTAACTGCATAGTACTTTATTCTTTTTGAAAAACTTTCTAATCTATGATTCCTTTTGATTTTTAAATAATCTTGGAGTTAATAGAACTGAGGCTCTTAAAACCACTTTATAAATAATTATCTCTGTTGTGGTCTGGAAGCTAACATGTATTGTTTTACTATTTATTTTTTGGCCATTTTAAATTTCAAGTTTGTCATTTTATATTGAGTTGTTTTATAACCTACTCTAATATTTGTAGAGACTAGATGAGGTATTAATCCCAATAAATAAAATACCATAAATCGATACATGAAGAGCCTTAGTAAATTCCCCCGAGTCACACAACTAATTCACCTGCTACTTGGTTCACTGGACATCAGTCTAAAGTGGTTGCTGTTTGGCCCAACCACCTCCCAAATCTAAGACAGAGATTAGTGAGCTATTGGCCTTCTGATTTTATTGCCTATGCAGGTTCATGTGTGTCATATACTAAATGGCAATAAATAGTTGTCTATTGGTGTCATCTATACCATCTTCGTTTGGCTTTGGAAGAGGAAATTTATATCTTATAAAGCTGTAAAGTATGTCTCCAATATTCAAGTAGGCAGTGATAGGCATTGATTTGACAAGCAAATTAAAGCTATATTTAATATTCTGCTATAAGCCTTTTCAAATGAACTGAACATTTTTTTACCTTAACATTTACTAAATAAATTTTGTCTCTCTCAATATCTCACTCTCAATCTCACACACTCTCTTATACACACACACACATTCACACACAGGTGTGCATGTGCAGTGCCTTTATTTGTAAAAGTAAAAGTTAAATGTTATATTCTTTCTGTGACTTTGGCAGATTTTTGTTTTTTGTTCATGTTTTTGTAAATCTCTTGCAGAGATCTTAACGGAGCATGCTACATAGAGGAATATTAAGGCAAATGTGGCTTGATAGATTTTATCATTGATTAGATATATTAATCTAATCAAAAATTGTCAGGCACCATTATTATGCCATCTCAATATAATGGTGAGCATACAAATTTAGGAAAAAAACTAGCTGTTCTTGAGCCTTTTTAATTAGTTATTTAGAAAAGCATTGGTTACACTCTAAATAACTCTATAAATAACACTTTCTTAGAAAATGATCTTTACCTGGTGGTAGCATGCAATAACCAGTGATTATGAAAATGGAAATAAATCTAAAGCAAATATGTTTTTTATTTATTATTTAGCAAGTAAATTAAACTGTAAGTTACGTTTTCTTTCGCCTAATATATAACATGGCTAATTTAAAAATTTAAACTTCATCGTGAGATTTCCCTTATAATGTAGGCTAATAAGTCTCTATGATTCTTTCTTCTAGAAACCACTGACATTAGTCTGTAAATTACAGGGTACCTGTGCATTAGCACCAGCAAATGTTATTGTAATTGCCAGAAGCACCGTCAGCAAAGTAATACTAATGTCTACATTACATCAGTTTGAAAAGAAAAATATGTGTTGACTACAGCAAATCAAAATAAACCTTCCCATGTTTCACTTCTAAATTCTTCATTTGCCTTAGTTATAAAATATAAATTAGTTCTTAGTTTTTTTAAAGAATATAATTACAGTGCATTATGAAACTATAAGGCATTGTTATTTCAAATACCAATTTACCCAAATATAGAATAGTCAGAAACATAATAATTATCTTATTTGATAAGGTACATTAATGGTTATTGGTACCTAGGAACAAGCTCATTAGTATTTTTGTGTAATCTGAATCCCTCGTTTTCATAAAACATATTTAGAACTTTATCTACATACTTTGGCAAAATACTCTACTATTTTGTTTCTGGTAACAAATTTAATTGCTAACAGCACATGGTTTCTTTTTTTTTTTTTTTTTTTTGAGACAGAGTTTCCCTCTTGTTGGTCAGGCTGGAGCGCAATGGTGCGATCTTGGCTCACTGCAACCTTCATCTCCTGGATTCAAGGGATTCTCCTGCCTCTGCCTCCCAAGTAGCTGGGACTATAGGCGCCCGCCACCATGCCCAGCTAATTTTTGTATTTTTAGTAGAGACAGGGTTTTACCAGGTTGGTTTTGAACTCGTGAGCTCAGGTGATCCACCCACCTCGGCCTCCCAAAGTGCTGGGGTTACAGGCGTGAGCCACCGCACCCGGCCGCTTTCTTGGTTTTACACAAGATTAATAATGTGCGCCATATTGTTATCAGGCACATGGGATAAGTTGGCATGGGAATGTTTAAATTCATCCCCTGCAACTTGGATAATTTAAGTCTATAAAATAAACTGATAAAAGATTAACAGGAAAAAAAGGCACACAAATTTATTAGCTTGCATATATAGTCACAGGAGTCATACAATATGTATAAGCTCAAAGGAGGTCCTGATGGTGGACACTTAAATATCCTCTTCACTGCGGAGAGTGGAGATGACAAAGAGTGGGAGTAAATAGTTTTTCAGGTGAAATAAATGCCCCCCCCCCCAAAACAATGGCTTCAGACCAAGTTTCTCTGGGCTTGGGGATGGCATCACAGGGTATGGGACAGTAAGGGGAGGTAAGTATGTGAAGCAAAGGGTGGTTTATTAAGCAGATGAAAATATCTCGGGTTATCTCAGAGCTGCCCTCAGAAAGAATAGATGGTAGCCTGACGTAGAGTTCATCTTTCCTGGATCTGGACAAGAGAGGAGCCACAGAGAAAGCTTGGCTGTTTATTTCACAAATCATAAGAGTTTTCTCTATAGATGCAAATCTCTTTCACACAAGGCAGCTTTTCAGAACTATCCCTGTCTGCAGGCCCTGTGAATAGTCATCTGAAAGTCCATCAGAGTAGTATCTTTTGTGTTTTTTTTTGTTTTCTTTAGTCCCCCATTTGAAACTTTATTTTCAGAAAGTTTTACATATTAAAGTAGGATTGGTACCTTGGGAGAGATTTAGGTTAGAGGTTGTGAGACAAGAGGTAGGTAAAGGGGGGAGAAAACAAAATAGTAGAGTATTTTGCCAAAGTATGTAGATAAAGTTCTAAATACATTTTATGAAAATGAGGGAGTCAGATTACACAAAAATACTAATGAGCTTGTTCCTAGGTACCAATAACCATTAATGTACCTTATCAAATAAGATAATTATTATGTTTCTGACTATTCTATTGTTTGGGTAAATTGGTATTTGAAATAAGCAGATAAAAGCAAATTTGAGTACCCTGGTTTATACATTCTTGACTCTCCTAGTCCTGAGAATAGGTCAGCTTGTTAAACAGCTGCGTCTCATTCTTGGAGTTGGCATTGCAGATGGGCTCCCATCGAGGTTAAATCTCTGTATGGCATAATTGTCTCTATATGGTGTAAGCATACAGGTGTTTAGTAAGAGATTTTTCTGTAGGAGCGTACGAAAAAAAGGTTGGTGTTTGGAGTATTTTTAAGCTAGTTTTCCTAGAGACTGTGAAGCATCTTCAGTTGGCGTTGGCAAGCAGTGGCAATCTGACAGATTTTCCTGGATTGCACTTTGAGTCAGGTATTCCCGTGAACTTTCTCAGTAGTCCATACATCAACTGGCACAAAGGCTGATGTTCAGTTTCTGTAGTGATTTCCACAGAGGTTTCCATCAAGATGTTTTCCTTCAGTTTGTAGGCCTTCAACAAGAGGACAGTTTTCATTTCTAATGATTTGAACTCAGAAAAATGGAAGAAAAATTTCAGCTATTCATTTGGAAAGTTAAAGTCAGATATTGGAAGAACCTTAAGTTTAGAATTTAGTTGAGTTAATAAAAACTCAAAAACAATGGATAGGGCTAGAATCTGTTAACTGGTGCACCTTAGATTTCTTAGATTTTTTTTCTCTCCAGTCCCTCATCTGCAAAACATATTTATGGCAAGGTTAATTTATTTGTGAAAAAAGTTTAGTTTCATTAACTTGACTTAATTATTTGCAGAAAGTATAGTAGGAACAGTGATTTAGCATATAGGCTTTTTAAAAGTTACCTTGCTGGAACTTTTCATAAGAAATCTCATATTGGACTTCTAAAAGCATCTCTAGGTTAGGAAACCAGGAAAAGGATTTGCCATTCCCTCAAACTTGTCTGCAGCAAATGTATGACTTGGGTAAATTTCTCTCTTCTCAAGGTCTTCAAAGTATCTTGAGGTTCTTGGACCTGTCAAAAAGTAGCATTTTTTGACTTAACACAAAGTCAGGGACTTTATAAGGGAATTGTATAAACAAGGGACCAGGTTAATCTTTCCAAAGGACAATTTATTGGCTCCATAAATCAACCTCAGTCACTCAAAGCAATCAGGATAGATCTGAAAACAGGACATCCCAGTCAAAGCCTTAATAAAATAACTAGTATTTCCAATTGTGTTTGTTCCAGAAGAAAACAGATTCTATTGAACTTATGCAAATAACTCTACTGCCATAAAATAAGAATACTTATGGGTACTTACTGGATTCTAGATAAATCAGATAGAGAGAAAGGTAAATGTTTCAATTTTGCTCTCAAAAACATACTTTACCCAATTGCTATAAACTATAAATAGTTTAAAAGAAAAAAAGTTAGCCTAATTCTAGAAAACAAAACATAAAAATAATCAATGTTTTAAACAAAAAAGTCATAAAAATCATTTCAGTCCTTCATTAGTTTAGTGCTGTGTAATTAATTCTTGTTCTACTTGATGTTAAGTCTCGTGATGTTAGGTTAGCAATTTTATGTCTCCAGTTTTTTTCCATTGGATTTCTTGAAATTCTTACCCGGTTCAATTATATGATCTCAAACTTGTCAGAAACTGTATTTAAGAGTATTTGATAAGAGCGTTTGATAAGGGTATTTGACAAGACTGTTTTCCATAAACCTGCTTGAACACACAACTTATGATTTGCAAAGAGCTTTTGGAAGAAAAAAGAAAGCATCAGTATAAAGCAGTTTACTTTGGACAAGACTTAAAATAACCATGGTTAAAGACACAATTGACAAATCAACTTATTTATTTTCTGTGGCCTATAGCAGTTTAACATATCAGACTTGGAGCACATATTAATGACGTGTCCATACAAATATAACTCAAAGAAAATTAAACATATTTTTATTTGACAGTGCTTCCCCCATAATTTAACATATGAAATAAGCTTGTTTATTCTCTTTCTTTTTGGAGCATTAAGGGCCCTCGATAGCACTCCAAAGTTAGTTTGTAGTAAAAAGATTTAATTTAGAATTTGAAACTTGATTTTGCGAAGCTTGTCAAATATGTCATGGATTTAAAGCACTTGATCAAAATATGATCACCATTCACTGTGAAATAATCATCATTGACTTAGCCAAATTGATAACTAAAAGATTTCGAAAAGTGAAGTCCTTTGCTCTTTGACAGACAAAAGTCTCAATTTCTGAGTAACTCAAGGACTTAATAAAGACAACAGGAGGCACACAAAATCTGTTTCTCTTTCTCTCCCCTCATTTACCTTTCCTGCAGTTTGCCCAAAAGTGAGCAAAAATACTTTCTTATCTCTTATGACACCAAAACGGTAGGGAAGTTTCAGTTTTTCCCTGAAACTTTGATAATTTCTGTCTATAAAACAAATTGATAATAGATTAACAAGAAAAAACATACATATTTATTAATATGCTTATGGGCACAGAAGTCATACGAAATATGAAAACTCAAAGAAGGACCAGATGGTTGACACTAAAGTACTCTGTTCATTTTGGAAAGTGTACATTAGGAGGTATAGGAGTAAATGATTTTCGGCGGAAATGAATGAAGCCAAAGAACAATGGCCTTGGGACCAGGTTTCTCTGGACGTGGGTGGCATCATAGGTTTTGCTGTTTATTTCACTAATACAGGTTTTTCTCTACAGAAGCAAATCTCCTGCACAAATGGCAGCTTTTCAGGGCTGTTCCTCTCTTTAGGCCCACTAAGTAGCAATATACGTCAAGTACCTGTATTTTGGGGTGAAATACTTTTTTTTTTGAGGTGGTCTCACTCTGTCACCTAGGTTGGAGTGCAGTGGCACACCCACAGCTCACTGCAGCCTGGACCTCCCAGGCTCAAAGGATCTTCCCACCACAGTCTCCCTAGTAGCTGGGACTACAGGCATGTGCCACGACGTCTGGCTATGTTTTATATTTTTTGTAGAGAGAGGGTTTCCCCATGTTGCTGAGGCTTATTATTATTATTATTAATAACAAGTGACTATAGCTAAGGTCATGGTATTAAAAATTATTCATGTCTTTCTTACATATGGCATGATATTGGTTATAAAATATAATTTTATACCCATAGCTTTCCATGTTTTCCTGTTGTATGTTGTTATTCTACTAAAAACTATTGAGCCATTTAACAGTTTTTAAGAAGACAAATGAATGTATGGATGCTATTCAAACTCTTCATATGAGAGAGATTAAATGATTTTTATTTGATTATTCACTTAAAAGTTGTTTCAGTTTGATGTAATTCTTAATAATAAGAAATGCTAGGCATTTATTTGTAGGCTCTGTGTTAGGGTATGTGTTCAGTAAGAGACTACAGGTAAACACTAATTTTCTAATTTTCAAACTAACTGTTAAGGCATCATGATTACCATAAACCAAGCATAAAAGTAACACTGTAAACATATTACTGGAATTTGGATTTTGTCAGTTAAAAAGTCAAGCATAAGAGTAGAATGGGTATATAATGTTAGTTTGAGTGGACTGATTCATTTTGACAGATCCTTTATATACTACATACTTGAAGTTGGAATTTTAGATTTACTTGAGTAAAATTGGAACATGTATAGAAGAATGATTTAATTTTTTGGTAGTGTTGAAGCAAAAAATTCTCTACCTCACAAACACAATTCCCATTTTAAGGATATATTAATGTAGATAATCTCAACATTTTGTCTTGTGATAACTGATTAAATTAATTATTCTGCTTTGCATATGACATTATGAAAAATGGGAAGAAAATCTATTGGATGTGATCCCTCCTCTTTTCTAGCCATAATCCATGGTTTACCTTGAGTTGCTTCTGTTCACAAATCTCTTGGGAATGTTTCAGCTGCTACTGTTAACTTACCAATTAGCATGATCTAAATCTAAATTCATTTAAATAACTGACAAGATTGACATTTATTTCCACATAAGAATGATACAGATATATAGAAATATTATTTCAGCTGAAATTTTGTATATAAAATAAAATGTATACTTACTAATTAGATACTTTAAAATGTTTTATTCTATGATGAAAGAAGAAAACATATTTGTTGTTCAGAAAATGCAATTCCTGACTTTCTACTGCCACTCCTTGATATGGTTTGGCTGTGTCCCCACCTAAATCTCTTCTTGAACTGTAATTCCAGTAATCCCCATGTGTTGTGGGAGGGACCGGGTGGGAGGTAATTGAATCATGGGTGTGGTTACCTCATGCTCTTCTTGTGATAGTGAGTTCTTACGAGATCTGATGGTTTTATAAGGGGCCTTAACCCTTTTACTTAGTACTTTTCCTGCTGCTGCCATGTGAAGAAGGATGTGTTTGCTTCGCCTTCTACCAAGGTTATAAGCTTCCTAAGGCCTCCCCAGCCCTGTGGAACTGTGAGTCAATTAAACTACTTTCCTTTATAAATTACCAGTCTCAGGTATTTCTTCATGGCAGTGTGAGAACAGATCAATACACTTCTGAAATATACTGATTCATCAAATCCCATTTGACTGTAGACCAAATGCACAATCAGTGTTTATGATCCCCAGGTTTCAATTAACATGGCTCTGCATGAGGAATACTAAGGCCACTAAAACATGACAGAACCTCTTTCTGCTGCAGGAAGACCTTCTTTTGATATGTATAATCTTGGAATTGTAACCATTTGAATCACCTTTCCAACAGTATCACTGAAGGATATATTTCTTGATCAGAGAAACTAAGACTTAAAACTATAAGATTTGTTTATTCTGTTAATAATCTCCATAAAGAAATATATTTCTCTCACTTGTTACGTAGACTATATGTAGACTATATGACATGTAGTTAATTAACAAAGTACATGTAACAGGCCCGTTTTTATAAACTTATTTCTTCTAGCTATATGTTTGCACCCATTAACCAACCTCTCTTTATCCTTCCACTACCCATACACCCTCCCAGCCTCTAGTACCTATCATTCTATGGTCTACCTTCATGAGATCAAGTTTTTAATCTTTCACATATGAGTGAAAGCATGTGTTATTGTTATTATTTTTACAAGATTTGTGGTTCCCTTGGAAAAGATATCCCCTATTAATCCACTATTGTGAAAGAATAAGTTCTAATGTTCAGTAGCAGAGTTGGATGACTAATATTAACATCAACTCATTGTATATTTCACAATAGCTAGAAGAAAGAACATGAAATGTTCCCAACACATACAAATGATAAAGCTCGAAGTGATGAACACCACAAATGTCCTGAATTGATTATTATACAGTCTATACATGTAATACAATATCAGAATTATTATACAGTCTATATATGTAATACAATATCACATGTACCCCATAAATATATGCAAATAAATATTTGTATCAATAAAAAACATAACTTCAGGGAAAAAGGACTATATTCAAATGTGTGCATATTTTGAATTAATATTTAAATAATCATTTGGATTTTTCATGTGTGAAAACATTACAAATGGAAATGAGAACATTTTTCCACAGAACTCACAACTTTTTTGCCGTAGACATATGCAAATCCCTGAAGTTGCCGGAGGGTCACTTATGTGATTCTCTCAAGTACAGCACTAAATGTTAGGATTGCTTGTTGATACCTAATCCTCAGTCAACATCATAAATCAGCACTTGTCAGATCAGGGAAGCATATTAACTAGAGTTATTATATTTCAGAACAGTTAGGAGTGTTTTTTATTCTGACAGCTTCCCAGAGAGGGGACTCTGTGATGAGTAGCTGCAGATATTTCATACCAGTGAGGAGGATACACATTGCCAGTTATTACTGTTAAGGGCAACCTTTGCTAGCACATAGTAATTCTCTCTACAGTCCTCTATTTTAATTTCTGTCATACCACAGCGTTATTTACTCCTCTTTTAGGCTAACAGCTGCCAGCCATGAAGATTTTTATAGAGGTATAGAATTTTAGAAAGAGGGAAAAAACTATAGAGGATATCTTACTGAATCTTTATTTTCCTTTTGAAGATACTGATGCCTTTTTATTATTAAAGACTCATGAAGCTTTGGCCGAGAGAAGATGTTTAACTCACTTTCTTACCATTACACAACTGACTTCTCACTGCCAGTTTGAGTTCTAGTGTCCTACTCATTCATTCTGACTGCATGCACCATGACTTTATGTGTGTTCATGTGTATGTATCATTATTTAGATATATAAATATATATATATCTTTTCCAGTCTTACTGTACTGTTTTGCATTACAGTATTAAACCAATGGAACCGTTCACTATAGAAATGGTGCAATATTCTATAGTAAGTGCTCACAAACATATACGACAAACCTGCATGTCCATCAGTAGATGAACAGAAAATATGGTATAGATACACAATGGAATACTATTGAGTCTTAAAAAAAAAAGGAAATCTTGTCATTCACAGCAACATGAATGAGCCTGGAGGATATTATGTTAAGTAAAATAAGCCAGACCCAGAAAGACGAATATTGCATGTTCTCATTAATATGTGGAAGCTAAAACGTTTATCTTGGAAGTAGAGAGTAGAACTGTGGTTCCTAGAGGCTGGGAAATGTAGGTGGGAGAAGGGATAGGGAAAGGTTGGTTAATGGCTACAGAATTACAGCTAATTAGGAAGAACAAGTTCTAGTGTTCTATGGCACTGTTGGTGACTCTAGTTAATAAGAATTTATTGTGTATCTTCAAACAGCAAGAAGAGAGGATTTTGAATATTCCAAATAAAAATCAATGCCAAATGTTTGAGGTGATGGATATGCAAAAAACCTTATTTGATCATTACATGTTGTATACATGTATCAAAATATCACTACACTGCTCATAAATATGGACAATTATGTGTCATTTAAAAATAATTATAAGAAAGACTATGAAAAACAACAACAACAAAACAAACAAAGAAAAGAAAGAGCT
This sequence comes from Macaca thibetana thibetana, assembly GCF_024542745.1. NCBI lineage: Eukaryota > Metazoa > Chordata > Mammalia > Primates > Cercopithecidae > Macaca > Macaca thibetana. The sequence continues at coordinate 176,204,035 of NC_065580.1, read as the reverse complement.
ATCAACTGAAAAGGGTTTTTCTGGTAGATTCACATTTTCAAAGGGTCATATAAGAAACAGAACCTATGACGAATACAAAATAAGATCTTTATAAGAATATTACAGAGTTAGTACAGTCTAGCATAAGATAAGTCTTTTGGACGGTATTGACAACAATAAAAAGCCACTTGGGGAAGCTGTGTTATGATCTCAACCGATTTTTTTCACTCATTAATTGTATAAGTAGCTGATTTTAAATAAAATAGCTATATAGGGTGCTGGTGACAGAAGGTGGGCAGACAATTCTGTTTAACTTCTTTGAGAGGGATTTTAAGAAGAGATGGTACAAGAACATTAAAAGTGGAATTAGGTGAGGAGTCTTTAAACAATTACCTCGTATAAGTGCTTCTCAGCTTCCTTATCTCAACAGGTTATGTTAAAGAGTAGTTCCTGAACCTGGTGGGAACATTTCATTATGCAGCCTTTGAAGTAGCTAAAACACAGTGGTGGTGGTGTAAGGATATGAATATTTTGAGTTTTTCACAAAGTAGATGCAGCAAATTGTAGATTTGTGAATTTGACTTTGCTTCAGGGAAATACTTCAGAATATATTATATAGTAAGAGAGAGAGAAAGGAAGAGAAAAGTATATGTGTTTGTCTGTTCACAAACACTTGTCCTGGAAGACATGTGAGAGATGATTATTCCGATCTTGGTTGACTTCATTGTTAGTCATCAGACAAATAATTAGGGAAATTCTGTATACCTGGTATATCAAGAATTTGAGACCAGCATTGAATCAGCTTACCTTGTGATTAAGATGGAGAAATATGGACAGAATAATCAATTTGTAACAGGTTGAATGACGATGCCAACTTTCATTAATTTTAAGTGCAGTAGAACCCTTCTTAACATATTTTTATGTTTCTTCTCAAACTATAACACATATACAAAGGCAGGGATTATACTCTCTAAAAAGAATATAAAGTTTGGAAAATGGGTCATTTTGACTCTACCGTCAATAGACTGCTCTGTGGAATAAATAGAAATATCTCTACTTGCTTTCTTGGGTGAGCATTTCTTTCTTTCTTTCTTTTTTATTTTTGAGACAGAGTTTCACTCTTGTTGCACAAGCTGGAGTGCAGTGGCTTGATCTTGGCTCTCCGCAACCTTTGCCTCCCAGGTTAACGCAATTCTCCTGTGTCGGCCTCCCAAGTAGCTGGGATTACAGGCATGCACCACCACGCCCAGCTAATTTTGTATTTTTAGTAGAGATGGGGTTTTTTCCATGTTGGTCAGGCTGGTCTTGAACTCCTGATCTCAGGTGATCCGCCCACCTCGGCGGCCTCCCAAAGTGCTGGGATTATAAGCGTGAGCCATCGGGCCTGGCCTTCATATTTTGAGAAATTAATTTAACAGACATAAGGCTCATTTTTCTGAATTTAGAGGTAAATACTAATATACAAAAATCTCAGGGATTTTTCTTTTCAGATATCTTAAATTCTTTCAGCTTTAGTCTTGCCGTCTCTAAATGAGGAATGTTGCCAACTAAAAAATGAGGTGTGAACTGCTCCCTTCAGGCCCTTCGTTTCCCAGCATCTGTTATACAGTGTTGATGTTAAGCACCTGAAATGGGCTAGAGGTTCTAAAATAAGGAAGAATTGGTGTGGCTAAGTAAACAGAATGCAAGCGTTGTGTAAATCTTCTTTTCTGCAAGAACTGTCCTTGATTAATAGGCTTAAATAACAACATTATTTATCTCAGAGAACATGTTACTGTACTTTATCTGTTTGGAAGCTTTATAAAAGGCAAGGAAAAGAAAATGTGTGAAATCCAAATACCAATATCATCATTCAATTTTATTGTAACATGTACTGTCAATATAACTTACTCAAGCATTTATGTTTTCTAAATTATTAGACTAATGAAATGGAAGGCATTCTTTTCAAAATGTCAAATTTCAGCTAATTTACAAGTGCAAATTTTATCTGGTTAAACATTTAGATATCAAACCACTGTAAGATTTAGGGGAACTGCTTATTCCTTTAGTCCTGCCCCATGCCCTCTATTAAGATCTTTCTGTTAAAGTTCATGCCATTATCAAAAACATAGTAATTGAGTTAATATAGGAAATTTAGCTCAGTGGCTAAGAACCAGGACTCTGGACTCAGTATAATATGGAATTATAGTAACACAGGTTAGAATTTAGGATGAGTAATTTAATCATATGTAAAACAATCATTATTATAGTATCTCATGGGGTTATTTTGAGAATTAAATGAGATAATATATATAAATTGGATAGCAGCTATATGGCACCTTATAAGTAGCTGTTGCTTTTATATTACCCTTTTATTCTTTTTTCAACTGGCATGGAATTCAGAAGGTAACTTTTGTTTTAAAGACAAAAATTATTTTTGAAGAAAAAATATTATATACAATGTTAGTAATTTTTATTTTTGTTAGATGATGTTATCAAATTATGTTTTCATTTAAAAAGGAAAGTATAGTGGGTGGGTCTCAATGTCAGGAGATCAAAACCATCATGGCTAACACAGTGAAGCCCCGAATCTACTAAAAATACAAAAAAAAATGACCTGGGAGTGGTGGCGGCGCCTGTAGTCCCAGCTACTCAGGAGTCTGCAACAGGAGAATGGCATGAACCCGGGAGGTTTGCAGTGAGCCAAGATCATGCCACTGCACTTCAGCCTGGGAGACAGAGCAAGACTGTCTCAAAAAAAAAAAAAAAAAGTAAATATGTGAGTCTTTGCAAATATTAAAATAATTTAAAAATGTAGATTATGGAATTTTCAACAGACTTTACTGGAATACTCCAAATCAAGGATATTTGAAAATTGGTTTTTTAATCATTTTAGCTGTAGAAATCATATTTTATTTGAAGACTTTGTGTGTGTGTGTGGCAGAGAGAGAAAGAGATTATTAATGAGAGCAGTTACTGCAAAACATACTAATACATTTTACCCACCAAAATATGAATTTCAGTCAATATAGCCTGAGGATATATATTTCATAGCTTCGATGATCTTTAAAAGTATCATCTTATTGCAGGTTTGTGTTCAGAGTAGTTGATCTTTTCAAGTCTGTGGAAGATCTTGAGCAACAGAAGAGCAGGGTTTCTAAGGGTATATTTCGTAGCTTCGATGATCTTTAACAGTATGATCTTATAGCAGATTTGTACTCAAGGAGTTGATCTTCCTTTTCAAGGCTGTGGAAGATCTTGAAGAGCAACAGAAGAGCAGGGTTTTTAATAAACGGTTCTTCTTTGCTGCAATATTTAATATTTCATTATTGCATTTAAGAATGGTAACTGTTGCTCAATATTATAATTCAGAATGCTAATTAAATCTTTATATTGTATAGATAACCAGTCTGCTTCATATTTAAAGTCCTTCTGCCCAAACAATTAAGATTTTTAGATATATTAAAACCAAATAAAAATGAATCATTTTTAAAGAATAAAAATAAAAGAATTATGTTCTGTAAATTTGGGACCATACTGTTGTTTTTTAAAAACCCTGAAAGGATATGGCCAGATACGGCAGCTCATGCCTGTAATCCTAACATTTTGGGAGGCCTAGGTGGCCTTCCAAAAAAAAAGATTGTTTGAGCCCAGAAGCTTGAAACCGACCAGCTTGGGCAATGCAGGGAGATGCTGTCTCTACAAAAAATAAAAAAAAAAATTGGTTGGGCATGGTGGCGTGCACCTGTGGTTCTGGTTACTCAGGAGGCTGAGGTAGGAGGATCCCTTGAGCCCAGAGAGAGACCCTGTCTTAAAATATGCATATTTGTATGTATATGTGTGTGTGTGTGTGTATATATATATGTGTGTGAATGAAAATACATATATATCTATATATAAAAACACAGATATAGAAAAATATGTGTGTGTACGTATGTGTGTGTGTCCTGAAAGGGTGTTGTAAATGTCAAGAATAAAAATCATCCAGTTTGATGTATTTTATAGTACATTTCTAGAATGTACATATTTTGATACTTAAAAATGTCAACAGACATTAACAAAAAACATACAGAAACTTTAAAAGATGGTCATGGTGGAGAAATTCAAGCACACTCCAGTCCACTCTTGATGTCACTTCAGTCTGCTGTTAAAAGTGAAATACAGACAAAGCAAATAAATAAATAAATAAATAAGATACAAATATCATAGGATTTTTTCCCCAAGAAAGTTCACATGCAATTCCTGCCTCAGAATAGATAGAAACTAGGCTGGGGTTATGGAAACTCATGCCTGTAATTCCAGCACTTTGGGAGGCCAAAGTGAGAGGATTGCTTGAGCCCAGGAGTCCCAGACCAACCTGGGCAACATAGTGAGACCCCCATCTCTATAACAGCATTTTAAAAACAGTATATGGGGATGATGGTCCACACCTGTGGCTTCACCTACTCGGAAAGCTGAGGCAGGAGGGTCACTTGAGCCCAGGAGCCCAAAAATACAGTGAGCTGTGATCACACAAACTGCACTCCAGTCTGGGTGACAAAGCAAGACCCTGTCTCAGAAAAGACAAAAAAGAAACCAGATGTTTGTGGAGTGCATAAGTCAATGGTCAATGTTCTGTCATCTGATACACTGGCACTGAGTATTAAAGTAGGCCTATTTAAATGGGAAATAATTATCTGAACCTTTAGCTTCCTTAAATTTAATATAAAATATGTCACATGATGTCAGCCACATTCCCTTCCTTCTTAGATATCTTGGGAAGTGTCTTTCAAGACTATTCTCTCTGACGTATCTGATAACCCAGCTGTATAGTGGATTCATATCAGATATATGTATTTTTACAACTGCTGGAGCCACACTGCCTGGATTCAAATTTTGGTAGCACCACTTGCCAAATTTCTGACTTTGAGCGACTTACTTACCTCCTCTGTGATTCAGTTTTCTTACCTAGTAAAGGTTTATGATCATAATGATAATTAAATGCAAGGATGGGTGTGCAGGCTAGGTGAAGTGATACATGTAAAGCACTCCGAAAAACTCTGATCTCTATAGATGTTACCCATGTTTTTTATATAGCAGTGTCTCATGATACAAGTTTATTCATCTGTATTCAGCAGGACATTGTGAACTTGTGGCATCAAGGAAACTGTTACTTATCTTTTTGTATTTAAAGTTTATCTCAGTGTCATGCAAATGGAAAGGGATTAGCATTTGGGTTGTTGTTAGACTTAATTTTAAAAGAGGTTCCTGCAATTTCATAGGTATTCATTATGTCTTAAATATGTGACCTCAATGACCAGTACTAAATTTTGTTCAAGGTTCTATTGGATTATCTGTTCACAAATACAAGCGTTTAAACATTTACATCTCAAATTTCCCCCATATAACATTTGTTTTTCTTTTAAAACAGCTTTTCAGTGTGTCCTTTTCAACCAACACTTCCAACCAACACTTACTGTCATACTCCAAACTGTTATTTTACAGTTTTTTCTTTCTATTTTTGCTTCACCATTTTGGCATCACCTCTTGGTTCAGATTTTCTTGCCAGCACCAAAACTCCTGTAGCTTATTTCTCAGTTATGTGACTGCATTGGTACTGCAGTTCAGGGAAACTTTATTCTTACTGTTTTGTTTTGTTTTGTTAGTTTAATAAGAGATAATGTCTGAAAGGACATGAGCAAAAGTAAAGAAACAAAAATCTAGTCCTGCTGCTTGACGAAATAGTATGAGAAAAAAGCGGACAAGCACCAAACCAAAAATAATAGCAAAATATCTAAGAAAATTTGATAATTGTTTTGTCAGAATGAAAACTTTTTCTCTAAGTGGTATTTTTCAGTGATTTTATTCCCCCTAATTTGTACATCTCCTTTATTGTATTAAATAAAACAATCTGCCTAAATGTTTATAGCTGCTTTATGCAACAGCCTATATCCTTTTTTTGAAAGGGGTTTGTGACATCACTTGGTTTGTACAAGTTAGAGAAGCTATGCAATTCATAGTGAAATAGTTTTATTAAGTTTGCTGTCAATGATAAAGATTTTACTTGAAAACACTCTCAGAAAGTTTCCGTTTTCACTGGGGTATTTAAGACAATGCTTGTAAGTGTTCAGTGATTTCTTTGATATAATTTAGTGAAATTTGGCTAAACACATATTTTTAAAAACAACAATTATTTGAAAATAGAAAAATATGCCAGAAAACAAAACTGGTTTTCTAATGGGTTGCTATTTAGATTCTAAGTATTCATTAACCAGGAGGTGGCTAATGAGCAGATGTTTAATGAGCAACAGAAATGAATAGACAGGTTTTTTTGCTTGTTGATTTCAGACAGACTAAAGGTACAGACATGTTGATGAAACAAACAAAAAAAGAAAGTATTCAACTTGATGGGACTTAAGGAAAGATGTTCTAGTAATAGAATTGAATATGGTAGAGAAGCTTGCATTAAAATTTCAGAAAAATAGTTCTACAACTGTAGGGATAAATAAAACTAACACACAAAGAGCACTAATAGTTAAACTTATTGAAAGAAATGTAATCAACTCATATTCAATACATTATGCATTTTTTTCTTTTATAACTCATTAACTTGCTAATAGCCATTTTACTTCTTATTTTCAGGGGTAAGAAGCTGTGTGGATTTTTGTTTTGTTTGTTTTTGAGAATTAAGCTCTGATTTTTTTTATTTTGCCCAGATTCCTACTTAAGGGGCCTGGGGAGTCATGCCCTACAAATCATAAATTCTCATCACATGGATTTTATTTAACACTATATTTCATAACTTACTTTCCAGTCTGACTCTGGTATAACAAGGAAGAAAATCAAAATGGTTTACCCCAAAATATATTTCCTTGCCATACATTGAAATTGCCCTGCAATGTCTCTTGTGGGAAAAATCCACATTCTATAAAGAATCTCCTTTCCCCTTTGTTTTCCTTTCCTCCTTTCCAAATCCGGGAGATAATCAACTAAGAGCCAGGCACCCTGTTAAGTCCAATAAGAAACATTTTACAACTTGCTCTCTTTGAAGTGTACTATCTGAGAGCTTCCTCTGTACAAAAAACTTGGTCTCCACAATCTTTTATCTTAACCTAAACATTTAATTTCTATGAATCCCAGGTCTTCAGGTAAACTCAACCAATTGTCAACCAGAAAATGTTAAAATTTACCCATAGCCTGGAAGCCCCCCTTTAAGTTGTCCCACCTTTCTGAGCTAAACCAATGTATTTTTTTTTTTTTTTGAGACGGAGTCTCGCTCTGTCACCCAGGCTGGAGTGCAGTGGCACAATTTTAGCTCACTGCAAGCTCCGCCTCCTGGGTTCACGTCATTCTCCTGCCTCAGCCTCCCGAGTAGCTGGGACTACAGGCACCCGCCACCACACCCGGCTATTTTTTTGTATTTTTAGTACAGACTGGGTTTCACTGCGTTAGCCGAGATGGTCTTGATCTCCTGACTTCGTGATCTGCCCGCTTCGGCCTCCCAAAGTGCTGGGGTTACAGGCATGAGCCACCGTGCCCGACCTGATATATTTCTTAAATGTATTTGATTAATGTCTCATGCCTTCCTAAAATATATAAAACCAAGCTGTACTCCAACCACATGGGGCACATGTTCTCAGGACCTCTTGAGGGCTGCGTCACAGGCCATGGTCTCTTATATTTGGCTTAGAATAAATCTCTAAAAATATTTTACAGAGTTTGACTCTTTTTGTCAACATGTTTTAGATCTGTGTATCATGCATTCTTCTTTGTTGGGTTTAATTCTCCTGACCTTAGATTTCTCATACACTTTGTAGCTCTCATAAGATTATCACAAAGAATAGAAAAACAGAAAGTATTAGGAAATTTTGTATACTTTCTATTTACTATTATTATTATTACTAGTTTTTTTAGATGGAGTTTCGCTCTTTTTGCCAGGCTGGAGTGCAGTGGCACGATCTTGGCTCACTGAAACGTCCGCCTACCAGGGTTCAAGGCATTCTCCCACCTCAACCTCCCAAGTAACCGGGATTACAGGCGTGCACCACCATGCCCAGCTAATTTTTGTACTTCTAGTAGAGAGGGGGTTTCACCATGTTGGCCAGACTGCTGTCAAACTCTTGACCTCAGGTAATCCACCTGCCTCAGCCTCCCAAAGTGCTGGGATTATAGGCATGAGCCGCCACACCTGGCCTGGCCCTATTAAATGTTTTAGTTGTAAAACATTTGGAAAAATATATGAATTGAGTTTACATTATAGGAAGAGAGAAAAATCTCAGTATTCAGATGTCTTTTCCGTTTGAAAACTACTGTTTCTTCACTTTTTTTTTTTCCCCGATTCATCATTTAAAACTGTCAGGTACAGAACTCTAAATTTTGGTCTCCTATATGATAATTTTCAAAGAAGCAAGTCATTACACGTTTGCCTTAATAAAATCTTTACTGGTCCATCTGTGCAAATGTCTTCCTTTTATGGGCTCTTAAGCACTACATCATTTAAACAATCAGTTTTATTTTACTCTGACTTGCTACAGTTTTTACCAAAGCAAAAATAATAGCTTTTCTCCAAATTTTACCTCATGCTTGCTGATGAAATCAGATTGCTTAAGTCTTAACCACACTCCCTCATTCAAATATGGAACACATTTTGGGATTACTGGAGTTGAATCAATCATCATTTAGTCAATAATTTATACCTATAGTTGTGAAGGAAAAGTATAGTATTTTGATATTTTATTTCCTTTATTTTTGTATATAATTTATATGCTGTTACAATTAAACTATACTGATTAAATACCATATAATGATCAAATTCTAACATAATTTTTCATGCTCATAAAACACCACTACATTAGGCTTCTAATTACATGTTTGATTCTTTTTAATGGATTCATAATTGATGGCATAGACCCTTCTGCATTGCCTAATAAAAAGAGCATGAAAATTAGAGCCAGCCACTGACTATCACACTGACTACTTTTTTTTAAAAAATGTTACTCTAAGGAATTTAGAAGTCTTCCATTTCCTTGTAATATTGTTGTTAGTCGGGCACAGGGGCTCACACCTGTAATCCCAGCACTTTGGGAGACTGAGGTGGGCAGATCACCGGGAGGATCACCTGAGGTTGGGAGTTCAAGACCAGCCTGACCAACATGGAGAAACCCTGTCTCTACTAAAAGTACAAAATTAGCCGGGCATAGTGGTGCACGCCTGTAATCCCAGCTACTCGGGAGGCTGAGGCAGGAGAATTGCTTGAACCAGGGAGGCGGAGGTTGCAGTGAGCCGAGATTGCGCCATTGCACTCCAGCTTGGGGAAAATGAGTGAAACTACGTCTCAAAAAAAAAATTGTTGTTAATATTACATAATTATGCATATAAATGGGTTTTTGAAGATGTAAATAGTGTGCAAGTGGAAATGTTATTATTAGGCTAGAAGCATTTGAAGCTAGCTTGATTCATTTCCTTAGGTTAATAGACGCACAGTTATTATTCTACAGTATGCAGCAGATCAAGTGACTGATCGAATGATTTCTCAGGTTGACTAACTGGACTTTGCAAAATTTGAATTTTTTTTTTTTTCATTTCACATGAAGCACTGTAAAGTGCAAAAAAAATGATTTTTCTCTTTAGAATCTGTTTTAATCTGATGTACTACTTGATTTGCATTTCACATACTCTCCTAATTTGTACCAGACCTAAAAAAGTGAAAGGATTAACTTCCTTAAGGATGCACTGGAGAAACTGTCATTTTAGAACTCATGTAGTTCAAGTGTGCCAAAACCTGATTTTAGCAGTAGTTAAGTCAGGGATTATGTACCATTCATAGGATTGTTTTGGGGGATGGTTTATGAGTGTTAACAGAACTCCAGTAAGTCCGGTGCCACCATTTTGGTCAAAGTAAAGAAGGCACGTTGATTGTTATTGCTTTCTGTGTTCCTTGTTGACCCATTTTGGTTCCTTCTTTCATATTCCAACTCAGTGATGCCAACCCCCCTTAGCCTAGCAATTCAGTTTTAGATGTGTAGCATTTTTGTTTGTCCTGCCAGGATGGAAGATGTTAGCATCAACCACTGTTCTTCATTCATCTCTGGATTCCCCACAGCCCCTGTCACTGGAGGTCTAATGTTGGAGATTTAACAAGGAACCTGAAAGATGTTTTAGTATTAGAAGTGTTGCCTTCTCAGTGCCTTCATCTCCTGATCTGGGAAATGACAGTGAGCACCTTGCCCATACGCCTGTGTGATTGTAAAAGTTAAATGAGTCAGTACTTGCCATACGTAGGCACTAAAAATGTTAGCTGTTTCAGTTATCATTAGTATTCTTTCTTGAGGTTGTAGGAAACATGATCACAATATCAAAATATGAATTTGGCTATGGAAATAGTTACCTATTTCTTTGGGAACAGCATGATACGTTTGATTTCCTCTTATCAAGATACTTTAAAGTTGTTATTCTTCAGACCAAAATATCTGGACCCAATGCCACTTGGTGTTCACTATGATATGTGGTGCAAATGCCTCTTCAATAAAAGAAGTGTTTGTCCCAGTTGGAGGGAGGGATGTCAACAGTAGATTTCAGTCTCTTCAAGAATTGCTGCACCTCTAGATGGTCCCAGGTCCAAGGTAATACCCTTTTTATGGTTTTTTCATAGCCAGCAAGGCAGAATATAAAACCCTGACCATCTCAGAAAAGTTCTAAAGCATCCTTCAAGCTCCGGAACTCCCCGTGAAGTTAGCCAAGGCTGTCATTGGGCTGCTGTTGCAACTTGACTTCTCTTTCCCAATTCTGCATCTTTGCTTCCCCTTTCACATATGTTGATCCCAAGGACACTTCTTATAAACATCCTTCAAGCTAAACCGGCTCAGAATTTGTATCCAGGAAACCCAGTCTGGGATACTCACACAGAGCTGTAACTTTTCATATAGTGGATGCTTAATTACATGGATACCAAACTGAGCTGAAAAACAAAATAGAAAACAGACTTCATTTTCAGAAGGCAAATTGTTTGCAACTCAGGTTTCTCAGGCTATGTTAGGCTGGGGATAAAATTAGTCATAAGAAGCGTTTTGACTTAGCATTGTAGCTTCTGAACCCAGGACAGTGTCTTGTGCCATAATAGGCTCATGGCAAATAGTGTTGCGTGGAAGAACAAGCAGACATTTCTGTAAATTTGGCCACATTTGATAGTTTACCACTTCTGTAGCCTATTTCTTTTGCAAGTTTATTTTCTGGAGTCTCATACAATTGTAGGAACTTCTTCACCTCTATTTCTTCAAGACAATTAATAACTTCCCTTTTTGTGGCTCTCTGTAACTGGTATTTCTGATGTAGTAATAACAGTGGCACAGATAAGCGCCAAAAACCTTTCTCCCATAGTTATTACTGTTGCTATCATGCTAAGTTTTCCAGAGAAGAACAGAATTCCTTGTTTTATTCAACTTTTATTTTAGAATCAGAGAGTATATATGCAGGTTTATTTATTTATTTATTTATTTTTATTTATTTGTATTTTTTAAACAAAGATATATTGCATGATGCTGAGTTTTGGAGTGTGAATGAATTCGTCACCCAGACAGTGCTCATAGTACATAATTTTTTAACCATGATTTAGTAAGCTGTATCATGGGAACTCAAACTCTTGATGGCCATTTTTTTTTTTTTTTTTTTTTTTCTTTTTTGGAGACGAAATTTCACTCTGTTGCCCAGGCTGGAGTGTGATGGTGCATTCTCGGCTCATTGCAGCCTCTGCCTCCTGGGTTCAAGCAATTCTCCTGTTATGCCCAGACCGTTTATTCCCCGAAGAAGACCACCAGAGTCCAGAGTCAAAGCTAAGCAGCAAGGATCTTTATTACAAGTTCGAACCTGGAGCTCTCACTTGCTCGTGAAACGAGACGGGCAGGAGAGCTCCCCCACTGAGCTCCGAACAATGTTATATAGTCTAAGGAAAGTAGGCATAGAATCATTATACAAATTAGAGGTATGATTGGCTGGAGTTTGAACAAAGCAATTTGGCAAACTATGATTGGTTCCCGCCATTTCTGATATTTCAGTACAACCCTTGAGGTGGAAGAGCAGTTTTACAGAAAGGCAGTTAATTATATTGCGTCAGGTTGCACACCAGTTTATGGCTATCTTGCTTAAACACACCTTGTGACCTGGCTATCTTTTTTTTTTTTTTTTTTTTTTTTTTTTTTTGAGACAGAGTCTCGCTTAGTCGCCCAGGCTGGAGTGCAGTGGCGCGATCTCGGCTCACTGCAAGCTCCGCCTCCAGGGTTCACGCCATTCTCCTGCCTCAGCCTCCCGAGTAGCTGGGACTACAGGCGCCCGCCGCCTCGCCCGGCTAATTTTTTGCATTTTTAGTAGAGACGGGGTTTCACAGTGTTAGCCAGGATGGTCTCGATCTCCTGACCTTGTGATCTGCCCGCCTCGGCCCCCCAAAGTGCTGGGATTACAGGCGTGAGCCACCGCGCCCGGCCGTGACCTGGCTATCTTACTTAAACATTCCTTGTGACCTGGCCTCAGAAAGAAAAACATGTACTTACAGAACTTACGAAACCTCTGGTACATGCAGAGATTAGAAAGCAGAACAAAGAGTTTAGCAACATCGGGGGGGAGGAAGGGAGGGTACGCATTTTTGTATCTTTGTGTCCTTTCACTCCCACCTCAGCCTCCTGTGTAGCTGGGACTACAGGTGCCTGCCCCCATGCCTGGCTAATTTTTTGTATTTTTAATAGAGATGGGGTTTCACCATATTGAACAGGCTGGTCTCGAACTCCTGACCTCGGGTGATCCAACCACCTCAGCCTCCCAAAGTAGATGTTTATTTCTTAAATGTTTTCCAGGTATTTTAATCCATATTCTATTTCAGGTATGACTTGTATATGTTTCTCTAGCAGGTAGTAAAGATTCCACAAAGCTTAGGCTGGACAAAAAAAAAATAAAAAATCTGAGGAATTGTCCACAATACTGAGCATTCAAAATCATCCCTTTATGTAGACCCAAACACTTGATTGCTTGGAATGAATTCTTTCCCTAGAAGCATCTCATCCCTTGGGCAAATAGACCCCTGGTGGCCTGTAATCCTACCAGCAAACAAAGTTTGGACAGATTAGAAACACTATAACGGACTAAATTTGGACTCCATCTGAGGTTTCTACTATAGTTAGAAAATCAATTATTGCGTAATACCCTATGCACTCTCTTTTTTTTGAAAGTGAAAATGGAAGTAGGTAATGTTAGACCAGTCAGCACAAAATTTGTGTCCTCTTAAAAAATTTAGACGAAATAAAGTATTCATAAGCCTCATATACTCATTTCTAAGGATTTATTTTGTGTGTTTTTGTATTTTGTTTTGCTTGCTTATTATCCTTACCATTTCTTACCACCTGCTTATGCTTTAAGAGCATGCATAAATTTATTTTACTTAGAACAGACAAACTTGTTATTAAATAGTTGAAAAAAAAAGTAAAAAAAAATTACTGATATTTCATTGTGAAGATAATAGTTATTGTAATTCTATGAAATTAAGTATTATTTATAACAGACTCAAAGTAGCATTTAAAATTTGCTTCTGAGTAAATATTTATATAATGATTGTGCACTTAAATGTCAAAAGGACAAATGGTTTGCATTATAAAAATTTGTGGGGACATCAGAATATGGTTAATAGCTTTTTCTCATTCTTAGGTTTTCTCCATTTCCAGTATTATTTTCATTGCTTCCATCTTCTTAAGTGAATAGGGCATATTATTCCTTACTTGTGTGCATTACAAAATTTTTTATTACCAATGCTGATGAAACTGACCTGTGAAGCATGTGGACCGGTTACCATTTTAAATTGTTTAATTAATTTTCAAATCTTTTTTGTGTGTTTTCTTTGTTTTTATTTTTCGGAACTCTCAAGGTCAACTTTGTAGACTATGTGTTATTTTAAAAAATTAATTGTTTTAATTTTTGCGATTTATTTACATATATCTTATAATACTATTTTCTACATATATGTGTATGCCCCTTTATATCATTTCCAATGCATTATAGTTTTTTCCCTCTCATTTTCTCATTTTTTTGTCATGAGCATATTTAAGAAACCAGTTTTGTTTTTATTTACTCCTTTTCTGTCATTTTGTGTTTTGTTATTCTAAATTCATCTTTTATCCATCTTAATTCCCCTCCTAAATTTTTCTTGGTTTATTTTGTTGTTCTTTTTCTACTTACTTTATATGTATATATGTACATATATACATTCATATATGGTATTTTTAATAATAAAACTTTTACTATTGTAAACATTGAGTACATATCTATTCCTATAGGTTTAGGTTTAAACCATTCTTTTGTTTTAAACTCTGCACCTTTATATAATTTGGTATCTGTTATGATTTCCATGTAGGTTTGGAAGATGATCCTTAGAAACACCAGTTATTTACTCCATACCAACATCCAAAAGATCATTTGACATTTTCATTGGTTTGACTTCAGAATTAGAAACTCTAATATTCATAAAATAAACATCATAAACTATAAGTCATGCCCATCCAGTCAACCAAAGCTTTTCATGACTTTGTGATTGAATAATCTGAATTAGAATTTTTTTCAATAATGTTACATTTTAGGAACCTAGACATAAGTACAAATTTATTGGTGAATATTGATTGTCACCATACAGGACAGTATTTCAGATATTCAAACAGATGGGTTATTTTTAAAAATGTGTTTGAACTTCTTTACTTCAGTTTGTAAATCTTACTGCTAATGTACTCCTGTGGTCTAACAGATTAACGTAAAATGTTAAGGTTGTAACTATGATTTAGTACATGAAGATATAATCCTCACATACTCAAATACTAGTTCATGATGATTAGAACAAAATTTAAAGGCATGGTTTATAATCATAGACGAGATAATATCTATCAAGATGTATTGCCAGAGTAATTACCTAAGTATTAACAAACAGGCATATGAAATCAATATATGTAGTGATTTAAAACACACGTAAACTGATTCCAAAAGATGTGATACCAATGTCTATTTTAAATTGTTAGGAGAGAAATAAATTAAAAGTTTGACATAACATACTTTTTGCCAAAATTAATTCAAGTCTCTCTGTTAAATTTAGATTTTGATTATTTGTCTCAAAGAGAACTATGAGTATAGGAAAACTGACAAAATCTGAACAGTGTACTACTTAAAACTAGCCTTTAAGTTTTTTAGATTCTTTTCTCTCAGTCCTGCAGAAGTAGTCCAGGTTACTGTTTCTGCCTCCTAAATGTTTAAATACTTTCTTAGAATGAAGTTTTCTTATGTGTAGAAATGAAGTTGGCTTAAGACCCTAAGTTGGGAATATTTTCTTTAGCTTTGAGATCCATTGGAAAAAATGTATCTCACGAACACCCTTAAGGAAAATGAAACTTAAAAATATTAGCTACAAGAGAGAAATATAAACATGGTATTTCTTTTTGTAACATCTCTTAATTTTCAGACAAACTTTCTTATCTATTAAGTATTGGTATATTTTTGATAGTACTGTATAAATCGAGAAAGGTGATTAAAATCAAGAAGCGACATAAAGTCATCTAAATTATCTCCAAAACACTTAAAGAATGACTAAGTGATTCTCCTCTGAAATCATTCAGATAATTTGTATGTGTCTGTGTGATTATGCCCACTGGGCACCTTTAAAGATGCTTTAAAAATAACCTTATTATCTCTCTTGTCCAACAACGTATCCAGTAAATAACAAGCAGAAAATTTCATTGACCATTCCTTTACTAAAATAATGACAGTTTTAATTTATTAATAGGAGACTTTTTTAGGTATAGGGTAATGATAGGGAACCTGAACAGCTTTGAGAGCAGACTTGCTTACCTATATTCTTCTCAGTCTAACTTCTTAATTTGTTTGAATTATAATGAACTCTAAGGAGGAAACACACAGCTCCTTAGTAATACGTTAAAAACTAAAGCTCATCTCAACACAGTGGAGATCACTGGGGAGCTGGTGTTAGAGGTTAGCAGTTAGGAGAAGGCTCAGGGACACCCCACTTGATATTTGAGATTAGACTAAGTATCTCATCACTTAGTAGCTGTTATTTACACTTCCTAAACCTTACTTTCCCCATTTGTAAAGTAATAGTGCTAATCAAGCCTAACTCATAGACTTGATGTGTAAAGTGAAAGAGGAAACACGTAAATACAATGCTGGCACAATCCATGCTCAGTAATTAGTAGCTCTTGTCACCATTATTATGACACTTACACATCCCTAAATATTATGGGACTAAAAATCCATCAAGATGAATAAAAGATAAAAACAGGACACCTCTTCTTAAGGTACCTCATTTTGCTAGCAATATTTTTATGGTCAGTAAACCGTTTTCTCTCTAGGTAAAGAAATTCTGGCTTAAGTATTTTTTATTTGCACTGTATTAACTACTATCTTTACACACAGTAACAACATAATTGGATTAAAAAAAGCCTGTGTCTTTATATATTAGAAATGCTACCTAGTACTGAAATGATGCATTGTAAGATCTAAACATGGAGTCAGGGAGTCATATTTATTCACTAAACTTTCCAGTAGCTTTCCCCTTGATTGACAGTGTGTATTGAGTATAAACTTGGGGAAAAATTACAGAAACACTGTGGAATTCCTATTGGAATAAATGAGCAAATAGATTATATTTGACTTCGTTTTTTTCCACCAATAATGTAATTTTAATTTACATTGGTAATGTTGCCCGTTCATCTGACTCAGTTATCAAGTTGCAAAAATTCTTCCAGATAACACTAAAATAAATGGGTAACTGACAGTTTCGAGCAAGTGACAGAGATATGTCTGTGTGTGTGTGTGTGTGTGCATGCGTGCACGTGTGCATGGCTGGGGGGAGAGAGAGAGAGTCTTTTTAATCACAAAAATGATTACTTCTCCTAAAGAAAAAACAGAGGTTTGGCATAGCTCTCTAGAGGTCAAACTGATCTGAAAGGCAGGAAGAGTCAAAATTCTTCCACCATGGAATGCAACCATGAAATTGTTGCTACTCATAGAAAGTCTTAGTATAGTTTGGTTTAAACATTTTAAAATTGCAAATAAATGGAGACAGATAAATACTATGATGAGAAGGTCAGGGGAAGCCTGGAGATTTCGGGGTACTCTTTCATAATTCGAGAATCATGTAACAGTTAAGAAACTAAACTCTTGAATCTTCATAGTCTTTGCTTTCTCCCCATTGATTTATCTGACATTATATAGCCTCTTCAATTATAGACTGGACTGAAATGTTTTATTTTTGTTTTATTATAAAAACTCATACTTGTCTTTAAAATATTCTCTTAAAGAGTGTTTCATATATGTATTTTCCCTCCAAAATATAAAGAGGCTAAACCACTGTAGTATTGAAAGATTGAAAGAAAGACCCAGGGTGTCTGAAACCAAATTTAAAGGCTCAGTTCTAGGAGGAGTTAAAATGCTTCCTTTGTAAACACTTTAAACTTCACCTTTAAACATTGATGAGAATATTATAAAGAATTCACCACAGCAGTTTCATGGAGGTAGAAAAAGGTATTGAGAAGAAGGAGGGTGATTGCAACAAATACAAAGAAACTACTGAGATATACCAAAGAAATGCAATTATCTATGAATGGGTAAACCAGTTACATATTTTGCTTTCACAGCATGAGATCATTTTTAATTTGAATTGGTTTACCATGTAATGACACTTCCATTTTAAAGATTTTATGCATGTAACCTTAATATTCTCAAGGTTTCCAGACTTCAGAGAGGTAACTGATACTTTTATTATACAATGTTGGAGCACTTATATTCCACAAGGGTAAGTGATCCCTGCTGGGACAAAGTCCTTATGCACCCGACAAATCCTTCCTAATGGTTACTTGTCATCCTTCATGTAATCTGTGCTCCTAACTTTTCCCCATCACGACTGGTTTTGGGCCCTTCTCCACGCAATTGCCATTCTTACATATTTAACAAAAGCATTTTTAAAGTTGTCATTTAAGAAAGACTTTCCTAAGGGCTGAGGATAATATAATGCAATTACAACATTGACTAGCTAAAACTGGATATCATCTACCTGTGCTCCTAAAAGCTTCAGGCCTCTCTCTTTCCCTGTGAGTCCTTTAACAGCTATTTTTTCAAATTCTGACCTTCTCTATGGGATATCCCTCATGTTAACTTTCCCTACTCCATATGGAGATTCCAATACGTGTCTCCTTTAGGCCTAGCCACTGGCAAGAGAGGAGCATGATATGATGATGTCTCCGAAGAATTTCCTGCTCCCAATCAAAATGACTTCAACATGATTGAACATAATGCCTTGTACTTAATCAAGAGCCATCTGCTCCAGTGATCACTAATGCCCAGGAACTCTGGGTGAATTGATTATATATACTGAACAAAAATAATGTGCCAAAGTGGTCCCTAAGTCTCTTCAAAAAAACAAATAAAAACAAACAACAACAACAACAACAATAAAACTGGCTTCCACACTTAAAACCAAAGGGCAAAGAAAAAAACAAGATATAAAACAGCAGTTTGCTCCCACTTTCAGTTGATTAAAGTTCGAAATACTGGAACCCACTTGCTCTGTGTGTGTGTGTATGTATGTGTGCTTGTTGTATGACATTTCATTGCACACATGAATTCCTAAACCTAGTTTCACATTTATATGTTGGGGTCACTTTGAATACTTATCTACTTTGTAATAAAGCAAATGATATTTTATTTTGGGAATATGCATTAAATATGTGTTAATATGTGTTAAAGATTATTACCAAATATGTCTATATTCTCAAGGAAAAATAAAAAGAAACATGTAACTATTGGCTACAGAGGCAGAAGCATGTTGCCTCAAGTATTTTATTTACCTGTGTAAACTTATGTAAAGTGTTTTGAATACTTTTGTTTTGTCAGCCATGGATTCAGGTATTTGTGAAAGCTGACTTGCATTTAAATTCACACAGGAGTTTTTTTCTTTTATTCATTGTACTTTTACACTGACCCACTGAGTCATGTAGAAATACATGTTGTTTTGCATACATTTCCATATGGAAAAACAAAGAAAAAGAAGAGTTTTCTCTTTCAGAACATTTTATTATTCACTGCATTTTTTGCTTTTCCATTCTTCATTGTATCTCTAACTGTTGCTTACTAATACAAATACCTCCATGTGAATTTCTATTAGACTGTTTTTAGACTTTCTAGTGCTTTCTTTGAAGGACTATCCATGGTCATCAGTTTCCAGTAGTTACTTAAAATATGGCATTTATAGCTGAATTTAATATCTCAGATATTTCCTTGACAGTGCATATCTCTGTCTTGTTTAATATGAAATGGACATTTTTCTTTTAAAGCAACTTAAGTTTGTTTTAACTCTTTATTAATCTGTCATGTCACATGTTTGACTCATTTTGTGAATCTCTCTGTCTTATATACTTTATATATGCCAACTTCTTTGCATTTTATTTTTTGATTCAGTATACAGTATTTGAGATATAAGAGAAGTGTGTATAAAGGCAGGGAGAGGACCAGATCCGAGCCAGGAAAATAACTTTCTACAATGTCATTTGATCCAGAAGAGGATTTTAAAACCACATTTTTAAGCTAAATAAGTCAGAGACTTGGGGACATGGAGAGAGGATATTGGAAGAAAAGAGTGCAGCGGAGATAGAGCACTTCAGAACTTCAGATAATGCAACTTTGGTTAGCTTAATTTAAATAAAATTAATATTTAACTCTAGACTTTGTGGCTGCTGAGTTGTATATGCCAAGACTGTTTTATAAATAGGAACAATGGACTAAATGGCCATACTATTTGGGGAACCTAACATAAGAACCTTTTTATATTTGGAATATAATAGCTTCTTAGACATATTAATCTAGACTTCATCTTTTACACAGCATTTCTCATACAAGCTACATTTTATTGACGAGTTAAAAATGGTTTTGCACATAATCCTCTTTGATTTTAGATGAACAGACATTCTCATTTTCTAAAATAGTGGTTCTGAATGAGGGTGTTTTGTCCCGCAGTACACATTAGACAATGTCTAGAGACATTTTTGGTCGCCACACTGCACATGGGTGTGGGGCTGCTAATAGTATGTAGCAGATAGAGACCACGGAAGCTGCTAAATATCCTACATGCAAAGCACCCCCACCCTTCACGAAGTGCAAAATGTTAATAGTGTCCAGACAGAGAAATTCTGGTCTAGGAGTTAAAGGGCTGTAATGGTGCAATTATTTTGGTAATATGTTAGCTCAGATATGGAAATGTCTAACCCTGTGGATTTAGTATCATTATAATTAATTATGTGAAATATGCCATTCACATATCTGAACTAATCTGATAATAAGGTGAGGATTGCGTTTGTACATGCTTGACGTGTTTGCGAGTGGCCATTATCACTATACTTATCACTGTGTATTTACTCCACTGCGGCTACATTGAATTGGATTTCTTACGCATAATGCCCACTTGAAGTAAGTTGTATTTTGATGTATTTCAACTTACCACATCACTGATAAACAGTAAAATGATTATACTATATGTGAAAATAGTCACAGTAATCAAATTATATTTTAATTTTGGCATTCAATAATATGTAAACAAACATATTATGTTTTAAATGCACCAGCATATCTGTATATGGGTTCTGTGTACTTTTTTAGTCTAAATCTTCTAGATTCTGGTAGTTTTTTTTTTTTTTAGAAAAACTATTTTATCTGAAGGAAAAAAAGTCTGTGGATTTATGTTTAATTTTCTTTCCAGATACTTAAAATGTTGTCTTAAGCAGACAATTTTAGAAATCAAAACATTATCAGAAACAAGTTTTCAAGACATATGGGAACATTAATAATACTTAATGCTAATTAAAATTGTCTATTATGATGGGATATAAATTTATCATGCCCTATGAAGCAGGAGTAGAAAATGACAAAATTGGGATACTGCAATGTTTCGTTTTAATATGGCCTGGTGGGTATATGAGTAGCATAGACACAGACATTTACCCACACATACAGTTTTATTTGAAGAGCACATTTTTAACCTGTTTGTTGACTTATTTTTATGTGAGCTTAGAACAGGTACAGTGGAAGAATTGGAAGATTTAAAATGGAAAAGCCTTGGTTAATGGGGAATGCCCTTGAATGCAGGACAAGTCATCCAGGGCCTGGGTAAAGAGATTATTCTTGGACAACAGACATGCAACTAAAAATGCTAAGAAGAAAGGAAGAAGTCAAGGAAAGATGGGCCTAAAATGAACGTTGTATGTAAGGAAGCTTTTCAGATGCCATATTTTTTTCCTCCCTCTTTAAGGTATAAGTTTGCTGAGAGGAAAAGGAGTAAGGATTGTATAAGGTGTGAAGATATGTGACGTTTCAGAGTAGCAATTTACAGCAGTGGAAACAGCTGTAGGCATTAAGTGATAGTCTAAAGAGTTCAGCTAAATAGTACCAATCTACATCGTCGGCAGATACTTTGATATTTCTCTTCTAAAAGAGTTAAAGACCTTTATTAAATATTTCCTTTCGAAGTGTTCTTGAACATAGTCTAAGTGTCATTTAAAGTTATTGCTGGGTCTTGGCTTAATTACAAGGTGACTGCTGTAAAAAATCACAGTTATAGATGCTGAACATATATTTTCTGTCATCAGGTGGTATGCTTTAGTTTGTTCCTGTTTTAATGATAATCAGATAATTTAGATTTAGATGCATTTTATACTATCAGTCGTGATAAACATTCATGATACCTTTCTTATCTAAGTTTAAGATAATAGAACTTACCACATAAAAAGTATGAAGCCCCTTCGATTGATAACCTGATTGGAAATATTTAATCAATCTGTTCAGAGATGAGTTAAACAGAAGATACTACTTATGTTTGAATCATACAGTCTATTCTTTTTGGAGGTTTTCTTATGAAATATGTACTATGACAAAATAATAGAAATCAAGTCATTTGAATGTTTTAAAATGGATTGAATGTTTTAAAATATAAACTTCTTTTAACACATAGATATGTCTTAACAGTATGCCTACTTGCCATCCTTTATCTGGGCTTGTACTGTTATTTTACTTAGTTATGTTAATCTATTAAATATTCATCATAGATTTAAAAAAATTATGTATTTACTTACAGTGTTGTGATTTTCAATCACCATAACATCACAGGAATATTACTAGTATTTCATTGTAATAATGGTTGTCAAAACTTTGTGTTTTCTATGTTGGAAAGCAGGCATAATGGAGAGGGTAGCATAGAACTGACTTTAAAACATATGGATTGTCTAGACACCTTTAACCAAGATACACCATCTCTCCTCACTTAAATGATAAAGGGAAATACCACTCATGTATTTTCTTAATATTTAGAAATGGTATAATGTAAAGTTTTAATATTAATTTGGAAGGAAAGGGGCTTTACTTTAAGTGAGGAAAATATCTTGAAAAAGAGAGGGTTTGTTTTTGTTTTTAAATATTGGCATATACATAAGTATAAACAAAGTTGAAGGATAGTGGAATATGTTTAAAATTACTTCCATCTGCAAAATGCTGATTTACAGAAATATCTCAAAGTATTTTGTAGTAGTTTTTATTTTGCTTTTTTTCCGCCTAAGTATACAGAAATCATCATCCCCATCCATAAAGTTAGAAGCATAGTATTTAAATTTTAATCACAGTAATACAATCATGAAAATGATATTTGACTGGTAAATCATAACTTATGCATACTTTCACAAATCCCAGCGAGTTATGCATTCAGCATATATTAGGCGTCTATTCAGAGCCACGTGTTAGGCACTCCGGGAACAGCAAGCTTGCCCTTTAGGACTTGACCTCATAAGGAGCTAACCCTACCGATATCTTCATCTCAGACTTGTAGTCTCAAGAACTTTGAGATAAATTTCTGTTGTTTTAGCCGCCTAGTTTGTGGTACTTTGTAATGTTAGCCCTAGCAAACGAATGCACCAACTACTAAGTGAGTGTTTTTGAAAGACAAACATGTGTTGCTGGTTTTTAATTTTATACTGATAAAGAGGTCAGTTACACCTCATATCTGTGGTTGAAAATAATCATACAATGTAATCATTTTCAGAAAAATTAATACGTTTATCGCATTTAAAAACATTGCATCATATACAGAGAAAGGTGATCATAACTCATACACAGATAAAGTAATTGAAATACTTGATTTTGGTTCTCAAATATAAAGCATTTACATTCCATGTATCTTTGCAGTGTTAGTGTTATGTTGTATCATAATGCAATTCATGCTGGATAAAAATTCTTCTAAAAGAGAAAACATTAACACAAAACAAAAGATCTGAGTAGTTTTCTCGTTTTCTGCTAGTACAAAGTCCATCTTGCTTTACCTTCTTTTTTCCACCTACTGCTGGCAAAACCAGTTCTGCAGCATAGGTAAATAGCCCTGAAATCTCTTTGAATCCTTCCTGAATCTTACACTGGTCCCTCAAGTTATAGCACTATTTATCTTTACATTCTTTTTTTTTTTGAGCCAGAGTTTCACTCTGTCACCCAGGCTGGAGTGGCGACCAGGGCTCATTGTAACCTGTCTCCTGGGTTCAAGTGATTCTCCTGCCTCTTAGCCTCCAGAGTTGTTGAGACTACACGAGTGCGCCACCAAGCCTGGCTGATTTTTGTATTTTTAGTAGAGATGGGGTTTCATCATGTTGGCCAGGCTGGTCTCGAACTCCTGGCCTCAAGTGATCTGCCCACCTTAGCCTCCCAAAGTATTGGGATTACAGACGTGAGTCACCGGGCCTGGACACATTACATTCTTAATGCCAAATGAAATGTATAATTGGGAAGATTAAAAATGAATATCGAAAGTGTCAAAAGAAAAAAATAAAATTTCTCGTCATTAAAATCCTTATCTTAGTATGTGTGTGGTACTTTTGAAAGAAAAGGAAACAAGCAAAAATAAAGAAACATAAAACAAAAATCAAAATGAATAAATTGAATATTTTAATACCCTAATATCAGTACTTTCTTTGGCATTTATTACTGGTATACATTACAATTATTATATACTTGGTTTTTTTCTGTGTGTGTATTAAGAGCTTATGTATGAGGCATATTACTTTTTTTCTTTTTTTTTTTTTTGTTTTCAGACAGATTCTCGCTCTGTTGCCCAGGCTGGAGTGCAGTGGCGTGATCTCGGCTCACTGCAAGCTCTGCCTCCCGGGTTCAAGTGATTCTGCCTCAGCCTCCCGAGTAGCTGGGACTACAGGCGCACACCACCACCCCCAGCTAATTTTTGTATTTGGTTTTTAGTAGAAATGGGGTTTCATCATGTTGGCCAGGATGGTCTCAATCTCTTGATCTCATGATTCTCCCGTATTAGGCATATTACTAAGCTCTGGGGTAAAATGTTAGCAAACTTTATAAAGTTTCTTATGTCAATAGCGTTTCTGTTCTGGCCATGGGCATGTGATATTTGCACACATACTGATTTCTTGGTAACAGCCAATGAGAAAGCAAAGTTAAATTGACTTTGGACATCCAGGAAGTGACTTGTTGTCTCAGACCTGAGGGATACTAGGAGATTCTTGCCAAAGAATTAGAGGGATACAGATCTGATAGAAGGAGCAGGGTGTGTGAAGGCCCTGAGCTGTGAGATTTTAGTGCATGTTGGAAACAAAATTAGGTCAATGTGGCTACAGCATTGAATGTGGAGGCTATGAGGCTGGAGATATCGGTGACAACAAGGTTCCACAAGCCACTGAGGGCGTGCTAAGAATTGTGACTTCAGTCCAAGTACAAAACCCTATAACTAATTTAGGGTATAATAAAAGGAGACTCAGTCTAGCTATCTTAAAGAACAACGTTAATGTTTATTCTGGTATTGATAAAAAGGACTGGCCTAGAACTTCTATGGAATGTGCTGGGCAGAAAGCTTCTTTAAATATCTTGGCTCCAAAGTTTCTCAATCACAGAACTCATTAAGAATTGTACTATATTGTATTATTGATGTCTTACTGAGGTCCCCCTGTTATGGTTTCTGTCATTTATTGTCTTTTCTCCACTGAAAGCATTGTCTGCCACCTGCAAGTGGTCACCAGCTAGGTTAGTCATTCTAGGAATTGCTGTGGGAACAAGTGTTCTCTTGCCCCCCAGTGATCATCACTCTGAGATGTGTCATTTTTTAAAATCACTTTGACGTTTTCAGTAGAAATTCATATGGACAGTTTTTCGTAATAAAATCCTGAATCAAGCTACAGAAAACTGAGAAACAGTAATCTCAAGGCCTCAGGAAATGAGTTTTAGCTTATTATGACTGTTTACTTTTGGGACTGCTACTATATTTTTCAGTATGTAAACCTAGATGTCAAATGAGATAACACCTTGATCAAGGGCGACCTGATTACTCTGTGCTCACTTCTTTTCTAAGGTTAAGAGTCTCACTTCCAAGTGTGGGAGCGGTGGCTCACACCTGTAATCCCAGCACTGTGGGAGCCTGAGGCAGGTGGATCACCTGAGGTCAGGAGTTTGAGAGCAGTCTGACCAACATGGTGAAACCCCGTCTGTACTAAAAATACAAAAATTAGCCAGGCATGGTGGTGCACGCCTATAACCCCAGCGATTCAGGAGGCTGAGGCAGGAGAATAGCTTGAACCGGGGAGGCGGAGGTTGCAGTGAGCCGAGATCACACCACTGCACTCCATCCTGTGTGACAGAGTGAGACTCTGTCTCAAAAAAAAAAAAAAAAAATCTTAATTTCGAATAAGAGAAAATTGTAGAAGTTGTAAACCAATACTACTCCCTTCCTTTAATTCCATTGAACAAAAAATTATATTAAAACCCCAAGACATGTGGGTCTTTTTTTTCCCCACTTGATTACATGAGTCTTAAACTTTATTGCTTTTACTTATATCTGATCTGTGGATAACAAAAACTGCCTATTACAACGACAAAAATAAAAATAGCAAACACTTTACACAGCCCACAGTCAGTCTAAGCATCATAAACTGTAAGTGATATGGCACTGCGTGAATACTTCTTATTCTCCTCATTTTTGAATAGGTGGGTCTTCTTTACATTGTGTTTCTAATCATGTAAGTATCTCATTATTAAAAATGATGGCTTGAAAAATTATTCTATAATCAATATACTGCAGGGTTTCTGGAGCCCCAATTCATTGAGGATGGCTATTACAAGATAAATTCAATATTCACTGTTTAAAATTCGTTGAGTTCTAATTATATTCAAGGTCATGGAAGGTGCTGCATTATTTTGATGGGAGTGTGTACTGTGATTAATATATTTATTCTTAGCCATTTACAAAATGGTTTATATGTAAGAATTTTATGTCAATAAATTTCAGCAAATTAGACAAAGGAGTGTTCTATTTCAATTCAAAGATAATTTTAATTCACTAACTCTTAGCTAGATTAATGATCCTAGTAAAAATTAAGCACTCCCCAATGCATGGTATGTGTACCAGATGACCTCATTAACTAGGTATATGGAGAACAGATGCCTCTATGACCTGTCTGCAGATTTACTGAGCAGGGAGTGTCCTTGTTAAGTACCCCTATGATCAGTGAATGAATTTCAAATTAGAGACACAAGGACGATACTTCCTCATGGGATATTCTATGTCATTTGGATATTTCTCTGTTCAGTTCTCTCTGCAGTTTGGTAGAATTTGAAATGTAAAAGAGATTCATCTTTTGCTGATGAATTTATCATTTTCTTACAAATCAATAGATGCCTGATTTTATGGTCAGAGTTTAGCCTTCGGATACAGTTTTTCATTAGCAAACCCCTGCTTTGCCAGACAATGGAGATGGGTGTTTTAAGTTAATTTTTGTATATTAGCACATTTAAAAATGACACCTGATTTGATTTGAATTATTCCATGTATAGAATGTATGACTCTAAGTGCAGTTTTTTATAACATACACACACCAGATATATACATCTTTAAAGTACTTAATTCAAACCATGATTGTTTTCCTGTTGCTTCTGCTATTGTTATTGGCATTATAGGACACAGCTAAAAAACGATGTAGCTGTGAAAACACTGCTTGATCTTCTGACGTGCTACCATTAATGCCTCATGCACAAGAAAGTTCAATATAAGTATAAAGTAAAATTGTAAAATTCATTTTCTAATGCTGTATTTTAGGTCGTTGGCTTTTTTTGTTGTTCCATCTTTTACTTTAAAATCCAAAGGAAATTTAGAATGATTTTGGAACCAGATTTACATTTGAAAAATATTATAAATAGATTCACATTTAAGCCGATAGCAAGCTAAAATTTGTTTTAAAGTGTTTAATGTATCCAAAGCATTATTAGATGGTTTGAAGTCAGTTTTCTTAATGTTTCTATGGAAATATTGAATTACTGTGTTATTGATAGGAAGTGATCATTTGATCTTAGCAATGGAGGAAACTACAGTATAACTGTAGCATGTGTTAGAGACGCTCATTCCATTGGGGATGTTACCTTAATGTTAGCTAAATGTTATGTTGCTACTGGAAATCATTAAAAATATGTGCATCTATTTAAGTAGGTTTATGCAGATATGGAGTATAAATATTAAGAAAGTAGCTGTATGCATAAACAACTTAAAAATTATTTCTAATATACTTAAATTTATGTTAAAAATACATATATTATTATACAATTATATTTAAATATGACAAGATTTATTACATAGCAAATTTGAAGGCAAAACTTAATTGTTTGATGTAATGATCTATCTTTAAAGCTGGCCTGAGAGGAAGAATATTACTTCAATTAAAAATGTGTTACTAAAAAGTGCTCTTTTCTAGAAAAAATAAACTTGGAATTGTGTACCATGTTTGTAATAAAACATGAGAACTATGTTAATGAATATTACAAGTATAAATTTTACAATATGCTACTGGCATATATAGACAAATAATGGAGTATTGATCTTAAAATATGGGCTATCTCTTTTATATAGGAATCATGAATTTCCATATGAATGAGCATTTTCCAACATTTCACTCAGTTCTTCTCAATATGTATTGAAAACTTTGGGATAATTCACACTCTGATATTATGCAATACATTCTATATTCTTTCTTGCATAATCCTATTTTTCACAGACCCCTCTTTAAACACTGGTAAGACCTTTGTATAAATCTAACATAATTATTCTACTTATATTAATTACATACAATTATTTTAAATTCCTATGAAGAAAGACAAAAGTAGACTTGCATAAATTATTCTAAGAACATGAGAGAAAAAATAAAGTGGCAGGGCCAGATCTATTTCTCTGTTGATAAAAATAGAATCAGTATATATTTTGTTTGCTTATAGTTGTATAATCAAAGGAATTATGGATATAGCCCCTTGACCCTTTTATGTGGGTTATAATAGAGATGAATGGTGTATATTGGGGCAGAGGAATTGGGTCAGGATACATAAAACAAAAATGAATTTCTTGTCTTCTTGTCTTCAAAGAAGTGTTATATTTGTAAAGCTCAGTTTCTTGATGAAAGAAATAACTTTCTGATTGAGTAACTTGGTTTTCATGTACGTAAGGTGTTCATTTAACTTTTTGTGAAAGACATACATAACCAAATAAAGACAAATTATTTATGTACTGCCAAAATAAAAACTTTTTTTTTTTTTTTTTGAGATGGAGTCAAGCTCTGTCGCCCAGGCTGGAGTGCAGTGGCCGGATCTCAGCTCACTGCAAGCTCCGCCTCCTGGGTTCACGCCATTCTCCTGCCTCAGCCTCCCGAGTAGCTGGGACTACAGGCGCCTGCCACCTCGCCCAGCTAGTTTTTTGTATTTTTTAAAATAGAGACAGGGTTTCACCGTGTTCCCCCAGGATGGTCTCGATCTCCTGACCTCGTGATCCACCCGTCTCGGCCTCCCAAAGTGCTGGGATTACGGGCTTGAGCCACCGCGCCTGGCCAATAAAAACTTTTTTCTTTTTTTTTGAGATGGAGTCTCACTCTGTCTCCCGGGATGGAGTGCAGTGGCACGATCTCGGCTCACTGCAAGCTCCACCTCCCAGACTCAAGCGATTCTCCTGCCTCAGCCTCCAGAGTTGCTGGGATTATAGGCACCCACCACCACACCCCGCTAATTTTTTCTAGTTTTAGTACAGACGGGGCTTCACCATGTTGGCCAGGCTGGTCTCGAACCCCTGACCACCCGCCTTGGCCTCCCTAAGTGCTGGGATTACATGTCTGGGCCACCACGCAACAGTGTCCTGTGGTAGTCATGGTATTGCTTCTTTTTTGTTTGTTTGTTTTCTTGAGACGGAGTCTAGTTCTGTCACCCAGACTGGAGTGCAGTGGCGCAGTCTCAGCTCACTGCATTCTTCACCTCCCAGGTTCACGTGATTCTCCTGCCCCAGCCGCCTGAGTAACTGGGATTACAGGCGTGTGCCACCACACCCAGCTAATTTTTATATTTTTGGAGAGACGGGGTTTCACCATGTTGGTCAGGCTGGTCTCAAATTTCTGACCTCATGATCCACCCACCTCGGCCTCCCAAGGTACTGCATTTTTATGCAATGACCAATGACTTACTGTTATTACCCTCCTTTTTTGTATTATCTGGGTAATGGGTGCTTCACAGTTTTTCCAAGTTGTTAATATTCCAGTTTGTGAAGTCATTTCATATATATCTGAAATTTTCTTTTTTTTTTTTTTTTTTTTTTTTTTTTTTTTTTTTGAGACGGAGTCTCGCGCTGTCGCCCGGGCTGGAGTGCAGTGGCCGGATCTCAGCTCACTGCAAGCTCCGCCTCCCGGGTTTGCGCCATTCTCCTGCCTCAGCCTCCCGAGTAGCTGGGACTACAGGCGCCCGCCACCTCACCCGGCTAGTTTTTTTTTGTATTTTTTAGTAGAGACGGTGTTTCACTGTGTTAGCCAGGATGGTCTCGATCTCCTGACCTCATGATCCGCCCGTCTCGGCCTCCCAAAGTGCTGGGATTACAGGCTTGAGCCACCGCGCCCGGCCATATCTGAAATTTTCATACCACCTATCATTGCTTTTTTTCACTACTAGTTCAACCTTGTAGTTCATGATAAAATGTAAAAGTACTGTCATATTTCCGTGGCCAAATGCTTTCCTGGAATCACTCTGCTGAGTTGATACTTTGTAATTTCCAAAGGGATGCAATTTCATGTGACTTTCAAAACTGATTTTATCTGATAATATACTCTAGATAAATTGCATATGATTAAAATTCAATTGTAATTATATTCACTATGGAGAATATTCAGAAACTCATGGAAACTCTGGAGAGTTTTTCATACATTGTGTGTTATGTCCCCGTGTAAAAATTTGATTGAAGCTAGTTGAATTCACTAATTCTTAAATCTAAGAAGAAATGTGGGTGATTTATTAGTATGTACTTAATACTGATGTGTCTTTCATTGTGTATGTCAGTTCGTTTTCTAGGAGCAGAGAGAATGTAAATTATATAGGAACAGTATTTTTATTTAACCTTTAAAATTACAGAAAAGACCTTTTAGGTTAAAAATGCATTAGCTATCAACATAATCTCCTTCCTTAACTTGACTGTTTTCCGAGAGTAGTAATTGCAAACCAAAAAGAGGTTTAATTCTCTTTCCGATAGCACAGAAAATGTTTTCTTTCATAGCCTAGCCATAGTGTAGTAATACGTCTTTGCCACAGGTAAGTTCTAATACCTGGTGATGATTCCCGTACTGTGTACCCACTCTAACACTTTTTGACCTACCCTTCCTTTAAAAGATGTTTTGAGGAATTCCAGAAATAAAATGTATGACCCAAATTATGGGGCTAGGTTAATACCATGATGCCTGTACTTTTGAAGGCAGGGAAGTGGTAAGTGGTAAAATGAGACATTTCCTAGGGGTAGGGGTACAAAGCTAAAAAAGAAGGAAATACAGATTGAATTTTAGATTTCTTATTTCCAGCCCCTCTTGAAGTCTACCTGGAATATTTTCCAATCTTTAAGCATTCAACTGCAGTGAAATATCCTCTGGGGACCTTCTGTGACATCCCAAGACAGAGTTCATCACCCTTTTTTAATAGTGTCCTGTACTTTTCTTATCTTTCTATTGTTGCTTTTAAAACATATTTTCTTGCAATTACCTTCACATACACAGCGAACACCGGCAATTTAATGTGTGTGTGTGCATGTGTATGCATGCATGCTAAATAAGTTCCTTGCATGCTAAAAAATATTTCAACCTACAAAATAAATAGTAATGTCATTGCCTGGTTCATGAAAATTTGGTGATAATAGATTTCACAGAACCTGGAGAAACTTTTAAAAATCAAGCTCCAGACATATGACTATGGAGGCCAAAATATCAAACAATAAAACAAAAAATGAACAACCCATTTATAAAAGTACACACACCTATGTAATCTGATGTATGTACATAGTGTGTATGTGTGTGTGTATATATATCTCTCTCTCATCTAATATGTAAATATGTTATCAATTTATGGAAAATCATGGCACAAATAGAAGACAGAAAAAATAAATCATTAAATGACAATACAAAAAGTCTTTCCCTGTCAAAATGCTGTATAATTAGATGGATGCATTAATATAAAAAACAAAAACTAATGAATAGGGAGTAATCAGCAGTGATAAAAGGGTAGACAGAGGGCAGTGGAATTGAAGAGAGGAAGAGGAGGGTGAAATGAGGGCAAGAAAGTGAGGAAAACGTGATTATTTATTTACAGTGAGTAGTTGGAGGCTGAAAAGAGAAGTTGCACCAAGTTTGGGTCTAACATGTTGTGGTAATAACTGTGGTCTTCATGTTATAGGTGAAGAAACCATTGACTATTTTTAAATAGGGAGATTGGGTGGTCAGTGTAGAGTTGCTGGGTGAGTGGAATGCATAAATGTGCCTGAGTAACTAAAGATGGCAAGAATTATGCATATTCCAATAACCTTTCCCACCTCTGTTGATGAATTGGTAGTAACCTACATCCTGTTGGTAAGTAATGAGTCTAGCTAGGAACGGGCTATCCAATAAATAAATATTGTGAGAGGACAATGAAAAGTAGTTAGATATTAAATTTGAAGAACACTTAGTAATTTGAAATGTCTCCAATGGGTTTGGAAAATTGGTAGGATGACAGTCTCATTAAACAGTAAGAAAAGAAGGCAAATGGGAAATAAAGTTTTGAGTACATTTCTAAACTTAGTGAAATAAATTGAGGGTTATTAAAGAGGAAATTTGAGCCAGCTGATTTCAAACACATAATCAGAGCTTCTGAGCAGTCACAAAATGAGATAAAGGTTTCAGCGTTTTCACAAAAAACTGATACACGAATTCATGTGAGTAAATGAGATCTTCAAGAAAGAGAATGTAAAGATTAAAGAACTTAAGGCATGTTGTTCAACCTTCGGAAACAGACATTTGAGAGGAAAGGAAAGAACATGAGGAATGAAAGGAACAAATGAGAAAGATGTGCCTGCTATCAATTTAGAGTCAATGAAGCAAATTGGTAAAAATTGGTGAATTGTATGGGGTTATTGATGACCCAAACTCTCAACTTCCTTGGAAATTGGGAATTTTTCTAAATAAAATGT
Source organism: Macaca thibetana thibetana (assembly GCF_024542745.1). NCBI lineage: Eukaryota > Metazoa > Chordata > Mammalia > Primates > Cercopithecidae > Macaca > Macaca thibetana. The sequence continues at coordinate 176,171,529 of NC_065580.1, read as the reverse complement.
TCTGGGAGATGGTAAAACAGATGTGGAGAAAGCAAGTCCAGAGTGCAGAGCCCAGGCTAAAAAAAAAAGCATTTGATTTTGTGTTTGAGAAGAGAGCACTTGATATTTAAGATTTTCTTGTCTTTGAAGTGAAGTTGTGGGCATTGAATTGAAAAGGGTTCATGCAGCTATGGGATTGAAATATAGAATTAGAAGTTATTGAAAAATAGAAATTGAAAAATAGAGTTAGAAGTGAAAATAATTTATCACCATCCGTCATTATATTAACTTGTTTTAGTATTTTTTTCCTCTGGTTTTTCAAAAAGTTGTGGAAATTGACAGTATAATTATTCTAAGGTGGAATAATTAAAATGGCATTTTAATAAGCTGTGGAAAATGTTTCAATACCTGTGGAAAAATGGGAAATGGAAAAAAGATTCAGTAAATGTTAGCTACATAATAAAGTGTATACCGCCCAATTATTTGTCTGTTTTTTTTTTTTTTTTTTTTTTTTTGAGGTGGAGTCTCGCTCTGTCGCCCAGGCTGGAGTGCAGTGGTGCGATCTCTGCTCACTGCAAGCTCCGCCTCCCGGGTTCACACCATTCTCCTGCCTCAGCCTCCTGAGTAGCTGGGACTACAGGCGCCGCCACCTCGCCCGGCTAATTTTTTGTATTTTTAGTAGAGATGGGTTTTCACCATGTTAGCCAGAATGGTCTCGATCTCCTGACCTTGTGGTTCTCCCACCTTGGCCTCCCAAAGTGCTGGGATTACAGGCGTGAGCCACAGTGCCTGGCCTATTTGTCATATTTCGGAGGGTAGCAAATATAACATGTTTAAATGGAAATGGAATTATCAGAAACCACATAACCCATGTCGGCTTCTTTCTCAGTAATATATTGTAAGGAAACAGTGGCCATGTACACACTGGCTGCTCTAAAGTGTTTCTCTTACATCAAAAATTAGCTAAGATCTCATGGACAAATCTAAGATCTTCATTTAAGAAATACTTATAGAAAACATACAAAATTTCAAAAGTTAAAATCAAACTATTATAACATAGAGGAATGGCAGGAAAAGTGTTCAGTGGCATTGTATGATAATGTAAAATATCATTAAAAAGTTTTATGGAGGACCAGATAAATAAATTAGACTTTTTGCTGGTAGGAATATTACCATCTACAAAGGGAAATGGATCTGAAAATGTTTCGTTGAAACTTTCAAACATGGAAATTCTGTTTGTAGTACTAAAGGAATACAAACTTGTTGAGTGCCCTTTATTAGTGTAAGTTGCCTAAAATTTACTGCTGCCCTATTTATTTCAGTATTCTGACCTCTATTTAATTTTAATAAATATATATTTATAATTTTTTAAAGATTTATTTATAACTTTTTCCTGTGGTAAAATATACATAATATACAATTATCATTTAGGCATTTTTAAATGTGTAGTTCAGTGGCAGTGAGTGTATTCACAGTGTTGTGTGACCATCCCACCATCCATCTCCAGAACTTTTTCAACTTCTCAGACTGAAACTTCATGCCCATTAACAATGACTTTCAGTTCTCTCCTCCCTCCAGTCCCTGACTATCTCCAGTGTACTTTTTGTCTCTCTGAATTTCACTACTCTGTGTACTTCATGTAAGTGGAATAATGCAGTATTTGTTTTTTGTGATCAGATTATTTCACTTAGCCTAATTACTTGAAGGTTTGTTCATATTGCAGCACGTGTCAAATTTTATTTACTTTTTAAGGCTGAATTATATTCCATTGTATGCATATGTCACATTTTGTTTGTCCATTCATCTCTTGATGGACGCATTTATAAATGCTGTTCACCAAGACTCTTCTAAAATTCCATAAAATTTTTAGTTCTACCAGTGAAACACTGTAATTGTTAAGATTTTCTGGTAATTAAGTTTTATAGTTGATAGTATACGATTATTAATCTATGTCTGAAAAAGAGTTGCAAATAGAAGATACAGATCACAATATTTAATCAAGTGTTTTTTTTTCAGCATATTACTTGGAGATGGCCATTTATAAAGTCATAGTATGACTCTAAAGCTTAAACCTCACTGACAATACATTGCGTCATGTGTTATATCTAATGTATTATGCCTCACTCAGAACACATTCAGCGCTCCTGCAAAATTTCAGTGAACAGTGAATTTCTCTAAGACCTTGCACATGCTGTGACATGTACAACAGAGGAGCTGTGTCTCTTATTTTCACTGTACCTTTAATATGCCTCAGAGTAATGAAGTAATTAGTATCTGGAAGATGAAGCCCACTCCATACAACCACATTGTCCAACCCAGTTTTAGAAACAGGCATTCAGCAATTCGCTTACAACTCTGGCATAATAGAGTGGTCACCAACTGGGTGACTTTCCCCTAGCTTGTCAAGTGCAGGCATTTACAGGTCACATAACATGAGCAGAAATTCTAATATATGCTCGTTTCCAGTCCTTATAACCACAATATATGTTAGGCAGGTTTATCGTCCATATTTTACAGAAGACGAACCTGAGACTCTGATTGAGGATTTGAAGTGACTAGTAGAGGGTCAAAAACTTTTTTTCAGAGCCAGGAAAACAATGAAGACCTTCTGATTCCCTCCCTTAGCTCTTTCTACAATACCGTGCTCTTACTAGTTTCTACTGTTATATTGTTTTTATTACAAGTTTGTTTGCTTAACATTCATTTGATATAATTACACATCCATAATTGTGTCATAAAATTGTCACTATGAAAATCACATTTAATATCTTATCTCTTTAGAAAAATTTCAAAGTATGCTATATTTCTGTCCATCATATAGCAGAAAGAAATGTAATTGAATATCAACTTAATATTAGAAAATTATGATGTATAATATAATTTAAACTACTTTGATGAATGTAAAATAAATTTTACATTTATTTTACATGAATTACATTTATTTTACATTAATTTACATTTATTTATTAGCATTTATTTATTACATTTATTACACTTATTACATTTCTTATTACATTTATTTTTTAACATTTAATTTATTTTACTTTTGTTTATTAATTTACATTTATTTTACATTAATTACATTTATTTTACATAAATTTGATAAAATGAATTTGTGTGATACATTTTAAGTGTAAAGACACCATGAAGATTTACTTTCCTATTCAGGATCAGGTGGAAAGGGATCTCCTCTAACCTAATCTTAGACCCCATGTCAATGTGCTGGACTCGTCTAGATGGACCAGGAACTGAATTTCATTATGGGAGTCGGGTTTGGCAGGTGGAGAAGGTAAGAAGCACTGTTTCGCTTCTACAGAATCTAGAGCCATCCCTGCGATTAGATGGGTCAAGCTAACACTCATTCTTTCTTGCTTCCTCTGTCTTTTCTTCTTGTCCATTCTGATTTTAATTAAATCAAATTAGAGAGATTTTTGGTGACACAATCGATGCAGGGAAACTATGAAGGTCATGTCGCTGTTGATGATGGTGGTGATAGTTTTATGTGTGTGAAACTCTTCATCATTCTGCAAAAACACATGCACATGTATGTTTACTGCAGCACTGTTCACAATAGCAAAGACTTGGAACCAACCCAAATGCCCATCAATGATAGACTAGATAAAGAAAGTGTGGTACATACACACCATGGAATACTATGGAAAAAAGATGAGTTCCTGTCCTTCATAGAAACATGGATGAAGCTGGAAACCATCATTCTCAGCAAACTAACACACGGAGAGAAAACCAAACACCGCATGTTCTCATTCATAAGTGGGAGTTGAACAATGAGGACACAGGGAGGAGAATGTCACACACTGGGGCCTGTTGGTGGGTGTGGGGCTATGGGAGGGATAACATTAGGAGAAATACCTAATGTAGATGATGGGTTGACAGACACAGCAAACCACCATGATACGTGTATACCTCTGTAAGAAACCTGCATGTTCTGTACATGTAATCCAGAATTGAAAGTATAATTTTAAAAAAAGGAAAAAAAAAACCTAGTTAATTTTCTTATATTGATACTGTCCTGCAACGATGCTGATTTGATGTATGAATGCTGTCTGTGATGAAGATACTCATCTTTTTTTAAGTATGTATGTTTTTAAATTTTTCTTGGCTTCAGTGCAACATTGAGTAGAAATGGTGAGGGCAGATGTATTTGCCTTATTCTTTATCCCAGAGGAAAGTGTTCAGTATTTCACCATTCATTAGGTTGTGAGCTGTAGAGTTTTCGCAGATACCTTTTATTAAATTGAGGAAATTTCCTTTTATTCCCGGTTTGCAAAAAAAATCTACGGGTTTTATTGTTTTATCATGTTTTGTTTTATTTTATCATAAATGGGTATTGAATTTTATCAAGTACATTTATTTCCTGGGTATGTTGAAATAAACATATAGTTTTTCCCCTTTAAGAAAAATAAATAAATAGAAATCTTCATGTTTAAAATGATGTAGCTTAAGAATATGATTGGCCAGGTGCGGTGGCACATGCCTGTAATCCCAGCACTTTGGGAAGCTGAGGCGGGTGGATCACCTGAAGTCAGGAGTTGAAGAGCAGTTTGGCCAACATAGTGAAACCCTGTCTCAACTAAAAATAGAAAAATTAGCCAGGCGTGGTGGCACCCGCCTGTAATCCCAGCTACTCAGGAGGCTGAGGTTGGAGAATCCTTTGCACCCAAGAGGCAGAGGTTGCAGTGAGGCGAGATCATGCCACTGCACTCCAGCCTGAGCGACAGAGTTCTCCATCTCAAAAAAAAAAAAAAAAAAAAAAAAAAAAAAGAATATGATCATAAAAATCAACATTTTCAAAGTAAGTTCAATAAAAGTATAATTTATATTACAAGGGAAATGAGCTGAAAACTTTCTTCTCTAGTACTTTTATGAGATTTGTTTAAGCTGACTGTGCATTTAATGCAGCACATAATGAAACTCCATCCCTTATAATTTACCAAAAAATAAACTTAAACAAAAAGCATATTCTTCAGTTTCTGTTGTGATCTCTTTGAATGCTTTGCTAAGTAATTATTTTGGCCTTATACTTGCAAAAATTTGTTAGAAAATTAGAGCCATTTACTTTTTTTTACTAGGTTCTTTTGTGCATATTTTGCTTTGTCTGGTTTCCCCTTTTAAAGATCTTTATAGTTCTGTCAGTTAAGTTTGAAACATGCCATTCTCTCTTCCATCCTTTGTTTTTTCTCTCATCATCATTTGTTTTAAAACTGGGTCAGTCTACTTTGATCTCATTTTTCTTATTTTCTAACAGTTGTAGATTCCAAAATAAAGAATCCTCCTGATATCAGTGGTACATATAATTCACAAAGTTTAGTTTTTAGCATACTCACAACTAAGTGTATGAAGATATAAAACTGTACAGTTTTGTAATTGGCTTTGTTTTTTAGTGCTCAGTGAAAATAACATTTTTGGCTCTAGCTGGTCTTTTATGTTGGAGCAAAATGGGAAGAATCCAATAAGCCGTTTATGTACACAGCTTCTTTCTCAGTTTTCTTCTTTCATTGAGCCAGGAAGGGTAGTAGAATTGGAGGGCTGTCCTTTGCAGAATGAGTACATTGACATAGATTCTGAGGTGACTGCAACCTTGGCCCAATTGTTGAGGCTGATTTCTTTCCATGATCAGAGTTTGGTCATAAGAGAAAAAGAGGCAGTGTGTGGAGTGGAGAGGTCAGAAAAGTGAGATTTTGAATCATTTTCTACCACATGTATCGTCTGTGATCTTGAGCAAGTTACTCAACTTCTCTTGTTCTTAGATTTTTATTAAGGAAACTTTTCCTGTTTTTCAAGAAAACTTATGGCAACATATTTTAGATGAAGTGCCTGTTATAGATTATTTATTCTGTAATATGCAACTGATATGGTGATTATTTGATGTAAATTACGTGTGGCTTTGGAATTCACATTTTACTTCAACCCAGTATCTTCACATTAAATGATTTTAGCCTAAAAGAGAAAACATTTTGCCTTCTGTTATAACTTCATTTTAATGTTTATTGGTAGGATAGATCCTTGATAAACTTTGAAGGATAATTGAAGGATTATTGAGAAAGAAGCATCTACTGGTCATTGTACAGAAATTAAAACAATAGACCTCTGCTACTCCATCTGTTTCTTGATTTCAGATTAATGAGGCCCATGGTGTAACATTTTGTAGATGAGAATGCGCATATGTAACAAATTTTATATGCTCTAAAAAACCAGGACCTTTGCTTTCATGTTAGCAATGCAAATTTTATAAGTAAAAACAAAAGAGAAGTACAAAATAAATATTATGTTTCTCCTGGAAGAGTAAATAAAATAGTCTAAACAAATAGAGGCAGTAACTCAAAATTTTAAGATGAATTTGAAACGAACTTTCCCTGACTCCCTTAGAAACAGTTTCAGATGTATTTTAACTATTTTTAAAAATAGATTATTTATAGGTAAACCTTTTATATCACGTAAGTATATTAATCTATTGGCAGATTATTTTACACATTTACTCAAAACTCTCTCTTAGGGAAAAAATTGATATGTAACTTTTACTGGCCAAGTCTCATCTAACCTTTTTAAAATAAAGCATTGGTGAGGTGCACCAGTAAATTTTGAAGGTTACTTTATTTATAGAATCTTACAGGCAAATTTTGTTTTTTAGGTAATAGAAATAGTACCAAAATAATCTTAGTGATAGTAAAATTAAAATCAGTAAAATTCTGATGTATATTATACTGTGAATATAGTTTACTTATAAGTAAAAGATACTGTCTCACTTATAAGGGGAGTTTATTTGATTTTGTTTTATGCTAACCTGTAACAAAATAGAAGCATTTAGTATTATTACCTCTAGTTTGTTCTCAGCCATTTCTATTAGGGAAAAATATAGTGCGTTCATGTATTAGAGTGCTCAGGTATATATGTGCTTTAATCATGTAAAAATTATAATTGCTAAATAGATAAATTAGTTCATTTTATTATCTTGCCATCCTGCTTTGTGCGGATGTAGCCGAAGGTGAAGATTATTATAATATTCACAAACAATTCTTTATTTACTGGTGATGTTCCTTTGGCTGTAGAATGAAACAAAGCTTTATATTAATTCAGATGTGTAAAAAATGTCAGTTTTTTGCAAATCAAAACCACAATGCAGGCCGGGGGCGGTGGCTCAAGCCTGTAATCCCAGCACTTTGGGAGGCCGAGGCGGGCGGATCACAAGGTCAGGAGATCGAGACCACAGTGAAACCCCGTCTCTACTAAAAATACAAAAAAATTAGCCGGGCGCGGTGGCGGGCGCCTGTAGTCCCAGCTACTCAGGAGGCTGAGGCAGGAGAATGGCGGGAACCCGGGAGGCGGAGCTTGCAGTGTGCCGAGATCGCGCCACTGCACTCCAGCCTGGGCAACAGCGTGAGACTCCGTCTCAAAAAAAAAAAAAAAAAAAAAAAAAAAAAAAAAAAAAAAAAAAAAAAAAAAAAAACCACAATGCAGTACCATTGCATGCCGGTCAAAATGGCAATTGTTAAAAAGTCAAGAAACAACAGATGCTGGCGAGACTGTGGAGAAATGGGAACGCTTTTACACCGTTGGTGGGAATATAACTGAGTTCCACCATTGTGGAAGACTGTGTGGTGATTCCTCAGGCACCTAGAACCAGAAATACCATTTGACCCAGCAATCCCATTACCGGGTATATACCCAAAGGAGTATAAATCATTATATTATAGAGATACATGTTTATTGCAGCACTGTTTACAATAACAAATACATGTAACCAACCCAAATACCCATCAATGGTAGATTGGATAAAGAAAATATGGTACATATACACCATGGAATACTATGCAGCCATAAAACCGACTGAAATCATGTCTTTTGCAGGGACATGGAGGAAGCTGGAAGCTATCATCCTTAGCAAACTAACACAGGAACAAAAAACCAAACACTGCATGTTCTCACTCATAAGTGGGAGTTGAACAATGAGAACACAGGGACACAGGGAGGGGAAGAAACACAGCGGGGCCTGTTGGTGATGGGGGAGGGGACAGGAGAGCATCAGGACAAATAGCTAACATATGCAGGGCTTAAAACCTAGCTGACGGGTTGATAGGTGCAGCAAAATACCGTGGCACATGTATATCTATGTAACAAACCTGCATGTTCTGGACATGTATCCCGGAACTTAAAGTAACGTTTAAAAAAAAATTCTTTTGAATTCAGTTGCATGAGAACGTCTTACCCTGAATTCCTGTTGCATCTTAGAGATGATTTTTGCTTTTATCTTTCTTAAGAGATAATTACATTCATTCACTAAACTTTTAGTAAGACACCTCTGTGAGTGAGAAACTATGACAGAATTTGTAGAAATGTCAAAGATGAAAACACTTTTCTGACCTCAAGAATTTATATTTAGAGAGAAAATAAGACTGCATTAAAATTGTGCTAAAAGGATTTCTTATAATAAAATATTTTAAAGGGGTAAACAATGTATTACAGTACTTGGTAAGGAAATGAATATCATGTTTTCTAAATTCTGCTTTAGTGAAAATTTTCTTGCCCTTTTTTTTTTAGTCACTGCGTTCTTTTCTTATTCAGGCCATCACCATGACACTCTTGTGTCGTTGTTATAACTTCTTCCACCTCCCCTTTGTTTCTGACCCCTACACAGCTACTCTTTCCTTCACATTATCACTGGATTGTCTTCTAAAAGACTCATCTCCTTAAAAATATTGATAACTCCCCATCCCTATGACAGTAAGACTATCTTGCCAGCTTACCCTAAGAGTCTGCTCACCATCTGGGTAACACTGTGCATGTCACATTTTTCACATATTCAGTGCTATAACTGTTACCTACATGAAACATCTGTTTTCTAACTTTATCCGTTTTCTGTTCCTTGTGCTTAAAACATCCTTCACTTGCTGCTCCTGCCTGTTTAACAATCATGCTTTTATTTAAAGATGCTACTATTGAACAAAATAATGTCTATAGTTAACAATAGTGTATTATGAACTTAAAATTTTGTTCAGAGGGTAGATCTCAAGCATTCTTATACATGCAAATGAGCTTCCCAAACAAAACAAAAACAAAAAGGGCAAAGGAATCTTTTGGAGGTGGATGGACATGTTTATTGCCTTAATGGTAATGATGGTTTCATGGGTGTATGTATTTGCTCAGTCCCATCAAATTGTGTACATTAAACATGTGCAGTATTTTTGTGTAATGATTACATCACCATAAAGCTATTATAAATAAACAGATAAAATGTCCAAAAAACCCCCTAATGACATTAACATTTCACCTTTACCCCAATTAAAGACTTCCTGGCGGGGCATGGTGGCTCACACTTATAATCCCAGCTTTTTGGGAGGCCAAGGTGGGCATATCACCTGAGGTCGGGAGTTCAAGACCAGCCTGACCAACATGGAGAAACCCCGTCTCCACTAAAAATACAAAATTAGCCAGGTGTGGTGGCGCATGTCTGTAATCCCAGCTACTCGGGAGGCTGAGGCAAGAGAATCGCTTGAACCCAGGATGTGGAGGTTGTAGTGAGCTGAGATCATGACATTGCACTCCAGCCTGGGCAACAAGAGCAAAACTCTGTCAAAAAAATAAAAAAAAAGACTTCCTAAGTTGGAATTGATAAGATCATTTTAAAAAAACATTGATTCATACCCCTAACATTTATTACTCTCTAAATTATTATAGAATTATTCAGGTAAATTTCTGTTGTGACTCTCTGTTAGCTTCTGGAGCTCAAAGTGTTACTGGAGGCAGAGTCATACCGTCTGCAGCAAACCTCAGTTCTTGCCTCCTCAGAAGAAGATGTTCAACCAATGGGTATAAGGCAGAAGGAGAGATGGAGGCAAGTTTTAGAGCAGGAATGGAAGTTTATTTAAACGCTTTAGAACAGGAATGAAATGAAGTAAAATACACTTAGAAGAGGGCCATCCAGGTGACTTGAGAGATCCAGTGCAGGGTTTGACCTTTTGACTTGGAGTGTTATAAGATGGCATACTTCCCGGATGTTGCATTGCTTCTGCCCTCCTTCTTCCCTTGTGGTGAGCTGTCCGCGTGTACAGTGGCCCGCTTTGGCTTGGGAGGGGAGCATGCGCAGTGTGTTTACTAGAGTTGTACGCATGCTCACTTAGGCGTTTTTCCCTTACTGGCTGAATGCTCGTAGGAGGTCGTTTACCAGTTCAGTTCTGCCATTTTGCTTTTTAATGCACGTGCTTGAGCTCACTCCCCCAACTGCTGAGATCTTGTCGGGAAGCTGCTGAGTTTTAGGCGTTTTCTATCTATTGGGAGAGTTCTTTTCCCTGACGCCGGCTGTCACCAGTTATTGTTTTAGATAGACTGTTAACAACCACCCGACCATCACCTGATGGTTGCCTGACATTCCTGTTGTGTGTTGCGGTGGAACCATCTCCTGTCCTGCCTATTTCTGACTGGCTACCTATTGTAACAAAAGGACAATGTATTACTTATTAAGAATTCTCAACTGGGCGTGGTGGCTCACGCCTGTAATCCCAGCACTTTGAGAGGGTGAGGCAGGCGGATCACATTAGGTCAGCAATTCAAGACCAGCCTGGCCAACATGGTGAAACCCCGTCTCTACTAAACATACAAAACTTAGCCGGCCGTGGTGGCAGGCGCCTGTAATCTCAGTTGCTAGGGAGGCCGAGGCAGGAGAATTGCTTGAACTCGGGAGGCGGAGGTTGCAGTGGGCCGAGATCGTGTCACTGCAGCCTGGGCGACAGAATGAGACTCCCTCTCAAAAAAAAAGAAAAAAAAAAAAAAAAACTCTCTCATGCTTTATACCTATCAGAGCCAAAAAACAAAACACTTTATTGATTGCAGTAAGTATAGAAGTGCTGTATGCATTCAATAATTGCTCAGTAATTTCTAATTAAAAAAAAAATTGGGCCGGGCGCAGTGGCTCATGGCTGTAATCTCAGCACTTCGGGAAGCAGAGGCGGGTGGATCAGGAGTTCGAGACCAGTCTGACCAACAAAGTGAAGCCCCGTCTCTACTAAAAATACAAAAATTAGCTGGGCGTGCTGGCAGGCGCATGTAGTCCCAGCTACTTGGGAGGCTGAGACAGGAGAATTCCTTGAACCCGGTAGGCGGAGATTGCAGTGAGCGGAGATTGTGCCACTGCACTCCAGCCTGAGTGAAACTCTGTCTGGGGAAAAAAAAAAAAAAAATCTAATGCTTTATACCTATCAGAACTTTAAAAAAAAAAAAAACAACACCTTCTTGATTGCAATAAATATAGAAGTGCTGTATGCACTGAATAATTGCTTAGTAATTTCTAAATTAAAAAAAAAAAGTTTTGGTCATCTTATGACCATTGCCATAGGTGGCATTTGCCTTAAGTGTCCTGTGTCACAGACTAAATTCTCTACCACGATAATTAAATTTTGTTTTAAAAGTAGCTAGCTCAATAAAAATTAGGTTTCATTTAAATAGTCTTCTGTAAAAGTTACACTGATTATTACTACTACCTATGCTATTTTTACCACTACTATTACATCATTATATCATTGCTTCCAATACTTAAAATGTTTTATATTTGCCATGAATGTAGAGGGTAGTTTGGAGGTAACCTGAGTCTTTGATACCAACTGACGGTTTTACTGGGCTGATTTATTATGTTTATCTTTATATCATGTGTTTTTATGTATTAGAACTGCAGTTTTCTCCTCTCATCTTTTTGTTCTAGTTGTAGTGCCTGCCTTAGATTTTCACAAATTCACCATCTCTCTAAGGTATTTGAACCTTTGTACTTCTGTTTCCTCTCCCTGAGAAGCCCTTCCACTCTGCTGGACTCCTATGTAACTTTCAGAATTGAGGTCAAATATCCAAACATCCTGTGCTCTGGAAAGCTTCCTGGTTTCTCTTTTTAGAAATCTGAGTTAGAGGTCTACTGTTTGCTCCTTGAGCAGCCTTTACTTCTATCAAAGCATTTGTCAGAACAGAGTATCTCTGTAAATTTGTCTGTCTCGCTGGCTTATGCATTTTTGAGGTCAGGAAGCTCTATTATAATTAGTAATAGTAGTAGTAACAACAGCAAGAGTAATAATAATGGCAGTACAGTAGTGGTAACATTTATATTCCCAGCTTCTTAATGTTGTATATGAAACCTGGTCTATGCCTGATATTTGGATAGATGAGTGAATGAATGAATGAAGTTGTATCTTTGATATTTGGTGGTATTTATTACTCCATTTTATTATTACTTTGCTGGTAATTATTATTTCCATTTAACAGGGGAGAAAACTGAAGTTCAAATTGTTGAAACTAGTTTTTTATAGATATCCAAGCTGAACTTGGAATCTAGACCCCAACTGAGCACTGTAAGTCATCTTTATTTTTTTTTTTTGAGACAGGGTCTCACTCTGATTGCCCAGGCTGGACTGCAGTGGTGTGATCTCAGCTCACTTCAACTTCTGCCTCCTGGTGATCCTTCCATCTCAGCCTCCTGAGTAGCTGGGACTGCAGGTGCACGCCACCACACCCAGCTAATCTTTCATGTTTTTAGTAGAGATGCGGTTTCACTATGCTGCCCAGGCTGGTCTTGAACTCCTGGCCTCAAGCAATTTGCCCACCCCGTCATCCCAAATTGCTGGGATTACAGGTGCAAGCCACCACCCCCAGCCTCATCTTGTTTTAAAATTCTATTTTTTGAGGTAATTATGGATTCACAGATAACTGTGAGAAATTATGCCAAGATTTTTTAATGTACTTTGCCCAGTTTCTCCCAATGACAGCATTTTGGAAAACTGTAATGTAATATCATAACTAGAATATTGACATTGATAAATTATACCTATCTTATTTAAATTTACCCAAACTTTACTGTATTCATTTGTGTATATGTTGGGGAGGGTGGATGGTATCTTAGTCCATTAGGCCTGCTATAACAAAAACACCATAAATTGGGTGTCTTAAACAACAGAAATTTATTTCTTACAGTTCTGGAGGCTGAGAAGACCTAGATCAAAAAGCCAGCCAATTTGATGTCTGTTAAGGGCTCACTTCCTGGTTTGTAGAAGGCCATTGTTTCGCTGCATCCTTATGTGGCAGAAGGAGCCAGGAGGCTCCCTGGGCTCTCTTTTCAGAAAAGAGTGCTAATCTCATTCATGAGGGTTCTGTTTTCCTGACTTGATAACCTCCAAAGGCCCCTCCTCCTAACACCCTTACTTTGGGGTTTAGGATTTCAACATGTGGATTTTGAGGGGACACAAACATTCATGCTATAACTGATGATAAGTCCTGAACAGTTTTATTATCTGTTCAGATTCCTATTAACCACCATTGTCAAGGTACTGAATAGTTACAACATCCCAAGTATTTTTCATATTGTTCTCTTATAACCACACTCATTTCTCTCCTTCCTAACTCTTGCTTCAGTTTCTAACTCCTGGCAATTACTTATCTGCCTGTTATTTAAAAAACTTTTGTCATTTCATAAATGTTTTATAAGTGGAGTCAAACAGCAAGTATGATTTTTAAGTATGTATGATTTTTAAGTTTCTTCCAGTTTGAAATTATTGTAATCAATAATGTAATAACACATTAGAAAAGTACTTTCATTTTTGCGTGTCATACATGGATTACGAAACTGTCATATTTGGACACTTCCTCTTCATGCCATGGAGGTAGGGAATGTTATTTTTTTCCCCTCAAATCTTTTGTTTCCCAATTGTCTTGTGGGGCACTCATAATGTAATTAACATTCAATAAATATGTTTTTATATGGATGAATAATTTATAGGAGTTAAAATTATAGAGCTTTATACTTAGGGCTTATAGTAAAAATAGTACCTTTTCATATTTGAAAGTCTTGCTCACGTTAAATAAAATATAAATACAATGCTTGAATATAGGGTTTCAATAGTCACTGTGCTAGTGTGATTTTACAGGAACTAGAGAAACCACAGTTACCATCTTCAGTCAATGGGACAAATTCCTCCATTAAGACAGGATTATGAAAACCTGAAATCGAATCTCTTTATTCAAAATATACTTGATTAAGTTAAAGCCTGTACAAAAATCTTGCAAAGTTATTGTTGTTAATGTTGTTATTGTAATTAACCATTATGTGTGTCTAGTTACGGGTTTTTTTTTTTAATTATAAAGAATGGAGAGTTTCTCAATTTAACTTCCTTCAAAAAGGGAGTTTCTTGAAAAGATGCATGCACTCAGGAACCTGGTAGCAGTAAAGAGCTTAGTGCAGGGCAGCTTGCCAGATTGGGCACTCTCTTCCATCTACCCTCCTTGCCCTTTCTGTCATGGGACTTTGCCCTCTGTGCATCTGCTCTGGTTATCTCCACTGACTGGGTTCCTCAGCTTACACTGGCCTCTTATGTTTCAGTTCCAGCCATGTTGCTATCTCAGGCTCATTTTGCTTGATTTCTCCCTTGTCCAGCTGGGCTCATGAGCCAAAGGCTGCTGTTCGGTCTCTGGATGGGCTTCTTTCTCATCAAATTTTCACGACCCTTCTAGCTGTCATGGTTGGAGACATGGGGCCCTCTGATGCAGAACACTAGTGTGCCCTTTCTGCTGGGGTGTGAGTGATTACAGCTTTCTAAAGGCATGTGAAGATATCTTTACAGACTCTTCCAACAGTGAATAAAGATTAGTTTCCAGTTGTTTATTGCTATTTTCTTGAAAGTTAATATCACCTCACTGCTTTCAATCTGTGAGCAAATATTATTCAGCATATATTGTATATTAGAGAAAATCATGGGAGGAAATTAATTTATTAAGCACTTTGCGGAAACTATGTAAGACTTTCAGATTTAACTTAACGTGCTTAGATTCATTTAAAGGAAAATATTAAGAGATTTTCATGTTTCATTTGCAGTATAACCCTGTTATAGGAATACATTGAAGGCTTTCTCATGTGACTCAAGTGTAACATGGGACACATTCTTTACATGAGATATAGAATGTTTTTTTGTAATCAGTCAACACTCTCCTGTTATCTCTCCTGTAAAACCGATAAAAAGTGAGGGAAATCAGGTAGCTGATGTGTCACCTAATATCACTGATGCTGAGATAGCAGGATGCTCTGCATGACCATGAAATATAAAAGACCATCTCGAAACAGAAGATGACTTTGGTGACACAGAAGAAAAACAAAAGGAGGACAGTTTCACTGAAGGGCATTTTATCCTTTGATTCAACAGCTCGTTTTGCAGACATGAGAGTCTATTCATAACCATTTACACATTTTACATTTACATTTCTATTTACATGAAAGGGACTGTATAATTGGCAGAATCACATGCATACAGAAGACATCTGTTCAGAATATATGCTATAGCATACATGGTCAGAGAAAGTTTATCTCTGACACCATTGCATTTGTGTAAAACAGAGAGAGTTGACTTTAGGGTACTTCAGAGATTAGAACCATCGAGAGAAATGAAATATTTTTCAGTGCAGCAAAATGTAACATCACAAACGATAATTAGACTTTTTGAAGTATTTTTTTTAAAAATGGTTTTGGTTTACTGAAATGTGAGTCCTGAATGAAATGAACAGTTAATTTAACCAGAACGTTTATAGCGGGCCATACTGTTGTATTTGTGTTAAAACTGCAAAGATTATGGTTTAAGAGGTTTCAGTTTAAATGCAGGGATGTATGTGTGTGTGATTTTCTTCCTAATCTTTACAGTTTTATTCAGTGTACTTATTATGTCTTGCTAGGATTTTTTCAAATTGAATTTTATCTTTTTTTTTAATGAATGCAGAAATAACTATCCTTTTGATAATGATATTGATAATTTTGTAGACATATCTAACATTGTAACCTGTCTTCCCAGAAAGGTGACAAGAATGACATGAACATTTATATTATCTTTAAGATTATGTGTTTGTGTGTGTGTGTGTGTGTGTGTGTGTGTGTGTGTGTGTGTTGTGTATTTTCCCCTAAGTCCTGTCATGGTAATCACTAGCGTTAGAAAGGAAATGTCAGTTTGTAAAAACAATCAAAGATAATCTCCACATTCTGCCTAGAATTTATGTTTTCTATTTTCCGTTTGCCCCTTTGGATTTCATCTACTGTCTTCTGTACTGTGCACTGGCTTCCCGAAACTGACTTGTATTTTTGCCAATTGAGATTGGCCAGTGGTGAGCCAAGTTGCAAGACCCAGGAGAAGAACAAGCTCTGAGTATTTTTCTCCTGGCTCCCTCTTTGAGGTTGTGTCCTCATCTACTGTCACTGCTCCTCTCATCAGAGCACAGTCCACACAACTCTTTCTCCTCCTGGGTTCTGATAACCTGTTCTTCTATTAGTCCTTTGGACTAAGGAGTTGCAACAGCTTTTCTAGTGTTATCTCTGGTCCTGGACCTCTCCCTTATGGTTCTTCTGTAGCTTGCCCAAAACTTTGTAATTAGTCCTTTTGTAAATAAGGTGTTATCCTAATTTTGGTGTGCCGTCTGTTTCGTGTTGGGACCACTGGGAGATACAGCACCCTGGGTCACAGACAGGAATGGGCATGCAAGGAGAGAGGAAATGGTGAGTTTATTGCATAAGGTACTAAGGTTGCATCTCATTTAGATCCTGGCCTCGCAATTTAGACCAGTCTTCTCTTTGGCTCTGGTTTTGGCCCTTGGAAGGCTGAAATAATGAAGGTCTGCTTAACGTAATCTCTGGCAGATCTGGGACTGTGTATGATCAATTGTTGGGTGATCACATAGGGAATCGAAATAAGAGTCATATGTCAGGAGTAAGTCATGTCATTGACTTTATCCATACTATCTGAATATCACCATTCAAATACACGTAAGCTCTGTAAATTCACCTTGAAATAAATATTTTCTCATGTGTTTTATGTATTGGAATTCTATAGAATGATGTGGAACTGTAATTGCATATGGTTAGTATATGATGCTGTATTAAATAATGATAAAATGCTTTAAATTTGTATATTAGTAGCTTTCAAACTGTTAAATATAAACTGCATTAACTATCAATCCAAAGGTAAAGAAAATATGCTAAATCTAGATCACTTTAGGGCGAGCATTATATCTTTTTTAAGCCAAGCATTTGTTAATAAAAATTTAAATAATGCAAAGCCAGATATTAGGTTATGCCATAATTGTAATTCATATTGAATAGAATTGTTTAATATACTACTATTCTTAACATCAAATTAAACATCTTCAATAACTGTATTTAAATTATATATAATTGCATATATGGCTGTAGGTTTTTAAGAAAATGTGCTGGGTTGGAATTCATTACGTCTTGTGAGAATGAATTAAAAACATGATGCCAATTTTGTTTCCTCAAATTTTCACATAAAGGGAAAGTTCAAACTACATATAACAACTCCAGGATCTATAATGTTGCATGCAGACAAATTTCACATAGACGTGCATTCCAGAATTTGTGCTTATTTCTTTCTTTCTTCAGGATCAAATATGGGGGGGTTGTTGACTTTGACATTCAGGGTTTGGCAAACTTAATTGAGCCTTTCCAGTCTTAAGAAGAGACATTCTTAGGTACTGTTTTTCAGGCTTCAGGGATCATAGGTTTACAATTTTGGTATTTAGCTACATTATGTCAGTCATTTTTATTAGTTTTTTTTTGTTGGTTCTGTTTTCCTTTTTAGCAAAAACTGGCCGTGTTAAACCTTCCACTGAATACAAGGATTAATTTGGAGAACTTATACTTTGTTAGAAAATAGATTCTTTATTTGAAAATATGATTAAAAAGTTACCCCAATATAAATATTTGGGAACAATTATTGTTAGTAAATGAAATTGCCTTTAAAATTTTTTTGGTTATTGAAGAATTTCATCCAAAAGAATTTTGCTGTTCTCAAAGTTATGATGCAATTGAAAGTATAAGTGATTATTTTGACCCAAAACCTATGAGAATTTTCTCTCCCTAATGTGTCTATACCATCTGCTGGCTATTAGTGGCAATCAAACCCACAATAAAAAAAACAAAAACAAATTAAAAAAACACACTTTTTTCCTGTTATTTCCCTGAGCTCTCTCACTACAAATATTCTTCTTCTTCTTTTTTTTTTTTTTGAGACGGAGTCTCGCTCTGTCGCCCAGGCTGGAGTGCAGTGGTGCGATCTCGGCTCACTGCAAGCTCCGCCTCCTGGGTTCACACCATTCTCCTGCCTCAGCCTCCCGAGTAGCTGGGACCACAGGTGCCCGCCACCACACCCGGCTAATTTTTTGTATTTTTAGTAGAGACAGGGTTTCACTGTGTTAGCCAGGATGGTCTCGATCTCCTGACCTCGTGATCTGCCCGCCTCGGCCTCCCAAAGTGCTGGGATTACAGGCATGAGCCACCACACTCGGCTAATTTTTTGTATTTTTAGTAGAGACAGGGTTTCACTGTGTTAGCCGGGATGGTCTCAATCTCCTGACCTCGTGATCTGCCCGCCTCGGCCTCCCAAAGTGCTGGGATTACAGGTGTGAGCCACCACGCCGGGCCTCACTACAAATATTGATGTGGCAAGGCTGAATATTTCTCTGAACATCTGTTTCAGATTGAAACTAAATGCCTATGCCAGAATGACTTTATCTGGGATTTGGGCCTGTGTGTGCCTGACATCTAAAGCAACTGCTCTCTGCTTTCTCTTCTGTTTTCTCTATGTTTTTTGGTTCAGTGATTGTGCCACCTGCCCCTCCTTCCCATTGCATCCTGCTCTGAGATCTACCACGACTCCTTACAAAGTGCATTTAAGCTGTCTGGCCATGGGTTTCTGAAAGTCAGCTACTGATGTATGAATGGTGAAAAACATGATAATATTATTTCTTCTGAGTTTAGACATATATGGCTTGTGTGCATGGAACAGTAATTCTTGGTTTAAAAATGGCCACTCTATTTACTTATTTTATCCGAGAGGCCATGTCATAAAAGCAGGGAATACAAACTCGAAAGCCAACGAACAGCAACACAGTCAGCCAGCCACATCAACAACAAATAGGTAGGGATGCAAGGACTGGGGGTGGGGGATGGAAACCACAACTACCCTGCAATGACTTTCTACTCAAAGCATGGACCTAGGACCTGCGGCATCGGCAGCAACTGGAGGCTTGATGGAAATGCAGAATCTCGGGCCCCACCCCAGAATCACAGAATCAGAATCTGCCTTTCACAATCTTCCCAGTGATGTGTGTGCACATTCAAGGTTAAGAAGCACTGCTTTTATCTATTCTTGTCAGATATGCTGACTTTTTAAAATATTAAAGATATACAGATTTTAAATGGGGAAGTTCTTAATTTTAAAAACTTACTGTCTAATTCAGCCTTTTTAATTATTATTTATTTATTTTTTACATTTTCTGGGAACACTAAAACATATTGAAAATGTCAATAGGCCTAGGGGCCCATTAGTTTTAAAAATCTGCAGCGTCAAGAGTGAATATGAATATGGACAGTTTTATTCTTGTTATTTTCTAGGAATAATGACGTCTAAACAAAACTCTTGATGGTAAAAAAACCAAGCATTGCCATAAGATGTATCTTACTTCCTTTTCAAGAAATATCCCATGCCTGTTTTAGCTGTAATGCTGCCTGCCTTCACCACTCTGCCCCCAGTGTGTGTATCTATATAGCAGCTAGAGTGACTCATTTAAAACTTAAGTTGAAACTATTCGTTTCTCCAGTAGCTTCTCTCTTTCCGCTCAGGAATAAAAACCAGTACTTTACAGGGTTTTTGAGAGTACCTCAGTTAGTTTTTCTTTTGGAAATTTATGTCCAGCTACCCCTGCAAGCTTGCAGTTTCTTCCACCCTTTAGACAAACTCTGCCTCAATATTCTCTCCTCAGATATGTGCAAGGCTTACTCTCTTAACCTATCCCAATCGGTTTCTCAAATGTCATTTTAAGAATCTGGACTTCCCTGATAGAAACCATAAATCAATAGACCACAACCCCACCCCCAAATTCTCCTCATTAATGCTGTTCCCCAGAGCATTCACTACCATTGAATGTCTGTAAGTTATTTCACTGATTTATTTGTTTACTCGACGTCTTTTGCCGCAAGAATGTTAGTTATTGGAAAGAAGAGACCTTTGGTCCCTTGTTCATGTTGTTTCCCCAATCTGAGTTTGATGCCTGGCACATACATAATTGGTTCTCAATACTGTGTGCTGCATGAATGAATGCTATCTAAGCTTAAACATTACATGACACTGCTCACTGAGGTTTTTAATTTGTTTTTGTTAGTGGTACATGGTTGAAGGTGATTTTATTATGTAACTATGTAGTTCTGGTGTAACTTATTATTACAGTCTTTTTTTATTCTATACATGAGATATACAACCTACTTCTGGGTTATTTATTTTTCTTCCATCTTGGAAATTTGTCATCCCTATTACTCACTTCCAAACGTGCCTGTAACAAATCTTTTTTTAAATTTACTTTTTAATTGACACACAGTAATCGTTGATATTCGTAAAGTACATAGTGATTTTTTAATACATATGTATTAGTCTGTTTTCACAATGCTGATAAGACAAACCCAAGACTGGGCAATTCACAAAAAAGGTTTAATTGGACATACAGTTCCACATGGCTGGGGAGGCCTCAGAATCATGGCAGAAGGCAAGGTGGAGCAAGGCCTGTCTTACATGGATAAGGATTACATGGATCCTTTACTGAGGATAACATATATGATTGCAGGTTCTACTCAGTTATCAATTTAAGAAGGAGATTTGACACTGTACATTACTTTCAAGTATACTAGTTAGCCTCATAATTACCTGAAACCAAAATAGAACACTCATATATCTTAAAGTATAGAATGTAATTTATTCCTGTAATTAAGTTTCAATATTAGAAAATACTTTTTAAAATAAAAATACTATTCCTTTTACTTTTTTTAAATAAAATGCTATGAAAATGTTCACAATGATATCTTTTTTTTTTTTTTTTTTTTTTTTTTTGAGGCAGAGTCTTGGTCTGTCGCCCGGGCTGGAGTGCAGTGGCCGGATCTCAGCTCACTGCAAGCTCCGCCTCCCGGGTTTACGCCATTCTCCTGCCTCAGCCTCCCGAGTAACTGGGACTACAGGCGCCCGCCACCTCGCCCAGCTAGTTTTTTGTATTTTTTAGTAGAGAAGGGGTTTCACCGTGTTAGCCAGGATGGTCTCGATCTCCTAATCTCGTGATCCGCCCGTCTCGGCCTCCCAAAATCCAAAGTGTGGATTACAGGCTTGAGCCACCGCGCCCGGCCTTACAATGACATCTTAAAGGCTAATATTCATCTTTGTACTCCACGTTAACTAGAGGCTCGGTTTCAGATACCTCTGTTTTTAGTACTTAAAACAGGACCTGACAAAGTTGGTGCTTAATAAATATTTGAAAATAAACAAATGAATGAATCAATGAGTGAATTTCTGTTAGAAATATTTATTTGTGTATGGAATGGGTAGACCTTGTACTGAGTTCGCCGTGATACGTGAAGAAATTGCCTGTGATCACAAGGGTCTCTTTATTGAAATGAAATAGGTGAATGGTTAGAACTCTTGACTAAAGAGTTACTTAAAATATACTCTCCACAGCATTGTTAAACAGTTTTATGTGGTAGACGCAAAACTTTAAAGAGAGGAAAGCTCTGAAATATCATTAATCTACTCTAATGATTTAGGAGTTTAAGTAGATTTCTTATAATAATTTCATTTGGGTGGAATATAAGTTTAAATATTAAAAATATTATAAATATTTATTTTATCTTTATATAATACAAATTCTATGGCTAGTTTAGACGAATTTACTGAATGAATAACATTATTAATTTTATCTGTCAGTTATAAATATGAATATTTATTAGCATGAATAATTGTTTTTATTTTAAACAATGGTGACTCATAGAAACTACCTGCTTTGATACTAGTAGAAGCCACACAAGTGAGCTAACATTTTTCTGAATACTAATATTATGTCAACTGAATATCAGATTGTTGACAAATTGTTTCTAAGTGGAAAACAAAATTTGAGGACAAAGGAGTGAAATATACTGGAAAATCTAGGACAAGAACTTGAGTGTCTTGATTCCTAGCTCAGACCCATATATAAATGTGATACATAATTACATACTGTAGATGTGTTTCAAAGACATTGAACTGATACCTAGCTCAATTAGTTTGTAATATAAAATAATAATGTATTTATATCTCTTTATAGATATTTGTGAATGTCATTTGTTAAGCAAAATTTTATTAATAATTATAGAAAAAATTAGAACAAAGCTAACAATGTAAGTTTTCGAATGTTCTACAGAATTTTTGCAACAATGAGTAGAATACCAGTAACCTGACATTGCCTGAGTCTTTCTAAATTTTTTCATGACCTTCATAACTTTGTCAAACCCAAAGAGATCAGTAAATATAGGGATCAGAGGAAGATCAGGAAGACAATTTGTTATGTCCCGGAAAATTATTTAATAAGAATAATAAATTGGGTCAAGGTTTGAATAAGGTGATGCTTAAGACGGGCAAAGGACGTGAATGACAGGAAGGCAGACAGAGAGTCTGCCAGCTGTCTCCTGTGTGGAGACTTCTTTTGTCTCTTCACCCTTTGCTGCCTCCTGGAAATAGAATACCTCTTCTTTAGGGAACTGTCCCTTTATCTTGTGTCATTAGGGATCACAGTTACAGATGCTATTGGACATTGTCATTAATCCAAATGTGGACATGTGCAGATCACTGCCATCCTCAAACCTCTTGTCTTCTAACATTTGTGTCTGTAAACAGCGACTCCATTCATCCATTTGCCAAATTGACATCGTGGCATTATCCTTGACATCTCCTACTCAAAAAGTTTATTAACACATCAGGCAGATTTGACCTGTTAAGGAAAATTGTCTTTGGTTACCATTCACGTTTTTTCAATCTTTAAAACTTGAATCACAGTGTAAGCCACCATGCTGTGGTAACCTTGTAACTGTCTACATCCATTCTAGCATTGTAGGTGTGATTATACCAGATTTTTTTTCTGCTTAAAAAAATAGTGACTTCTCATTAGTCTTGGGGTGAAGATATAAGCAACTTAATGTAACAATACTTCCTTTAATGTTCTTTGTCTGCAATGCCTCATTTCTGCCTCGAAACCCAGCAACATCTTTCTCTTTGTTACTGACATTGGAGTCTAGACTCCAAATTACTGCCCTTTTTTCCAGTCCTTTACTTTTTTCATCTGTGCTTCTTTGCCTAGAATGCTCACACTCTCCCTCTTTGTTTACATTTTATCTAAAGTGTAATTTTCTCAAGGAAACATTTTCCTCAAGTAAATTTCTCTGAGTGGGTCAAATGCCTCTTTTCTAAGAATTCTTTATATCTCTCATCAAATTGATAATTGCACACTTATATTTATTTTGTTTCCATGTCCATGAGAGGAGATCTGGTGTCTCATTTTGTCACAAATTATATACTAAATCTTGATTATATATTTGATACACTTGATGCTAGGGAATTGAAGTTGAAAACCAGGCTATACATGCTGAATATTGAAAAAATTAGAACTTGAAAATTAAAATTTGTTGATGAATGAAGACAAAATTCAAATGTTTATTGTCAGTCTTATATACACAAATATCCATTTGAAATGAAAGAGAAATCAAATTGTTTGAAAGACATGCAAACAACATAGAAAATACATCATCAACTGGATAATTCAAGAAGAAAATGTACCAGGAAAAAGAAGGAAATAGTTTGCCCTAAAACATCCTTCAGAAAAGGTGATATATGGACAGTTAATTTTTGAGCATTTTCTGTTACCTAAAAGCTAAACAATATACTCAGACATTGAGTATAATAATGGTTTATCTAGAAGATAAACTGTTTATCTAGTTTAAACTATGATTGATCTTCTAGATAAACTATTATTTAGAATTGCATGTGTAATTCAATAAATTGAAATTTTACTGTAGTAAAGCATTTGATGTGATTTTATGAATTTCAGTTATGTCAGCATTTCTAAACGTGTTCTCAGAATAAATGTATGTGGTGTTTTGTTTTGAACTGTAAAAATCACGTATATTTACAGGGAAAACTTTCCACGAGGATTTTAGATATGACATTATAGGAAGGCTTACATAATGATGTAAGTGGGTCATGTTTAAAGACTTAATTCTCAAAAGGTAGATTACCTATGAAGATTTCAGAAAATTTGAATTAAACATTTCTAATTGAAAAAATTCCATAGGGACATTAATCACAATCAGTGCATAATGAAGAATATTGGTACATATTAAAAGCGTAACTGTTGACTTTTAAAAGAGTTTTAAGTTCCTCTGAACATTGATATTCACTAAACTGGAGTTAATTAATTAGCTTTTTCTATATAGATTAGTTAATAGTTGATTAGTCAAATACTATAAATATTCCCAGAAGTGGTGCTGCTGTCTTACAGTGTCTTCAAGAAATGTAAAGTCAAGTCAGGTTATGGCTTATGTTTTTAAATAGAAAATTATGTATTTCTATTTAGAATACTAATCTTCAATTAGAAAAATTATGTATTTCTAAAATAGAGTTCAGCTTAATTGTTAAATAATATAAATCAGCAAATTGATGCCTCCAAAGCATATGTACTCCAGTTTAATCTTCATTTGAGGACACATTTTCAGTGCAAATCACGGGTGACCTTCATCCAAACAAAAAATCCAAGGAAAAAATTTATACACAAAAATACCAGAGACTGTTGATAATAAAACCGAAGTGCTAGTGTAATTGATTATTGATTATGGTAAATGTATGTAATATTGTAAAAGTGATTTAAAGTTACATCTTGATCTGTCATCTTTTTATCTAGCGAGCTACCTATCTGTCTATCTAAAGACACAGATAATTTTACCTTAAAAAAAAAAAAGAAAAGCAGGGAAAATATCTTGAAGGATATACACAAAGTGCATGTCCAAACAGTAAGTATGGAGGAAAAATAAGTAAGTGAGGCTAAATAAGTTCTTTTAGGAAGAAAAGATGATAAGATACTTTGAATATATGCTTATTTCTGTAAGGAATGAAGATATTGAATACCTCAGAAAAAAATCACTAGAAGCAAGGGCATGTGAGTGTAATAAAAACAGTAAATCAGAAAATACTAAGTATTTGATTATCACCTATTTTAGAAAAATTGCATATTAACTTTTACTTTCACATTTCTCACAACTATTAGCTTTCCGGAAGTATCTTTCAGTGAGCTGTGTTTTATGTATCCCCATGTATATTACGAGTCTAGCCCAGTACCTGATGCAGAGGAACCGTTAAGGGTTGGCTATTAAATATTACTATATGTATCATTTTAAGTGAATTGAGAATGAGAGATACGAGAGAAGAAACTATCGAGCCAAATATGCCTTCAAAGTAATAAGAACAGAACATCTGTTTATGAGAAACAGGAAAGTCCTCAATTACCCAGTGAGACTATCCATGGAGAGCCTTCATTTATTTTGTCTTTGTCTTTCAGAAAACCTCTTGGCTGTTATTGTTAATTTCAGTTAATACCTTGGATAATGCCACACATTCTTGTCAGCAAGGGTAACCTTGCTAGGTGGTTCCAGTTTATTTTGGAAAAGATAAGTTGTTGACTTTAAATGTTATATATATTTTCTTAATTTCCAAAGTGCTTTATTTGCATATGTGAATTTATTACATTTTCACTAGATATTAAGGATCTCTGAAAGTGCATACAGACAGCCCTCACTTTGCACAGTAGTGGATTGTTAAAGTGGCAGTGCAAATTAAAACCGTGTAAACAAATCAGTTGAAAACTTAGGATCGTTCTATGACATTTAAAATTTGCATCAAAGCATTAAAACAATTCTTGCTCTTACAAATGTGTAGAAAGATAAAACACTAATATGTGTTTAACACTCTAAAACATTAGAAATATTGAGAATTAAAATGTTTTTTTCTTTGTAAAGTTATTATCAATAATAGTTGAAGTAGTGTTTCCCTTCTCCTAGTATCATTTATTATTAGTACCACAAATGAGTCTTTTCTATGCCTTGTTCGATTGTTACATATCTTTCTAAGTTTGGATCAGCTTCAACATTTTATTCTTTACTCTTTGAATGTCATGAAATATCTGCAAGTGTTTATTTAATATGTGTGTGTGTGTGTGTATGTGTGTATGTTTGTGTGTGTTGGTGTTACTTCATCTGGAATGTCTATGTCTTCATTTGCAAGTGTTTATTTAATGTTCAGTTTTTTTTCTTGGCGTTACTTCATCCGGATTTTCTGTATCTTTATTTGTTACAACCAAATTTCTCATTTATGCCAATGTCAGCCTTAACCGATTTTCTCTGGCTTTCTGTCTTAAAGCCTTTGTAATGGAGACAGTGTCAACATCCCTAAGCCCGTTATTTCTTCCATAACTCCATTTACCTTTGATTTCAATTTCACTTACAGCACTATCACCTTTAGTTTCTCCCTGGAATTTTTATTTTCCTTGGCCAATTCCTTCTTTCATTATGCATTTTTGATAAACATCACGTGGGTTTTTCTCTGCGAAACAAAGAGCTAAGGGAACCACAGGCTTTCCCTTCTGCACGTGAATTGAATACATGCTCAGCAGCCAATCAATAACAGACTATGAAGAAGTGAGGTGATTGGTCATTGGTCATGATAAGCATCTGTTATTTATATAATAATCCATGTGCTGAAGAGTTAGCAGTGAAATTTGTACTTTATGCCATTGTAGTCAATGTACTATAGTAACTGAAATTTGAAATGTGTTATGGAAAGCAGGTATTATTTCACTAAACAGTGGAAATGAGTTTCATGCATTTTAGAACGACAAAATTGAGGACTTTTAAAATTATTGGTTATTAATATTGGTCATTTTATTATATGTGGACAAATGTAAAACTACTTATTTTTTAACAGAGATACATTTTTTATATGCTATTTTAAATACAGACTTTCTATATTTTATAACTGCATACAGATTTCAATAAGTGGTCCTATTTACCCTGCACAAACTTGGATACATAGTATATATCTGCTGAGTGAGCAGAAAAAACAAGCTGGGTGTTGCAGATCCACCAAGGCTGTATTGTGCAAGAGAGTGTCTGCAGCTTTGGAGGTCCAGAAACACTGTTACATCAGGACACTCATTGTTTACAGACCTTCTGAGATTGCTTTATTCTAATCAAAAGAGCCAGAAAGCAATTGATAAGCCAAATAAAAATTTTGAATTGACAATCACAGATATAACCAAGAATTGAACAAAAGTTCTGTGGTTGGTTTGTAGGACATGCTTTCCCAGATAGGAACCCCAGTTCTGTCTTCAGTTGATCATTTGAAGGGCTTGAACCAAGAGTAAAAATGTAAGTAAATGTTCCTATTTAATAGCCTTCTTGAGAGGAACTGTGCTGAATACCTTAAAGCCCATATTCTAAGGTAATACATCCCAGTGATAGCCATTAGGCATATATGAACTATCAAGCACTTGAAATTTGACTAGTTGCAATTGAGATGTAACTGCTGGATTTCGAAGACTACTATGAAAAAAAAACTAATGTAAAAACTTCAATAATTTTTTTCTTGAGCACATGCTGGAATTATATTACTCAGATATATTGGTCTAAATACATATATTATTGAAATTAATTTCATATATATTTTTACTTTTAAAAATATTGCTACAGAAAACTTAAAATTGCATCTATGGCTCACATTGTATTCTCAGGCAGCATTGCTTTACAGCCATAATGCCTGTGTTCAAATCCTAACTTCACAATTTATTTGCTGTACAATGGACCTGATACTTAACCTCTCTGTTTCTATAAAGCAATAATTTATAGTAGTAATAATGTATTATCAATAATATAGAAATTAATTTAAATCAATTAATATTAACTATTAAGCACTTACATACATTGACGTTTAGTTGAGTACTGTCAGTTATTATTGAGTATTGATTTGTACAGGGAATGCGCTAAACGTAGTCTTTCTATTTAACTTTTTTTTGCATATTTTGTTTTCTAATAACTAGCTTCATTTGCTTTCTAGACATATTGCTATATAATTGGCTCAGATTACGCCTTCTTTACATCAGCCAAATCAAGGCTTGTTTTCATAAGAATACACACAGGACTCTTTGTTGGCAGTGTTGAAACACAGCCCACTTCCATCACCAGCATGCCTAGACTTCAACATGAACAAGTTTATGCGCAATATTTTTTGTTTACTTCTATACATGACTAATCTTATCCGTTGTGTGTAAGTGCATACAAGCATATGTTTTGTTTCTTTCATTATTAGAGCGTGGCCTTTTTGTGACTAAAGAAAGGAAGCTTTTTCTTAGTCAACTAAGAAGTGATTAAACTATTTTGTTATCTAGTATCAGAAATAATGTAGAATTTACATTAAATATAATATTAAATTACAATATGTAAATATTAAATATAATTTTATATATAATAATTCAGGTTTAATACAAGTATGTGATTCTAAGCTTTCTATTGCGTTGCCAATCACAGGTGTTCTATAAATCATTACAGGTTTATCAACTGAAAGTTCTAAATTTTAGATATATTTTAAAAATAAATTTTAGTATAGGAAACAGTTTCTAAATATGGTTGTATTAACTAAACTTCTGTCAGTAGATTACATTCATTTATGCTTTGTGTTAGTACCTCTCTGTTAAATATCTTAATAAATCAATTTTTTTAGACATTTGTAATATTATTTTGCATTTCTTTGGCGTAAGTGATGAGCTGTGTATCTATATTTCTTTTTGGGGCTTTAATATGCATTCATCATCCTACAACTGGAAAATAATTATCCTTCAAAATACCAGTTTCTCTGTAGACTATAATGTTTCTATATAGTTATTATTCTGCAAGTCAGGGCTTATAAGATAGTCAGAACAATATATCGTTTCATATGTAGCCATACTAATTTTTCTCTGTTGTCATTGAGAACATAGATTTTCACAGCTTTTATCTCATTATATATTTTTTCTGTTTAAAATATTTTCATCCTGATGTTGTTGCTGTCTCTTCTAAAAACACTCTGCTATCCTAATTCGTTTTAGTTCCCATTACATGGTATTTAATTTACCTATTAATACTGTGTGATGGATCCTCATCCAAAGCTTTTCTAAAGTCTAACTAGACTTTATGAATTGAATTTGAATTATTTTGGCAGTAATAACTTCAAAGCATTGTAATAGGTTTGTTAAGCATGACCTCCCCTACCTGAATTCATGCTGGCTATAATTAATCAAGTTACGCTTTACCAGGTGCGCGTTTGCCATGCTCCTAAATATGTTTCCATGAGTGAAATTCTACAGTGGATGTTAACCTTTGTCACTCCTGATTCATTTTCTATTGTTCATTTTATAACACATTCTGTGGTTTAAGTATTCATTTAATGAACGAACAATATTTTATTTAGTGATAGGAGAATATATTATTTATTCCAGTTGAAGTTACCACTTATTATAACTGAAATTCCCCAAAAGATTTGATCTGAACTATATCCTTAAACTCTAAATTATTATGATGAAAAAATAGGAGGCAAATAATTATTGCAAAATATAGTGTTTTTCAAGCATTTAAAAGCCCATTTTGTTTTTTTCCAATTTCTTTTCATTTTTCATCACTTAGTGGAAATGAAGGACATTTAAAGGACATTAAAAGACAAAGGAAATGGCAGTTTCTCAAGTAACATTTATCTAAATAATGAGGTATCATAATCAATCACAGAAAGATCATACTTTGTCCTTAGATTTTACACTGGAGTCTACAGATAATGGAGAATTATTACTATTGTAGCAAATCTTAAGATGTACTTAATTTTACAAGTTAAGAAAATACATTTAAGTTATTTATAATCTGCTAGAAAAAGGCACTGTGACATATGAAATTAAGATTTTGTGTTGTTATATATGATTATGATTTAACTTTGCAACAGAAACTACTAAGAGCACAGAAAATAATATTCCATTTTCTTGTGAAATTTAAATCAAATTGACAGTATTTTTTCCTGTTGAAAACTGTATTATTTTCCAGGTGCAAATGATGGAATAAAAAATGTGTAACCTTACAAATAAAAAAAGTGAAAATATATTTCTGAGGCCAACTTTATTCAAATTGGAATTCTTACTAGTAATTTATTTCATTTTCATAAAGATTTAATTAATTTGATTTTGTATAATTAATGAATAATGATATTTACAACATGAAATTTTTTCCCCATGACAATACTGAAATCTTCAGTGTTCTTTGATTTCCTAGCTGTTTTCAGGAGGGAATGAGTATTTTATTAATCAAATGCACAATATTAGGCATTACTCAATAGATATTTTAATAGATAAAATATTTTGTCTATTTGCCTCACACAAACATGCATTACACAGACATTCAGATAGTAATAGTTATGTTGTAATTTATACTAATATGTACTCATGCTTTTACATTTATCAGAATTGTGACACTTTTAAATTTAAATTTGTTAAAATGACAAGGCAATGTTAAATCACTGTAGGTTTTTCTTATTATTATGGCAAAATACAATGAAAAGTATTTAGCTAGTTGAATATCTCTTTCAGATAGGCACGTCCTAGAATTTAATTTTACAAAATTGAGGGTACACACATATATATAATTTAATTTTATAAAATTGAAGGTACACATATTATATAGTTTTAAGCTATTGTTAGTTAATTATTATTGGATGAGTACACTTATTTCATTTTGATATTTTGGTGCTTCGATGTTTCAGAAGTTAATCTTTGGAAACCTAATATTTATAAAGATGTGCATTGTTATTACTATATAAATACAAATTTAAAGATATGTAATGTCAAAATTTTAATATCATTGTATCTCAACTATAAAAGCCTATTAGATCTTTTTTCTGTATCTATCTTCATAATAGAATAGTTTTGTTATGTGATGCATTTTTGTGTGAATCTTTAGAGAATCAGTTTTATTATTGTTACTGAAACTTGATATGATATTAAACATATTCAAATACATTCCAGAAGGAGCACAATTAATTCTTGATTTTTTTATGGTATGTCAGGTATTGGACTAAACACTTCATGTGTATCATATTTAGTGTTCATATCCTCTCTATTAGGGAGGTATTATCCCCATTTTACAGACAAGTAAACTGAGGCTTAATATATTAAGCAGTGAAATTAGTTTGACTTAATTCTAAAGCTGAAGTATTTTCTAATATGTGCATGGAAAGGTGAGGGCCTGTTCTTCATAACATTCTCTGAATGTTTATTAACTGTACTAGTATGAGATGTGAAGATGGACAAAAAAGGATGCATTTTTAAGTACACATCGTGATGGAAGCGATTTTTTTTTTTAAATTAGTTTTGTTCAGAGTCAAGGTGTCACGCAGGCCACAATTTTCAGCAAGCAATTGCCAAAGCCTGATAAAGGGAAAATTTCCTGCCTGAAATGGCCAGACACACGATGAGACTGGGATGAGTTTTGGTGAAAGCAATTATAAAAAGCTAAGAATCAAATGAGGAAACCAAGTCCAGGTGATATGACCGTCAATGGATTCATTTATTTACTTGTGTGTCAATGGACCTCCATTAATGAGCTATTGTCTTTCAAAGTGTTAGACATTATCCACAGGTCCAAAATGGGTGAAAAAGTAAAATGAAATAAAACGAATGAGTCAGTAAGTGAAAAAGAAAGGCAAAACAAAGGATCAGTAATCAGTTTTAGAGCATAGCAAAGTAGATGCTGGATCGTGCCTTAAATGGTACTTAAGTTTATACCTTTTGCCTTTATTGATCATCGGTATCGGGATCGCCTGGCTCAGGCCAGCTACGTTAAAGATACAAAGACATGAGATGGGCTTTGTATTAGTTCACTCTCACGTCGCTATAAAGAACTACCTGAGACTAGGTAATTTATACGGAAGAGAGGTTTAATTGGCTCACAGTTCTGCATGGCTGGAGAGACCTCAGGAAAATTACAATAATGACGGAAGGCCCCTCTTCACAGGGCGGCAAGAGAGAGTAGTGCTGAGCAAAGGGTGGAGGGAAGCTCCTTAGAAAACCATCAGATCTGGCAAAAACTCACTATCATGAGAACCGCATGAGGGTAACAGCCCCCATAATTCAATTACCTCTCACTGGCTCCCTCCCATGACGTGTGGGGATTGTGGGACCTACATTTCAAGGTGAGATTTGGGTGGGGATGCAGCCAAACCTTTTATCAGGCTTTAAGAAAATGGTGAAGGTTGTTGGCTTTAGCTGGTTTTCAAGTGTCAGCAGCAGTATTGTCAGTATTCCTGCTTTTCCCTTTTTCTCATGAACCCAAAATTTATATCAGCTATCCCAATTCACCTAACCCACCCTGCCTGTTATGTCATCTTTACTTCTACACTACAGACTGTACCTTACTCATGACACTTCGGTTTATTGCTGTTTTTTACTGTTTTAACTTTTGCTTTCTCCTGATCTGCACAGATTAAGGAATTAAATTGTGTGTTTGTTTATTATTGTGGTGTTTATTTCTAGCTTGTCTTTTTCCTTCCTTTCTAACCTTTCTGCCTTTCCAACTGACCATGGTTTTGTTTCAGGAAAGGGCCTACGTAGCCAAATACAGCAAAGAAAATGTCAAATTGTTAGTTTTCAAGTCTAAAATTTATTTTTCAAAATTCATGTCAGAAACCACGGTTCAAAAAATATTTGAGTTATGAAGACCATCCTTTTTAGGAAGGTAAAATTCACGCATTCGTTATTTGACCAAAGAAAAGAGAAGCCCCAAAGAAATCTATGCATGAGGTTAAAGAGATGATATCAAGAGGGACCAGTGATTTACAAATTGCATTTACTGAAGACAAGAGCCTGTTTAAGGAGCTATAGGCATGTCAATGGAGGTCAACAAGAGTATATATCAGTGACCTCCCAAAGCCAAGGCCAAGATAAGGCATATCATTGTGGATGCTGGTATTGAAAGACAAAGCCAGAAGTACAAGCTGGTTGCCCCAAGAAACATGATGCCATGTGGAAACAGGGAGAAACGAGCATAACATTGTAAATAGAAGAGAATAGCTGAAAGTGACTGAGTTTACCTATGTTTCCCTATGTTACATTTCCTGTTATGATGCAGAATGAAATCTTATAAAAGACAGTTACTTCAGTAGTAGAAAGTAAATTTCTAACACTTGAGTCTAGTTTCACTGAATTCAGTTCCACTGAATATGGCTTTTGGGTGTACTTGGCCTTTTATTGTGCTTAGACTGCCCTTTCCCCCCCTTTCTGTTTAGGTGTCTGGCTTATGACTTCTCCCAGTAATTTTGCTCTTGGCTTCTTCCTTGACCATGCAAGACCTGTACACGTGGACACATAGCTGTTCTCTTGGGAGCACGCTTCATTCAGGAAGCTCTGTGCCATTTCATCTGTCTTAATGTTGCAAATAGATGTACTTTGCTAGGATCCAGTTTCTAGTGGCTTAGATTCTAATGAATTTGATCTGTTACATTGACTTACTGACTCTGCCTAAATGTTCCCAATCGTATTCCCAAATGAAATCTAAATAATGTGGTATTTTAGGACACACTGTGTATGTAATGTATCATATTGTCTATTTTGTGAGGTATTACAAAGAAAAGAATAATATTTAATGTATGGGAGGCTATTATATTTACTCCTTATGCAGTGTTTTCACATGCATTACCTAATTTTCTCCTTAGATTTATGCAAATAAATAGTAAATGTTATCTTCAGTTTTCCTTAAGATATTAATATGCAGAAGTAGCATACCCATAAGTGTAAACATAATAGAAAACAAATATATGTTGATAGAACATGGAAAATATGTAAAAATATAGCAAACACATAATCATAGCTAAATGTAAGATAGAAACTATATTACATTTCCTTTATGTTTCCTATTCTGCGATTTCGATAACTCAAGATACTACTTTTTACTTTTGGAAGCATAACAGTGCACACTACCTCATTGACATGGACTCATGCATACTCCCGTAAGAATCAAGGTAGAGTCAACATAAGTAACTGATTTTTGACCCATGTATAAATTCCATCTTCACTACATACTAGCTATAACTTTAAAGCTTTCTTTTCTTTCGAATCCGTCATTCTGATTTAGTAAACATGGCACAGTGGTCGTACAGATAAAAACAGCAAGTTTTCTGTGATTCACTAGCCAATATTGATATACAATGGATTTAAATGTAATCATTTTTTCAAAAAGATCATCATCGTGTGTTCTTTGCTGATATTTGAGGTAACCAGAAGAATACAAGTGGAGGGGAACAATGCCTTTAGACCTATACACACAAGAATAAATGAACAAAACAAGTAAAGTTAACATAAGTCATTTTGTCTCTCAATCATGCTTTCATCTCTTAATTTTATAAAAGACTACTACTTGAAATCATAGCTTTGACAATTACAAATAGTGTTTAACAAGCATTTCCAGCTCTCACTGTTTTTGGATATATGCTAACCTGTTTCTGTTGGGCCCAGCATGTGACAAGCTATGGCCAATGAAATGTAGGAGTAGCTTGTGCCACCTCTTGTCTGAAGCCCTTTGTGCAACACTGATATTGTGGAAGCACTAGTTAAGGCGAAGGTCTAGCTTCCTTAGTGTCTGAGTACCATGATGAGAGAGCCCCCTGCTGACCTTAACCAGAGATGAAGCAAGAGTGAAACACACACTTGTGTTAAAACACACTTCAGGATTGTAGGTTACTGCATCATAGCCTCAGCAAACCTGACTGTGGCAATTCTTATTTTGATTGTGAATAATTGCATATATTTGTATTACAGTTTACTTTGAAAATTGTAAAAAAAAATTTTACTAGAAACACTATTTTTACCTATATTTTTTAATTTAAAAGGTTCTGACAACTTGACAGTTTAATGTAGTTTAATCTTTTAACTCCTCACAATACAGGATTTTTCAGGTTATATTTAATATATGGTATAGATTTTATGAAGGTTTTGGGCACATACAGAATCCTTTAAGCATACAAGTATATTTGGGGAAGGTGAATTGATCATTCATATAATTTTTTGGCATTTAACTAACTAATAACTCATGGATATAAACCAAAACAATTGCAGTCAAAATCAATGAAGTTCAGAAACACTTTTCAGTAGTTAACTATGTGTAAAGCTCTGTGATAAGATTTGAGGCGGGGGAAGAAAGGAAAATACCCAAAATAAGTTGTTAATGTATGATTTTTTAAAAAATTAATGATGCTCAGTTATAAAATATCCAGTGGAAAATAGTATTAATGTATTCTTAAACAGTTTGAAAAAGCCTCTCTGTGAATCAGCCTACTTTTGGTTTTAGAATTTATTTACTTATTTAGAAAGAAAGAAAACAGAAAGACGGGCACCATTCTCTGTATATTATTTTCCTGAAAGGTGTTGACTAAGGCAAAATGAAAAAGAAATACCCACTTCTATAATTATGTAATATATCCTAATCTCTTATTATGCTTTATGATTTTATAATTCTGTATAAAATCTGTCATAGTTTTAAGTCCCATCACCTAATGCATGCATTCTTGTCTAGTCTTTTTATGAAAGGATTCATTCTTGTGAATCAACAAGGCATAGACCCAGACTAAGAGAGCTTTCATCGTTTTTAAGAAAGTGACGCTAGCTTACAGTCTCCTAGGAAACTCAAAAATTCAGCAGCTGTAGAAAGTCCAAGTTTTACAAAACAGCTATTATTGGGGGTGAAATCTCCCAAGGATGGATTCCCCGCAATCTCACCTTATTTTTAAACATGGAATAAGAAATACTTTAATAGTGTTTATGGTTAGTCATTTGTTAGTGAGCAGAAAAAAAAATAACAAAACCCAGATCTGGACACTTTTCATTTCTTGATCTGTGTGAAACTGCAATTAAACTCAGGAAACTTAACAAAAGGCTGATTATTTGAAGGGAATGGTCATCAAACAAACACAAAAAATACAAATCCAGAAAGCATACACAGAATAATTTATTAGGCAGTATAATAGCAATTAATTAAGAGGAATGTCTATATGTACTGGAGAAAGATGTATTCTAAAATGTAAAATGTAAAAATGAACAATACATGAAATAGCCACATTATCTCCGTGAAATTAAGAGTTTGTGTTAAATGAGCTTCAACGTTGCTATCGGGGAAAAAATTCCATAATGCTTCTGTACTTTTATATGTGTGTTGCATGCTGAGTGTGTGGGTTATGTTGTCTTTTGGATGCTAAGAGCAGTACAATGGAATGTTGCTTTTAGACATATGTCTGTATGTTTTACACTATCATGCTACTATGAAAGGCAGGCATGCACTTGCTGTCGTGAAGAAAATAGAGTTTTTGTAATTAGGTGAACCTTGCCTGAAGTGAGTCATTTTATTTTTGTGTGTTAATGACTTATTCATTATCAATACATCTGGTTGAGAAACATGCAGAGTCAAAAAATGGAAAATGCAACATGTTAGTACCATTTATCTGACCACAAAAATGCCAAATGAGAAAATAATCACGGTTGTGGAATTTTCACTGTATTGACTCAGGCTTGCCACGACAGAGTAGAAGAACAAAGAAGAGTGTCTTTGATATCCAGTGGCTGTAGGTCAAAAGTTGATTCTTTTTCAGTATTATTTCTTTGCCTTTGGAGAAGTTAATTAACTTTTTTGAAACTCAGTTTCCACAAGGGAAAAATACATATGTTATAGTGATCTCAAAATAGTTTTAAAAAGTTTCCAAATTTATGACGTGTTATCTTTTCAGTAAATGTTGTCCTCCCTTCTCCTCCGCCTCACTGTAGAGATGTAAGTTGTTTTCAAGTTATAATTGGAGATTTGCATATATATATTAGTACATTAGTATATTGTATATAGATCTGCATGTCAAATGCAAAATACATAGGATGGAAAAACAAGAACAAAGAAATATTTACCATACATGTTAAGAAAAAGGTTTTCTAGTACCTATTTTTTTCTCACAGAGATGCTAACATATCAGTAACTTCTAGTTCATACTTGTTATCTGCCAAGCATTTGTTTCATGCATCAGTGAACAATGTAGATATTCTTTGCTCTTGTGAAGCATCTATTTTAGTAAAGAAGAGAGAACGAGACAGTTAGTCAGTAAACAGAATTAGAGGGGTTAATTTTTTTTCAAAGAGGGTACATTTAAGCCAATGCAAAGTTCCTAACGCAAGAATGAACTTGGAATATGCAAGAAGCAGAAAGAAGGGCCTGTGGGTGGGGTGCAGTTAGCAAGGTGTGGTAACAAGCTACTAAGAGAGTCTAGTGATCTCTGCCTTGGATAGTCTATTCTTTCATTGTACCAGGATTGGTTTGCATAATCAATACAATATGGCAACATTGATGGTATGTTACTTCTGAGATGGAGGTTATAAAAGAAATGGTAGCTTCTCTTATTGTTGCTGTTTTTTCTTTCTCTTTGATCACTTCCTCTGGGGGAAATCGTGTTGGGAGCAGCCCAGTGGGGAGGTTCACAAGGAGAAAAACTGAAGTCTCTGCCAACAACCCTGTGTGTGAGCTTAGAACAAATCCCCCAGCCCAAAACAAGTCTTCAGAGATTGCTACCCTAGCCAACTGCAAGTTCATTAACCATCCCGAGACAGAAATGCTTCGCTAAATTTCTTTCAGATTTCTGACCCTCAGAAGAAAATGGAGCAATAAATGTTTATTGTTGTAAACACTCATTTCTGAGGTAGCATGTATACAGAAATAGATAATGAACACAAAACAGAGAGATTAGAAATGAAATGACATGATGTAAGACTTCGTAGATGATAGTAAGATTTGAATGCTGTTTAAATGAATGGGTAGTAACGTGAAATTATGAAGTGTCTGTGTAACATTATTTGACTTTGTTTTAAATAAAAATGAATCGATTATGGAGTACACAGTGTTTGAAGGGGCATAGAATGAATCAGGATGTCAAGCTAAGAGGAGTTGTCAAGGTATATATGAGACATTGATTAGAGTAGAACAGCCAAAATGTAAGCAAGTCGAGAGTTCTGCCGTGCAATGGGAGACAGAACTGGCCATAAATACAGGTATCCTTCATATACATGATTGCTTACAATCAATGAGAAAAATACAAGGCAAGTAAATAATGAATTTACTAATGGCAAAAAAAAAATGTTTTAAAGATGCTCAATCTCATTAGTATTGGCAAAAACATTAATAATAATGGCATATTTTTCATCCTGAGAAATTAAAAAGACTAATAGAACTCTTCATTGGCAAGACTGGAAAATTATTCACTTTCTTTTATTGTAGATAAGACACTAAATTGATATAGAGTCTCTAAAGCCAGGATGCAAAGTCCATACACTTTCTTCTAGGGAATCCATTTCGAGGAATTTTTCCCAAGGAAATATTTGCAATATTAATGAACACTCATTGTTCATTGTAAGATCATTTATAATGGCGGATACTTGGAAGCACCTCATAGACTCATAGTGTTATATATAATTAATCTTGCTTATGGCATAATATATAAAATACAAGTTCCAAGATGGTATGTTTACCATTAATCTATGTATGTAAGTGTAAAACTGTATATGTCCACGTTATATTTCATGGTGTGTATGTGTATGTGTGTATGTAGAATGGCAGTATTTACCAAAAAAGGACAGTAGCTGGAAGCGGGGAATTTGAGACCAGCCTGAGCAACAAAGCAAGACGCAGTCTCTACAAAAAATTTAAAAACTTAGTTGGGTGTGGTGGCATGCTTCTGTAGTCTCAGCTACTCAGGAGGCTGAACTGGGAAGATCACCTGAGCCCAGGTGTTCAGGCTGCAGTGAGCTGTGTTTGCTCCTCTTGCACTCCAGCCTGTGCAACAGAATGAGAGACATGTCAAAAAAAAAAAAAAAAAAAAAAAAAAAAAAAAAAAAAAAAGAACAGCCAAATATGATTATTTCTGGGCAATATAGTTAAATATGATGTTTCTTTCATTTCTTTCTTGTTTATACTTTTCTTTATTTAGAGATTCTTTGTGCCAACATTATTTTTAAATATAAAAATAATCAAAAACTGTTGACAAAAATGTAAAACATAAAAAAGCTAAAACATTGCCTATATTATGACTTTCT
The DNA here is from genome assembly GCF_024542745.1 of Macaca thibetana thibetana. Lineage (NCBI taxonomy): Eukaryota > Metazoa > Chordata > Mammalia > Primates > Cercopithecidae > Macaca > Macaca thibetana. Next base: position 176,132,505 of record NC_065580.1, on the reverse strand, counting down.
ATTATAAGAAATATTACAAAGTTAATTTCATTACATTTGTCATTTTCTCCAAATATTTTCTTTATGGTAATAATTTTAGATGCTTTGTAGTCTTTATGCTTACATCTTTAGGTCTGTAGAAAACATTATTTTTATCTATTGGTTTTAATTAGAACAGAAGAAAAAATCATTAGAGTGATGAGAAAAAATAAAACTAGACTGATCATTAATAAGAATAAACATCAGGATGTGTAGGAGAAAAAAAGAATACAGTTAACCACTACGGATTTAGTGGAGTTACCAATTTCTCTGGTTTTCAAATAAACCACAGGCTAGTCACAGAATTTTTAAAAATTGTTGACATGATACTTCTGTTCTGAGTCAATCTTTGAAAATCAATTTACTTGTATAAAAACTATTTCTCAAAAATTATTCTCCCATTGAATTTTAGTTTATTCAAAGTATCAGGTAGTTGTGATAAGAAAAATCTTATCCACTAAAATACTGCTTTGTATTTGCCTTTTTAGAGAGAGACCAAAGATCACATCTAAAATCAGTAAGAAATTTGTGCTTTACATATTTATTTGATACCAATCCATCTTATTTAGGGTGTGTTGGAGGTCTTAAAACATCTGGTAATAACAGCCATAATAATAGTGTGTTACTTATGTATTTATTAATCCTGTTTACATTTCACATGTATTATTTTATTTTATCATTATCACAACATGGAGTAGCTTTGATTAATGGCTTTCACTGGCAAGATAAGTCAACTGAAGCTCAGAAAGATTACGTGACCTGTCCAGCACTATAAATCTAGTAAATGGTAGTGCAAAAAAATAATATCAGAGCCCACAATGAAATCATGTCTTCAAAAACTATATCTGATTTCTTTCATGCAAGGTTAATAGACTTACTCACACAGCTTCCAAAATGTTTCATTTGGTTTCACTGTTGAATAGGGACAGGTCAATTTTTTTCAGAAAAGTGTCATCCACTCCCGTTTCCCAGCCTACATATTTCCCTCTGCATATTAACTATCTTAGTTCCCAAATTTCCTATTTAATTTTTGATTTAAATATAATTGTGGTCTTAATTATATTAAAAATAACTTCTAAAAACTTTTAACATATTTATTTACTGCATGTTAGCATTAAGGCAAGACTCTAATCCTAAAGGGGCTTTCTATGGTAACTCAGGACACAAAGTATTTTATAGAAAATGTTGAACAGTAAGAAAGAGCAACTGGTAATCGAATGCATTTGTTATTGACTTGATTCTTATCTGTTTGACACTACCTAGTGGATATGAGATGACTTTGCTTCCCACGGTGTCATTGCCAATATTTAATATATATCTAGTGGAAGAAGAATTATATATTTTTCTTGTCTAATCCTGGAACCTTCAGAAACTTATTTATAAAATACCAGTTGGATATTATCTAGTGTTGTTCTATAATTTATTAATATGTATTTGAATGTTCTTGGTGTACATTGTAGGTATTAGAGCACCAAAATTTCACACGATAAGCAGATATATATTTCCTCTAAAGTAAAAGCAGCTGCAATATATCACTAAACATGTAGTTTAATTCTTTAAATCCTGTACTTTAATTTTGTTTATAGTTTTTGTGTGTATTATGTCACAAAAGTCTTTATATCTGAAAAACCAAATTGTTCAACCCAACCATAACCAAATATTTGAAAAATGTAATTTGACTCATACTTTTTTTTTAAATAAACACTTATTAAAATGTACTGTGTGCCAGGCTTTAAGTCTCACCCAAGAATTCTGCAGAGTGAGGCCAGATTTTCATACAACTGGATTTCATTCACGGTTTTATTTCTCTTGTAAAAGTTGAAAAATAGCAATCTAGAATACATTTGGCCATTGACGGCACTTTCAATTTTGAAGCTATACTGAAGCTGTCACACTACCATCCAAATTGCTGTCAGAAATGAGTATGCTAATTGAAAAGCTCTGGCTATGGAATTAAGTGTTGCAATTTTATCAAGCATAGATAAGAACACTATATAAAACATGGATTTTAAGGTGAATTGAATTTATCAAATTGTAAGGGCAGGCTATAATTTGAAAATCCTACATTAGCTGGATTTTTCAATTTCTAATTTGTTGTGAATAATAATGTTCAGCAGAAGAGAAGAGCTGTATTTTCTTGCATTCCTTGGGATAGGATTTTTGGAATAAGGGCATTTCTACCAAGATTCAAAATTCCTTATTGGCATAGCTCATGAATCTCCTGTCTACTTATTGTATTGGAAAAACTATCCAGCACACAAAATGTTAGCATTTCAGGAATTTGTAATCAAACTTGTAAATCGTAAGTATTTGTTTATAAGTCAGATCATACATCTCAAAACTTATAGGATAAATCAACCCCACTATTTGCTAACTCTCCGGTATCACCAAAGACTGTTTCGTGGGCAAGAGTCCATATTTTCATTGACTACAGTTATGATAATGGTTTCTAGTTTTACTCAAATATTTTTTTCTTCTGATGTCTACATAACTGTGAAAATAGCATAACATATCACAAATGTGAAAGTTACTTAGTTACTAGGGTCACTGCTACTATGAAAAGATCAGTCATAATTTGTGCAGTGGTTGGAATATACTTTTAGATGTCACTGGGGGAAAAAATCTTAGAGGATAAGCCAGTTGTAAGGAGTGATTCCATTGTTAAGATTAATAATATGAATGACCTGTTAAATATGGGTCTGCATTGACTGGAAACTCTTGAAAAATGAAGTTCAAATCTTTGAATTGCGTTGTTTTATATGCACATCTTATATATTTTACATTTAAAAGTTAGCTAAATGCATGAATCAGCTTTCACAGGATATGATTATCAACATCTCATGTACCCCATAAATATATACACATACCATGTACTCACCAAAATTAAAAATTAGCAAGTAAACTTCTTTGCTTCCTGTGGCAAATTACAATAGCTTTTTTTTCTAGAAGTATTTCTAACATTTTATTTCTTGTGTTTTTCTTCGTTTCATTCAATTATTAATTAAATATTTTAAATGTTCATTAAAGTTCAGTGGAAATGCCATTTCCACTAATTTTTTCTTTCACTTTTTACATTGCTGTAAGACTTTGACAATGTGTTGAACTTCTAAACTACTTGTTAATCATGCTGTCTTGTAAATGTATAGTCAAACTTGGATTCAGTTAGAATATGAGTTTCTGTTTCTATATCATGTTTGAGGATAGTAACAGTGTCAAGTGCATCCCTCTTTCCTCTAGCTGTTAACACAATATTTGACACAGGGTAACAACTCATTTAATATTTAAATATAAGAACCTAGAACAGAAAATGCCAGTCATATAATGTAAAGGAGACACAGGGTACGTATTTTCTGACTGTAATTCAAGCTAAGTGTTAAATATCACAGGCTCATAATTATTCTCTAAATTCAACTATATAATGTGTTTTGTCTTGCTAGAGTTGCCTCAAAACCAGTGGCTGGAGTTGCCTCAAAAACCGTGTTTGGGGGAGTTCCTTCAAGGGACTGATTCAAACCGTTCCATGAAGGGGTCAGTTGGGATTACAAAGAAGGAAACACTGTAAGTCAGGGTGATGAATCCAAAGCATTTGCAGCATTAGGGGAACTTACATACAGAGGGTTAGCATCCTCATGACAGAAAAAAATACGTTCTACCCAAGTATGTCCTTAATCAGAGTGTCACCCCATGTAGTTTATATAAGAGTGTCAGGAATTTGGCCCAGGCCATTGCCAGATTCTATGTGTTTAGCAGCATGCTTGATATTTCAGGGCTTGGGAAAACAACCTAAACAACTTCATATGGGCCTTGGAGTACTCCTTGATACCTTCCAGGCCCCAGTTTGGTTTTAAGCCTGCAGGGGAAAACATGAAGCTGGCTGGGTCACTGAGCACTAAAGGCACTCTGACTTTCTAGGTAAGGACAAAGAAAGACAATAGGGGACACTGGGGACTCTACATAATAAAGATATAATTTCCTCTGTGTTTAATAAACTCTGGGGTATACCAGATTAACGCAACAAAATATTATGAACAAAAAATAACTCATATAAGGCATTCCCTGGTAGTTTCATGGATCTTTTCATGAGACTACCAGGGAATGCCTTGTGTGAGTTTTTTGGTTTTTTGTTTTTTTGGAAAAAACTGTATATTTTGATTTTATTAAAACATTTATTTGGAAATTCCATCTTTCTCTACCACAAAACTACCAGTAGACATTGTCCTTTATGGGAAGGCAAGGGATATGTGACTGAATAATGGTTCTACCACTTATCGATGAACTGAACTTAGTTACTTAAACTAGTAACTTTGGCATTTAATTCAGTTAAATACCGATTATAACACAGAGTCAGTGTGAATATCAAAATGGTAATGTAAGAGGAAAAAAGGCTCCTGGACATGGTGTGTGTTTTTTAATAACAATAATTGAATAAAGGGATACATTAAAGTTCTACTTATGCAAAAAGAAATCATCATGCATGTATTTCAGGAAAAGTGTATTTGTTGTGGACTATTTTTGTTAAAAGGCAATAAAATTAATTCTTCGTAGAGCACTGTACTGTTTCAGGCAAAAGATTATTCTCCAAACAAAACAATATGTTTACTTTTACTTATAAAAAGGAAATAAAAAATCTATTGTATTTTATTTCATAATCTATATTTCTAAGAAACCCAGATTCAATAATAAATCGCAGTAGCCATATTGTAACAAGTTTTGATTATTCTATTTTATTTTGCTATTCATATATTACTTCTCTTTGAAAATGTAAGTCTGTATTCAGTAAAGGGATCAGTACTAGAGTTGTGCATTGAGGAATGAGAGCACAGAGATGTTATTTAATGCTGTGGGATGGGTTATGGACCCGTAGGCATGGAAGTGGGTTGGCAGAAGTGATACTAGGCTAAGCTCTGGGACACCCACAATGCGGAGGTCTGGAAGATGAGGTTAATCCCACAAGAAGATTGAAGACTGAGATGGAGGAGAACCAGGAGGGAAGGGCTCCAGAACCCCAGTGCAGGCAGTGCAGGGAGAGAGAAGAGCCACTGTGACACATGCTACAGATTAAGGAAGATCTGACACAGAGCAGGAGTAATCTATTCACAGGAAGAAGAAAGCACAGTGGATGGTTATAGAAGCAAGATGCTTGGTAGATTTGGTGGAAGGGAAAAGGTTAAAGTTCTCTTTTATTTCTTTTGTCTTCCCAACAAAATTAGAGGCACATTTACTTTTTGCATGGGAGGAGGTAGCAGGGGTTGTTTCAGGTTTGAGGAAAGCGGGAGAAGACATGGAACATTCCACTCCACTAAAAGACTAGGAGCTCAAAGGGGCGAGGGAGAATTTCTATCATCTCATTGGTCTGTGAATTTTTCAGTATTATGTTTATTAGATATAAAGTGCCATAAATGGTTTCTGGCATAGTAGATTAATGTTTTATTGTGTAAATTACGGAGACATTCACTTAAAGAATCACATAATAGTTGCATTAAAGTCTGTGTTGTTAACATGTTGAATATTGCCCAACTTTAAATGACTGTAGACATTCTCTTATTTTAATTATGATAATTCTTTCATACAACATTTTAGTTTTCCTCTTCTCTGTTAAAAATACTATATTTTTAACATTTAAAATAGCTTTTGCTTTCTTTTTCTTTCTAAAAAGGCATAATATTCTGTAGTGATTCACTGTGTTTTGTTTTTACCCAGCCCCTATCCTCCCTCACACTTTCTCTCCTATTTTTCTTTTTCTCTGGAACATATATTGCTTCTTTTTTAGTTTGCATTCTGCTCTGAATTCTGACTTTTGCATAGAGAAATATTTTTCATCTCTGGACAACAGAGAAGCAGTGTGAAAAAAGTAGCTATTTTTCTAAAGACCTGGCCTGTCCTTCTCATGTTTTCCCCTTGCTTACCTGTTTCTATTACAACTTCTATCAATAGTGTTGGTTTTCTATTTGAAATAAAGTTGAACCATATCTGGTGGCCTGGACATACTTTAAATATACCTCAAAATGAACTGAAATGTTTCAGGTCCTTCTCATACTTCAAAGGCTTCAGCCACTACTCTGGAAGTTATTTTTTGATGTGCTGATTGCTGGATGGTATCAGTCCTGATAACTCCATTTAAGAAACCTCTGAAGAGAAAACTTTTATCAGTCTGTCATCATCAGGCCTTATCACCCATAAGCAAGTGGTCAAGCTAAAAGAACAGGGCAGGTCATAAAGAATGCCCCATAGTAGATTATTATAGGAGATTGGCCAGCAAGATGAAACAAGTTGCACAGGATTCGTCTTTGCACTCCGAAATCATTAACAAGTATTATAGTAAAAGCACATCTTTGAGGCTTCCTCAAACTACTTCCACACAGCATGGGCTTAGTAGGATTGGTAAGAATGGGATGTGTTCTTTTGCTCTCCTGCACGTGATGCTGAACCTGGGCTGCATGTGTTACTTTTCTGCACAGCATTCTTTTCTCACAAAACTTCGTCTTTTCCAGGTGTTAACATAAGTTCTCTTTATGTTACTGGTATTGTGGTTTTTAGAATTTAAGACATTATACCAGTGGTTCTCAAAGTGACAATATCCACCAGATTCATGGAATATAGCTTTCAGGGGTTCTGTGAAGTTAAAAACCAAACCAAACAAAACTGTTTTCATAATAACGCTCACCCAGTAGGTGGGATTTTTCAGTCTGTTGACCTTTGCACTAGTAGTGCACAAGCAACGGTGGACAAGACTGCTGCTCCTTAGCAAGAATCGCAGTGGCACAGAATTGTTTCAGTCATCATTTTATTCTTCACTATACATAGTCACAGGAGGGGAAAAGCCAATTTCATTTAAGAATGTCCATCAAGGCCGAGGGCGGTGGCTCAAGCCTGTAATCCCAGCACTTTGGGAGGCCGAGACGGGCAGATCACGAGTTCAAGAGATCGAGACCATCCTGGCTAACACGGGGAAACCCCGTCTCTACTGAAAAACAATACAAAAAATTAGCCGGGCGTGGTGGCGGCGCCTGTAGTCCCAGCTACTCGGGAGGCTGAGGCAGGAGAATGGCGGGAACCCGGAAGGCGGAGCTTGCAGTGAGCTGAGATCCGGCCACTGCACTCCAGCCTGGGCGACAGAGCGAGACTCCATCTCAAAAAAAAAAAAAAAAGAATGTCCGTCAAGAGGCAGCAAAATATACTAATGTTTTTTCCCTAAACGCTTAACAGTACACTATTCGACAAAATTGTAACTACATAGTATACATTTTCTGTGGCAAACAAAGATAACAATAATTATCTTGAAGAAGCAGCAAGTGTGGATGATTTGAGTTGTGAGATAAACTAGTTGCTTTTTGTTTCTTTTACACACATGGCCTATTATTCTTATTGGAAAAAAAAAGATGACTGGGAAACTCTGATTATTAAGGTTGAGGTATTATAGCAGCCTTTTTTTTCAAAAATACACAAAGTGTGTATGTCAATTCAAGGAAATACTTGGAATTTTTGTCCATTGTTAACATTGACAAAATTTGTATTTTAAACAGTTTATCCTAAATAGAACTATTTTGTATTATAAATGTTTAATGTGTATTTTTCTCAAGTTATTTAAGATTATAAGGCTTAAATCAATGCCTTTTTTTAATTGGCCTCCTGATAATTTAATACCAATTCTGTTTTTTACTATGGATATTTATATTGTTAGATAGACTTTATTTCTATTTGTATGACCTCAACTTTATACTGATTGCTTTAATTCGGGAGTTAGGAAGGTCCAAAAGTTCCATATAATTCTCTACCATTGAGTTATAGTCAATTTTGCTGTAGCTTGTTTAACCAACATTTCTCTCTCCCTTTTAGTGTGTGAATGTATAGTACGTTCTCAATAGTCTGTGAATACTTGTGAACAAAGAAAAACAATTCATTTTCTATAGTATTTATTAGAAAAATCATAAATATTTGGAGTATGCTTTTTAACCTAACTCTCAAATATCCTGATATATCACACAAGTTTTAGCAGAAAGGTGTGGCAAGCTTCTCATGAGAATCTTCAGGCATATGCAAATCTAAAAGAAAGATAAACTGTCTGGTATTTTATTTTATTTTATTTTATTTTATTTTATTTTATTTTATTTTTTGAGATGGAGTCTCCCTCTGTCGCCCAGGCTGGAGTGCAGTGGTGCGATCTCGGCTCACTGCAAGCTCCGCCTCCCGGGTTCCCGCCATTTTCCTGCTTCAGCCTCCCGAGTAGCTGGGACTACAGGCGCCGCCACCGCGCCTGGCTAATTTTTTGTATTTTTTAGTAGAGACGGGGTTTCACCATGTTAGCCAGAATGGTCTCCATCTCCTGACCTCATAATCCGCCCGTCTCGGCCTCCCAAAGTTCTGGGATTACAGGCTTGAGCCACCGCGCCCGGCCTAGTATTTTATTTTTTAAAGTCCTTTGCTCTCTACCAAAATTGTATTATTTAAACAGAACTGTGGGCTATTATAAGCAATGTTTCATTTTGCTATTGTCTGTTTAAAAATATCATTTGTAAATTGCAATTGGTCTTGCATGAATGTGTTTCTAAAATCGTTTGGGAATACAAATGTAATTATGTACTAATAGACCTCCTGGGATGTACTCCTTAGTTTACAAGGGTCGGTGTTAATGTTTCTGCCATAGGAAAAGCTTAGTGACAGGAGTGGAGGTGTCCTCTTTGCCAAAAGCTCTTTCTTAAGTCTAAACAGCATGGCGGAACAAAGAGCTTGAGCTGTTTTAATGATGCCAATAGTGTTACAAAAGTGGTTTCCCAACAGCTGTTGCAATGAACCACTGATCGGTATCTTTTTGGGGCCTGGTGGGGAACACAATAACAGACCAAACACAGCTCAGGGCTTCCCAGAGCTTCTTCCCCTTTAACATGAGTAATTCTGCTTTTTTTAAAAAACAAAACAAAGCAAACCTGAATCTCTCATTTTGTCTATTAAATTCTTTCTTTTCTTTCTTTCTCTTTCTTTCTTTCTTTCTTTCTCTCTCTCTCTTTCTCTCTTTCTCTCTTTCTCTTTCTTTCTCCTTCCTTCCTTCCTTCCTTCTTTCCTTCCTTCCTTCCTTCCTTCCTTCCTTCCTTCCTTCCTTCCTTCCTTCCTTCCTTCTCTCTCTTTCTCTCTCTCTCTTCTCTCTCTCTCTCTCTCTCTCTCATCTTTCTCTCTCTTTCTCTCTTCTCTCTTTTCTCTTTCTCTCTTTCTCTCTTTCTCTCTTTCTCTCTTTCTCTTTCTCTCTTTCTTTCTTCTCTTTCTTCTCTCTCTCTCTCTTTCTTTTTTTAGACAAAGTTTCACTCTTGTTGCCTAGGCTGGAGTTCAGTGGTGTGATCTGGGCTCACTGCAAACTCTGCCTCAAGTAATTCTCCTGCCTCAGCCCCCCAAGTAGCTGGGATTACAGGCGCCCGCCACCATGCCCAGCTGAGTTTTGTATTTTTAGTAGAGACGGGGTTTCACCATGTTGACCAGGCTGGTCTTGAACTCCTGACCTTAGGTGATCCACCTGCCTCAACCTCCCAAAGTGCTGGAATTACAGGCATGAGCCACCACACCCGACCATATTTCATTTGATTTCAGTACTTCAACTTTCATTCGAAGATGCAGTTTTCCTGAGTGAAAAAAATGAAATCCTGGCTAATGAGTCCTTCGGGTCAGTGTTCTATTTGCTTGGGGATATGTTTACTGCTAGTAAGTAGCATGAGAGAAAGAATTTTATTAGAGCTTTATCCAGCCCCTCCTTGTGGCATTACCTTTCAGTGTCTGTCTCGGCCCTGAACTCTCGGTCACCATTTAGAATCCTTATTGTTTAATTACCATAAAATAGAGATTCAAGGTAAAAAAAATTCTACCAGAATTAAGTTAAATACAAAGATTAAAATCTTCAAATTTACACTGAGTTTCTCTCCCTACTTAATTCTTTATCACTCTCTTCTTGGTAGTTAGAATATTAGTCCATCTTGGTCTGAATGGCTAGGTCAATGTTTGGAAATGTAGCTTTCAAAGATTGTTAAGTCCTATTACCAGCTCCTGTGAATAAGTTCATGGACTGTCCCTGCGTTAATTGTCTTTGTTTCTGATTACAGTCTTTTAAGAAAAATTTCTCTAAAATAACTTCCTGATAGCTATTTTATATACTTCTCTACTCTGACTTAATTGTCTTTTTCCTTCAAGTAATCATAATTACGCACACCTCCTTCAGAACAATTCTACATTATTTTCCTGGGAAAGGTTAATTATAAGTTCAAAACAGTGGGGATGTGTGTGTGTGTGTGTGTGTGTACGAGAATTTGTAGTGTCTCATATTTAAAGAAATGAAATCAATTCAAATTGGATCCCAAACACTGAAATGTATTTTTGGAAATAACAAGAAGTTCATGGGTAGGGCTAGAGTTCAGGGCTTCTGGTCCACTTCTCTGAGAGTGTGTGTGTGTGTGTGTGTGTGTGTGTGTGTGTGTATGTGGGTAGGGTTTTTTCTGAGTAAGCTTGTTTGCACATAGATATGCAGTTCCAGACATCATACTCAGGAAAAGAAAATGTATTTTCTTGCATTTATTAGTTTAGGATCAATTTATTATTTTTCAGATGCTCCCAGCAGACATGTACTTGGTGAGAAGTGAGTCACATGCCATGTGTGAAGGGATTAGCATAATCATTTCAATGAAAACACCACTCTGACCAGTGGAGTGTTGAAGGGAAAAATACTTGACTACTACACATTACTAGATCCCATGAGAGATGATATAAATTAAATATAATGTAGAAAACCTGCTCTTAAGTGCTTTATAGTTTATAGAGAGTTAAATGTATATGTAGCATATGAATAACTCTGATATACCACAACTAGATGAGGCTGATGAGGTGTCTTTCACCTTGATAGGACGGCCTGTTTAGTTTAAGGCCTTACCAGTTAGGCACACTATCTTAGCACCTGCTTGGTCCAGTTAGCATAGTAGGTACTCAAGAAATACTCACCAATGGACTTAACAAATACTTGAATAAATGAAGAAAACTCAAAAAGAAATAAAATTTTAAGGCAGAAGTTTTTTTGGAATAAAAACCAGAAAGTCACTAAAATTCTTGTCTTTTTAAATTTTAAAATACTTATTTGATGAAAAAAGGTTATGTATATTCAAAGTGTACAATGTGATGATTTGATATATATCTACATTGTGATATATACATCTACATATGAGGAGCATCACAAATTAACATATCAGCACCACCCATGCTGTACATTGGATCCCCAGAACTTATTAATCTTATATACCAAAGTTTATACCCTTTGATCAATATTTCCCTACCTCCTTCATGCTCACATCTTGGCAATCACATAGTTCTACTCTATGTTTCTATGAGTTTGACTTTGTAAGATTCTATATATAAGTCAGATCGTACATTATCTGGTATATTCATTTTGGAAAACTTTACAGTTTCCTAAAGAAATGGAAATAAAACTATCATACAATCCAGCATTTCCATCTCCTGGTATATATCCAAATAAACTGAAATAAATATCTTGTAGAGATTTCTGCACCTCCTTGTTTATTTGCAGCATTATACACAACAGCTAAAATATAAAAACAACTTATATCGATCAACAGATGAATAAAGAAATTGTGATATGTATGTATCATATATACGTAATGCAATGAAATGTAACAGCAATAAAAAGGTAGGAAATCCTGCAATATGCAACAATATGAATGAACCTGGAGAACATCATGCTAAGTAAAATAAGCCTATATTACTCTTCGACATGACAGGTTCTACTCTTCAATTATTTCACTCAGCCTGTGAAGTCTTATTGAGGATTATTGGACCTAGTCTTTTTTCTTCAAAGCATATATCTTTCTTTGTGATTCGGCACTTACATGTATGTTTCCTTGATTACTGGTGGTCTCCCTAACTTGGTTTCAAGTTCTGTGAACCCAGAGCCTTCTCTCATTTGATCACCAGTTTAAACAAGGATATGGCTTAGTGTTAGTCTATACTGAAAAGTTTATCTAATTCTATATAATAATTGAACTAATAAATGGATTAAACTAAGTTACCTGATATTTATGACTTTTAAATATGTTAATAGTGCTAGAATGACTTTCCATTTAGTTAGGGATAACTTTTCAAATCCTAATGGAAAATCTCTTGGTGAATGCTAAAATTTTCCAATATTTTCCTGTTAAATGTTCACCTGCTCAAGTACCTACGTAGACTCTCAACAACAAATGCAGAATGTGTTCTTCTAATGAAGTTATTTGGTAACCTTGATGCTCTTTAGTATGAGAATACGTCACCTTTTTCTTGTTCAATAGCCGTGATTAATTATATAGATCACTTAATCAGCAAGAAACTAGGGATAGGCATACAAGTCACTATAGTACATGCCTAACTATCTGTTCTAACAAATTATTTATTACAAACAACCCAAAGATGCAGCGGGGCAGACTATGATTAAATCTCAAAATAAGCTTAAGAACAAGTGCCTTAGTAGCTCAAGAAGGAGAGAGGAGATGATTCTGTCTTTCTGCAAGATGATCTGAACTGCACTCTGAAGGCTTAGCCAGTTCAGACAAGCTAAAGGAAGGGGTGAGGGACATTGTATGTGAAGAGAAAGCGGGAGGAAGAATGCTCTGAATTCATTTACTTCATGGTATTGGAACTGACCAGCAGCCATGTTAATTACCATAACTCTTAAACAAAGGGTATTGCTTTGTTTTTCTTTCTCTTTCCCTTTTTTTTCTTCTACTTCCCCTTGCTTCCTTCTAATTTTACTTTTCTTCTACTCTTTCTGTTTCTCTCCTATTCCTATCCTTTCCTTCCCAATGTTTCTCACCCACATCCATCCTCAACACACACATTATTTTACACTGTCGGACTTAGGATGTTTGATAGCTCCCTTACTTGGCCCCAACACACACTTCCTAGTTTCTAATATAAGAAGATAAAGCCTCCCTCTCCCCAGTGTTTTCAGGTGACTGTGTTGGCAAGAACAAAAGTACAAAATTATGTTTAATGTTAAGGTTCTGAATTTTATGTCCATTTCTAGCTTTTTGGACTAGTGAGCACAAATGTAAATGTATCTATAGTTATACTCATCACCTCCTCCTTTTGTTTTATGGGTTTTTTTGTTGTTGTTTCTCTGTTTTACATTTTATTTTCTTTTGATCATACTGTGCATTATTTTTCAGAAGTTCAACTGTAATTTTTCATTTGGGAGATCATGATAATGCATTTGAAATTCATTCAGAGTCTAGATAATTGGGCATTTTCTTTTAGTTCTAATTCTCTTTTATATGTTCTCCTTAGCATAATGATTACTTCACAGTAATATTATAGTCCTTTCCTTACTTTAATTAATGTCACATCTCAATTCTAAGTGCTTGTTTTCAGCCCAAGGGTACTAATTTCATATCTTGTTTCTTAAATTAGCCGGCTATGGACTCAGACTTCTGGTGGTTATGGTAGTCATACAGCTATTCCATTTCCTCATAAATAAGAATAAATTAGTGCTTTAATGAAGGATTTTTTGCTATTCTCTAAGGTATTTGATTTTAAAAGAATTGTAGTATTGTTTCTTGGCCTTAAGTTTATGTGAAGCAATAATTGCTCTGCAGCTAATATATTTTTGTTATTGCTAGAATCATTCATAGTTTATAAAATGGCAGCAAATGTATACAAACTAATTATATGTGTCTTAAAATAACTTTTATTTGATTATCATCCTGTTTAATAAACCAATTTAGGAAATAATGCAGATTTCTTAAGGAGCTTTAAGAAGATTTGTTTATGAAGTCTTTTTTTTTCTCTTTTAACATTATCTAGGAACAAAAGAAAAACAAATTATCCGGAGATGTTAATAGTACTTCCAAACTTTTAGGAAAAATAAGTAATTCTAAATGAAGCTTATAAAAACAGAAATTAGTATTTTTATGTTTATTACACTGAAAAATTTGAATCTTCAAACATTAATAGATAAGTGTGAATGTTTAAATAACTCTATTGTTTGTATTCAAGCATAACCTTTGTACTTTGTTTTCAATTTTTGTAAAATCCCATTGTGACCTTAACCTGCATTGGTCCCTAAGCACTGATACTTCTCCATTACCTCAGTGCTTGACTTCTTGTGCAGTTAGTGATGTTTATAGTAAAGTTCCACCATTGTTTGATAATTGCTTTAATCTGCTGCTTATTTTGTTGGAAAGATTTCCCTGTTATGTTTGTTCCTTGTATGCTGTAGAGAATGAAAGACTTTGCAAGTTTTATTAGTTTGTTAGGATAATGCATTTTCTAAGCGTATGGGTATTTGTTGGAATTAACAGCTTTATTAATGATTTGCAAGGATAATAACACAGATAAATTCAGAGTCCCAACACTTTATTTAAAATAAGAAGTTGAAAAACAGGATGATTCCACTTAACTGTTGGCAGTTATTACATCATGACTTTAAAAAGTCAAGTGATTTTCAATGAAGAAGGAAATAACATTAATTTTGGGATAGAAAACAGATTCATTAAGTGGCATTGTATGTGAGTTATTATGTATGTATGTGTCTATCTTTGCGTGTGTTTCTTCCTGAGAACATGATTTTAAACTGTATTGGAAGCATAAGGTAGATTCGAATAGGTGGCTGATAAAGCCTGAGAGTTTACAGGTGGTGGACACTGCTGAGGCAGAGACCCTGCAATAAAAAAAAGAGCCTGTTTGTTTTGAAGAATGGGGATAAGTCCAGCTTGGTTCAACACAGAGAGGAAAATTACTGTGGTATTTTTAAAGGCAATCAATTTTTTTTAATGGATGTTTATTTTATTTATTTTATTTTATTTTATTTTATTTTATTTTTAGATGGAGTCTCACTCTGTCACCAGGCTGGAGTGCAGTGGCGCAATCTTGGCTCACTGCAAGCTCCACCTCCTGGATTCAAGCGATTCTCCTGCCTCAGCCTCCTGAGTAGCTGGGATTACAGGCATTTGCCACCATGCCTGGCTAATTTTTGTATTTTTAGTAGAGACGGGGTTTCAGCATCTTGGCCAGGCTAGTCTTGAACTCCTGACCTCGTGATCCACCCACCTGGGCCTCCCAAAGTGCTGGGATTACAGGCGTGAGCCACCGCGCCCAGCCATGGATATTTATTTGTATACTGCACGTGTCTTTACTGAGTTTATATTTGCTCTTTATATCTCTGTTGGATTTCTCAGTTATGTACTAATTCACGTGACCATTATTTATAGTATATTTTTAATGTTGCAGATTTTCCTATCAAATATCTTAGATTATCTTTATGAAAGGATGAATGTTTGCATTCTGACATGTTAATTTCAATAGCTTCCTATTAGTACAGTGAATAACACAGATCATTCCTTCTTTTCTTTGTCCTTCACTTCTTTTTGTCTTTAAATTCTACATTAAGAATTGTTCTTTAAAATGTATTTAAGACAATACCATAATCTCTGAGTACATTAATGTCAAGGAGGGACAGAATGAAATCAGTAGTCTTACTTAATATTTACTATTTGACATAAACTCCAAATAATTGAAGAAATTTTGCACCATAATTTTAGATTCAGATGCCTATCATAGCTGAATATATGAATGACTTTCAACTGGGCTCTAATTATGAAGGTAAAGCTATAAGGGTTTATTCTTCCTGCTATGTCTATTAATCAACTAATATGTGGCTAGACATGGTCAAGGATACAACTAATATGTGGCTAGATATGACTAAGGATGCAAAGTATTCATGATCCTTCTTTGAGGTTCAGAATCCTTATTTAAAGATAGAAGGATTCACTCTAGCCAGTTGAAACAAAAAAGGATATATCATGAATTATAACTTGCTCACTGAAACTTTTGGAAGTCTGATGGAAAAGGCTATATATAGGCCGAGCCTTCAGGAATCCCTGCCAGAATCATGCCATTCAAGTGGCCTATGGATGGATCTGCTGCCTGTGTTACGATTGGGTATATGATAAGTTAGGAAGCTAATACTACAGCCGAAGGCTCTAGGTCTACATTTCTTCTGAAGTGATGAGACAGGGTAAAGTGGAAAGGACAATTCATGGAGCTGAATCCAAAAGAGTTATCCTACCTGTTTCCAAGAACAACTGTGAAATATGACAGTATGAGCTTTCGAATGAGCAGTGCATTCTGATGAGGATTTGGACTGCTGGTTTTAGAGAGAACAAAAATCAGTGTTATTACTGGAGGTCTGGTAATGTCTAAAAACTATGAAGTTAGATATCAAAGGCAGCAAATACTCTTAGATTAGGAAAAGAAACTAAAGTCAACTTTTTAAGCAAGAGGAATTTTGTTCTTGATTGTCCATGCATAATTTGATAACTTAATATTTTAATATATGATGCTATATCTCATTATTTATTAATTTAACCTCTTAATATAATCTGGCAAGGTGATTACTTAGAATGGCACATGGTTAAATATGGAGAAAACATTCCAGGCACTCCATATACTGTATAAAGCCTGAGTTTTATGAAACACTCAATCTGGAGCCCTGATTTAGTAACAGGAAGAAGATAGTTTTGAATACTTTTTCCCATGAGGCATTGTCTCCTTATATTCATTGTGAATTTCCACAATAATGCTGTACAAAAGCTATCCCAATAATTACTGACATAAAACAACAACTGTTTATTATTTCTCACAATTCTTTGAATTGGCAGGGTGATTTCTTGTCATCTGAGCCATATTGTCTAACATCGGCTGGGTTTGCTCAGGCATCTCCAGTTAGTTGGTGGGTTGACTGGAAGTTGGCTGGACCATGAATGGACCTATTCAGTTCTGTTTCCTATGGCTTACATCTTTCCCCAAGGTAGCCCTGTATTCTTATATCCAAGGCAGGGGCCAAAGAGTTTTTGGAAGCATGCAAAACCTGTTATGTCCTAAGATCAGAACTGAGACATTGTGACTTTGGCTGCATTCTACTAGCCTAGGCAAATTAACAGCCATCCATAGTTAAGGGATAAATAAGCTCTTGACAGGAGGCTGGCAGAGCTGTGGTGCAAACTATCTACCGCAGCCTTGTGTACACTTGTGAGGAACAAATCCAACAAGGTGATTGTCCTGAATGAACATTCCTCAGCTGACTTCTTCCTTATTGAAACAGCAACTCAATTTCAAGTAAACACATTTCATTGCAGTCTTATGTATTTCCTTGCTAATATAATTAAACAAATATAACTAAATTTAAATTTAGTGAGCACATATGATTTGAAAATTTTGTGGCTGGGCAGGGTGGCTCACGCCGGTAATCCCAGCACTTTGGAAGGCCGAGGCGGGTGGATCACGAGGTCAGAAGCTCGAGACCATCCTGGCTGACACGGTGAAACCCTGTCTACTAAAAATACAAAAACTTAGCCGAGCGTGGTGGCACACAACTGAGTCCCAGCTACTCTGGAGGCCGAGGCAGGATAATTGCTTGGACCCGGGAGGCGGAGGTTGCAGTGAGCCAAGATCGTGTCGCTGCACTCTAGCCTAGGCGACAGAGGGAGAGACTCCGTTTCAGAAAAAAAAAAAGAAAAGAAAGAAAGAAAGTTTTGCTATGTAAAATGCACATTATAAAAAAACACAGTAAATTATGTCTACAATTGTGGTCTCTTAATACCCATTCGATATTATTTACCTCTCCTCAGTCTAAATCCCACCCCCGTGGTGAGGAATTGTAACACTGGTTCCCGAGAACAACCTGCAATGTTGTGAGATGCTACAAATGTCTTGAAATGCGTTCCTCTTCTGCGTTATTTCTTTAACAGATATCTATGATGTACATTTCAATTAATATATTTTGCTATGGGAATTTGATGAGCTAAGTAAATTAGAAGAAGTAATATTAATTGGATATTTATATTAATAACCTAAATTTTTTCTATACAACAACCTTATAATTTAGGTGTTATCCTCATTTTACAGATGATGAAGTGGAGGTACAGAAAAATAGTGCACATTTGAATTCATTCTTTAAATGCTTCCTTTTTTTTTTTTTTTGAGACGGAATCTCGCTCTGTCGCCCAGGCTGGAGTGCAGTGGCGCGATCTTGGCTCACTGCAAGCTCCGCCTCCCGGGTTCCGGCCATTCTCCTCCTCAGCCTCCCGAGTAGCTGGGACTACAGGCGTCACCACCGCGCCCGGCTAATTTTTGTATTTTTTTGATAGAGGCGGGGTTTCACCATATTGGCCAGGATAGTCTTGATCTCCTGACCTCGTGATCCGCCCGCCTCGGCCTCCCAAAGTGCCGGGATTACAGGCGTGAGCCACCGCGCTCAGCCTGATTGCTTTCTAATAACATTCAAGTAGATGATCTTTGACAAATATAAGGGCCATTTCAAAAATTAATCAACATGGGGGCAGACCAGGTAATGCTGACCAAACTCTTGCTGTTTTCCACAATATTTTAAAATTATTTACAATAAAATTATAATTCATTCTTATATTTAGAATGTAACATTATGTGCAAGTGGCTGTGTGTGTTGCAGTGATCACACAACTTGAATTTTACCTGTTTTACATAACAAAGTAACATCAAGAGCATTTTTTCCTCACCTGAAACCGTTTAGGATTTCCAGAAGCTAGAGTTGGCTTCTAAAATAGTAAACTGATGTCAGCTTTTGAGGGCTACATTTGCTAATTGAAATAGTAACAATGGAAAGCAGGAACTATTGTGGAGACATGGAATCGGGGTAAAAACTTAGGAAAAGTTTGAAACTTGATCAAAACTCATTGTGTTCAATTTCTGAATCATGAACCAAACCTAAGAAGTCGTTTAAAATTGAGTCATGCCATAGAAACTTTAAGTACCTTTTTTTCTTCTCCTAGGCTCCTTTTCTTTAGTCTGTGATAGCACACCTCAAATTCGCACCCTAGTACCATCACCATCCGAAAACAAGTAAGAATAAAACTTGCTTCTGTTTCTATTATGAATAGTCTCAATGAGACATGTATGTTACCATTTTTACAAATGGCAGAATACGTAAAACTAGAAGGCAGGGCTATGCTGGAGCCTGATTGTATCACTTTATAAAAACTCACTGTTATATTTTCCAGGATTTTGTAAGCTGATTATTAAACACAGCCATTACTAAAGATTATATTATGTAAGCCACAAATATAAGCTAAATTAAAAGCAAAGGTAATAAATGCTCAAAACTCATCAGTTTCTGAGTATTTTATTACATACACTATTATCTATATTCTATAGTTGACATATCTATTGTACATGTCTGCGTATGGTAGAAATAATATATAACTCCGTATTACTCTGCATCTTTTGAATACCACATTCAGTAATGTCACATTGGTGGCTGGTGTGCCATTTTTGTGTGAGAAATATCATGAAATTTTTTCCAAATGAATCCTCATAATTTCTCCATAAAGAATATTTCTTCAACTGTATCATACCCTTGATGTGAGATCTAGTTCATCTAACTGCTTCTTGGAAAGGGTGGGGAGATAATATTTTTTATATATATATATATAGAGAGAGAGAGAGAAAATATATATAATACATATATACATATATAATACGTATATACACGTATATATACATATATATATGATTGAGGTTTTCCAGGAAAAGTAGAAACCACATACTCTTTTTTTCAAACAAACCTATTTTTCAAAAATTGTTAAAATTAAATGAATTTAACACAGCACAATGGTCTCTAAATTGAAACTGAACTTCATTTTCCATTTTCAGATTCGATAGGAAGAAATGGTGGAAAGTTACGCAAATAACTCATTCCTTTCTTCACTAGTATATGCAATTTAACCAACAAAAATTATCTGCAAAACTTTTGTTTTAGTATTTATTCCATTTAAGCCAGAGAATAATTAAGCTTGTTCAAATTTTGTAATGTTTGTCTAACATGCGCATGAAAACTGGCTACATCCAGTGTTTCCTAGTGAAGATGCTCTATTAGTCTTATTTCTCAAGTTGTTCTTGTTAGAAACATAAAGAAATATTTGCTTTTGACAGAGTTTAGTGAAGAATCATTTACAGGGTAGGAGTTATGAGAAGATGAGACCAGATCTGACTTCTATTTCTGATACTATCATGGAACATTAAAAATAAATCAGAGAAAAAGTGTATTTGAATTAGCGTAACCTAGTGAAAACATTTTTGACATTAGTATGGTCCACTTCTCAGATTTTATAACATGGTGAAATACATTCAAATAAATTTGTTTATTTGGTAAAGCTAAACATACACATCCATACATATGCACAGATATATACATTCGGTTTAGATAGAGAAAATATTTTCTAACTTTGATGTAATGATTAAATTAGAGTAATTAGGATATCTATGATCTCGGACATTATTTATGTCTTGGTTTTGTTAACATTCCATATCTTCTCTTCTAGCTATTTTGAAATCTACTATAATTTCTCTGTAACTATAGTAGCCTTATTGTGCTGTCAAACACTGGAACTTATTTTATCTAAATGTATTAATATTTTTATACTCATTAACCAACCTCTCTTCATTCTGCCTGCTTCACCTTCTCAGCCTCTGGTAATTACTATTATACTCTCTACCTTTATGAAATCTACATTTTTTAGATTCTACATGTGAGTAAGATGATGTGATATTTGTGTTTCTGTGCTTGGCATATTTCATTGAACATAATGCCTTCTAGTTCCATCTATGTTGCTGCAAATGAGAAGTTTTATTTTTATGACTAATATTTTATTGTGTGTGTGTGTGTATATGTATACACACACAAACTATATTTTGTGTGTATATATATGTATATACATGTATATATGTATATTCAGTGTATATATGTATATATACACACACTATATTTTCTATATTTATCTCTCTAAATGTATACATTTAAATTTAAATATATGTGTAGTTTCCTTAAAGAACACACAATGATATTACCTGGAAACCTGGCTGACACTCAGCTCATTGATGAGACCTGCAGTTTTTCTTTTTTTTTTCAATAAGCAGTTCATAAAACACCCGTTGTTACTACCTACCAGTTTCCCTTTGGATTTAAAAAAAAAAATGGATAAATGAATAAAAAGCAAGAACTGTATGCAGGAACGGAAATATTACATGTTACATCTGGGGTGTGAATTTCAAAGAAGGTGCAATCTGACAGAAAATATACTCTAAGTAGGGTACTGTAGTTCATATTGTGTTAGCTTGTTTGTGGTGGGTGGTTGTTGGTCAAAGAACAAATATAGAGTGAATGAGATTTGTGAGGGATTTTTTTTTTTCTTTTAAGCACAGCACCACCGGAATAAGATAAAGTGTCTCTTCACTTTGGTATTAAAATAGCTGCATGCCTGGTATTCACAAGAAATTTGTCTAAGGGTTGTACATGTCACCTTGACTTCCAACTTAGCATCTGATAGGAGAACTTTATCGGCATACAAATGAGCAGACAGGGTG
The DNA here is from genome assembly GCF_024542745.1 of Macaca thibetana thibetana. Classification (NCBI taxonomy): domain Eukaryota; kingdom Metazoa; phylum Chordata; class Mammalia; order Primates; family Cercopithecidae; genus Macaca; species Macaca thibetana. The sequence goes on along the minus strand of NC_065580.1, from coordinate 176,111,076 downwards.
ACTGATGTAATGAGCTCTGCATTTTGCTTGTACTGAAAAGATTAAGATCTTTCCTTAACTGAGAATTAAGACAAATAACGAAGAAGAGAAAAAATCGTAATTGAGCATTTTATACTTCTATACCCAAAAGTTGGAATTTATAGATCCTGTAGAAACAGAGTAAAAGTAATGTCGAATAATGATTTGTTGATCTTCTGTGTAAGTCATTTAATTTGATTCTGAGTGAAATATAAAGTAAAATCTACAAATAAAATATAAAATAATTGGGCTTTGTAAGGCAAGAAAAGAAGAATGAGTTGAAAAGCATATGTGAAGAGATAAATGATTTGACGTAAGATAATAAAACAAAGGATCATTGCCTAAATTAAATGTACCTTGGAAATGACAAAAATATAATTATTACTATAAAAAATCAAATCAGAATTGTAGCAGAAACATTAGAAGACATCAGAAGAAAATCTTAGAGGGATTAAAGCCAATTTATTAGAAGATATGGTGGGAGACCAATGTAAAAATATCCAAAGAAAGAGTAATGAGGAGAAATGAGTTAAAACAATGGTAAACAAATTTGACAGCCAAGTACAACAAATATTATCAAATTTTAAATTGTTTTATGAACTGCTTATTAATAACTATCATTAATTTTTCAGGTAAACACATTTTAAAACTTATAAATTTACATGTAGTACTGTGGCAAGTTTATTGATCATATTAGTCTTTATAGTGTGAAAAATTTTAAGTCTTTAAAAAGACTGAAAACAATTTATATCAAATATTGTACAGACTTACCTTTATAAAACACTTTCTTTTACTTTTAAAAATGTATTTAATTCACAAATAAAAATTGCATATATTTGAAGTGTTATAACTTAATGCTTTAATCATTGTGTAATGATTACCACAGCCAACACATCCAAACATCTTATTAATTTAATTATAGCAAATAAAAAAGGTTAAAGTAATGATTCAACTAGTCTTACTAGATTTTTAAGTTGCTTGTAAATTCTGCTGGCAGTAGAATATTGTCTATTTTCTACTGCCAGCTGCTATATCACGTGGCCTGCTATATCAAAAATGCTGCAAACTGGATGGGTTACATACAACATAAATTTATCTCCACTCTCCTGGAGACTGAAAAATTCATGATCAAGGCACCAGTAGATGCAGCGTCTGGTGAGGGTTAGCGATTTGGTTTTTAGATGGCATTCTTGCTTTTTCTTCACATAGTTGGCACTAGCTAGCTCACTGTCGCCTCTTTTGTAAAGGCACTATGCCATCCATGAAGGCTCTGCCTCATGCGTAGAATCATAGCCCACAGTCCCACCTTTTAATACTATCCTGTGGGGGATTAGGTTTCAATATATAAATTTTAGAGGAGCATAAGCATTCAGTCCTTAGCAATAGTTCAGTGTAAGAAATGATCTTAAGTATGGTAAATTCATTTTGTGATGAATATGTATATTTTCATGAGGATCTGCTTATTCAGCTTCTGGTGATATGTAACGTTAGAAAATGCAAGGTGAATTTTGGACTTAGAAAATGCACCTATTGAATAAGAATACATTATTTTTTGCCTGGGATATTACTTAAAGGAACATCATTTTATTTAAATAAGAATACAGAACCCATGTTCTGGGAAAAACTAATATATTGCGCTAGATGTGGACCTCTCTTCTTACTCTAGATCATGTTGTCAGTTAAATTTTAAATAAGAAAGAATGAGAAAAAAGAAATACATAAAATAAAGGCTAACTAGGAATATGGTCCAAATATATTTTAAGTAACAGAATTTTGTGTGAAATGTCCTTTGAATAGTTTGTTACAATTTGGTGCACCGTGGAAGAGTGTTAACATTATAATTTGCCATCATCTAGCAGTTGGTAATACAAGGCTTTGTACAAATGGAAATCATGCAAAGGTTATCTTGTTCATCTGGGGAAATAAATATTGTCAATAAGATTTTATTAAATGTACTTAATAAAATATTTAGTGGAACATTTCTTTTTTAAGGGATTTTTAGTCAATACTGGCAGTCCTCAAAGATGTAGAATAATATATAACAGTACATGCATCAATCTCCCAAACTTTTATTTGACTGTGTAACTGTGCTTCCAATAACATTTTCACGAATGTAAAAGCCTAAATATATTGTATGACAAAGAAGTATGTATGATGACAACTAATTCCAATAGATTATTGATCATCTGTTGGGGATAGTCAGTAGGCTTGAATTACTAGGTTTGTATTAACTTAATTTGACATTTTAAAACGTCATTGCCAAATGTCACCGTTCATATCTGAGGAAATGCTTTCATTTTATTTGCTTACTTTGTGTCATAACTTTTGCCTCTATATAAATTACCATTTTTCTTGGTATTTTCAATAGAGATATTAACTTATTAAATAAAAAACAGTTGAAACTATGTTTCTGGGTGAATATTTAAAATGGTAAAACATACGTCCAAAAATATAAGCTGGTAATTTTTTACCATTTTAGTTCATATTTATTTAAATGGGCCAAGCAAAAACAATGATATTTAGTTCAACTGAATGTTTCAGGTATAATGTGATCAATGCTATTAATATTAAACTAAAACACAGAGTGATACGTTTAAAATTCTTTTGTGAAATTCATTAGATTTTTTTTTTAGTTCCCTCTGTGATCCATATGTGCAAAAACAATTATATGAGAATGAAAAGGAATAGACAATTCATTTAAATAAGTTTGAAATCCTCATCTAAATATGTCAAGTTGTGTTAATACCTATGAAAGTCATAGCTAATATAGATATTTCTAATTGTTCTTTGGATAAATGGTGGGGTTTGTGATAGAGGCAGAGTTATCACCATTCAATAACCGTATCTACAACCAATATCAGATAAGTAACTTTATTTCTAGGGTTTAATTTTTTTTTGGGGGTGGGACTTTAATGTTTTTCAGCTCTTGTTGCCCAGCCTGAAGTCCAATGGCATGATCTCGGCTCACTGCAACCTCCACCTCCTGGGTTCAAGGGATTCTCCTCTCTCAGCCTCCGAGTAGCTGGGATTACAGGCACGCGCCACCACATCCAGCTAATTTTGTATTTTTAGTAGAGATGGGGTTTCTCCATGTTGGTCAGACTTGTCTCAAACTCCCAACCTCGGGTGATCTGCCCACCTCAGCCTCCCAAAGTGTTGGGATTACAGACATGAGCCACCACTCCCGGCTGGGGTTTAATTTATATATACATATTAGCCTTCATACTTTACTCTTAAAAATTATGTATTGACTTATATGTGTATAGTAAAGAATACTGTTTTTTTAATATACATCAATTACTACAATTCTATATATAGCTATATATTTGATACTGTCTATGCAATAGTGCTGTATGGAAATTGTACGCTTCTCAATTTTATGTGTATATTTTATTCAAAAGGTTTTAACTTAAATTGTTTCTCAATATGTATTGAACTTCTATTATGACCAAGATACTGGGCAAGATTCTGTATACAGAAAAGTGAATAATAGAAAGTTTGTATTTATATAAATAGCTAAGTGGCTTAATTTCCTATTGATAATAGTAACAAATTACCACAAAGTTAGCTTAAAACCACGCAAATCTGTTATTTTACAGTTCTGTGGATCAGAAATTCGAAATGAATCATACAGGGCTAAAATCTAGTTGTTGGCATCTGTTACTTCTCAAAGCTGAGGTGAAAAATCCTTTTCCTAATCTTTTCCGGGTTCTAGAAGTTTCCCACATGCATTTGCTCATTTCCCACATGCATTTGCTCATGGCCCCTTCTTCCATCTTCAAAGGTACTTGCTTGGCATCTTCAAATTTGTCTCCCTATCTCTCCCTCTTTCTTGCTCTCACTCTCTTTTACTCTCACTCTCGCGTTTGCTTTCCCTTTCTCTCTGACTTCTGCTTCTGTGGTTACATAGCCTTCTCTGACTCCCACCCTCTTTTCCTTATAAGAACCCTGTGGTTACATCAGTGCCACTTGGATAATTCAGGATAATCTTCCCATTTCATCTCAAGATCCTTTACTTAATCACATCTGTAAAATCATATTTTTTCATATAATTCAACATATTCACAGGTTCCAGGGATTATAAAGGGAATACTTTGAGGGAAGAGGGATTACTCGGTTTACCATTGTCAGTATATCTGCATTTTTATTACGGCTTGTATTTATGTATGTGTACATACTGAATGGGAGAAAAAGCACCTCAGTATTCTGATTTCAGATTGTAGCACAGTCCCTACACACATTAGTAAGTACTACTAAATTCTATGAGCCTTACTGAAGACTTTAACATTCCTCATACTCCAAAATAAACGTAGATCCTGGTTTTGTGTTATCAGCATAAATAAATCTCACTTTATTTTTATGAACACATTTTTTTTTTAGTTATTTTTTATTATTATACTTTAAGTTCTAGGGTACATGTGCATAACGTGCAGGTTTGTTACATATGTATACTTGTGCCATGTTGCTGTGCTGCACCCATCAACTCGTCAGCACCCATCAACTCGTCATTTACATCAGGTATAACTCCCAATGCAATCCCTTCCCTCTCCCCCCTCCCCATGATAGGCCCCGGTGTGTGATGTTCCCCTTCCCGAGTCCAAGTGATCTCATTATGAACACATTTTTATTAGGGAATGTAAAAGGAAGAGAGACAAGAACATAAGCTTAAACTTGCAGCGTAATGAATATTTTTAAAATGAATAACCACATAGCCACTGCACAAGACAAGAATAGAACCCAGCACTCTAGAATCCTTTGCGTGCCCCTTCTAGTGTAAAACCATTAGGCGTAACCACTTTTCCATCTTCTGAGAATCATTTTCTTGATGACGTTTATCACTTATACATAGATCCTTAAACAATATAATCATATCTGTTTTTATAATATTAATCAGTTCATTTTACCTATATTATGACAGTTATTTCCTTTGCTCAAATTATATTTTAAGATCCATCTATCTTTTTGTATGTAACTTTGGATTATTTTAATTTTTGTACGACATTCCATTGCTTTAATTTATGATGCAATCATTTCAGTAATACTAAGCTACAGTACAAACAAATAGTAAGACAAAATGATAATACTAACAATGAAGAAAGCATTCAGAATTGATTAGAATATACTGTGGCAACAATCTCCAGACTCCTTGACTTGTCTCTACACATACCTCACTAGTCTCCTCAACATGGAGTTTACACTAATACTAGGAAGTAGCAGCCATATCTGGGATATTGAGATGTTCTGTGGCAAAGGGAATGAACAAATGGACTGATCGTGCTCTGTCTTTTAAAGCTTCTGCCACGAACTGACACAGTTCACGTCCACTCCTAATTCATTAGCCACTGTAAGTCACATGCCCATATCTGATCTCAAGGAGGCAGAGGAGTATAATCACCTTTGTACCAAATGGGAAAAGACCTGTAAATATATGGCGAATCGCACTGACCAGTTAAACAACTGTGATATTAATTAGTCATCACATATTCAATCCACTGTCCTTTTGGCCCACAAAAGGCACTCACCGGCCATGATGGAGTGAATCCAAAACGATCTCATAGAATCATACTCAAAGTGCAAGATACCAGAATGATGTGCAGTATTTTCATCATCAGTGCATAATGCACAGTTGTTGGTACTTTGACCCTGATCTGGAAACATGAAATTAAAAACATATTAACTTACTCACATCCACATCCCTTACTCAACCAACTTTCATTGGTGGATTAGGAACAGGGTACCCATAGAGAAAACACTCCATCAGAAAGGGGAGAAAGTTGAGATCTCACTGGTACATATTGATGCTGAAGTAACACTGGGTGGATGTTGTGGATATTCCAGATCTTAGTGGTGCAGTGTATTCCTTGATTAGACCTCATTTCTGGTTGAATTTCTCCCTGGCCCTGGTCTCCATAGCCCTTATCTTCACACTTTGTGTGGCACTTCCTCTCTCTCTCTCTCTCTCTTTTTTTCCCCCTGAGATGATGTCTTGCTCTGTCGCCCAGGCTGGAGTGCAATGGTGCAATCTTGGCTAACTGCAACCTCCGCCTCCTGGGTTCAAGAGATTCTCCTGCTTCAACCTTCTGAGTAGCTGGGATTACAAGTGCATGCCACCAATTGCCTGGCTAATTTTTTTGTATTTTTAGTAAAGACGGGGTTTCAGCATGTTGCTTAGGCTGGTCTTGAACTCCTGACCTCGTGATCTGCACACCTCGGCCTCCCAAAGTGCTGGGTTTACAGGCATGAGCCACCGTGCCTGGCCAGCACTGTTCTTCTATTTGCTTCTTAAATACCTCTGAAGAAGACTGTGGAGACCAGGAGTGTAGGCCTTCTTGGGTTCTGGGTGGCTTTGTAGGATTGGTTTTTGTCTATAGGAGTTAGAGAGCCTAATGGTCCATTAAACTCTGAATATCTACAGACTCTTTAGTCCTGGATAATGCTTTCTTTTATAAAATAAAGTGTCCTAAAACTGTCTATCATTTTCATTACAACTTTTTAATGTGCTAATAGAAAATGAGATATATTCTTTAGATTTACCATAGTTTTTTGTTAATTTTTCATTTCATTTACTTCCAGTTCAATTATGGTTATATTGCAACTTTTTTTTTTTTTTTTTCCCCTGAGTTATGGTCTCACTCTCTTTCCCAAACTGGAATGCAGTGGTGCAGTGATCAACAGCTCACTGCAGCACTTTGGGAGGCCAAGGTGGGCGGATCATAAGGTCAGGAGATCGAGACCATCCTGGCGAACACGGTGAAACCCTGTCTCTACTAAAAATACAAAAATATTAGCCGGGCGTGGTGGCGGCACCTGTAGTCCCAGCTACTCGGGAGGCTGAGGCAGGAGAATGGCAGGAATCCGGGAGACGGAGCTTGCAGTGAGCTGAGATCACGCCCCTGCACTCCAACCTGGGCGACAGAGCGAGACTCCGTCTCAAAAACAAACAAACAAACAAAAAAACACTTCTGAACTCAAACAATCCTCCCACTTTGGCCTCCCAAAATGCGGGGACTACAAGCATGAGCCACCATACCTTGCCAGTTGTATTTCATTTTTTTTGGCCTTTGATGAGAGAGCCACAAGTTAAGTCCATTTTATCTTGTGGCATATTGCTCAGTAGAAAGGATTCGGTAGGTGCCAAATATATTATTCGTGTTTTTGCTCTGAAACACCTTGATACAGTCGCAGTTACTTAACAGTGAATGTGACAGTCCTACCATTTATTTTATCCCTGCTGCAAGTCTGAGTTCAATTGTCCTTGTCACTCAAAGCTCTTCTCATTTTATATGCCAGTTGGCCTTGATTAGCGGTTGCATCTTCTAACCATGACAATCCTTTCAATGCTTGTACTCTTACTCTCTTTACTATTTCCATGTCCTAACTCACTATTTTCTGATCTGATCTGTTTCTTGTGACAGTTTGCCAAATTCAGCTCGTAGGAACCAATGTATGCTTTTTTCAACCTTTTGCACTGGGACTCCAAGTTCATTAAGTGCATACATTTTTCTTCCAAGTTATTACAGGTGGCCATTTTGCCCGATAGTTCAGAACATGTGTGATAGATTCCATGTTCCCAGCCCTTCCTAGGAGTTTCCTTGCTGTACAATCCACAAATCCTAAGTCAGTGTCCCATGCATTTAAAAAAAATGTTATGACAGCATTTGACTTCTAGTTACCAATTTCTGGTGTGATGGACCATGTTATCCTGCAATTACAAACAATTTTGAAGTCTTAGTGACTTACCAAGAAATGTTTATTTATTGCTCTGTTTATATGTCCATCATGGCTTATCTGAGGCCTTTCTCTTTCTTTAAATCTGGACCCAGACTATTTGAACAGACACTATCTGCAACATTAGGGGTCACTCTGGAAAAGGAAAATAAAGGAAATGAAGACTCCTCACTGTTGTTTAACATTTTCTTCTGATAGTGTTTGCTACGATTTGCATATAATAGCTACAGGAAGTCATATAGCCATAACTAACTTTAAGGGTGAAGGGGAATACAGTTCAGCCAAGTATCCAGAAGGGAAAACAGCGAGTAACACTGGTGAGCAACACTACAGAACACCACAAATGATAACAGCATTGAACAATCTTTCAGATGGATTTATCTAAATATGGGATACCCACATGCTAAATTGTACTCTACTCATTTTATCTCTCTCTCTCTCTCTTTTTTTTTTTTTTTTTTGGAGATGGAGTCTTGCTCTGTCACTCAGGCTGGAGTGCAGTGGTGTGATCTCTACCCACTGCAACCTCTGACTCCTGGATTCAAGCAATTCTCCTGCCTTAACCTCCGGAGTAGCTGGGATTACAGGCGCATTCCACCATGCTCGGCTTTTTTTTTTTTTTTTTTTTGTATTTTTAGTAGAGACGGGGTTTCACCATTTGGCCCAGGCTGGTCTCGAACTCTGGAGCTCAGGCAATCTGCCCACCTCATCCTCCCAAAGTGCTAGGATTACAAGTGTGAGCCACCACACCCGGCCCGTTTTCTTTCTTTCTAATTCTCTTTCTAAAAAAAGGCGACATGCAATGAAATCCTTCCTGTTGCAGACACCAGGCAAAGCAAAGGAAAAGTTAAGCAACTGTTCCTCAGAAGAAATTTTGAATGTTAATAGAAAATAATTGTTGTATTTTTTTTGTTGTTGTTTAAGGACAAAAAAGCTATAATTTTTAAGAATTGTTATTACCACCAACAGTTAATAGTGGACCAACAGTTAATAGTGGCAAGTGCCATTTTATGACACTGAGTTGCTTGGTCTCTGGTTACAATTTGAGATTCAGTTGTCAACTTTTTGGCTCAACCTTTGGTTAGTGATTTTACTTGGAGTTCTGTTGATTTTCTATTATATTGATGTGAAGGTATTTGTGTCTGCATTTATTGTGTCAGTATCTCCTGCTAATTTATACTTGTTGTGAAGATCCCCCAAACTCATATTTATAGAAATACTGCAGTTTACTATAATGATGCTCATCTACATTTTTTGAGTATAGAATTTTCAGAGCTCAAATATATTGAAACATTTAGATTTGGAAGGAAGTCGAAAGTGTCTACATCATGACAGGGTATTTCCATACTTCTGAGCCCTGAACACCTAGAAGGATATGGCAAATGATAACCCTCATCAGATATTATTTCCTTCCCAACCTTAAATGGCTTACTCTTTGTTTAACATTACAGTAGTACCTGGGCCGGGCGCGGTGGCTCACGCCTGTAATCCCAGTACTTTGGGAGGCCGAGGCGGGTGGATCATGTGGTCAGGAGATCGAGACCATCCTGACTAACATGGTGAAACCCCGTCTATACTGAAAATACAAAAAATTAGCCAGGCATGGTGGCGGGGCCTGTGATCCCAGCTACTCGGGAGGCTGAGGCAGGAGAATGGCATGAACCCAGGAGGCGGAGCTTGCAGTCAGCCGAGATCGTGCCAGTGCACTCCAGCCTGGGCTAGAGAGTGAGACTCTGTCTCAAAAAAAAAAAAAAAAAAAAAAAGTAGTAGCTGAAGGCACAATATATTTTGTACTCTGTTACCGTTTCTAAAATATTCTGGCAATAGGTAAGAAAATATATACTTTTACTCACATATAAACATATTTTTAGTACCATTTTATTGATAGAAAATCTTGAGGCTAGGCTCTTCTGTGTATCTCTTGTTTTCTGAGAACTTAGTTTACAATATTACTAGAGCCTCTTCAAAAGGTGCAAGTGACATGTGCAATGCCGTTTTAGTTCTTTATCTTCTTTTTCCCTCTATATTACTTTTTGACTTAAAATATAGCTATAATTATTGCCAATATCTCATGTTCATCGTCATAGTCTAAAAAAACTACATTATTACATAGATAACAACAGTACTGAAAAAATACAATTAATAAATTTTCTTTTTTTCTTTTGAGACAGAGTCTCACTCTGCTGCCCAGGCTGGAGTGCAGTGGTAAGATTTGGGCACACTGCAACCTCCTCCTCCTGGGTTCAAGCGATTCTCGCACCTAAGTAGCTGGAATTAAAGACATGTGCCACCACACCCAGCTAGTTTTTGTATTTTTAGTAGAGGCGGGCTTCACCACGTTGGCCAGGCTGATCAGGAACTCCTGGCCTCAAGTGATCCACCCACCTCAGACTCCCAAAGTGCTGGGATTCCAGGTGTGAGCCACTGCGCCCAGCCACAATTAATAAAGTTTGTTTGAACATATTATAAAATGTGTTTAACACATGTTGCCTATACTGTCAAACTTAAAAATTAGAAAAATACACTACCATTATTATACTAAAATGTGACTGCTTATGTCAGAATACCATACAAAATTATATTACTTAAAAGAAATTATTTACAAATTAGAACTTTTCTAAGAAGTTTGTATTTACATATTGTGGCATTTCACAATACAGCACAACTAAAAAAAATGTTGGTACTTAAACATGTGCCTATGAAGTATTCTAAATCAGGTAAGAGGCTTCTATAGCATTCAATATGATTTATAAAAAATGTTGTCCGGATGCGGTGGCTCACCCCTGTAATCCCAGCACTTTGGGAGACTGAGGCAGGCAGATCACCTGAGGTAAGGAGTTCGAGACCAGCCTGACCAACATGGGGAAACCCTGTCTCTACTAAAAATACGTAATTAGCTGGGCATGGTGGTGCATGCCTGTAATCTCAGTTACTTGGGAGGCTAAGGCAAGAGAATCGCTTGAATCCAGGAGGCAGAGGTTGCGGTGAGGTGAGATTGCACCATTGCATTCTAGCCTGGGCAACAAGAGCGAAACTCCATCTAAAAAAATAAAAATAAAAATAACAAAACTGTTGAAAGTGTAAGAGTGAGTTTTTTCAGTTGCTTCCAAATCCAGAGGATATCCTTTGAAAGCAGTTGTCACTTCATTTTTTGTCTGTGTTGTGATTCTTTGTGTTCCTTGTATGACTTCTGTCCTTTCCCGTAATGAGTGTAGGATATCAGCAGGAAAATGACATTGCGGATTTGTGTTGGTGGACTTGGGGAGAACCTTTGTAACGGTGTTTCATTAGACTCAGCTCACTCCAGATACCAGCTTATTATCGTCTCCTCTAGCATCTATATCTGCAAAACAGAAAATCATGTCTTTTGCCCTACCTTTTGTCCTACTTCCACCTCTGATCAGGGCATATCAAAAAGCAGGTTCTGGCTCATGCTAGTTCCTTATCTTGGGAACAGCTGCAGTTCACATTCCCTAAGTGTGAGCAAGCACAGATGTCTTCATTGATTGTAAGGCACACGGTGAAAGAAAATATCCCTTACTAGAAGAAAAATGTCCCTTACTAGTATGTCTTGAGTTGGCCCAGACGTTCAAATCTCCTCAGTTCTTTCTGCAAACCAGCATTGCAGTACTTTTTAAACCTTGGGGTGATAGTAAAAACAAGACAAAGTCAGGGGTTTCAGAGTCAGATAGATGTGTTTGACCTGTCTTTTCTCCACCTCATTTTCATTATCTGTAAATTGAAGATGATTACAATAGTCATAGTTCCCCAATCTTAAGCTACGTCTCTACTTAGTGTATTTATTTGCCTACTACATAGTAGTAATCTATGAAAACTGGAAGAGTTGACTGGTGTTTCCCTCTCCATATTGTGAACTATATGAGTATAAAGGTTGTGTTGCATCTTTTTTAACATTATTGCCACCCTCTCAAGTCTCCAGCAATATTGTAAACAGAGAGCGACCCACATCTACCTCCATTATGCTCTAACAAGTAACCGATTTTAGCAGTGACATATTTGTAATAAATAATTAGTGTATGCTGATTTGAAAAATAATCAAAACTGAATTTTATAACTAAACATTCTGATACCAAAATAGATAATTTTTGCTTCAATATACGACTGACACTTTTTCTTTGACACTGTGGAGGCCAACTTAGGTAAGGTAAAATAACCCTTTAATATAGTCATTGAAGTAATTTTTTGTCATACATATTCATCATTTTGTTCAGGTTACGGTATTTTAATGATAAATAATAGTTATATAATGAGGTCAGATGAATGGTGGTCACCCCAGCAGATGTGGCCACATCTGGATTCCCTGAATCTGTGAATGAAAGTTTTCTTATTTTGAAGAAGGATCTTTGCTTATGTAATTTAAGATCTTGATACGTAGAGAGAATCCCAGATTCTCTGGGTGGGTTCTAAATTCAGACAAGTGTCTTTATCAGAACAAGGCAGAGGGGGATTTGAGACAGACAGAAGTGAAAGAGGCAGTGGAACTACAGAGACAGAGCAGGAGTGAGGCAGCCACAAATCAAGGGTTGCCGAAGGCCACCAGAAGCTGTAAGAGGCAAAGAACAGATTCACCGCTAAAGCTTCAGAGGGAATGTGGCCCTGCTAAAATTTGGACTTCCAGCCTGCAGAGCTGTGAGAACATACATTTTTGTTGTTTTAAGCCACCAGGTTTATAGTCATTTAGTTTGAAATCTTCAGAAAATGAATACAGATGTGTTAATGTCTCTAGTTCTTGGCATCTGTTTCTGAAGATTAAGCATGACTTTTCATAAACAACCTTGATGCATTTTGTTTTCTTTGTAGAATACAAGAAGGAAATTAATATACAAACTACCCAGGAAAAACATCTAATTGTAACAGTGCGTAGATATTTTATCTCACTTTCTGTCTGTTCACATGTGATGTAGGATAAATATTCAGGTAGTTTTTAAATTCACATTTTTGGAATTTTTACATTCTAAGGGAAAGATTAAATTGTTCGAAAATATGTGTGCAGAAGTATATAAGATAAATATATAAAAACGGCTATGTATATGTACATATACATACTTATGTGAAAATATTTTAACCATTGGTATATGAATATTTAGTTCTATGTGTGAAAAATACTTAATACCATTCTTTATTAAACTCAATTCTTTAATTATTAAAATTTACTTCTTTAATAAAAATAAATCTAAAATATTCACAAGTTTGTGTCTTACAAAGATTTACGTGGTTGGAAATATTCTGGTAATTTCTATGATAAGAAAACATTCATCATGAACAATTGTATAATGTGCTCACTAAAGATGATAGTGTCTCCAAGAATTTAGGACATAAAATTGTCATGGTGTTTCTAAGATTAAATCCATAGTTTCTGTTTCAAGAATATTTTTTATAGCTAGAGTAAGTTTTCAGATTATTCTTTAGAAAGTGATTAAAATAATGTTAAGATCCATTTTTTAAATCATTATAATTGGTATAATGTTATTGCTTTGTATTAATTATATATGCCATAGAGTAATAAGGATAAGGAACAAGACAGCTTGAAAAACAAATGACACTGGAAATTTAAACACAGGTTTGTGGATATAAAGACAAATAATTGCATCCTCCTAGGCATTGAAGCTAAATATTTCCATTTTGGTAACGTTAGCTAGAGCATCTGAAAATGCACACCAGGGCCTCTGGGCAGAACGAACACTTCCTGTAAGCCATCCCTTCAATAAATGATTCTTGGTGAAAATAAAACCATTAACAGAAATACGATAATCTTTTCCTTTGGGGCTTTAATAAATCATCCTACTGATGCTAACAAATGAAGTATATTATAATATATGAAATAAATATAAGTCTTCAAAATAATCTGAGACTGCCATTTCTTCAGTCCAAGCCTCATCAGCTCTTTCTCTTAGGAGGATCACCAGGGTCCAGAATCTCATACCCTGATTTACAGCTATTATTTTATTCAGAAGTGCTCTTGAAGAGCGTGTTCTTTGGTTTGCTCTTCTGTCATTTTTATTCAGACCACCATGAAGAAAGTCCTGGAAAATCACTTTATTTTTCAACAATTTTAATATGTTACAATTCCTGAATCCACAGGCTAGTTTTCAAAAATGAACACTAATGAAATTTGAAGAATCAACTTAATTCATTGATAAAAATCTGTGAACATTGCTATGAGGCCAGAGTGTAGGGGTTGCTCTGAGAAGGCTTACAGTGTGCATAAACAACAGAGAAAATGCAATTTCTTAAATTAACCCTGATTGAACATGTACCCTGCTGTGAAGGACTCTATATTTGAAAAATGGGCTATTTATCTATAGTCCAGGAGGCAAAGACTCTCCATTCAGGAAGCAGTGGTACCCTCAACAATCCATACCTTCCCAGCATTGTACATTTTTGTAACTTTGATTTTTTTATTATGATAAAATTAGAAGACATAACCTTTCATAATTTCAAAACTTATAACAGTTTTGTAAAAATGGTTTTCAAGTTTTTATTTTTTGCTAGAAATTTTGTAAAGTTGCTACAGGTACCTATAAACAAACTTGACATGATGTAACAACACACTTCTCTTTATTTCCTGTAGATTGTTGTTCTATCAACAGGCACATATTTGTTGTCTGGTGTCTCCTTTAATGATGTTAGCAGCTATTGATGATCTTTGCTAGATCCACTAAATCACCGGCAGTTGGAAATGGTTCTGTTTTAATGCCACAATTCTTTTCTCATTTATTAGCAGATACTTTTATTTAAAAAATCCTTTTATCAATGATATGGTTGCCAATGATATCAGAAAGGCAGGATAAATGTTGGATTTTTCCTATCAGTTACTATATTCTAAAATAAAGTTTTGCATTCCTCACACCTTCATTAGTAATTAGTAGTTTTTATAAACATAATTGTTAACAGTTAGATATGAGCATATTTGATGGATTTCAGTCCACTCAAGACAGTCTCTTCATGCTCAGATTTTCTCCTCCTTTACTCCTGGAAGGCTCTTAAATTTGGCAAAGTTATTCTGACACTGCTCTGATAGTCTTGTGGAGGGCCTCCACACTATCTGGCATGACAAGGTGTCCCAGACCTAGGTTGTATATCTTCTGCCCTAGACCAGGAATCAGGCATTTCTCCAAAGTGAACTGATTAACTGATTACTTTTAGTGGGAAATTATATCTGAACACCATAAATTGGATTCAAGGTATGCTCATTAGTACTGTATTGAACTTTGTTTTCAGACATTTTAGAAAGCAGAGCCAGAAAAATAATAGATACATGAAAGATGATAGATAGATGATAGATAGAGATAATAAATAGATGAAATAAATCAAAAGTTCATCTGCGTGTTTTAATTCAAATTCAGCCTTTAAGAGATTTTTGCATAATTTATCATATTATATTTTGATCTCGTTTCTTCTGGTTTGTAACACTGGGAATAATTTAAAGTAACATTTGCTTTATTCCATGATGCACATAAAACATTCTCAGTTAGCAATAGCAAAAACAACTGATATGAATACTATAAACATTTGTGACTTTTTTTTGGTAGTCTTTCCTGTCCATAGAGTATATCTTGCTGTAAAAATATAGTCAAATTACTGTGACTGAAAGTCGCTTGGATATTTTATGTTTGTGCACATGTGCATATTTAATAACCATAAATATATGTTTAACTTCACTTTTTAAATTATTTGACCGTTATTTTATTTATTTATTTATTTTTGAGACGGAGTCTCACTCTGTTGCCCAGGCTGGAGTGCGGTGGCACAATCTAGGCTCACTGCAAGCTCCGCCTCCCGGGTTCCCGCCATTCTCCTGTCTCAGCCTCCCGAGTAGCTGGGACTATAGGCGCCGCCACCACGCCCGGCTAATTTTTTGCATTTTTAGTAGAGATGGGGTTTCACCGTGTTAGCCAGGATGGTCTCGATCTCCTGACTTCGTGATCCACCCATCTCAGCCTCCCACAGTGCTGGGATTACAGGCGTGAGCCACCGCGCCCGGCCTTGAGTTATAGTTTTAAAAGGTTTTCCCTCTCCTACTTGGAGAAAAGTTAACCAAATTTTCCTCTGTGTATAGTTTTATACTTTCACATTTCAATCTGGTCCTTTTGGAATTTACCCTGATGCACAATATGATGAAGTCACCAAATTTTATCTTTTTAATATTGTCTCTTTCTGTTTAAGTATTTTTTTCCCTTATTGTTCTACTATGCTGTTTTTCTATTTTGGCGCCTTGGTTTTTCCATCTATTTATGCACCAAAAATGCATTATTTAAAGTATGTTTGATGTCTTGTAGGCCTTTTCTCCTTTTTGCTCATTTTTTTTTTCAGGAAGTTTTTTTTTTTCCTAGCAATTATTTGTATTTATTTGTTCTTTACGATAACTTTCTACTCATATTCTAGCAATTCAGGGGAAATAAGAATTGTGATCATATTGGCATTGCTGTCAATGCTTAAATTAGTTAGTAGAAAACTCGATATGTTATTTCTCAAATTTTTTTGTCTATTTTCATACCTTTCTTTTATCTTTTAAAAAAATCCCAAGTCAAATTGTATATTATGTACCAACATCATACAATTAAAAATCAACATTTTGGCTGGGCGCGGTGGCTCACACCTGTAATCCTAGCACTTTGGGAGGCCGAGGCAGGTGGATCACAAGGTCAGGAAAATCGAGACTATCCTGGCTAACATGGTGAAACCCCGTGTCTACTAAAAACATAAAAAAATTAGCTGGTTGTGGTGGCATGCACCTGTTGTCCCTGCTACTCGGGAGGCTGAGACCACAGAATTGCTTGAACCCAGGAGGTGGAGTTTGTAGTGAGCCAAGATCGTGCCACTGCACTCCAGGGTGACAAAGTGAGACTCCATCTCAAAAAAGAAAAAAAAAAAATCAACATTTTAAATTACAAAGAAATCAAAATGATGAAAAGGCATTCAAAATAACTTAAAAGATAATAGCCTTACCAAATTAGTTCAAGACTATACATGCCAAACCAAAATCATTGCTGAGAGAAAGCCAATGAAATTTAAACACATGCAGAGACACAAGGTGATCACAGATCAGAAGAATCAACAATGTCAAGGTCTCAGTTTCCCAAAATTGATTTACACATTTCATTCAATCAAAATGTCTCTTTTTTTCTTAAAGTTAATATTTCCATTCTTTTGACATCTTTGAATTCCTCTTGTCATACAATACAAGAGAAATCCTCACCACTTTAAGTCAAACACCTCTGTTCCCAAATGTCCTACACATCTTCCTTCATTTATTTCTTCTTTCTTCTACTTGCATTCCTAGATTTAACTACAGACAAAGACAGCAAGACTAAGAAATCTAGTCTTGCTAGATGCATCTTGTTTAATGAAATGCCTAAGAAATGGAACATAGGAAAATGTAGAGGAACATAGGCATAAAAGCATGTCAACATTAGTACAACTGATCTTTGAAATGTCAGGAGTCGCCATGTAGTGAAAAGCAAATTAATATATGATGCTGAAAGAAATAATGATCATGAAGAATTTAAAAATATTACTGGCACTGATATGAATATTCTTCAAGCAATATTATACTAAAATGAATCCCTAATAGAGAGTCAAGTTGCTATCCACTGCAGGTTGGTACATCAAAGCCATTTTTTTTTTATTACTCCACCAAATTTTTCATGGTTTCTTACCATTTAAAACCAAGAAAACCTGTGACAATAATGAAACAGCATTAGAACGACGGGCTTTGAAGCCCATGCTAATATGAATTACAAATGATTTTTATAATGGATTCATTCACTATAACAAGAAAAACAACACAAACAAAAATATTTTAAATTGTGCTTACTTGCTTTTGATTATGCGTAATGTCTTTCACCATCTTGAACATCACTTAGATGTTTTAAAATTGAATAGTTAATTTGAAATTGAGTATAAAGCAAGAACAACTTACTGAAATTCATGTGTAACCACAATGGTAATAACAATCTTCATAACAATTCTTTTGTCCATCAACCTATGCAATATGTCTTATAACAAATTAAATGTTGATCAAAACATTAGAGAAATATGCATACTTTTTATATAAGAAAACCGTTAGTACTTTGTTGTTCTGCAAAATTTTAAAGTAGTCTATAAATCTGTACGCTACAAACAATAAAATGAAGCCAGAAAGAAGTGGGTAAGAGGATTATTGCAAAAGGAAGATATGGATAGTAAAGTATAGCCAACACAAGAGAAGGTATAAATTAAAGATGTATTCAGAAGAGATTTGGAATACCCAGTATGCATGGCACAATTCAGGACACTCAGTACAAAAAGATAAATAAATAAGATGGTTATTTATAATCCATGGATTTAATATTGTAGGGAAGATAGACAGTAACTCAGGTAGAGTGTGATAGATTTAACAATACCATTGTACTTAAGGAGCTTGGTAAAATATTGGCGAGTGTGATTAAATTTGCCCGAGGGAAGAAGAAAGGCCAGTAAGCCTTCGAAGAGAGGCTGGCAGGTGGACAGCAAAAATGGCAATGTCTTTAAATAGCAGTTCTGCCTGGAAACTTTTGCAATAAAGTAGCACGTTTTCTGACAGTTTTTATAAGTGACAGTGGCTAAAGTGATAATTTCTGTCACAATATGCTGTTGTAAAAATTTTTAAAGGTAAGATTTTAGAATATGTGATTATATATTGGTTATATATAATATAAACCTATAATATTGGTTACTGAGTAAAATATTTTAAAATATTATAGTTCATACAAATATACTTTAAGAAAATGCACTATTTCTATTGGTTTTATGACAGCCTTACTTTGTGTTTAGTTTATATCCAGGGTTTTTTTGGTTTTGTTTTGTTTTTTCATGGATTATAAAATGTTATAAAGGGAAAATTGTCTTTCTGACATGAATTTTGATCTGATTCTTCTGATCATATGTTTAGGTCTTCTGCAGTGATACTTAAATAATCTATAGGAACTGAAATTACTTGGATGTATTAGGCAGCATTTTCCAGAGAAACAGAGCCAAAATATACTCAATAGAATATGTGTGTGTGTGTTTGTGTGTGTGTGTGTGTGTGTGTGTATGTGATTATGTAAAATACTTATAGGATATATATGTGATTGTATAAAATACTTGTGTGTGTGTGTGTGTATTTCCTTCACTCAGCACCATTTAATGTATTAAAGAACAGCTTTAGAAAACACTTAAATTCACAGTTTCTTAAGAGCAGTACATTTAATACCTTCTCAAGATTTCAAATGAAAAACACACATTCATGCTACCGGTTTTAAATTTTCCTTGGATAACACCAAAGACGTGGTACTCAAACTGCATAAAACATGAGGAACACGAACTATCATTTTGACACAAAGACAGGTGAAAAAAAAATAAAGGCAATGTGGAACTACTCCAGCACCAGTGGACTTCCTGAAATCTCCCACTGTGTCCCACTCCGGAGCTCATACCACTGCCTTCTACTCCAGCACATGGAGCTCTCTGCCTCCACAGTTCCTAGTCTATACGCGTCATTTCTACAAAAATGTAAATATTTAGAGATGTGTCACTGAATGAGAATTATTACAACATACTTAAAAAAATATATTTGTTGAATGTTGAAAGAAGGGGCTAGAATCAGTTAAAATTTTGAGTAGAAGTAAAACTGTGGAGTGACTTTTCATTTTATTATTTATTTATTTATTTATTTTTTTGAGACGGAGGCTCTATCGCCCAGGCTGGAGTGCAGTGGCGTGATCTCGGTTCACTGCAAGCTCCGCCCCCTGGGTTCACGCCATTCTCCTGCCTCAGCCTCGCGAGTAGATGGGACTACAGGCGCTCACCACCACGCCCGGCTAATTTTTTGTATTTTTAGTGGAGACCGGGTTTCACCGTGTTAGCCAGGATGATTTCAATCTCCTGACCTCGTGATCCTCCAGCCTCAGCCTCCCAAAGTGCTGGAATTACAGGCGTGAGCCTCTGCCCCTGGCTATTTTTTTTTACTGTTTGAGACAGGGTCTACCTCTGTCCCCCAGGCTGGAGTGCAGTGGTATGCTTATGACTCACTGCAGCCTCAAATTCCTGAACTCTAATATATATACATTTATATATAATATATATTTGTATACGCACATACACGTGTGCGCACACACGTATTTTATATAATCACATATATATCCTATTGATATATATTTATATTTAATAATATATATTACATCCCAAGAAATAGAACCAATATTTAATCAGAATCTATCTATACTATATATATGTTTTTTATGTGTGTGTGCATATGTGCTAGCGTGTATATATATAAATTTATTAAATATATGTATCTGTTGATATGTTTATAAAATACCCTATTATATAGGATATTTAAATTGGGAAGATTTTTCATTCTCTATATAATATATAGGATAATAGGATGAATAACATATAGGATATATATAAGATGAAAAGTCAGTGCTGTGATTCCAGTCTGAATCTGAAGACCTGAGAACCAGGAGCACTGAGGGCAAGGTAAGATGGATGTTCTAGCTCAAGCATTCAGGCAGAGAGAGTGCCAATCCTGCCTTCCTCCCGTTTTCTGGTATTCAGGCTCTCAATGTATCTCAATGTATCCTATGCTGCTCAGCCACGTTGGGAAGGGCCATGTGCTTTATTTACTCAGTACACCAATTGAAATGCTAATCTTTTTAAAGAAACAACTGTATAAACATACTCAAATTATGTTTGATCAGATATCTGGGCAGCCTGTGTCCAGTCAAGTTAACACATAAAATTAATCACCACAGAGGGTCTGTGCTTAATTATTATAACCTCATAAGTGAAGGCTTTCTCTAACTTTAGTATTGTGGAGCAAGCAGGGATGTACATCATGCCTAAGCAAAAATGCAGATAACAGATCATTTCTACTGGAAGATACTTCATGGGTAGGGGAACCTCTCTTTGACCGCTTTGTCATCAGACAGCCTCTCTGGAAAAATTTGTTTCTCCTTGTAGGGAGAAGAAGGTACTGTTAAAGTGGAGATTTAAAAATAAGCCTAAAATGTGCAAATATACAATATTTAACACCAAAAACCTTAAAAGTAGACATCTTCATTTTTAGTTTTCCTTTAGAATCATTAAAAGTAGAGAAGAATCCTGGGCCTGAAGCTTTTTCTGAGAGAAGCGTTTTTAGGAACTGCAGGAAGAAGTATTCATTAGTACTTAAGTTGTCATAGTTATTAATAGTTCTGAGAATTTCCCTTAGATTTCTCAGTATATTCGGTTGATGTTCAAACCTTTGCAGAAAAGTTGACCGGAAAGAGAATTAGGAAATTAACAGAATTAGAAGATAATTATAATCTGGGAATTATTCTTACAGTAGAAATGAAGTGTCAGTCTAAAGCTGTGTATCTCATACCATATTTACTAAAATTATTTATTTTGCTGGTAAAGCATGCATAAGCCACGTTTGTATTTCCAAAAGGATATCCAGCTCTTTCAGTGACGACTACTAATGTCTCTTTTCAAATATAATGATTATAGGACCTTAGTTCAAATAAAACTAGCGTATATATGTGGTTCTATTTCTGGACTCTAATATGTTCCATGAATCTGTATTTCTATCATTATTCCAGCACTAACTTATCTTGATCTCTGTAAGTTTGTATAAAATCTTGAAATAAGGTGATGCACACTGCCTTTGTTCTTTATTTAAAAACTATTTTGGCTATTTGAGGTCTTCCTTTTCCATAGAAATTTAAAACCTTCTTGGCAATTTCTCAAAAAAATGTCTGCAGTTCATTTTTGGGGAATTATATTGAATCTATAGGTCAATGTGGAGATAATTCATATATTAGTAATATAGATTTTTCCAATCCAAGGTCATGGAGTATTTCTCAATTTATTTAGCTCTCTTTTGACTTCAGGAACTTTTTCTACTTTTTGATTTTTTATTTTACTTCAAGTTCCGGGATACGTGTGCAGAATGTACAGGTTTGTTACGTAGGTATACATGTTTCATGGTGATGTGCTGCACATATCAACCCGTCATCTAGGTTTTAAGCCCTGCATGCATTAGGTATTTGTCCTAATGCTGTCCCTCCCCTTGCCCCCCACCGCCCGACAAGCCCTGGTGTGTGTTGTTTCCCTCTCTGTGTCCGTGTGTTCTCATTGTTCAGCTCCCACTTTTGAGTGAGCACATGTGGTGTTTGATTTTGTTTCTGTGTTAGTTTGCTGAGAATGATGGCTTCCAGCTTCATCCATGTCTCTACAAAGGACATGATCTCATTATTTTTTGTGGCTGCATAGTATTACATGATGTATATGTGCCACATTTTCTTAATCCAGTCTCTCATTGATGGGCAGTTGGGTTGATTCCAAGTCTTCACTATTGTAAATAATGCTGCAATAAACATACATGTGCATGTTTCTTTATAGTAGAATGATTTATAATCCTTTGGGTATATACTCAGTAATGGGATTGCTGGATCAAATCGTGTTTCTGGTTATAGATCCTTTAGAAATTGCCACACTATCTTCCACAATGGTTGAACTAATTTATACTTCCCACCAACAGGGTAAAAGCGCTCCTATTTCATCACAGCCTTCTACTTTTAAATGTTCAGGTTCCTTATAAGTTATGTGAAATTTCTTTCTAAGTATTTTGTGTTTTTATTACTGTAAATGGTATTATTTTTATAGCAAAGATATTTTT
The DNA here is from genome assembly GCF_024542745.1 of Macaca thibetana thibetana. Lineage (NCBI taxonomy): Eukaryota > Metazoa > Chordata > Mammalia > Primates > Cercopithecidae > Macaca > Macaca thibetana. The sequence continues at coordinate 176,088,644 of NC_065580.1, read as the reverse complement.
CTTTGTGGATATAGAAATACAATTAATTATTGCATATTGAGCAGTACTTTGCTCAAAAATATATTTACTTATTCTTACAGATTTTTAAAATGTAATTTCTGTGAGTTGCTTACAAATTATCTGTGAATTAGTTTTACTTCCTGACAAGATTTATACTTTTTTCTTTGTTTTCTTGCCTACTCTACTGCCTAGGGATTCCAGAAAAATTATGAATAGAAGTGGTGAGAGCAGATATCCTTGTCTTGTTCCTGATTTCAGGGAGAAAATATGGAAATTTTCACTGTCAAATATGAGGTTAAATGTAGATTTTTAAAAGAGATTCTTGATCAGATTGAGGACATGTTCTTATATTCCTAGTTTGATGAGATATTTTATTATTAATTGATACTGAATTTTGTCAGATTTTGGAGGCATCTATCTTTATGATTATATGATTTTATCTTTTGTTTTATATATGTGATGACGTCCATTGTTTTATTTCCATTCTTGGGATAAATCCAGCTTCATCATGGTATTGTCTATGTTATATACTGCTAGATTCATTTTTCTTATATTTTCTTTTGGATTTCTGTGTCTATGTTAGTGATGGTATTTTTGTTTTCTGGTATTATATTTTTCTGCATTTGGCATAAAGATAATAGTATTTTTATAAAATTAATTGGGAAGTGCTCACTGTCGATTTTATGAAAAAGTTTATAGACGCTGGATTTTTTTTTTCTTAAATGGTTGACAAAATTTATGGGCTATGTCATCTTGGTCAACTTTTTTTGTGGGAAGATTTTTAATATAGATATATTTTTAATAGTGGTATATTTGATTGATACTATTCTTGTGTCAGTTTTAGTGGGTTTTGTCTTTCAAGGAAGTTAGGATGATTAAATTTATAGTTTTATTTTCCAATGTAATTTAAATCAATTAAAAAAACACTTCTGTATCTGGCAATTTAGATATATTTTTATTGGTGATTCCTTATGTTTAGATAATATAATCTGGAGGATTTAGTCGTATTACACTTATTTAGACTATTTATGTTCCAGAATATTAAGTATCTTAGATAATATTTAATGTACTTAAAAAGACTATTCAGGAGTTGTTGGTTGTCGTGTATTATTAATGTTTATTAGGTAAATTTTGCTAATAGACTCATTCACATCTTCTAAATTCTGATCTAGTTTAGTCTACCTGTTTTACTTTCTCAGAGTGGAATGGTATAGCCTCTACCTATAATTGTTGATTGATTCCTTTTACTTCTGTCAGGATTTCCTTTCAGTTCTTCAGGTATTTGGAAGCGCTGGTAGTGGCATACACATACAGGATTTTTATGTCTTTCTTGTGAAATGATTCTTATTATTTTGAAATGATCCCCATTATATCTAATCATGTCGTAATGAACTTGGGCTCTGATACTAATAGAGACTTCCCAGCCATCATATGATTGGTGTTTGCATGATGTGCTTTTCCATGCTTATGTTTTTAAATCTGTTTCCAATCTTTTCCAGTTTGCATTATTTCTGATGCACTGTCACCATTGTTCTTGTTTGTTCTTTTGTGCATTAAGTGACTTTTTTTCTCTAGCTGCTCTCAATATTTTTATTATTGATTTTTAGAAATATTATTATGATACACCTCATTATAATTTCTTTATGTTTATCCTAATTAGAGATTATTAAGTTGTTTGAATTTGTGGGTTTGTATTGCTTCATAAAATGTGGACATTTTCCACTGTCTATTTCTTCAGTCATTTTGTGCCCTCTCTTTTGGAACTCTGACTCCATGTATGTTGGACTGGCTGATGTTTTATCACAGTCAATGACTGACGCTTTGCTCATTTATGTTTTTTCTCTCCATGTTTCAGTTTGGATAATTTTAATTGTAATGTCCTAAAGTTTACTATTTTTCTTCTGTTAAGCACAGTCAGTGAGCATTTAATTTAGATTTTGTACTTACAGCTTTAAAGTTCCATTTTATTTTATTTTTTCAGTGGTTTCCATTTCCCTTTATCCTGATTTATGTGTTCCTTCAAATCCTTGAATATGTATGCTAATTTCATTTTATTTTTCATTGATATATATTTCTGTGGATATATTTTCTCCTGCCTGTGGGTCACATTTCCATGAATTTTCAGTAGTCTATTGTTTTTTTGTTATATGTTGGTCATCGTGATTATCATATTGTTGAGTTCCTAGATGTTGGTATTTTCCTTTAAAGCAGGTTGTATTTCTTTGTGGCAACAATTGAAGCATTTCAGGGTTAAGGTGATCTGCTTAAGCCCTATTTTAAAGTATTTTAGGCTAGACTTTGTGGAGCCAGTACTCTAGAAGTAGCTTAGTTCTGCTTCAATGTTTTGGCCTTTTTGGGATCTATACTGAATATTCCAGTTACCCAACAAATCACTCTACTCTGCCTTAATGGAACTTGGACATCTCTCAGCAACCTGAGTTCTGGTAGCATTCGAGTTTACCAGTCTCCAGTAGTTGTTCTTTGCCTCTGTAAGATTAGCTTAGTATTCAACTACAGACTCAGTGGGACGCTTATGCTGATTTCTGCAGCTCCTTCTATGTAGCCTCCTGTTCTATAATAATCTGACCTAAACTTTAGCCATCTTAACTCCTGTAAAGTTGCCTATGTATCTTCACAGCACGTAGAAACCACTGTGCCCTGCTCCCTCTCAGTATTGTGTCTAGTAAATGTCTCCAGGAAGAAAGTCGGGGTGATCTAGTTTTTCCCCCTTCTCTCAGAGATTAATATTCTCTACTGCCTGTTTACCAGATGTGACAGTATTTATTTTTTAATTCTGTTTTTTAGTTGTTTAGATGAGAGGGATTGTCTGGAGTCAACTATACCATCATGGCCAGCAATGGAAAGTTCACTTTTTTTTTTTTTGTAATAACGTATTAGTAATTGGGCATGTTTACAAAGCCCTTTCCTTTACATCTGGAAGACAATTCCATTATCATTTTGTTTGACTCTTTCAGATCTTAGTTTAAACGTCGTTTTTTTTTTCATGAAGCTCACTGGAATCTGCATGTCCAGATGTCTTCTTTATATGCTGTCAGTACTCTGTGCTTTCTCCATGACTGAACTTACAGTACTATGCTGTGTTTATTTGCCCCTTGCCTTATATATATGCATAACTGAATTACACACAATATAAATATATAGAAAAGTATAATATAATAGAAAGTATGAAATATTGAGTGCCATAAATATGCATATTTAAATTAAAGTTTGGAGGAGAAAGAAATCCATTTTAAGTAGTGGGAAAGAAAATATCATGACTTTTATAAGACATGGTGAATGGGAGAATTTTGGAATGGGAGGGAGCCACATGATAGTCATGGTCGGGGAGACAATGTGAAAAATGGAACCAAAATTTGCAATTTTGAAAACATAGAAGTGAATGTTTGAATATAACATGGGTCAAAATGTGAAGAATATTGAATGATGGAGCGATGATGGAAAATTACATTCAGTCTGTCAAGGGGTTTTGCAGTAAGAGACTGATGAGTTTAGATCATTCTGAAAGCATTTTAAAGGCAGAGGAGGCAGACTTAATTGGGCAGCTTTTAAAGTAGCTAGGTCAAAGTATGATAACCAAATAGAGTGTGGGAGAGAGAGAAAGGGCATGTTCAAAGTGTATTCTTAATTTTTGTTTTTCTTAGTTAAATATATGGTTAAGTTTATAAATGACATAGAGCATATGTGATAAGTGAAAAAATGTTTTAGGGAAGAGGTCATATTATTTTTAGCATGTAAATGTGGAGATGCCTGCTGCTTGTTTATGTGTATTGTCTGTTTGGCACTTAAATTATGGGTTTCCACGATGTATAAGGGCTAGAATAACAAGTTAGATAACATTATAAAGAAATAATCAGCCAAATCCATATGGGGGATTACATAAATAAAATGGCTTATTTTGTCTAGCATATCAAGTATGTGAGGAAAGAAACATTATTATTGAATAAAAAGTTTTATGAACTTTGGTAAAGAATGCAGTATGTGAAATTTCTTTAATCATGATATGCACAAACCAACTATAAATATATTTTGTAGGCATTTAGGGAAAAAGAATATGGATGGCATAGTATATGCTATTAAAGAAGGATTTTAACTTAATTAGTTGTGATGATTTTATAGTGGTTCCATTAGAAAAGAGTTTTATATTAGTTAAAGATGCATAATGAACTTATAGATAAAAAGGTATGGTATCTCATATTTTCTTTAAAATACTGTAGCAAAGAACAATAAAGGAAAGACACAAAACAAAAATGACAATGTTTTGATTATTCTTGAAACATGAGTGTGATAGGTACATGGAAATGCTTTGTGCTACACTTTTCTTCATCTGTGTATGTTTGACATTTCTGTGACATTAAAAATAGAGTCTGCCCAGAAAACTCATATATATATATATATATAAATATATATAGCTAAATATATATAGCTAAATATTTGTGTGTATGTTTATGTGCATGTGTAGGATACTTTGAGTTACAAATTGTGTTAAATACCATTAGAATAGAGTATAGAATTAGAAGGTCAAAACCAGACATCTTGGAGCCAGCAATAATTGAGGTTGTTGGAAAAATATTAGACATAGAAGAAGCCATACCAACATCTGGAAAAGTAGTAGTGGCAGGGAATGGGCTTTTACTATGGCAATGAAAATTTAAATTATGAAGAAAGGCATGATGCAAGATGCAGCATTGTCTTGGTGAAATCCAAAAAGTGGCAACTGTTTCATATTGAGAGCAAAACGCAGGGATAAATGCAATATTGCAACCAAGATTTTGTACTTGGCTGAACAGGAAGGATAAGTGGTAATGGCATCAACCAAAATAACAGACAGAGAAAGAAGTGTAGCCTTGGGAGGAACTATGATGAATATTGGTCTTATTGTAAAATACTACACTAAAGAAAAGGCACTTCAGAAGATGTTTACCATGTGAGCCCTCACAAAGGCGAGTGGCACCCCATTATCTTTCTGTGCACTCTTACATTTTGAGTCTGTTTAATTCCACTATTGAAATATTTTGGTTTAAATATGTTTAAGAATTCTATTCATGTAAATTTTCTCATTTTAATAGCAGCTCATTACAGTGTTAAAATTATTTATCTATGTGTCAAGGTCTTGTGGGTATTCCATTCTTTCTTTTTCCTTTTATTTAAACTTAATACATGCCAGTCTGGTTTTGTGTTAGTTACTCATGATTATTCATCACATCACTATGACTGGCATAGTGTGTGTTACTCTTTTTATATAAAATATTCAACTCTTGGTTAAATAAATGGTGTATTAATGTTATAATGTAATTGCGGAGTTAGCATTGGCTTTAATATATGATATGAGCTCCTTTTTCAAAATAATATCTTTAAATTGATAATTTAATAGAAACTATAGTAATATACAGCATATACACAACAGTTTCAGATCATTTAAACATAATTTGTGTAATTGCAGCACAATTTAGTTTGATTATATTTTTACAAATTAAATGAGATACTGACTCTATTCTTATACAGCCACGGGAACATGTTTGTCAAAATAAGTTTTTTAAAAAATATTTTCATTGCCTGTGAAGATGCATAAAATACTAGCGAATACTTTGGGAAAAAATCCTTAGAGTAGTCTAAAACCAGTTAATCTGTAATTAATTTAATTTGTCCTGTGGAACCACTATCAGACCCCTTCATTTTCATCTATATGGAAAGTTCTTCTTTCTTTAGTTAAGTCTTCACTGGTGAGTTTTTAATAGTCATACTCTCTGCTTCCTGCCCATGACTCAGTATGTGGAAAAGATTCAGAGATAATCCCAATTCATATCCAATCTCCACCAGTTCTCTAAGGCACTCATATACAAAAATGTCAAAAAAAAAAAAAAAAAAAAAAAGAAGACTTGCTACTGTAGCACGCTTGTTCTGTAGTATTTCTGTCTCATTATAAAGAATGACGCATTTTTTTTTTCTGTTTAGCAACAGAAACAAACAAAAATAAGGTAAATTCTGCATTATTCATCTTTGAATTCCAAAGGAGTAAATTTATTTTGGACACACTCAAACACTGTTGATTAGACAGTAATATATTCAAGAAAACAACAATATTTTGCCATCAAATCATTCATAATAAATGTTTGCCCTACATATTTAGTCTGGATATGCAGAGTATATAGGACAATACAAATATAGTATACCTAGTCAGAAAAAAATAATTGCTTGATAATCCTATGAAAGTTATGTTAGTCTTTTGTTTGCATGCATATAGTAAACACCAAAAATTTTACTATGGAAGTCAAGTGTAAATAGATAGGTTATAGATAGATAGATAGATAGATGTATATATAGCTTTAATTATAGATATCATATTCCCAGTATGGTATTCTTTGATGATATTTTCTAGAAACCATAGAGAAAATGAGTTGAGAGTAACTTAACTTCATAAGGTAATTTATTCCAGAAAACAGAATCATAATTATATACAGAGCTATGAATATAAACCTAAACATAAAGTTACAATTGCACGTGTAATGTGTCTCACAACAAAGACAATGTAGAAAATATGATCCAGGCTTGACTAAAAAGATGGCATGTGTTTTAGTAAAGGCTTAATATCTTCTTATTTATTAACTTACACCTCTCTTTTCTCCCACACTGAGCTAATAGCTCTTCTTTGTACAAAATCCAAATTATTATTGGTAAAAATTTCCAGTTTCTGCACCCACAGGTTTTCAATTCATTGCAGAGCAGCAGCTATATTCCTACAGATTTTTCTTTTTTCACTTTTTTCTGATAGACTCTGTAAGATGCCTGCCACGTGTTCCTTATCCCCAAGGGTGACTTCACTATTTGTCTGTGGACTCACGGCTGTATCTTTCACTCAACTGATGTGTTACTCATTGTTGGGTTAATAGAAAGGAATTATATATTTCCCTAAATTTTGGCAGGAAGTGCAATTCACTACTTGAACCTGAGCTAAAATAAACTTCCACATTTGATATAAAAATGAATACTTTGCTGTGTTCTAGGCAATACCTTTGAACATTTTTCCTTGGCTGCTGTGCGTGAGGTTATAGTCTTAACTCTTTTTGGCACACAATATTATAGATTACAGTAGCCCTATGCATTAATGAAAATTCAGCTTTTGTATTTTTACAGACTATTTTGGAAGCAGATTAGTTGGCAGTTTTGAAGATACTATGTAGGGTTATGATCAAAAAGCAATTATATATATAAAATTTTAGAAAGTAATCCTATATCATCATCTTTGTACATTGCCGAATAAATGAAGGAGAGGAATTAATTTAATTACATTTTATAATGTGTTCCCTCTTATAAAATCTCCAAAGTGAGATTTTCCTTTATATGAAATCATCTGCATTTTAAAAAAAATTCATAAAACATGCAAAGAGCAGCTGCCTATATTTGCAGCTGCAAGACAGAAATTTTTACTACACAGTTTCTACTTGTAGCAGGACAGGTGAAGTTTAAAAGGACTCATTCTAGGCAAAATGGTTGTCTTTGGAAAGCTTTGTTGTTATTGTTCTTGTTTTATTTCTAGCCCAGTCAAGCATCCTTTTTGGAAAGTTCTTTCTCCAGTTTCAGAAATGTAGAACCTAGATATGCTTCTCGTTCCTCCTAATATAAAAGATGCTTGTATTTAATATCAGGGAACCATTTAGGTGACTCTGAAGTCAGCCTGGGCCTGAACCTCACTTCTGAAACTTATTAGCCATGTAATCTTCGGAAATTTAAATGTTTCTCCCTATGTTTGCTTATTCTGAAATAGTTACTGAACTGTAGAAGGCGTATGTATAGAATACTGGCAAAATTACCCTTTTAAGAATTAAATAAAATAATTTTAAAAAGACAGACTGTGGAATATAGTGTGTACTGAATGTAATCTAGATTTTCCTCTCTTCTATGTTAATCTGATTAATTATATTTTAAAATAGCACATTCACACTGTTTTACTTGAATACAGCTATATGTGTGTATACATGGACCACACATACAAATATGGTCCCGTAAGATGATAATGGGGCTGGGCATGGTGGCTCACTCCTGTAATCCCAGCACTTTGGGAGACCAAGGTGGGCAGATCATGAGGTCAAGTAATCGAGACCATCCTGGCCAGCATGGTGAAATCCAGTCTCTACTAAAAATACAGAAATTAGCTGGGTGTTGTGGCGCACGCCTTTAGTCCCAGCAACTTGGGAGGCAGGAGAATCGCTTGAACCCAAGAGGTGGAGGTTGCAGTAGGCCGAGATCACGCCACTGCATCCAGCTTGGTGACAGAGCAAGACACCATCCCCCTTCCCCCCGCCCCCAAAAAAGAAAAAAGATTATAATGGTTCTGAAATATTTGTATCACTTAGTGACAAAGTAGCTGTTGTAACACCTTAGCACATCGCATTACTCACCCATTTGTGATGACACTGATGTAAACAAACCTACTGGGCTGCCAGTCATATAAAAATATAGCACATATGTCTATATATAGTACATAGTCTTTGATGATGATAATAAATGACTATTTCTGGCTTATCTAGTTATTACTCTGTACTTTTTACAGTCATTTTCGAGTGTATTCTTTCTATTTATAACAGAGAAAACTTAAGTATTAAAGAGCCTCAGACAAGTTCATCAGGAGGTACTCCAAAAGCAGAGCTTGTTATCATAGGAGAGGAGAGATCCATGATGTTGTTGCCCCTGACGACCCTTCAGTGGGATAAGATGTGGAGGCGGAAGACAGTGATATTGATGATCCTGACTCTCAGTAGGCCTGTGCTAACGGCTAATGTGTGTTTGTGTCTTAGTTTTTAAGAAAACATCTTAAAAAGTATAAAAGATAAAACAAAAAAATTGAAAGTAAAAAAAATTTATAAGGATGTAAAGAAAAAATATCTTCGCATAACTGTACAATGTGTGTTTTAAGCTATGATTACAAAAAGAGTCAAATTTAAACAATAAAAACGTTATAGAGTAATAAATTACAGTATTATTATTTAAGAAAAAAATATTTTAATAAATTTAGTGTAGTCTAAGTTAACCATGTTTATAAAGTCTGCAGTAATATACAGTCATGTCCTAGACAATCTCATTCACTCAAAACTCACTCACTGACTCACTCTGAATGAGGTCATGTCCTGCAAGCTCTGTTTATGGTAATTGGTCTCTTCAGGGGTTCAATTGTTTACCTTTTATATTCTATTTTTGTTAGACCTTTTCTATGTTTAGATACAAAAATAATTAACCATTGTATTACAATTGCCTCCAGTATTTAGTATACTAACATGCTGTACGTGTTTGTAGTCTGGGAGCAATAAGTTATACCATATAGGCTAGGCGTGTAGTAGGCTATGCCATCTAGGTTTGTGTATGTCCCCTCTGTGACATTCACACAATGGCGAAATTGCCTATGTGCTTCTCAGTAAGTTTATCTGTCATTAAGCAACACATGATACTCTCTCTCTCCCTGTCTCTCTCTGTATATGTATGATGCATGTACGTATGTATATGTATATGATGTACGTATGTATATGTATATGATGCATGTATTGTGTATGTGTATGGTATTCTGTTTGATTTTTGTGGTTTAAACATTTATAATGTAAAAAAATGAGTATACATAGACATGTATATGTGAATTATGTTGAACTCCAACATTGGTCTGGGTGAGAGAGACATACTGGGGAAGGAAGAGCCCCTAAAGTATAGAAATTTGTTATTGCCTGAGATATAGAAGACCTGAGAAAAGTCAGTTTATGCTTATCATGAATTCAAATATTTTGTGCCTCGGTAGATCTCAGACTCCTGAAGTTTTGATTTAGCATTTCTCATTAACAAGTCTTTTAAATATATGTACCGTGTAAATTTTCTGGCAGACTCGATTGTTTTATATTTTATTTAATTTTTGCAATATAAATATTTTCATCATGTGGACATCATATGGACAAAAAGACAAAAAGATAATGAATGAATGTTTGAAATAAGCATAAACAGTAGCTTACTTAGTAATGTCACTGATCGGTATACTTCTATAATATATAATGATCTATATACTTCTTTAACATAAATATATTATTGTAGCATAAAATATTTGTTTTCAATACATTGCCACTGCAGGCAAGAATTTTACCAATTGGATTTCTAGTGAGTATTTGTGTTGTATTACAGCAAAATATGAGAATGGCTATTTTATTAAAGAGTAATATTTATTTCTTACAAAATATCCTGAAGTCTTACAACATTTTCTAAAATCTTTATATTTAATATGAAAAAGGTTAAAATTAATTTAACAAAATTTAAAAGTGAAACAACTTAGGGACTATGCTGCAACCTTATATCAGTAAAATTGGATGAATCTCATCTGTGAAATCATTTCTCTATTTCTTACTGTTTACATTTGGAAACTTAAGTTCTATGCTATAGTGTTGTGTATGCAAGACAATACTGACTATGGGAAAATTTCTAGAACATTGTATAAAATGTGAAGATACAATAACAATATGACTTTATTAAATGGAGTATCTGCATTTCATATACACCATGAAATGTGAAAACAAGGACCCAGTATCATAATTTTGATACACAATGACATTTTGCTTCAATTATTCCGTTTAATTGTTTGTTCTTGACTATATTATATTTGAGTGAGCCCTACAGCACTGACTAATGTTGGAGAGATTTTTGATCCAATCTAAATTATTGAGTTCAAATATTTCAGTATACATGAGATCACTCCATACTGTAACAAAGAACTCCCTGAAATACTTATTGAGAACTTTGGACTATTAATGTATATTTAGGTTTTGTGTTACTATCTAGCACACCTCTGCTACAAAATGATGGAAGAAATTGTCCTGTGAATTAATGTAAACAAGAAAAGTTAGATCCTTGAAAAAATTTATAAAACATGAATATTATTTGACAATAGATAGGAAAAATATCAATAATCTTAAACAGAATGAAGATTTGGGAAAACAATGATTATAAAGAAAAACAGATCAAAAATTTTAAGACGTAAAAAAGACTAAGTTAGAAATACAATGTCAGTAAGGCATTTGGTGGATTTTATTTATTTATTTTTCACTTATTTGTTCAATAAATATGAACTGTTTACTATTTGTCAGATTTCAGATTAAACAATTGTGTGGTAGGGTTGTTTTTAATATATTCACACCTAGATTGCCAAAACGATTATTTCAGATGATAGCCCACTGAAGCTGGACTTAACAACAATCTCATAATTGAGAATGGTTGAGAAATACGAGGGAGTGCAGTGCTCTAGTGTGTGTGTGTGTGTGTGTGTGTGTATGTGAGATAACCTGTATAGGTTATATATGTGTGTGTTTAAAAATATATATGCAATATTCTGTATCTGTACTATTAGTGTCATATACATGTGATATATCCATATATGTATCTATATCTATTAGTGTTACTGGAAGGACCAATATATATGCAAAGTCCATAGAGTAATTAGAAGAGCTAGGGAGCTGATGGTGCACTTAGTACATAATTGATAATTAATGCAGTCAGGCCAGGGGAAGGCTAAATGAGTAGAGATATTGCAGTAGTGCCAAGTGAGCAATATCTTAGGTCTGTATGACAGATACAAAATTAGTTGCCCCAGTAGTGTTTAATCATATTAGTTTTGTGTTTATAACAAACTTTCAATAAAGTTGGGTTTTACAGTCAGTCTGTTAATAACTGAAGAGTTTCTACCAAGTTCTTCAACTTTGGGTGCACATGAGAATTGTTTTTCTTTAAGATTAACATGTAATTTTATGTTTTTAAAAAACCTACAAACTTACTTTTTGAAATAAATATTTAGGGTATATAATATGAAATTATTGCCCACTCTTCTGTTTCAGCCACAATTGGTGAACTGCAATTTAATTCTGAAACTAACTACCTGAAATTAGTGCAGACTCCATAGGTTAAGGGCTCAGTGCTCCATAAGACTGTTTCAGTGCAGACAGCAGCTGCAAATAAAGGACCAAGGCCACGCAAACTTCTGAATGATACAAATTCAGGGGTCCCCATGAGCCTCTCAGATTCAATAATTTGCTAGAATGACTCATATAATTCAAGAAAGTTATTACTCATGTGTAATGTAAGATACGATTTAGGAAGACCTTAATGAAGAGACACATAGGGTAAAGTCTCCGAGGGTCCAAATACAGAGCTTTGGTGCCCTCTCCTAGTGGAATCAATATACTCTATTTTCCTGGCGTATCGATGTGTTAAACAGCCCAGAAGCTTCTCTAAGCTAGAAGTCCACAATCTTTACTAGGGTTTTATTGCACAGACATGGTTGATTCAACTGTTGGCCGCAAGACTGAACTCAGTCTTCAGCTTGCTTTCTTCTCTGGAGGTTGGGCTGGTTCAAAGTTTCAGTTTTCTAATCATATGGTTGGTCTTTCTTGCATGACCAGCCCCTATCCTGAATCTAGGGGCCCACCATGAGTCAGTTCATTTGAACAAAATATCAGATGTGATCCAAGAAGCTCACGAATAACACAGGCACTCCTGTTATTTGGGAAATTCAAGGATTTGGAGTCTTCCTCCCAGGAACCAGGGACAATGGCCAAATTATTTATTACACAAAAGCCACCATTTGTGTCATGTTGGAATTCAAGGTCATGTCTATGAGGATAAGAAGTAGGTTGTTGGGTACAGTTTAGATAATTTTGGAATAATTTATTTCACCAGATGTAATAGAATATAAAATAGTTAAAAATATTTCATTTCGTATTTGTTTCTTACTCTCTGCATTATAGCTTTCAGAAATGATGAGAATTTTTGACAGAAGGGATTCTATACCAGGATCTTACTGTGTGTGTCACTGAACCATTTGATAATATATTTAGAGATACTTATTACTTTGTTGATATTCCCATATTTAATTCACCTCGTAGTACTTAAAGAAAACTTTCTTTTGCCACATCCAGTTACAGAAACAAATTCAGGGAAGGATTTACTTCACACAGATATTTATCTGTAACACACTTGAAGTGTAATTATATTTTCACAAAATAAATTCTAAGATATGATTTCAAAACCACTTTATAGAATGAATGACAACTCTACCGGCAAGTTAAGAAAAATATTTTTCCTATTAAATACAAAAATAAAATGGGTCATGAGTTTGAAAAATATACATAAAACATAAAGATGAATGTTTGCTGATTCACCAGGTTGTAAATTTTCATGAGCAGTTGTGCTTAAAACTTTGTTTAAATACCAGTTTAGCAAATTACTAGCATAAAATATCACAATTTACATATGACTGTGGGCTGTTAAGAGAATGGAATATATTTGAATCAGCAGAAATTCTGTATGAAAAAGAAAGGTCCTCTCAAGTTCATACAATTTGTCTCCACACATTTAGTGTGAAAGTCCAAAGTGTGCATTACTATATTCCAGTCTTATGTTTGACATATGTTCTTAAATGATTGCAGCCATGGAAAAGAAAAAGAAAGTTCTTAGTAGTGATTGGCATGTATCATGGTTCAGACAAAACCTGGAAAAAAACCTGTCAGATTATCCAAAACCTTAGGAAGCAAGTAATCTTTATTTCTCAAAGTTGCCAACATCAGCACTGATCCGAAATGTATCCGTTATTGGTGAAGAAACCGGATTGATGTTTTATCTGTCAAAAATATCATGAACAGTAGTTTAAGTTTGCCACTTAGAAGAAATTTGGCAGTTCCTGTGAGGAGATTAAACTGCCTTCATGAATAGATAAAAAAAAAAAGGGAAGTCCCAATTGCTTTCTCAGTGCTTGTGCTTAAAATAATGAAGAGTCCAATTAGCATATTCTTTCATCCCCTTTTCTAAATACTAATGTTGAAGCAAAAAGAGATGTTCATATAATCATGTATTTCTGTCCTTGGCGTACGGCATTGAATTAATGATGTCAGGAATATAGACTAAGGAAATACAGTCAGCAATTCCACTGAAGAAGCTTACAGTTCAGTAAAAATAAAGATGAATGCATTGCATTCAGTGTTGACAGCCAAAATAGAGGTCAGTGAGTACCTGTAGGAAGGAAGAGGTTGAAGTACTTCAAAGGCAGTTTACTGAAAGAAGGGAGGCTCTAGAGGGATGTAGGAAGGTAGAAGAGAGATGAAAAGCTCCGATATTATCCAGAGTACAGCTAGTCTGTTTGGTCTTCTTCTCTGCTATGCTAAATATGTTTTAATTAATCAGCACTCTTCCCTCTTGAAAACATTTTTGTTTGCTTTATTTATTTATTTTTTGCTAAGGTTATTATTGTTAGATTCAAAACATTGAATTGCCACAGTGTTTTTCTTTGCTATGCCTGCGTTGCTTGATATAACATACATGAATTAAGCATTAATGAATTTAGGTCTTTTAAGAGTCGTTTTCTGTACAGTTACTAACATGACACGATAATAATAGTTTCTTGTTTGTTTGTACTTTTGTTTCTGTTTGTTTGCTGAGTGTCAGGAACTGTTCTCAGAATTTACATGTGTTATCTATGTAATCATTACGAAAACTTTAAGGAGAAATCACTATCATCACTGCTATTTTTCAGATAAACAAATTGAAGTGAGAAAAATTTAAGTAAAAACGAAAGTTTCGTATTTAGTAAGGTGGGACTGAAATACAATCCTATTTTTCTGCTCCCAGAGTCTGTGTTCTAGCTAATAATTAGTACAGTGGGACCAGTGTGGGTTCTGATGGCCCCAGTTTTCTCCTGGCCCAGTCTGTCTAGATTAGACCAACGCAATGGGTGAAAACTAACAATGATTCCTGGAATCGCTGCTAGTGTACTTGGAAGTCTCAACCAACACCCCAGGACCCAGAGAAAAATCTATTTATATTTAGCAAGACTGGACAGCCGCCACCAGGTGGCACTAAATTCAATTAAAACTACATGGCTGCAGTAGCATCCCTGATCATCCTTGGCTGGGCAAATTCAGCCTTATTTTTGTAGTACTGTAACTTACAGAATTGAAATATTTGCACTCCAGTAGTCTTGCTTTGATGGAATTTTCTGTATTTTTATTTGAAGTTAAAAAAATATTGAAAATAGATTATTACAATTTCATGGATGATTACAAATACTTTTTTGGAAAAACTATAGAAGTTTGACCTTTTGAAACAGAATGTTAGATTTGCAAAGAAGTTGGAAAGTCATTAATTTTAAACATAAGGAATGACTGAATTACATTTGCAAGATATTTGCAAAGAAGAATTGATATTGCCTGACCTTTCTAGTGAGTAATATAACCCTTAGAGACTAACTGGGCTACCTTTGGTCAGATGACAGAAGTTAGCAGTTATCAAATTGAGTCAAAATCTGTGTTTTCAACTATTTTGTTTCTCTACAAAGTTCTGATTTTAGAAACATCATAAGACCAAATGAGGCAATTACAAATCAACTTTTCTTCAGATATTTTTTAAAAACCATTATGATTTTTAGTTATGTTTAAGTTAATTTATTGCAACTTCCATGCTTCTTATTTTTTAATTGATTTACTTATTGAGGAAATGTTAATCGAGTGATTATTCTATGCCTGGTGTTAAGGGTCAACTAGTGAATCAAACAGATAAAAACTTTACCAATGTAGAGTTTACTGCCATGTGAAGAAAAGACAGTTCACAGATAAATAAATACAGTGACTATCAATTGTGTTAGTTTTATACATGCAGCATGTAAAGACTTAAGATAACTATAACTACAAAAAATGACTGAATTTGTATCATATACCAGGCACTATCTTAAATGCACTGTTGTATTTAATTCTTATAACAGCCTTGTTAGAGTTTTGTTTTACTCCAAAGCAATCCTTGGTTTTGGTAATTCACTAGAAAATCTCAGAGGACTCAGAAAGTCTGTGGTGTTTATGAATACTGTTCATTCAGGGAAAAGATACAGATCAAAAGGGCAAAGGGAAATGGCAGACGGGGCAAATAGAAGCCTGGCATACATTTCTCGGTGTCCCCTACCAGTGTAATGACACCGGACACACTTAATTTTCCCCTAAATGATGAGTGACAGCACATGCAAAGTGCTGTCCACTAGAGTAGTTCATTTCAGCTTTGGTGTCCAGAAGTTTTATTGGAGTCTCTTACATAAGCATTCAGCACCCTCTAGACTGATTCAGCTACTCACTCCAGCCTCCTTCCAGAGCAAAAACAGATGCTCACATTAAATCACATAGTTTATCCAACTGGTACTCTGACCAAAGGCCTCAGGCATACAAGTACTGGTGGTCAACAGAAATACAGGGTGGCTCAAGGCCTCAAGCATACATAACCACTCTTACCAGGGAAAATATTCTAAGGAATATATTGTCTCCAAAAAGCCAGCCAATTCTTTCTTTGGAATTTGGAGAGTTGGGGTAACTGAGACCTGCTGACTTTTTACTTATTCCACCCATCTGGCACTTGGCATCCACTCTCTTACAGTAAAACTATCGTATTTTCCTGAGCATTTATATTTATTATAACATTTATATTTCATCACAGAACAAATCAGTAAAAATTACAGATGTATTTGTCACGCCTTCCCTAATGAATTGACCCTTGTACATATACAGGATATTATTATAGAAGTAAGTCATTACAATTCATTATTTCTGGGTTATAAGTCAGTTGGGGTCAAAGCAATCTTTCTGCCTTGGTCACAGGCTTGTGCTAAGATTGATATAATTAAGTTTGACTATGCTATGAGACCTCCCCATAACCTTTCCTGTCTAATGTTGGGGCCATTCTCTAAGGGAATTTGGACCCACCCTGTGATGCCTATTGCTTTTTCCCTGAGAAACCCATTGTATTTTTCAGGTCTGCTTAATAGCTTTCCAGGTACCAAAATAAGGCAAGATATATTTATACAAAGAACACTTTGACGTTTAGGGCATACAGCTTCCTGTTTAGTACGTTGTAACCTGGAGCTCCTTTAAGCATTTGATCATCAAGACTTATATAGTGATAAGTTTCCCAGAAGTTGTATACCATCATATTCTCTGATGGGCCAGTGGGGAGTAGTTTCTTGAAATATCTTTTCAAATGATAGCATTTGCAATAGATGTAACCAGAAGAATAAGAGTCAGGAGACTCTTGCTAGCATTGCTGCAATTCCACTCAGTCATTAAACATTACTTACTTTAATATTACACATTGCTAGAATTCCACCCAGTCATTAAAAATTATTGCAGATCATCACCACATTGTATGACCATATTGTTACCCAGAATGATGCCTCTTAAGTATGCCAGATTTTAATTTGAAGTTGCTCGGTTCAAATAAAAGCACTGTCTTCCTGCTGCATGGATTCCCAAGCAGTAATTTATCCTTCAACATATTGCATCTCTCTCAAAAAGTTTGTTTGGTGGAATAGAATCTTTCTGGTCAGTCACAAAATTCAGACTTAAATGCCATTTCATCAACTTGTATTGATAACCTGTATACCAATATTTAAATCTTTTACCATAACCTGCTAACTACCCTTCTCTAAGTATTGCTTTATCTCCAAATGATGCTATTTTGTTGTTTCATGTCCTTTGTCTTTATTTTATGTGATTAAGCTTTATATTAATGGCTTTCTAGATTTTTTTATTGTGTTTGGGGGTAAGCTGGGAATTACTACTGGATGAGTGGGTGGGAATTAAAGTCAACGTTCTTGTATAATTTGCAGAGAGGATTGCCAATTTTCTCTTTCTCTCACCCTCCCCTTGAAATCTATTGTGCTTTATAACCAGATCGTTAAAAATTTTAGCCACGATTAGATGTAGATTTTGAAGGAAAAAAAGGATAATCCAATATGTATGATTACTTCTATATAATGATTTAATCTTTGGTTTTAGTTTGAATAGCATAAAAGATATATTTATAGTGTATTTTTCTTAAAATTGTATAAGCTTGGACTTTAGGAAACAGAAAAAGAAGAGCACATTAACCTAAAGTAAGCATAATAAAACAAATGCATCATTGAAATTGAAAACAGGAAATCAAAAGAGGAAAATCAATGTTTAATAAGATTAGATAAGATTAATAAGATTGACAAACTTTGTTCCATTCAGAGTTCCTCAGAAAAATAGAAAAAAGAAACAGATGATTGACACCAGGAAAGAAAGTGGGGGCACCACTACAGATCTTATGGACGTTAAAATAATAAATGAATATTATAAAAATAATCTGCTTACAAATTTTATAACCTACACAAAATATACCAATTCCTTGAATGACACAATCTTCCAGAACTCACAAAGGAAGAAATAGATGATCTGAATAGGCCCTTATTAAATAAATTGGATCCATAATTAATACAAAATAGAGAGTGCCAATCCCATATAAATTCATGGGTGAATTATACCAAACATTTAAGGAAGCAGTTACACTAATTCTGTATAATCTCTTTCAAAGGATAGAAGCAGAGGGAATACATCCTAATTATATATGGTCAGCATTACGCTAATACTAAACTACATAAAGATTTTATAAGAAAAAAAACTACAGTCCAATATAGCTCATAAACATAGATGCAAAAATCCTCAAGAAAATATTAGCAAATAGAATCCAACAATATATAAAAAATAATTTTACCTCACAACCAAGTGGGACTTATTCTGGAAGTGTAAGACTGGTTCAACATTTGACAATCAATGAATACATTTCCTCCTATCAGCAGGTTAAAGAAGGAAAAACACAGGATCCTAGATACAGAAAAAAAAAATCTAATAAAATCCAACTCCCATTCATGATAATAATTCTCAGCAAACAAACAATAGAGGGTAACTTCATCAACTGAAGCTGTACCAAAACCTACAGCTAACACCATACTTGGTGTTAAATTAAAGGCTTCCCCATTAAGATTCAGGAATAAGCTAAGGATACCCCTTCTCATTAGTGCTTTTCATCATTGTACTGGAAGTCCTTGCTATGCAATACAAAAAATAGAAGAAAGGAAAAGACATACAGACTGGGAAGGAATAAATAAAGCTGTCTTTCTTCACAGATGACAGGGGTGTTTATGTAAAAAATCCAAATAAAATTTTTAACGATCTGATTATAAAGCACAATAGATTTCAAGGGGAGGGTGAGAGAGAGAGAAAATTGGCAGTCCTCTCTGCAAACTATACAAGAACGTTCACTTTAATTCCCACCCACTCATCCAGTAGTAATTCCCAGCTTACCCCCAAAATACAATAAAAAAATCTAGAAATCCATTTATATAAAGGTTAATCACATAAAAGTAGCAACGTTGAAGAGTATAAGGTTAATGTGTATCAATTACTATCTTGTATATTAGCAATAACCAAATAAAATTTGAAACTAAAACACATTACTATGTTAATACCTTCTAAAATGAAATACTAGAGTATAAATCTAAAAAAGGCTAAGAGCTATATGAAGACAATTACAAAAATATGATGAACGATATCAAAGGAGAACTAAATAAATTCAGATACATTATTAACTTATGCATAGGAAATCTGAATATTGTCAGGATGCCAGTTTTTTTCCAACTCGATCTATAGATTCAACATAATCTCAATAAAATCTTATTCTGTAGATACTAAGAAATGGATATCTGAAGTTCATGTGGAAATGTAAAAGACCCAGAATGACTAACTCAATATTGAAGCAGAAGAACAAAGTTGGAAGACTCCATTATTAGACTTCAAGATTTACTTTATGTCTACAGTACAGACAGTGTTGTTTTGAGGAAAGGATACAAAAATAGATCGATGAAACTGATAGAGGTCTCAGAAATAGACCCACATCATTATAGTCAGCTGATCTTTGATAAAGGAGCAAAGGTAATATACTGGAACAAGCATAGTTTTTACAACAAATGATATTGGAACAACTGGATGTCCATTTGCAAAAACTGAATCTAGACAATGACCTTAAATCCTTCACAAAAATTAATTCAAAATGATCGATCATAGCCCTACATGTAAAACGTAAATCTATAAAACTCATAGAAAATAACAGAAAAAGATCTACATGACCTTGTGCATCATAATGATATTTTAGGTACACCAAAGGCACACTCTGTGAGAGAAATATTTGATAATCTGGACTTCATTACAATGGAAAACTATTGCTCTTGATAGACCCTGTCAGGAGAATGAGAAGTGAAGCCACGGACTGAGAAAAATATTTGCACAAGATACATCTGATAGAGAATTGTTATCCAAAATATACAAGTAACTCTTAAAATTCAACAAGAAGATGAACAACTTGATTAAAAATGGTCAAAACCCTGAGCAGACACCTCACCAAAGAAAATATAGAGACAACCAGGTATGGTGGCTCATGCCGGTAATCCCAGCACTTTGGGAGGCTGAGACTGGAGGATGACTTGAGCCCAGAAGTTTGAAACTAGCCTGGGCAACATGGTGAAACTCACTCTCTGCAAATAAAAAACAAAATATAAAAAGTAGCCAGATGTAGTGGCGCACACCTTTAGTCCCAGCTACTCAGGAGTCTGAGGTGGGAGGATCGCTTGACCCTGGGGAAGTTGAGGCTTCAGTGAGCCAAGATCGTGCCACTGCACTGAAGCCTGGGTGAGAGTGAGACTCTGTCTCAAAAAAATAAAATAAAATATACAGACAGCAAATAAGCATATGAAAAGATGTTGAACGCTGTATGTCATTAGAGAATTATAAATTAAAACAATGAGATACCACAGCACCCTTATTACAATGGCCAAAATCCAAAACACTTGACAACAAAAAATGCTAGGGAGGATGTGAAACAAGACGAACATTCATTCATTGGTGGCGTGAATGGAAAATAGTACAGCCACTTTGGAAAACGGCTTGGCACTGTCTTACAAAACTAAACATATTCTTAATATATGATCCAGCAGTTTCACTTCTTGGTATTATCCATATGAATTAAAAACTTATGACTGCACAAAAACCTACATACGAACATTTATAGTGACCTTATTTAGGATGTCCTGTAGATGAATGAGTAAATTGTAATACATCCAGATAATGGAATATTATTCAGCACCAAAAAGAAATGAGCTGTCAAATAATGAAAAGTCATGGAGGAAGCTTAAGTGCATATTAACAAGTAGAAAAGCCAACGTGAAAACACTACCTACTGTACGATTCCAAGTATATGAGATTCTGGAAAAGGCGAAACCCTGGAAACAGCAAAATGATCAGTGGTTTCTGGGGTTTGCAAGGGAAAGCATGAATAAGGGGAACACAGAGGCTATTTAGGGCAGTGGAATTACTCTGTTTGATACTTAAGTGGTGAATACACATATCACTACATGTTTACTAAAATGCATGGAATATATATTGAGTGAACCTTAATGTAAGCCATAGAATATGCATGATGTTGATGTATCAATGTAGGTTCATCAATTGTAACAAATACGGCACTGTGGCATAGTGTTCCCAGAGGAGGAAGGCTGTGCTTGTGTAGGGACAGGGCTATGTGGGAACTCTCTGTACTTTCTTGTCAATTTTGCTGTGGACTTAGAACAGCTCTGAAAAATAACATTTATTGATTGCTAAAAAGAAATCTTATGAGTTGTGAACTTCTGCCTTTCATTTGAAGGGTTTTGGAAACACTTTTCAGCTTTAAATTTTGATATTGTAATAGATTACACAGTCAATTAGACAGGGGTGTGGTAATACATTTATAATGTGATACTTTCAGCCACTGTTGTGATTAATTGCCATGCATTAAACATTGCCTGAGAAATGACTTGAAAATGATGATGGGATTATTACTATTTAAACAGGTTCTAAACTAGGGGATGACAAGGACTTGTAGCATGTTTTCTTAAGGAAATATTCCAGATTACAAATGCCTGTATGGCAATGTTCAGTAAAAGATGAAGCGTATAAAATTTAGGGGGAAAAAAGTAGTTAGAACTAAACTGTAATGAACACTCATGGTTGCTAGACACTGGTAGTAAGAGAATTTGCATGAATAATTTTATTTAATCCTTCCTTTATCCCTAGTTGGTAGGGTATATTTTATCTTATTCTGATATTGAGAAAACTGTGAGGTACTCAGAGGTAAATAAATTGCGCTAAGTCACACAGAAAATGTTGAAGTCAGGTGTCATATGGGCACTCACCTCTGAAGTGTACCTTGTAGCAATTTTCTCATACTGGTTCCCACTTTCCTGTGTTGTTTTTCTTACCCACCCTTGACTGCCACAGACTGGAATAGCGAGGGCACTGAGTTTTGAAGAAAGTATTTGATGCAACCATTTTTAGAGGTCAGTAGGCATCTGACAAGATTGATGGGCAAAGAGAAACAAAACAATAAGGAATATTTTGAAAATTTTTTATATAGCTAAAAGGTAGTAGAGTACAGTTGATTGAATTAAAACACAGGATAAATTATTGTACTCGAGAATACTAATGGGGGTAGAATCAAAGGTCAATATTCAATCAGCAGAATCATTTTTTTTCCCTTGGTAGGTTAAATGGAAGGAATTATTCTAATTAGTATAGTGCTGTAGCTTGTACATTATTTATATTTCCAAATTGCAAGACTTCAGTCCCTTGTGTTTTAAAAAGCCTAATCACTGTAAGCAAAATAAATAAATTTTATGTCTTTTATTCTCAAATAACCTTAATAAATCAGCATAATACACATGGGCTGTGGCTTTTCCACATTTTGATTTTTTTTCCTCACCAAATACAGATCATATTTTTTCCTTTTTTTTCTGTGTAATGCCCTATTTAATGGGCATTTGTTTCTGATTGTTTTCTGACAGAACAGTGACAAAATCATCAGTTTGGTAAATTAAGAGGAAAAAGTAACAGATTTTCACATACTGGAATCTCAGGCCAAAAATTTTTTAAAAGTTTTTAGATGCACTAACACCACCTTTATTTAAAAATATTATAATATTTGTAACATTTTACAAACCTTTAAACCATAAAATGAACTTCCTTAGACATGTGTTTCATTTTGACCTAACATGTTTGAATCATGAGGAGATTTTTTAAAATGTCTTTTTTCCTAAACTTTTTATTCTAGTCATGTGCCATCTGTAAGTCTGAAAAGTTCTTCTGTGAAATGACACTTTAAAATAACTCTTTCTTAGCATATACTTTACATGTGCATTGCATATTGTACAGTTTTAGTCACATATAACTATATAATCACTTGATTGCCATTTATAAAGTTTGGCATAATTATATGTGAGAAGCAAGTGCATTGGTTTAAAAGTATTTCAGCATTTAACTGGATAAAGTGTTTTCTTTCACTAAATGACACTATCAATTTTATCTAGAGCTGCAGGCGATTCATTAATACTTTAGTAGTTGAATATATGACATTTAAAATATTTATCTAACTGAAAATTGGACACTTATAAACTGCATCAAACATGCTGTTGGCTGAGATTTTTCTTAAAATTTACGAACATTTGAAGTCTCTTCACAGATACTTCTCAACTTAAGATATTTTTCAAATGCATATTTTATAAAGAAGAACTACTAAAGAAATAAATTAAAAAATAAAACATTTTTGTTTATTTCACTTTTCCTGTTTGATCCTTTAAAAATTTACCCTGTATATTATTTATGAGACTCAATAAGGGTGGACTTGACTAATGGTTATAGTGTGAAATGTGTCTTCACTTCTTGCAAGGGAATTTGAGAGGGCAGAGTACTGTAAATAATTAATGTAACATTATGCCTGAAGCATAGAGGGTATTCAAATGTTGTGGAAATGAATTAGAAAAATTATTCCTTTTTTTGTATATTTAGTAACATACAAAAAAATTTATCTACTGATGGTAGAAAGATATCCCAGGGAACTATTTGTAGTTAGTTGCTAATTCCTTGGTATTCATTGGAAAGAAAGTAGACAATGTTCAATGGAATTAAATGTGGCAAATAATGTTATGAAGAGTTATATATATATGGTATTATACTTCAGAGTAGTTGCATTTCGGAGTAATACAGACTTGCTTAGAGACATATTAGTAGACTTTTATCCCATTTCCTTTATAAGGTTGTCAATAGCAATAAATCTTGTATTTAGTTAGAAGTGTACCACGGCAGTGAAGTCTGAAATAATGTATTTTCTGCATCTTAATTTAGTGAACATTGAAAGACAGAGTAGTGAATGACCATGAGAGTATTCTTTTGAAACGTGCGAAATTGGGTTTATTTAGTCGTTTCTGTAGATTTCCTTAGGGCAAGGCAAGAACGTATCCCTAAAAGAAATGCCATAAAACCTCTTTTGAGAGAGGCATAGACAGTTGGATGTAAATACACTCATATCCTGGTATATTAAATACTGAATCACCCTACATCTTTGGAATAATGATTAGCATGCTTAGATAAATAAACATCCCACATACGCTTCAAACTATCTGCCATATGTGTCATTTTTTATAAATGAGACTTCTGATGAAACTTGAGGCTACAGCATAAAGATTCTGTGTGGCATGATTAGCATACCCCCAGATTTGAAGGGTTACAAGACCTAGGATTGGCATACAGGTGTGAAAATTAGAGGCTTAAACGAAACTTTTTTTTTTTTTTTTTTTTTTGAGAGGTTTCACTCTTGTCACCCAGGCTGGAGTGCAGTAGCGCAATCTCAGCTCACTGCAACCTCCGCCTCCCAGGTTTAAGCGATTCTCCTGCCTCAGCCTCCCGAGTAGCTGGGATTACGAGCGTGTGCCACCACGCCCAGCTAATTTTTGTATTTTAGTAGAGACGAGGTTTCGCCATGTTGGCCAAGCTGGTCTCGAACTACTGACCTCAGATCGTCATCAGCCTACCTCGGCCTCCCAAAGTGCTGGGGTCACAGGCGTAAGTCGCCGCGCCTGGCCCATAAAACCTTTCTTTAAAGAATCAGCCATCCATTCCTTTAGTGAAAAGTCAAATTATATAGATCCTTGCAAGATATAGTAATAAAGTTTTTTTTTAAATTTAAATTAAAGAGAAATAGGATGGCTTAAAACAGAAAAATAACATAATTTGCTATGTCTTTTTAGATGAGCCTGGTTAACAGAATGGATGGTAGAAGAGCAAGAACACAAACTGGGAAACAAGTTAAGATGTAAATGCAGTAATCCGGGATCAAGGGGTGGGGAAGGCTGGTGATGGTAGACTTGAAAAACCAGGGTGGTGGCTGGGTGCGGTGGCTCAGGCCTGTAATCCCAGCACTTTGGGAAGCTGAGGCAGGCAGATCACAAGGACAAAAGATCAAGACCATACTGGCCAACATGGTGAAGCCCCGTTTCTACTAAAAATACAAAAATTAGCCAGGCGTGGTGGTGGGCGCCTGTAGTCCCAGCTACTCGGGAGGCTGAGGCAGGAGAATGACGTGAACCCGGGAGGTAGAGGGTTGCAGCAAGCCAGGATCGCACCACTGCACTCTAGCCTGGGCGACAGAGCAAGACTCCATCTCAAAAAACAAACAAACAAAAACAGGGTGGTAACATTAAAGATAGCAAGACGTGGATTAATTTAAGGTTTGCTTTGGAATTAGTGAGCAGGGCATGTAGAAACTGTTAAAGATTTAGTTGTTAGGTCTGATAGAAAATGAGAATGAATCAGGCTGATTCTGTGTTTTAGCTGAGAGTAGCTAGTGTATTTATTCAGAGAGGGAAGCCATGGAGAGAAGAGATTTGTGAAGTAGAATTCAGTGTTAGTGATCAGTAGTGACAAACTAGTTTGTACTGTGGTAGGGTATCCACATTACTTCTGGATTGATTCCTAAAATGAGTAGCCCAACATTTCCATCTGATACCCAAAACAACCAATTTTATGTCTTTAACCTTTTGTTTCTTTCCTTGTCCCCAGAAGACTAATTCTCTGCAGAAAATTTGGTTTTAAACAGAAATGCCTTCATTAACTTTCTATTTAAGAAATGTCCAGTACTCATTCTAAAAATGTGCATTAGACGTTCTGTGAGTTACCAGGAGTGCAGAAAACTAAAAGAAATAGAGAGAGAGAGAGAGAGAAAGAAAGAAAAGAAAGAAAAGAAAGAAAAAGAAAGAAAAAAAAAGAAAGAAAGAAAGAAAGAAAGAAAGAAAGAAAGAAAGAAAGAAAGAAAGAAAGAAAGAAAGAAAGAGAAAGAAAGAAAGGAAGAAAGAAAGAAGGAAAGAGAAAGAAGGAAACTGTGACAAACTGGACTCTTTCAGTTAAGAAATAACACCTGTGAATTACTGGCAGCCCTAGGCTATTTGTATGACTGTGTTACCATCTCTGAATCACTTGACTGGAACTCTTAGATCAAATCAATCATACATTATCAGCCTGCATTGATAACACAATGCCATTTCCAATGTATTGGACCAAAAGTATCACCAGAATAATTCAGAAAAAAACATAAATACTGAGAAATAGAGTGTCATTCCAACCATCTATATATAGTTGAAATATCCTCCTAATGGTGATGGATAATCATAACTGAATTTCATTATTAAACATCTATCTTTCATATATATTCTTAATTTGGTGTTCTAACAAATTCTTACCTAATATCAATCTAGTTTTAGCAAAATATTAACTCTACAGTTTGCCTGAAAATGTGAATGGATTCTTGACACATTTATACAATGTAACAAAGAATATTGAAACATGAACAAAATAAGAGTCAAAATATTTTGAGGGGGAAATTGATAACATTTTAAGACAATTTGAAAGTCAGAATGTTTTAAATGTTTTTTCTAAATTTTGCTTTCCATTAGGAATGTTTGAAGTTATTTCCTAAATACAAATATTATATATTTAATTTTCCATGTTGAATACAATCAGGAAATTAAACCAAAGTTTGGTTTAAATCGGCATTTTTCTGTACTGCAGAATTGCTGTACTAGTTACTTATGGCTCAGGATTATAGAACTGTTTGTTGATGGGATAGTTAAGAAACAAAAAGCAAAAAGGAAACAACAGAGGCTGGAAGTTGAAATCTCCTAACAGATTATAACCAAAAATTACACCTAAATATGAATGTCTAGCCTGTATTCAACATCAGTGCCTGTTTACTTAGAACATTTATAGTTACTTTATTGGATCAATCATACTTAATTTATTCTGTAAAGGCAATTTCAGCCCCATTTTAAAAAGAAAGAAAGAGATAGAATATATTGTAGGAGCAATTGTGAAAATTATCTCCCAGTGAACTTTTTTTATTCAAGAGATACAGCAGAAACTTAAATGAAAATCGTGTAGATCTTATGTTTACTAATTCAGTGCTAGCAAATTATATCCTACAAATAAATCAGTGTTACACCCTGTTTGTTATTTTCCTTTGTAATTACTATAACTACTTTCTAAATATGTTATGTATTTGCTTAAAGATTTCACCCATCATATATCTCTGACTCAAAATCCGTATTTATTCATTATCTTTAAAAGTGCATTTGCAGACTGTCTAGAAATGTACTATTACATGCTTCACTGGGTTTTTATGAACAGTTTTAGAAATATTTATTAATTAGCATTACAAAATGCACCTGAAATGCTCACCATTTCACATGAACAACAACCAATTTTAAGTAAATTATAGTGCTGGTTTTATTTCATAGTCATCTACCAAAAATAGCACATTTTACATATACATTTAAAGTCAGTAAAGTGAAAGGAAGTCATGTATGACATTAATTTTTAATGAAATCCTTATTTTATAAAAAGTAATGGAATGTTAACATGTATTCCTTTCCCTTTCATTTTCTCACCTACTCTCTTTCTCTCTCTCCTCTCTCTCCCTCTCTTTTTCCCTCCCTCTCTCCCTCCTTTCCCTTCCCCTCTCTTCTCATCCCCTGCCCTCCCCACTTTCCTCTCTTTCTTCCTTCCTTTCTTCCTTCCAACAATGAACTGGACGCTTTCCTCTCAATGAAATGAATTGACTTCATCTTCCTTGTCATATTGACCATAACTGCTTTTGCCATGGGACAATATAATGATAGGTAAGTTTATAAAATAAAAATAGAATATGTTGCTTGATAACGTCTGTCACATATTTTATAAAAACAGTTTCTATATTATTTGATTTTAGATTGAATAGGAATTAAGGTGTGTTTTAATGCCATTGCGTTGAAATTAATAATTTAAGTTGAAAATCATTTTATCTGATTAACTTAAACACAAGGGTATTAACAATTTAGTTACATAATAAAAACAATTTATTGCTGTTTTCTTCTTACAACGAAAAGCAATTCACATTTTTTAAAATGAAAGCAACTAATCTGGATGAATTAATTTATCTATATTTTTATTTCTAATAGAACAATGATAAGGCTGAATTTCGTTGATATTCTTGATTTTTCTTTTGCTAAAGTAAGAGAGAGAGAGAGAGAATTTGAGACAGAGAGAGCAATGGCTAGTTCAGCTAGTGGTAAATACAGTCACTACTGCCTTCTTTTAATTTCAATCCAAACATTCAGATTTTTAAGTTAATTTCTGATTGCTTCATATTTTCCTCCACAATTGTTAAGTTTTAGATAAATGGTTCATTCAGCAAAGCAAAACCTTACTTTTCTGATTTTTTCCAAAAAAGCAAACATTTTCTATGAAAGGAATTTCATACAAGAAAATACTATACATTATGTTTATGCTATGAGCCAGACACTGAGGTGGAAAGAGATGAATTAGACACATTTACTAACCTTATAGTCCAAGATCTCCATATCTGTATTTTTAATGTATGTTAGAACTAATAATCTACCTTTACCTATATTAAATTTTATAAGCTTTTATTCTAGTCTATATTATTTTACAGAAGTAGAAATCACTTAAAAGTATCATAATTACATTTTTTAATAATATATTTTTAATATGTATATATTTTCTAAAAAATAATTAACTACTGTCACTACCTATGAAATGGTTCTATTATGCTTGGACTTCAGGCTTGAAGAGACTATACATTTTGGCAGTTCATCAGTATCAGATATTTGCATAGTACAGGGTGAAATTTTCTCACAAAGGTGGTGTCTACCTTACAAGTCCTTGAATTACTGAGGGTAGATTCAGAGATGAAAGCTCATAATATTCAAATGTTGTTCAGGCCAGAGGGGCTAACACATAAATTCTAATAATTATCAGAGCTTTCAGAGCTGCCTGTGAACTTTTATGCAAGAGTTTCATGAAATTAAGGTTTGACATGAATTCTAATGAATTTAAGATTAGGAGACTTTATATCTTAATGAATTTAAGATTTAAGATTCATTCTAATGAATGAATGAATAAGATTATGAACCTTTATATCTTAAACAAAGTAATAATTACCAGCTTTATCTTGATTTCTTTTTCAACAGCTACTTGGAAATGTCCACTGACTGTATTTGCTGATTGTATTATTAATTAATATTTTCTGATAGTCTACTTGATATATTTCTTATGCTCTATATTTGAAAGCAGTACAAAATCGAGTATACCTGAAACAAATTGAATTTTTTACCTAGATTTCTTTTTTTCCTCCCCTCATATACTCCTTTGCCTTAAGAAATTGTTCTCTTGGCATGAAATCACTAATCAGAAATTCCAGTCAATTCTAAAGTGACATTCTCCCCACATGCTATTGGTGTTAACTATAATTAATCCCAACAGCTGTTGTCTTCTTTTATGTGTGACACTTGTCAAGAAGCCATCCTCGTGGTTTCAGCTAATTATTTTGTATCTGGACTGTTTTATTCAAACTAGAAAATATATTTACTTCCTTATAGAAGTAAACATCTCTGGTTACTATATGTGTCAATTTCATGGGTAATAGACAGTTGTTTTCAGGTCAGTTTTTTTCAAGTGCAGATGTAGGACATCATGGATTGACTCCAGTATAAACTGCAGTGTCAGACATATCCCCAGGATGTAGCACAGTGGATCCACAGAGGGAGGACTCATCTGTTGTTGCAGTTTTCTGTTGATGTATAACAAAACAGAACTAAACTTCATAGCTTAACAGAAAAACAATTCATTATTTCTCATAATTCTGTTGGTTGATTGAAAATTCCCTTTCATTGTCAACTGAACACTGGACTGCCAGACAGTCCCAAATGGCCTCCCTGAAATGCCTGACTGTTGGTGCCACTGCCATCTGGGAGATCAGCTGGAGCTTTTGAGCAGGACTTCATTTGTCCTTCATATTGGCTTCTCCTCATCACTACTTGGCCTTCCTCACAGACTAATGGCTACCATCCAACAAAGGATAGTTCCAATGGGTGATGAAAACCTGCGTAACTCTTAAGACCCAGACCTCAAAGTTATACAGTGTTACATTTTCTCAATAAAACAATTAAATAAAAAATTATAATTTTATGGATACATAATAGTTGTACATTTTATGAGATACATGTGATAAATTCTATTTAGATATTCTACCCATTTTTAATCAGATCTGTTTGCTATTGCGTTGTTTGAGTTCCTTATATATTTTGGTTATGAAGCCTTTGTCAGGTGAAGAGTTCGCAAATATTTTCTCCCATTTTATGGATTGTTTCCTCACTTTGTTAACTGTCACTCTTACAACATTCAATTTGTTGAAAGAGTTTGTGAGATGAGATTACAGTCGTAAATCTACTTTACCTTCTTTTAACTACTAAATAATATAATTTCTTTATTCAACAAATATTAATTGCTATGTTGAAGATACAGATGTCTCCAGAGAAGCAGACATTTTCTATGAAAGGAATTTAATACAAGAAAATACTACACATCAAAGATTAGCTTTTTATCTATTCAAACATTCATTCACTAATTAGTTTTTGCCTTGTTTCACAAGAGATTAACATATTTATTGTGGTTTTTGGTAAAGCACTCTAAGACAATACCATAAAATGAAGCAAGCCATCATTCTAGAAAGAAGGAAGAGTTATATAGAGAAATGAATACACTGTATTAATGTCTCAAGCCTCAAACTGTACCAATGCTGTGAGAAATTCAAGAACAAAAAGTAATTTAGTATGAAGTTACCAACATGATATTTCTCAGAAATGTGTGGTATGTATGCACATGTGTTTTAAAGAATGTTAGGATATTCTGTGATCATTGCAAGTATATGAGTGGGTCATTTTCTTTTCTCATGAGTAGTTCACCTTTAGTGTTGTTGAAAACAAGCTATATTCTGAAACCTAACCTACTGATCAAACTATACATTTGTACATTAGAAAAGGGCTTGCTTTGATTATATTTTTAAAAATGTAAGCACAGTTTTGTATGCCTTTGCCTAGATATCTTTCCATTGTCTTGAGTTTCACTGAAATAAAGGAATATGCCAGTAGGAAGGAAAGGACTTTTGATTTGAGTTCTAATTTTTTATCATATTTAATGGAACATAGCTACTGTGTATATTTAATAGTTTCCTCTGTAAATAGGTAATAGTTAAATGTGTCTCTTTACAGACTTACCATTTCGTAGTCCATAAATAATCTCAGCATTTTATACAACTGAAAACCTATTTAGTATGAGAATGGAATAAATAGTGTTAAGGCAGAATTACCCAGTTTACAATAACTAATTTGTTCTCATGCTTACCCAGTTACCAAAAACTGGTTGCATGCTTGTTGTGTGCATTGTCAAAAATTAAAATAAAGTCTTATTTCTCTTAAAATGTGAATTTTGTGAATGTGCGAATGACTGATGGCCACACATCCTTTGTAGGACAGCTGCTCATCAATTAGGCCCTTTCCTATCTTAGGGCCTTTACACTTTCTGATGCTTCTACTGAAAAGCCTTTCTGCAGACACTTTCAGAACTTGGCTTCTTCATTCCTTACTCAGTTCTTTTCTGTAATGTTTTCTTCTTTGTGACGGTTCCTTTAGTCCTTCAGTGTTTCTTATCCTCTTCCTACGTTTTTTTCCTGCACAGTATTTATCACCATCAGACAGATCTTGTATTCATTTATCAGTCTGCGGCCTGTCTCCCTGTTCCATTGGATATAATCTGTGTTACCACAGGAAACAGTTTTTGGTTTAATATTGTTCACAGCCAGCCTTGGTGGCTTATGCCTATAATCCCAGCACTTTGGGAAGCTGAGGTGGGAGGATTGCTTGAGCCCAGGAGTTTGAGACCAGCCTGGGCAACCTGGTGAGACCCCTAAAAAAATACAAATAAAATCTCTAAAAGAATACAAATAAAAATATTGTTCATTACTGCATCCCCAGCATCTGGAATAGCTACCAACACATAGTAGTCACTTAGTAATATTTTTGAACCAATAAATTGATCATTATTTAGGAAATGATAATTCAACATTAAAACTAACAAAATATTTGACAAATATATTTTAACTGGTATTGATATAAACCTTCCCATGTTGATTCATGTAGAGTATTATTTAGTAACTTTATAATAATGTTAAATTGCCTAAGAGCAGTTGGAAATATATATTAGTTTCCACATTGACACACCTCACACAGTGTAAGAGGCAAACATCTCTACCATGAATTCTCCGAACAGTAGAAAAATGTTTTAGTAAATGGTTAAGGTTGAGTGTGGTTACTATTTTCAGATTAAATCCAGAATATGTATTTTCTGATGAAATGAATTCCTCCAGTTTTACTCTGGCCTTAAGTTGCAGAGACAGTAGCTTCAACTTTGATATTCATCTCTATTATCCCAGCTATTAATGTGATTCATGGTACTGAATAACATCTATAAATTTTGTCATGTGTCTGTTTTATCATTTTCATTAGTGTTTTGCTCTAGTTGAATTGGCTTTGATAAAATTTATATTAGCTATCTTCACCAACCCAATTTTATTTTAGCTGTTCAATTTAGAATGTTACTTCACATGCAATTGCTATCATACCCCAGTGCACTGGAAAGGCAATATCTTTGTAAAATATACTTTGGTTATGATTTTAACAGAGATTAGCACTTGGCAACTTGACATGTCGGGCAACGTTGTTCCTACTAAGATACATGTAGGCCTCATCCAAATCATTTTAGTCACTTACTCAAAGTGTGCTATGGAACAGTTGCTCTTCTGTGAGATAAAATAAATAGTCCAGGAAAAGTAAGATAATTTAATAATTTTTAAAACCAAATTTTGAACGTGTACTTTTATCATGTTTGTATTAAGTAATGCAATACAGATGGTAAATCATTCAACCAGCAGTAGCTATGCATACATTCTGTGATATACTTGGTGCTAAAAATATGGTCTGGGAATAAGTAGCAGTTTTTGAGAAGCTACTAAATCTTAGGCACGGTGCTAAGGATGTTATATAAATTACTTTATGCAGTCTGTACTACAACCATATGAGACAGGCATTTATTTATTATTTCCTTTTTACGGAAGAGGAAATTCAGGGACAGCAAGGTTAAAAAGTTTGCCTGGGTCACATAACTGATACATTATGAAGCCAGAATTAAAATGCTTGTGGTTTGACTTCAGAAGCGACTCTCTTAATCTCAGTGCTGTGATGGCCCCCACATAGCTGTGAATAACAGAGCCACTGCGGATAGTGTGTATGAGAGAGAGAAACAAACAGATCTGTCTTTACTGTGAAGTGAATTTTATGGCAATGGTAAGGAAGAGATGCCATGAGGACGTATTAGTGGGGGCAGCTAAATCAGCTTTGGGAGGTAAAGACATGAGGAAATGGTAAGGGGAGAGGCCTTGTGTATCTTTTCACTGTCATATTCCCCAACCTGGCCATGGCAGTACTTGGCAAGAGAATGTGCTGAACGGGTACTGCTGAACTGGTAAATTAATCAAGTGCGACATCTAAGCAAAATCTTAAAATTTCAATGTAGGAAATCCCAAGAGGTCTCTGAGAAATTCATGATTATAATGTAGATGAGTCTGAGACTACTTGTCCTACACCTTGTTATATTCTTACTGTATTGTATCTAAAACAACACCTCAATATTACTGACCAAGAAGACTAAGTGTCACTGCAATTTGCTATAGTAAGGCTACATTGGAAAAATAACAAAAAAGTAAAATTAAAAGAAAAACCGACCAATTTTATGATCCCACATTTTCATTTTAAAGATCTAGCAGTTGATACATGTAAAGAGATGGGATTGAATGCTGACCACTACATTTTAATCAGTTTATGATCCTAATAAGAATTTACCAGAATGTTTATTATCTTAGGCATTAAAATGATAAAGGAGAAAAACATTTGTTTTCTAATACTTATATAGTAATAAAAATATTACTTGGGAAATGTGTTTCGACTTTGAAGGGATTTTATTATTATTGTACAATTTTTGTTTGAATTATATACAATGCTTTGAAAAGAGGTAATTTAGCTTATTGAGGTCATACTTCTGATAAAATTAAGGTTAGGGAATTTGTGAAGGAAGGGATACAACCAGGGAATTCGTTTCTATAACGACATAGGAAATGCTAATGACTTCACTTGCCAATGGAGTGCTTTAAAGTTGGGATTTATAAAAGAAAAAAAAAGCAAAGGAAAAAGTAATCTTTTATGATACCTTCAAAGAGTGTTGAACATTCTTTGTTTTCACTGTAGAGTACATTTTGGCACTTTAAAGACTGATAGCGTCATACAATGGTTCTCAAAATGGGCTGCTGCTTAGAATCACCTTGGAGATCCTTTAAAATCTGATGCCTGGGCTCCCCCTATAGATTCGGATTTAATTGGCACAGGATGCAGACCTGGGCATGAATACATATGGTTAAGCTCTCCAGGTGATTCCAGTGCACAACCATTGTTAATAATAACTAATCCAGACCTCTATAGCACATTAAAATCAGGATGGTTATTGATTGGAAAGAGTTAATATTCAAATAACAGTGTCTCTATGTCACATCCCAGTTTCTTGACAATTTTCCATTCTAGTAAATACCTAGAGTATTAATATTGAAAGAAATTGTTCCTTGTTCTCTTGTTCTAATGAAATGAATCAACATTGAAAACCCTAGGCTATTTCTAGGAAGAGAAAATGAATTGTATTATTTTGAAAATTGTTCACCAAATACTGTCATTTTAGCACTTCTACAGCCTATTTTTAAAAATAAGTTTCTGACTTGGAGTGGGAGGGATGGCTGTAAATACACCACACTTACAGATGCATTTGTCTGAGGTGATAGAGGAGTCAGCACTAATTTAGTCAGTGTGGACAAATGACACCATATTTTCAGTAGGATGAGAGTAATGTGCATATGCAAAATAATGATACATTTCCCAGACATTTGATAGTACCTCAAAGCAAGTTAAAATGACAATTTAATCTTCTGCAGTTATGAAATAAAATCTAACATTTAACACACTCTTATAAAAACTGATATTCACTGTTGGTGGGTTTTGTTTTTTTTTAGATTTATGGCTGAAATTAATAAGAGTGCCTGTCTAAAAATCATGTTCATCCATATGTTGTAGATGTCATTTTTGTTCTATACTTTGTTACTTTTGAGAGTAGTTGGAGATTAGCAAAGACTCATGTTGAAGGGTCTTCAAACTTAAGGCATGTGGTTATGAGCCATTTTCTTCAGGTACTCAATTTAATGTTTAGCTAACTGTCTTGTAATGACCCATGTCTAGTATGACTTTTGAAATTGCATATTTCCTTCTAGAATTATTTCTACTTTACTTGTAAAAGATTACCTTTTCCCTTATATTTTCTAGTTTTTATGGAAAAATAATTATCAACATTTATTATTTGCTTTTCACTTTCAAAGTCAGCCAGACGATCACTTTGGGAAATGGTTTAGTTACATCTCCCAAAGCTTGTGTTGTAATATGACCCAACTGTTCTACTCTTCCATATACTTGCAACAAAAATATATTCATAGCAGCACTATTAAAAATAGCCTCAAATTGGAAACTATGTGACTGCCAATCAGTATTAAAGTTTTAAGTGTGTTGTATTATGTTCACACATAAATATACTGTACAGTAATGAGAATTAACGTCTAAAGGAATATGCATAAAACTGGGTAATTTTCAATATATATTGAAGAAAAGGAATAAGAAGAATGTGTAATATACAGCTCCATTAATATACAATAAAAATACAGCCCAAACTAACATTTTAGAAGACAGGATAGTGATAGTCAGCCAGGTCAAAGTGAGGAAGCAGGTTGCAGTGGTAATAACATAAGAGATGCTTCTGGAGCACTGATATGGTTCTCTTTCTTGACGTAGATTCTAGTTATTTTCAGTTTGTGACAGTTCATAGAGAGATAACTTTATAATGCATGCATTTTTCTCCATACCTATTATATTTTAAAAACATTATAAGAAAAATCTAAAATGTTTCAGAGCCCAAACTGCAATTCTAATCATACTAAATATAAGGATATCTCTTATATTTGTCATTTTTCTA
The DNA here is from genome assembly GCF_024542745.1 of Macaca thibetana thibetana. Classification (NCBI taxonomy): domain Eukaryota; kingdom Metazoa; phylum Chordata; class Mammalia; order Primates; family Cercopithecidae; genus Macaca; species Macaca thibetana. The sequence goes on along the minus strand of NC_065580.1, from coordinate 176,052,414 downwards.
AAAATAACTTACAGTATGCATAAAAAGTAGAATTTGTGATTACTTCAAAGGACTTGTTAAAAGGGAATTTTAATTACTGCAAAGGGATTGTTAAAACATCAATATTTTCCCAAGTCAAAAATCCACACCTCTCTTTTATATTTCTACTAGTTGAACTAATGGTTGGTCAGTCTGGGTTTTGTCACTTATATGTTCCAGTAGAAGGCCTAGGATTTCTTCTAAAACTGCCACTATCCTACTTTTTCCATCTAATAATCTTCTTAAACTTTGAAATAAATTTTATGAACATACTAAATGAGATTTAGGCTAATTTCTAGGGGGAAAATACAGTTTTTAAAAGGTTCAAATGTATGAAATAAGGTGATTGATAGATAAGAAAACTGACTCTTTTTAGAATTTATTGTGAATTATGGAAAGCAAGGTTTTTTGGGGGAAGGGAAATACTAGTCCTTTATTTCCAATTTATTGTCTAGTAACTAATTTAGATAGGTTTTATGTTACACGATCAGCAGATTACAAAATTTAGTAAATGGAATTTAAGATGATCACAATTTAGAAATCATTAGTATGGGAAAATAAATTGCTTCCTGATTTTTTGAAGGTAGTTGGATCACTGCCCTTTAAAAGGGTAAATCATGCTAATGAGGACAAGTAGTAGAGTTTTTACTTGTTTTACATGCATTACAACATTGCCTGTTTTTTATTTGTGTATCTGTTCTTCCGAATTGCCCCAGGTAAGCCAATCCTGGGGTAAACATACTGAAGAGACATATGACAGTATCATAAATACATAGTAACATTTAAATGTAGTTGTTGGCCAGTGGCTCACGCCTGTAATCCCAGCACTTTGGGAGGCCAAGGCGGGTGGATTGCCTGGGTTCAGGAGTTCAAGACTAGTCAGGACAACATGGTGAAACCCCGTCTTTACTACAATACAAGCAATTAGCCAGGCATGGCGGCGTGCACCTATAGTCCCAGCTACTCGGGAGGCTGAGGCAGTAGAATCGCTTGAACCTGGGAGGCGGAGTTTGCAGTGAGCTGAGATCGCGGGATCGCGCCACTGCATTCCAGCCTTGGCGACCAAGTGAAACTCCTGTCTCAAAAAAAAAAAAAAAAAGAATAATATTTCAGATCAAATGACAGTGAGATTCTTAAATATGACAATTAAGTATGTAACCAATATTATGATTGAAAACTTGGAATTTCAACCTTATTGCTAGATATTCAACTGATTCTATTGCCTCAAATATACAGTAGTTCCTGTACTATAATTTAACACAATCAGTTTTCAGCCTTTAGAATATAATGTTCTTAGGAAAGTGAGTGTCTGTGTGTGTGTGTGTGTGTGTGTGTGTGTGAGAGAGAGAGAGAGAAAATTAGTAATTTAAATGACATTTTAAACATGAATTTTAAATACTGTAAAACATGTACATTTAAGATGCACCTATTTACTTGAAATCTTTATGAGTGTTTTGATGATTATGTTTCAAGTCATTATGATGAAAGACAATTGAGCACAATCAGTTCTTCTCATATTGCCTTTAATTCATCTTATTTTTCATTCACACCTTTTCTGCTTATGTAGTTTGCAAGACCTTGCATTTTGTATTATCTACTGTATAATAATGAAATTTGCTCTAGCTCTTAATATTAAAAATTGTCTCCAAAAATTATAAAAAATCCACAACTTTAAGAAAAGTTTGCAGACATTCACTGTTTCAAACATACTAGTAGTTTTTTTCCCTAGTTTGCAAAAGTATGTGAATAATATTTGATAAAAGATTACTTCAATATTAGCCCCATTATTCTGAAATAGATCAGGTTGAATAACTAGATGTGATTGGGGCAGGAGGGAAATAGTTTATTATTAATTGCCCTGAAAATGAGGAAACATTATAATCAGACGTGGTTAAATTTTTGTAACATACAGTATATGTTTGTAGGGATATGTTGACATTTATTAAATATTTATATGTCTGAAAATGATATACCATTTAAAGATAGTTATGCAAAAAGTAATTTATGATATGAGTTTAATAATTTTCAGTTTGTCATGAGTTCACCATTTTTTTCTTTCTCTTTTTTCCCCCAAATGTATTGTTTTTAGAGGAGCATTATGGCATAGACAAAGCAAATTATCACTAGTCCCATTATAAAGAGAAGTGAATTATGTTAAAGCTATGAAAAATTAGCTTTCAAAAGTCGTTTGTGTAATGACTCAAATTTGTGTCTTCTATTTTTTTGTCTCTTTTCTAAGAAACTTAAAATTTGTGCTCTGATTTGGCCAGAAAATTATAAAATGTGATGGCTATTAAATAAATGTTTCAAGTTTACATTTGAAATTAATTCAAGTCAATGAAATAAAAGAAAACCTAAGATTTTATGGATTCTTTGGCATCTAATTAAATTCATAATTTTGGGAATAATTTTATTTTCATAAAATTTTGAAAAATGGATAAGACCATGCTAACTAATACGCTAATGGATAAGAAACAATTTAATTATTGGCAGTAATTAATTTAATCCTGTTTTCTATCTATACAAAACAGTAATACATGTGAATCTCAAGAAATTATATCATGTAAGTGTTTAAAATAATTTATATTTAGTAAAAGTTTACAATATGAAAAGAATTATTTTGACAAAAACATGATTTATCTGAGTATAGCCTATACTTGTAATTTTCTACAATTTTTATTCCTTCATGTATAAAAGATTATCTACATGATGATTAAGAATAGCTTTATTTAATGTATCTTTGAAAATACATTGAAAAAAGAACAGAAAAATAATTTTCTGTGAAATTTCTGCCTAAAAACAACAATAAAAATCTAAATATACAAATTAGTTTCTTTTTTATTTTAAAAAAAGATAATAAAATTTGGGAAGGAAAACAAAGTGGGTAGGTATCCTTTTTAAAAAAAAATGTGAAGTTGGGCGCAGTGTCTCACGTCTGTAATCCCAGCACTTTGGGCGGCCAAGGCGGGGGGATCACCTGAGGTTAGCAATTCGAGACTAGCCTGGCCAACGTGGTGAAACCCTGTCTCCATTAAAAATACAAAAATTAGCCAGGCATGGTGGTTTGTGCCAGCTACTCGGGAGGCAGGCGAATCCCTGGAACCTGGGAGGCGGAGGTTGCAGTGAGCCGAGATAGCGCCACTGCACTGCAGACTGGGTGACAGAACGAAACTCCATCTAAAAGAGTAGCCACAACTAAAGAGAGCGCTGTTTAATTTTACTAGACAACATCATTTTAAAATTATACTTATTAGTTCATATAGTCATGCTGCAGCACATACTTTTTAACATTTATTTCCCTGATGAGTTTTAGCCTCCAACCTCCATATTGTGCTTCTCCAATAGCAACAACCACAAAAAAAGGAAATTCTATGTCAATCAGTTACATTTATCAAATTTCATCCTATTCCCGATAATATGTAGGCTCTGGGTCATGGAGGGCTTTGAAAGCCCTTTTTACTTTCTGTTGTTCAATGATGTCATTTTAAACAAAGAGTTAAACAAATGATTTGGAAATAATAGAACTATGATATGACAAACCATGCAAATAGAAGATTATGACGGAAATGGTGCTAGTTATTAAAACTTTATTTCTTCCTGGGGATTACACCATCCCAGTTTGTATAATTGTTATGCCTTGGGTATTCATTAAACCTGACTCACTACTGAATGAGCACATTATTGAGATAACACATGGAATTGTCTTGAGATTAGAAATCTATAGGGGAAATTATGTTGGCAGGGTCAGTTAGATAGTGTGTCTGAACTTCTAGACTGCAAACTTTATTATAAAATTGTACTTCTAGACAATTTTATCATAAGCTAAATGAGTATGATACGTGTGATTCTCACTGTGTTGATACAAATAAATACTTCTGCATAAATGGGGGATATTTAATTATTTGACTCTGTCTGAGTGTTTTACAGGCTCAAAATGAAGTGTTTATAACTTTACCCAGCCTGGTTACATGTGATTTAAGTAGCCTTCCCCTTTTATTGTTCTAGAATGTTAATATTATATATTTTAAGTAGGACAAGCCGATTTCCCATAAGGAAGTACAAGTGAGGGGCTGGGAAAGTGAACACGGAACAGATGATGCAAACAATAGCAATACTTAAAGCAAAGAACTATTTAGATATACGTTAAGATCCACTAACAGCTACAATAGATAACTACTTACGAATTTTAGCCAATTTTCAGTAGTGTATGGAAGTGAGAACAAATTTGGAGGTAATTGTTTTTCATGTTTGATGATGGTGTTATGGTATAATTACATATCCATAAAAATATTTAATAAATATACTTTGAAACAAAAAGGAATATTTATTTTAGAAGACTAAATTTTTTTTATAACTAGCTATGGGTTAAAATAGCACCAATATTCTCTTTTCATTGTGTTATTCTCTAAAGGAAGCTTATTAAAAATAATGCAGAATATAATTCTACTGATGTCCCCTTAATAGTAAGCAAGACTCTGGACTAAAAGAAGTGCTTGATAAATAATTTCATAGGGGCTCTTGGACTTTTAAATCATGAAGCAGATACTCAAATTTATGTGCATTGTAGATGACAAAATTACATAATGCCAGGAAGGACAGAGCTAATTACATCATATGCATCTTGTGGATCATAGGATACACAAGACAAGATACGTGACTGACTGGTTCTGTCCATTTAAGAAACAAAGGCATATAAAGAGCTAGATATAATGTGCCTTGAGTGGTAATTAAAAAATAAATTTTAAAAACCTTCAGAGCACAGAACCTTTTCTTCAAGTTCAATTTGATGTAAGGCCCCATTATATACAAAGTATAAAAGTAAGGCAGAATAAAAGGGGCAGGTGTCTTGGAAACTAGCCCAGAAACTTATGGGAACCCTCCAGGGAGTCCAGGCATTCAACAGAACACATGTGCATTTTAAATTATATAGTGTTAGAACCAATAAAACTTTAGCATTTATCTCGTCTCACTTCTTTATTGTACAAATGAGATATTAAAGTTCATCAGGTTAGGGGTTTGCCTTTAATCCCATAGAAAATGATAAGAAACTGTGTCTTTTGAAGCCAAATCAATGGTATTAAACCATTCTATTTTTAATGTTTTGTTCAGTTGGTCTCTATTTTAATAGCAAATATGTTGAAAGTGAAGTTTTTAATATATAATAAAATAAAAATAAAACTGGGTCATTTCTTAAAGGGTGCCTTTGAAGTTAATAATGGCTGAAAATATAACACTCTTTTGCTTCTAGATAAGATTTAAAAGTTGTGTAAATGAGGATGTCAAGGATTAATAAGTGGATGTTAGAATTTCCAAACTTGGCCAGACGTGCTGGCTCCTGCCTGTAATCCCAGCACTTTGGGAGGCCAAGGCAGGAGGATCCCTTGAACTCCGGAGTTTGAGACCAGCCAGGGCAACATAGCAAGACCTTGTCTCTATTAAAAAAAATACATAAATTCCAGACTTAATTTTAACAAGTTTTGGAAAGTATCATAATTCAAAGTTAAGCAAGATTCACATTTTCAAAAGTGATCCTACACCTGATTATTTTTGCATTGCTCTTAAATCCTCACCCACTAGAAATCATAAAATGATGAATTTGTTGGATATGTTTATAGAAGGGTATTTTTGAAATGAATTTCTTTGGAGAAAATTGCCAGTAATTTACTCCATTCTGACGCAAAGGCAAGGATGTGAGTTCATGCTCTTGTCTTTTCTGGTCAGCCTTTAACTAGTCTACATAGAAATCTCAGTATGTGTCTCTTAATGTCAGAGCAATGCCGTAAAGTGGTGTCTGCCTAGTTTCTGAGTGGTCTGTAGGATGATAGATGGGCAAGGTGGTTGTATTTGTATTTGTAATGGAACAAAGGAGAGCATTCTGCTGGGTTGCGATCATTCTTAATTTCTGCATCATATCCAAAAGAAGAATGCATATGTGTTTACACTGACCAAATTTGGACTATGCAGAAGAGGTGCATTCACTGGGGAAGAAGGGACTTGATTTAGGCTCTACGCAATTGGGCGATGAAAACTCACCAGGCAGAAATGGGGGAGAAACCACTGGACCCCTGACTGTTAAAAAGTGAATAAGCAATATCTGTAAGTGTTAGTGCAAGTGAGGAAACAGTTCCAAAAACCTACAGAATGTGTGCTCTGAACAAATGAGTTAGTTTTAAGCATCCCCCAGTTCCAAGAATCAAGAGCTATCTTTGGGCATTACCAATCAAATAAGATCTTAGTTGCTTTACCTCTCTTATCTATCCACCCATCTTCAATGCCCAACTTTTTATCCAGGGGCAAGAGAAGAAATTTCATCACTAAGTAAGTTGAATGAAGCAATAGGATAAAAATAAATTTGCTCTTCTGGTTCGACTCTGAGTCCTCTTCTTCAGTGTTCTGGTTATTTATTACCACTGGTGCTAACAATACACTTGGAAGGAGATTAAGTATGCGCTATTGGTTTGGATTAGGAATCTTCCCAGTTCTCTTCCACTGACATAATTAAGTTCATGTGTATATTTGAGACAGTCTATTGCAGGAAGTGAGAAGAAGCTGTAGAACAAGCCTGCCTGGGATCAAGTTTTAGCTCTACTGTTTACTAACAGGATGACTTTGGACAACTTATTTATCTTCTTGGTGCCTTAATTTTCTTATCTGTAAAATGAGTCTAAGAATAGCATGTACCTTATATGCTCTTTTGAGGAATAAATGGGTTGCAGAATTCCTAGCATATGTAAAGTGGCATATGTAAAGTACATGTAAAGTTCCACAAAATTATTGTTGCTAATGTTGTTATAAATTACAGTTACTTGGATATCTTGTTACTGACAATGTTAGATCAAAGGCCGTGTATATTTACGTACAGTATTTATTAGATACTGTCAAACTACCATCTAAAAGCTTTTTACAAATAATTCTCTCTGTAGATATAATATAAAAAGCTAATTATAAATGGAGGCTGTGTGAAGGAAACCGTCAGGAGGTCCCTTTAGCAATGAATGATAGTTTCTAGAAAGTCAACCACTTTGAAAGTTATTTGGGAGAAATATACAGAACAGGTGGACTGCCTGACCTGTTTGCCCTGTGAAAATTGGTATTTGAAATGACCTGATTCTCAACCTGAGAATTTTCAAAGTGACAAATTACACTCATTTGGCTTGTAATGATGTTCTGATTATAGGCTATAAGACCAATGATGGATTTCCTTGACTTCTTTTCTTAATGTTCTCAAATCCTGTTGTGACCTTTCCATATTCAAGCATGTAACAATGTTTTCAGAAACAATTAAAATTTTCATAATTGTATAGTTAAATATGTATTTATTTCCTTAGGACAAACTGATATGCTTTACTTTAAATCAATTATTCTATATGCAACTTAATTTTAATGTTATGCCTTTAATTTACATACATACAAAACTGTGTTATATTGAAAGCAGTTGTAAGAGTTATCTGATTTCTGTTGTCTTTGGTAGGATTTGTGAAGCTCTGCAAATCAGAGATATTTTAGGTACAGTTCTATGAAAGATATTGGCACTATTTGTTTTGGCTTGTTTTCGTTAATTTTAATTATCATCATTAATTTATTCTACATCCTCAGTATTTATTGAGTTTCTTCTGTGCAGCAGGAAATAAAGCTAGGTACTGCAAATACAAATGAGAACAAGAGAGATGAGGTCACTGTCCTTATGATGATTGCAACCCAGTGGGGGGATGAACAATGTTACATTTTGACTTGTTGACATAGAGAAGAAATGGGTTAGATCACCTAAGCCAAATAGAGAAGAGGACTGATATTTAAAACCTGAAGAGAGGCCGGGTGCGGTGATTCATGCCTGTAATCCCAGCACTTTGGGAGGACGAGGTGGGCGGATCACCTGAGGTCAGTAGTTCGAGACCAGCCTGGCTAACATGGAGAAACCCCGTTTCTACTAAAAATACAAAAAAATTAGCCTGGCATGGTGGTGCGCCCCTGTAATCTCAGCTACCTTGTAGGCTGAAGCAGGAGAATCATTTGAACCCCGGAGGTGGAGGTTGTGGTGAGCCAAGATTGCACCATTGCACTCCAGCTTGGGCAGCAAGAGGGAAACTCCGTCAAAAACAAAACAAAGCAAAAACAAAAACAAAAATGAAAAACCTGATGAGAGGAGAAGAAGCAAATGAGTGAGAAAGAAAAGCAATTTAGATGGGATAAAAATCATGACCGTGCTCTAAAGCAAAGTGTAGAGGAGACTGTTTCAAAAGAAGGTGGTAAATAGAGCATTTAGAGTAAATAGAGTAAATAAATAAAGTCCACATATGACATTAATATATGGAAGTAATTGAAATATTGAGCAAGCCTGTTGGTTGCAGTGGTGGGTGCTGAAACTAAACTGAAGAGGATTTAGAAGTGAATCAGAGAATTAGAGGCAACACAAATAAGCATTACTTACAAAAAGTTTAGCTGAACAGGATGTGGAGAATTGGGATGTTTGTTGTAGAGAAACGAGGAATAAAGGGAGAGTTTTGGGGCCGGGTGCGGTGGCTCACGCCTGTAATCCCAGCACTTTGGGAGGCCGAGGCGGGCGGATCACGAGGTCAGGAGATCGAGACCATCCTGGCTAACACGGTGAAACCCCGTCTCTACTAAAAATGCAAAAAATTAGCTGGGCGTGGCGGCGAGCGCCTGTAGTCCCAGCTACTCGAGAGGCTGAGGCAGGAGAATTGCTTGAACCCGGGAGGCAGAGGTTGCAGTGAGCCGAGATTACGCCACTGCACTGCAGCCTGGGCGACTGAGCAAGACTCTGTCTCAAAAAAAAAAAAAAAAGGGTGAGTTTTGGACAGGACAGCATAACAAACAAACAAAAATCCACAAAGGTCTGAGATTGATGATGAAGGAAAACAACAACAAGAACAACAAGAACAACAACAACAAACAACCCTGAGTGAATAGAGTGAATAAGACATGGTTCTAGCATGGGAAGAGGTCACAATGAACCTGCAAGTTGAGGTCAGGCATACAGACCTAATAATTACACATAAGAAGAGTCTTGAGAGAAAGAGGTTTCCTGGACCAGAACACCAGGTTTCAGATAGTATCTGTAGATCCTGGCGTTGTGAGGCAAGGGGAATAGAGTGATAGACTAGACACAGGCACACAACTTTAAGAAAGATGCAAAAATACTTTACTCACACTTACCAATCGTGGACTATATCCTTCTTCAGATTAACTTTTCTATTCAAAATACGTAGTTTTGAATTCAATAGATACTGGCTCTAAACAAAGCTCCTTTTATAGATTATTCAAGTTAACTATCCCCATCTCTCTGTTTATCCCAGTCCATTGTAACAGAAAAATTCTCTGTGTCTATCTTGTCTAGCCAGTCTACATCCATAATAAGCACTCGGATTACAGTTGAATGAATGAAAGGATTATAGGTATGCAATATTGGTATTTTATTAGATTATTATCTGTCTTAATATATAACAAAATAAATAATAAAATTTCCTGTAAATTCTGTCCTGTTATAGCCATACTAAGGGGAAGAAAAGACAAAGCTACTTAGTCATGATTGCAGAAATGGGAAGTTAAGTACAGCCTGTCCTGGGAATAATTGTGGTCATAACAAGGAAAACATAAGTGAAAAACCTCATAAAACAGTTGAAAATAATGTGAGAATATAAGGGTAGTTCTTTTCTTTTTCTTTTTCTTTCTTTCTTTTTTTTTTTTTTTTTTTTTGAGATGGAGTCTCACTCTGCCACCAGACTGGAGTGCAATGGCGCGATCTCGTTTCATTGCAACCTCACCCTCCCGGGTTCAAGCAATTTTCCTGCCTCAGCCTCCCGAGTAGCTGGGACTACACGTGCGTGTCACCATGCCCGGCAAATTTTTATATTTTTAGTAGAGACGGGGTTTCACCATGTTGGCCAGGAGGGTCTCAATCTGTTGACCTCGTGATCCATCCACCTTGGCCTCCTTGCCAAAGTGCTGGGATTACAGGCATCAGCCACTGCACCCAACCTCAGTTCTTTTCATTTTTATGACAGTTACAGTTCTATTGAGAAATTCCCAACATATTGTTATTCTTGCATTATTATATCAAATTTTGAGGAGAATATAACTGTTACAATTAAATATGGGTATTGAATTTAAAGGGTTTTTATTAATCTTGCTGATTTTTATGTGCCTTGTATTAAATTGTTTTAATTTCATATGAAAATACCAAAAAATTACATAATTTTCTAAAAACAAAGAAAGCAATTCTGAGAAAGAATGAAAATATGATACATACAATCTACATTTAATCTTATCATTAGACATACTTTCCTAATGTCTAGCTCCATATACATGGAATACAATGTATAATTTCATAGTAGGAGAAATTCTAAGCTTCAGCAATAGCTCTAATTTCTCTACTATTAAAACTGTAATTGCAGTTAGTATATGTTTTGTTTTCATTTAAGTATATTTTAATTTGCCATGTGGTTATTCATTTCTCTGATTCTTTATCAGAAAATTATTTCAGGCTAGAGGGACTTGGAAACATAAGGATATGAATGAAACCACATTTATAAAGAGAGTTGCTGAGTTCTGATTATATCTTAGGACTTGACCTAAACTTTTTAAATCTATAAACTCATATACTTTTATTTTATAAAGATGTGAAAACTGAGATAAATGGACACACAATTTAACTAGTTCAAGTTAGTTTAACTAGAAAGGGGCAAACCCATCCTTATCCTTATTACTCTGTTGTACACTCAGTGTTTCCACAGAGTGCAATAGCACTAATAAATCTTACTGGTAGCCATGGTATTAAACTTGTACAAAATTGGTAGCTATGATATTAAATATGTACACAATTAAATTGAGGAAACACAAACTTGACAGATTTAAATATTTTATTTTATATTTTTAAATTTTAAATATTTAATTGACAAATATGGACTAAAAAATATCTATTTTTTCAAGGTATACAGTGGGGTGATTTTATATCTATATATATAGATATATAGATACATATACACACACATACATACATACACACACACATTGTCTAATAATTACTGCAATCAAATTAGCTAACATCCATCACCACTCATGTTGTACATAAGATTTTCTGAACTTCTTCATCTTTTGCCTAAAAGTTCATACCCTTTGACCAACATTTCCCCATTTCCATCACCCTGAGCTTCTGGCAACCATCATTTCAGTCTCTGCTTCTGTGAATTCAAATTGTTTAGATCTGTATATAAATTAGATTATGCAATGTTTATATTTCTGTGTGTCCAGTTTTATCTGTGAAATGAATGGTAGTGAAAGGAGTAGAGAGGATGTTATGAGTTTAAGATTAGGGAATGAGTGTTACAGCAACCACTGAGGAAGTATAGAAATGGAGAACAGAAACAAACATCATTCATTTGTTCGTATTGCTGTATTTTGGTAGGAAACAAACAGAACCTCAAAGAAATAAACATGCATAAGTATGTAAAATTGCTAAGATGTAGGAAACATAACCCCCAACTTAGTGTCCTAAACTATAGAATTAAGGGGAAAAATCTGAATTTTAAAAGTATGCCATGTTTACAACTTTCAGTAAAATTGTTCTGCAGATAAAGCTTTGGGTATGTATCTCATCCTTAAAGACCTGTACAGAAGTGCATGCATAGAAAATGAAATATTCAGTTAAAAACAGAGTTCAAAGGAAAAGCAGAATAATTAATGCATGTACATTTTTCTTTTCAATATCACTATATTTTTGCTTCTATTATGACGTGAGATTCTGTCTGTAGCAAATCATCCCAAGGGCATAAAACTCTAAAAATTGACATTAATATAACACCATTAGCAAGAACTAGCTTTTTATATGATAAATAAAAAGCAAAATCTAGAATCTGAAAGACATTTTCTATTTTGTAGAAAATGATAAGAAAATGATATGACTAAAAATTATTCTGATGTGTGTTTGATCAACTGACTCTTGAACATGTATTTTGACAGCATGTGCAGTACTCCAGACATGATTGCTGTAGCTGTAATGCATTCTCCAAAGTGTAAAAATGAAATGTTAGACTCAGGTAATAGTTTCTCAGTTGTATACATTCAAAAGTGCCAAACCTAGGAATTAAGTCACTGAATGATGAAATAAAACTGTGATCTACATTGATCATATGTACTTATAATGAGGATGGAGAGGTAGTTTAAAATTGTGACACAGGTGATTAATATCTGAGTTTAAATAATTAAAATAATCTGATATTTTACATTCTCAGTCAACTTTAGCTGGATCAGTGTATGAAGTTTTTGTAATCCTACATGATTTAAATTCTAACCAAAAACCCTTTGGTGTGATTAAGGTCCTGTGGCATGATAGACACTGAGAAACCCCACTCAGTTCCCGCTTTAAGAAAGAATTTGCTGCTCCTCGTTCTGTGAATTTTGTCAGACTTAGCTGTCAGCACCTCTAAGGACTGCCTCAACCGCAGAGAGCTACCTCACCAGGAGTCATGTCCTTCCTAGGGTAACCCACATCCAATAACTGATTGAGGCTGGGCAAAAAGGACTGACCATTTCTTCCCAACACAGGATAACTCTTTTGAGCCATTTCAGCTCCACAGCTTCCTATGAGGATTGCTGAACCTGTTGGGCCTTCATTTACATCACAGTTGAATTTTCCTTTCTTCTCAATTCTTGCTTCCTGACCTCCTTTCCACAGGGGTTGGTTCTTGAGCACTAGGTGTTTCTTGGAGTCTGCTTCACCAAGAATCCAACTTGTGACATCAGATGTATGGATCTCATCAACAAATGTATAGTCTAGGCCCTAGAGTCAAAAGATCAAATTCCAGAGGAGCCAAGTGAATAGCCTGTGGAGTAAGTGGGTTCAAGTATCAAGTGGTGAGTGTGGTGGTGATATGGCAGGGATCGGAAACTGGAGAGCACAGACCTCTGAAAAGTCACATTTTATCAAAATAAAATGTTGTGATTGTATTTTGAGGTGAATTGGTTTGCATCTGTGTCTCCACTCAAATCTCATGCCCACTTGTTATCCCCACTGTTGGAGGCGGGGCCTGGTGGCAGGTGATTGGATCATGGGGGCAGTTTCTCATGAATGGTTTAACATCATCCCCTTCGGTGCTGTTCTTGTGGTAGTGAGTGAGTTCTCGTGAGATCTGGTTGTTTAAAAGTGTGTAGCACGTAGCACCTTCCCCTCACTCCTCCTGCTCCAACCATATGACATACACTTGCTCCTGTGTTGCCGTCTTCTATGAGAAAAGTTTGCTGGGACCTCCCCAGAACCAGAAGCCATTATGCTTCCCATAGAACCAGTGGAACTGTGAGCCAGCTAAACCTGGTTTTCTTGTTTGTTTTGTTTTTGAGACAGAGTCTCACTCTGTCTCCCAGGCTGGAGTGCAGTGGCACGATCTCAGCTCACTGCAACTTCCGCCTCTCGGGTTCAAGCGATTTTCCTGCTTCAGCCTCCTGAGTAGCTAGGATTGCATGTGCCCACCACCATGCCCGGCTAACTTTGGTATTTTTAGTAGAGATGACGTTTCACCGTGTTAACCAGGCTGGTCTTGAACTCCTGACCTCAATTAATCTGCCCACCTTGTCCTCTAAAAGTGTTGGGATTACAGGCATGAGCCACCATGCCCGGCCCCTCTTTTCTTTATAAAGTAGCCAATCTCAGATGTTTCTTTATAGAGGTGCAGAAGCAGACAAATACATGAGGCAAACAAAATATGTTTTATAACCAAAGAGAAGACTCTCTGTTAAATCTTCCAAGCATAAAGCCATAGGTGAAGAGGCATAGAAACAAAGCAATACTCAGGGATTTCAAATCTAAAATCCTGATGAACACGTTGCATTTTCTATCTAAAATAGGACTGTGCAAGGTCTAACACATATTATTTCTGTGTTTTCTCATATGAGGAATAAGCCTTGCCAATTCCCTTCCAACTCTGTGGCCAATGAGTTGAGAATCTAGAGATGTTTGGGATCATAAGAAACACTAAACACTAGCTGAGGGATTTTCTAGGCAGCCACTGAGGAGGTTGGGAGGGAAGCTCTTGAGCATGGCTAACATGGAGTCAAGTATCATTTAACCATTGTGAAATGGACAGCATTGCACCTTTCGTGACAAAATACTGAGTTTGAAGATTGCCTTTACCGTTACTATGACTGGAGATACAACCAGTGGTCTCCATGCCTGTCTCCTCCTCTGCCGAATTATGTTAATATTAAAACTTCCTACTTTACCTGGTTCATATCACTCTTATGGGTAATCATATGAGTTAACATATATGACAAGTATTTTTATGTCTTTTTTGTATGTATTTATTCTTCAGAATTTTTTCAGCTGCTACTCATCTACCTAAACAGAATGTAGTAATTTTTTAAATATGTAAAGTGTGTGTGTGTGTGTGTGTGTGTGTGTGTGTTTGTGTATTTATTTGGTGGTCTGTCCTTTCTACATTTTTAATATAGTTAACTGGATTCTATCAATTTGCATTTTAATGCAATTAAAGTAAGTATAAGTTTCTTTTTTCCATTTACTTTAAGTAATAATCATGTAGAATACAGTGGATGAAAATGTTCTGTCAAGTTGGCCGGAATGTATTTTACTGGAAAGAAAATGATATAAAAGTGCACCGAATTATCGCTTTCTCACCTTGAATAGAGAATAACCTTATAGAAAGGTGAATTAAATTGCTTTAGAAGTTGAATGGAAACCTACTAGTTCACTTAATAAAATGAAGCGTTGACTCTCCAAGGCTAGCAATGGAGAAAAAATAATTCTTATCATTCTGACTCTTGTCCTCAAGATTCACTTTCTTCTCAAGGTCTGTTGATAATAACCACTGGAGTAAGGCTGTGGGAACAGAAAAAAACAGACCTCATGTGTTCTTTAAGACCCCTGCCTAATGTGGCTATAAACTTCCCTGTTTCTCTATATACTGTCTACAGTACACCCTTCAAATCAACGGCACGGAACTCAGCACATAAAAAAGTACTTGCTGTGAGATTTCTGAATGAACATAAATGTCAGAGAACAGAACGGAGCATTCAAGAGAGTTTTTACCACTGTCTCAGAGATCAAGTAAAAGGACACAAACATGGAAAATTAACTTTCCATTATGTATCTGGGTGGCAAATTCAGGCTCAGTTAAGAGCTCCTGTATGTAGGGTTGCCTTCTGTTCTGGTTTGCTGGAACCGTCCCATTTATGATTTTTGTCCTAGGATAAAAAAAAAAAATCATTTCTCTGTAAAGTCTTAAATGTAACCCAGTTTGTATGCATTATATGATCACTCTACATTTCGATATCCCCATCTTCATTTATAGTTTATGGAAAGAGTCAGTCCTCCTCCACTTCTAAGGAACATCTGATATGTCCAGAATATTTTTTTGATTCAGGTTTTATTAATGTCTTTCATTGCAAAATGTTTCCAATTATAAAACAATCAGAGAGCTGTGCATTAATAAACTTGCCTGTTTTTCATAAGGGCCAGAGATTTTGAAATGCCTGGTGGACAAACAGACATATGCAAACACACATACACAGTGCTACTCGCAGGTTGTTACAACCGTATCTAAAGTATTCCAAATGCGGACTTATGTGGCTCAGACCTGGGTAGGGATGAAAAACCTCACGACTGAGCTTGGAGAAAAAGCAGCTGAAGCTTAGCATCCAGGCCCAAGGGGGCAAGACATGGAGGCAAACAGGATTCTTACCCCTTCCTGTCTTGGGTCTTCTTCCAATTCTGATGACCTGTCTGAAGAGCATCTTCCTGTGAAAATGACTAACCTTGAGAGTAGTGATCTCATTCAGACTATAGATCCAATCAACTTTGAATGATTTTACTTCATGACCTCAGTAAAGAACACAAAAATAGTAAAGTAAGATTAATATCTACGTAAGAAATACACATTACCACTGCATAGATTATTTCCAGTATAATAGGATAGGCATATGTCAATTTGGAAAAACTTTGTTAGTACAAGTTTTGTTGTCCTGTTCTATCATTGTCTGATATTCTTATACTTATGAATGTGAGCTATTTATGTCACATCTCGTGTCTTCTGTTTGACAAAATGGTTCACCATTAGAGCCTGGCCCTTTAAATACTCCTAAGTATTTATACAATTGCTTACACACTCTCATAAGTGGCCACTAAAGAGATAATTCACATGATCTTAATTATATTGCTGCGCATATTAACGCAAGATAATTTTTGCCACTCCATGAAGACCACCCCCAAATTGTCAGGGATTCCAAGAGAGAAAATGTCTCTCTCTCTCTTTTTTTTTTTTTTAATTCACAAGGAGGCAGCCCAAAAGAGAAAGGGAAGAGAGTAATAACCAAAGTAAAGTTAAGACTGGACTAATTCAGCTGACAGATAACTATCCCCATGAAACCCAGGCTTGACCCCTAGTAACAATGCCGTGAAAGAATAAATAGAATTGCACTTTGAAAAAAATGACACTTACTTTGGAAAACAATCAAATGGACTTCCATGGGTCACAACGCTTACTTCATACCAGGAAACGCTGTGTGAGGGTTCTCAGAAGTCGCATGACTCATGTAGTCCATCAGCTCTCAGGAGTGGGTTCTGAGAATTCCAAATAAGACAACCCCATGCCAAAAAGAAAAAAAACCAGAAATCTTTATTGTATTTCATTAGCAGTTTTTCTAGCTGTTACTTTACAAGGTTTAAGAAATAAAGAAGATAGAAACCAATAGGTGGACAGATAAAACTGTCAAATGCAATTTGTAAAGCCTTAGAACTTTCTGGTCACTGTGAAACATAAAATCAGACACAGAAAATGCAGATTATATTTATAAACTTTTTTTTTTTTTTTTTTGCCGTTTGACTTACCACAGTGCTATCTTGTATTTTATAGAAAATCATTTGACTCAATTAGTGACAAAAACAAAAAAATGATTGTCTTAAAAAATAGTTCCAATTAATGTGGTCTTTCTTTTTTTGTTTTTTTGAAGTGTCAACCCTCCCAAAAGCATTGTGGTTCCATCTTTGAGAAATAAAATTAGTCTTATAAATTGTGTGTGTGTTTGTGTGTGTGTGTGTGTGAGAGAGAGTTTTCTTATCTGATGCTTTTCTAACCCTAGTCCACAGATTCTTGGCTGTAGTGATAATGTGTGTATAGATCTTTCTTCTCCAATATTATCTATCAGAGTACATATTAATGAGTGCATAATTGGAGAATACTTTTTATGATTTTAATATATATTTTCACTTTCAAAGCAGTTTGATAACAGAATACCCTAATGAAAGTGAAACTTAATGAGAGACTACAGCTATTTCCTAATACCGTGTGTGTGGATAACTAAGCACATCTCCAAAGTGAAACAACTTTCCCGTTTTCATCCCATTTCTTTGCCATGCATGTGTACAATTTATTTTATTAGTTATTAGGAAATACGAGAAGCAAGACTACGAATATGAGTTTATTATCCAATTCAGAGAAGTTTATCTTTGAACTGATATGAAATAGTTTATACCTAAAGCAACACAATTCCCCAAGATCATGATTTTTCAATTATGCTCCTGCCACTGCCTTTTTGTAAGGAATACTCCTAATGACATAGATACCATGCCCTGTGACCAGTAGGTGAATGCCAGAATCACAAAACAGCAAGTTTACCTCCTAGGAATCCCAGCTTAGGCAATCTGAATAGGACTCCATAATAACAAGTGACTATGAAATTCTGGCAAATTAAAGGACAATAGTGATATGTTTGTGTAGTGACTTAATGGAATTAAAATTATTATCCAGAAGGAGAGAAGTTGGAAGACTCAGGCTGATTAAATATTCACTAGATGGATATCTGTGATCCTTAAACTTGGGTACACAATGTAGTTCAACCCCAGTTATTGTTAGTATATATTGTTGTAATCTTCCACAGCATGTTTAACGAAGTAGATAATGTAAAGCCGTGGTTCATTCCTATATGCACGTTTGAATCCTTTAAGGAGATGCACTCACTCCAGATTTTCTGTTTCCAGTATTCTAGGGCAGCAGGTCTCAAATAATGGTCTCTGGTCTTACAGCTTCAGCATCATCTGGGGACTTTTTAGAAATCTAAACCCTGCTATTTCTCTAGACCTTCTAAATCAGAAAATATGGATGGTCTCAAAATCATGTTAAAAAAGACTTCCAGGTGGTCTTACTGCATCCCAAACTTGAGAATCAATATCTAGGATGAGGTCTCTGCATCAGTATCGCCTAAATGTTTCTTGCAAATCTCATGGAATCTGGAGTTGAGAAGCACAAGCCTTATAGGACCTTCTTTAAAAGGGGAAGGAGCATAACATAGTGGTTTTACAGAGTCGTGAGGAGCCAGTGCTGGCTTTGGAGCTGGAATATCAGGGTTAAAATTCATGCACCTCCACTTACCAATTTTGTGACTTTGTATAAATTAATCTGTGCCTCAGTTTACCACCATACAAATCTGGTGATGATAATTGTACATACTTCTTAGTTAAGTTCTGATGATTAAATAGGCCAAGAAATGTAAAACACCTAAAATAGTGCATGACACCAAATAAATGCTCAATAAATGTGAGCTACAATACTTATCATTACAGTATTATAACTACATGCCTTGAATATAAAGTGAATTTCCATGGTTTTTTTTTTGTTGTTGTTGGTTTTTGTTTTTTTTTTTTTTTTTTTTTTTTTTTTTTTTTTGAAGCAGGGTTTTGCTCTTTCTACCCAGACTGGAGTACGATGGTATGATCTCGGCTCACCGCAACCTCCGTCTCCCGGGTTCAAGCAGTTCTCCTGCCTCAGCCTCCCGAGTAGCTGGAATTACAGGCATGCACCACCACACCTGGCTAATTTTGTATTTTTAGTAGAGACAGGGTTTCTCCATGTTGGTCAGGCTGGTCTCGATCTCCCAACCTCAGGTCATCTGCCCGCCTCAGCCTCCCAAAGCTCTGGGATTACAGGCGTGAGCCACAGATCCTGGCCCATGCTTTGTTTTTATGCTTTAAAAAGTAATTAATTTTGAATAGGTTGAACTTAAAAAAATTAGGTTAAATTCTCAAACTGTTAACTTGTACTAATGAAAACTCCTAAATATTAATAAGTGGATATTTTCCATTTCACCAATATCTATTAAAAATATTATCTTAATTTAGGATGGATGAATTTCTAGGATATATATTTCACATATTTTTATCAGGGTATATCAGATATGGTTATTTGCCACTGTGACCATCACTATCAATAACAGTTGTTTGTCTCCAATTTCACAGGCTACTCCAATCTTCAGTTTTTAACCTGGAGTCCAAGAGCACCAACAATTTAATGGACTGAACTCTATATGAATATAGTTGGTATTTTTGGAACTCTCTCTGATTTTATAGATTTAAATTATAATTCTGAGAGTCACTAGACTCTCAAATGAATTCTTGGCACAAATATTTTAAAAATTAAAATATGAAGGACTCCCGTCTAAGAGGAATCTGACTTTTAAATTAATTGGCTCCTTTTACTTATCTATGGCCTTTGCTTTGTCTTGTTTTCTTCCCTCTGTTGTTAATTACTAGCTCTAGATCTGATTATTATTTATTTATGCTCACATATTTCACCTAGAAAATCTGAAAAAAAAATCTGTATACTCTAAGATAAGAATATACAGTTTTTGAAAGCCTGTAAGCCTAAACTACACAGACTTTCCACACATGGATTTAATGGCATTTGTTTTTGCCTGTACAAAGTTCCTTTGGAGTATCATTTCATATATACAGTAATGATGTCAGGGTAAGTGAATTTAGAACTGCTTATACAATTGCCCAGTAGTCTCACTTCCTATGGGTTACAAGTTTTGTATCGTTCATTCCTGGATCACAGAGTCTATTGCATTTCCTAATACATGCTATTGCTCAATCAATAGTTTATGAGTGAAGAAACTACAAAAACTCTAGGAGATGCTGCTTTTCTGTAGAAGTTCTATAATGGGCAACAGTGTAAAGAATTAAAATATGAGTATTTGAGACAGATAAGACTTAAGATTTTTTCCTGATTACTTTTTAAAATGTGTAGGTATTGAGATCTTTTTATATTTTATCATTGTGGTTCGGATTGGTTAGTTTATGACTGTAGAGGCTTATTTGTAACTTAAATTTATTAAGTATTCATTTTATATGAGTTCTTCCTTTGAGCTATGCCAATATTTACTCAGTTTACTTACAACCATGAGATTTTTTTCTTGTCTGTTTCCTCTTATTAATGAACAAATCATTTTGATATTGTGGCAGAATACTTACCATAGTTAACACGGAAAGTTACTCATTCATTCAATACGTGTCTATTGAGTATCAACAAGTATCTTATAACATACCGGTTTACTTTTACCTCCAGTTACTGCATATGCCCCATCTTCAATTTTGCCATAGGTATATTTGCTGAGTCAGAGCTCGCGTATAAGTTATTCTACCTTTATCTCCTTTGGTTCTTACAATTTTAGCATCTCGTTCTTTGACATCTACCGCTGCTGCCATCTTGGCATAGCAATAATTTATAGAGAGCCATGCTGTGTAATGAAAATATAAATATTATTATTTATGATGCTCTAGTTATTGCTGAATTTATTTATATGGTCATATTTTATTTTTGAGATTTTCAGTAGTTTTCTTATACAGGGTACTTGATAGAAAACACGTATTATTTAACCTTGTGTTGCATAATCTTTTAAAATCAGTTTGACAAAGGGATTTCTTTGGAAGAAAGGTATTTGTTTTGTTCACTGTTTTGTAAATAACATTTTCAAACTCATGATGCTTTTTAAGGCTGAAAAGAAAGCCATATTGGAAATTAGAGTTGGATTCTAGCCAATATTCTGACAATGTGTCATCTAACCTTGACATTCAGATTAACACAGATCCCTTAGTTTCTGCCATGAATATTTACATATACCAAAGTTCAACTGTCCACTTTATTTGAAAGAACCTTTATCAGACTGGTGATACATCTACTCTCTAATATATAGAAAAAAATTTTAGAAAAATTGGGCTATTGCCAATTTATTCATATCATTGCATACAGCCATCTGGCAAATATTTTCCTTAATTGCTTTTTGGTGTGTTATGCACAGCAAGGAGCTGCTGTAACTCTCCTGACTACAATTTTTACGTAAATATAGAACTTATCCTTTTTAAGTAGATATTTCCACTTTCTGTTCACTCTTTGCCTCCTTTGTGTAAGTTCGAACTCTCTTTTTCTAAGCACACATATCATTCACTTTAATGATGGACTTCTGAGATATTTGATGGAAGTTTCTGCAAAATGACACATATATATATATGCAGGTGAACATTCCCGTGTATATGTATGTGTGACATGTACACACAAGAAAGAGTCTAACGGTAAACCTTTTTCATTTCTTGTTCTCCTAATCTACCATTTATGGTGTGGATATTATATTTCACCTGTCAACAAAAATTAAATATACTTTAATACCCAAACTGAACATTTGTTGATCTTCTACATACACCTGCAGACTCTTCATCAGTTTTCTCATAAAACTGTATTTAGTTTTTACATTGTTTATCAACATGTCAGAATTAACTGTGACACTTTAGAATTATATTTTAATTTATATTAGTCTGTGAACACTACTGCATACGAGTTGAATCAGAATCTGATGGAATATAGCCTTTAAGTTTTTTGGGGCATTCTGATGTACTTCATCTTTGTTTAAGACCTGTTTTGTTGTGTACATTATGTGGCTTCTATCTTAAGTTTAGATGATTTTTAATAACTAGTGATGCATTATAAAGCCTACACTTGTTTTCATTTGAAATGGAAAACAAGGAAATGCAATTAACACTATACATTACTTGCATTTGTATATTTGACTACTTAGAAGAAATATCCAGGATCTTTAATTTTTTTAAGAAAAACTTTAAACTTTTAAGAAATGTTAAGAGTGATTTTCTTACCCTATTCAGCAGCTATAACAAAATACCACAGACTGAAGTAGCCTATAAACAGCAGAGATGTATTTCACACAGTTGTGGAAGCTGAAAAGTCCAAGATTAAGGTGTCAGCAGATTTGGTATCTTGTGAGGATCAGCCTCCTGTTTCACAAATGGCAGCTTTTAGCGGTGTACTCACATGGTAGAATGGGCGAGGTAGCTCTCTGTGGCTTATCATATAAGAGTTCTAATCCCATTCATGAAAGCTTTGCCCTCGTAACTTAATTAGTTCCCAAAAGTCCAACTCCTGAAACTATTACATTGGTGATTAGGTGTCGATATATGGCATTTAAGGGGACCCAGACATTCAGCTTGTAGCAGTACTCTCAGCAACTTATTCAATTTCATGTCTTCTAAAATACATACTATGCTTTTTAGGACATCAAAGGTGATTAGCAAATGTTAGTTAAATGAATGAAGAGTATTCAGAGTAGGGTGTGGGTGATAGAATGATGGTTAACTTGCATTTTGTTGTTTTCATTTGTAATACATTAAATTTCATATCAAAGTTATAAATTCTTACTTTATAATAATAAATTCACTATTACACCTTGTGTAGGACAGATTTTTTACAACATAAAGTTGTGAAAGCTCTTGAAAACTTCTGTTATCACTTAACTATTCGAACAGCATTCAAAAACTTATTTAAATTACTTGTATATGGAAGGATATAAAAGTGGATTCACCTAATTATTCTAAACTAATTATAATCCATGATGCTGCTGTGACCTTGAAGAAAGACTCGTTGGCATGTTGAAATATCACATAGTCTTACTGGATTTGAACATTTAATGGCATCAGAAACACCACCCACATTAAATTCATGGGGCAAAACAAGCTTTAAGAACTAGGCCTAGGGAACTGATTTTTTTTTAATGGCTTTAAGTTACAAGTGTTGTTATATGCTTCTGCGACATAAAATTACATGTTTTATAACTTTTTCAAATTTATCACAATTAGGAATGTAGGATATCTTAAATTTGTACCTTAGTTCTTTGTTATAGAAATTGGAGAAAATGTAACTATTTTTGTAAGCCTTATTGATTAAAGGATGAATGCACACATGACACATGTATTCAACAGGAACCCAATGGAATAATATAAAGTGCTTCTTGGTCTGGTATCTATAACATTTACAGTGAAATCAGATTATTATAGATATTAATTATGTTTTATTAAAATTATAAGCAAATAATTTGCACATGGATGAAGAGATTGCCAATATCCTTTTCTGTAGACTATACAAAGTATTTATCAGTATCTCAACAAGCCAAAACCACATCCATTCACATCTTTAAGAATTTTCACATTTATTTTAGAAAATAAAATATTAAACTATAGACATTGTGATTATTATTGAGTGTTAAAATAAAATGGAGGTGCAGTACAAGACACCTTATCAATTATGTAGTCATAATTGTTTGCATGCATACAGCATTTAACACAGATTAATCAGAATATTGTTATGTTGAAATAAAATTTGTCTTATTAATTGGGAAAAGGTTTAGCATACTAGAGGTTTAATTTAAAGAGTGGGAAAGAATGTGTACATTGGTAATTTTTGGCACTTAGGAAGAAGCAGAATGTTATCTGTCTTGGATGTTTTTATTGGTCTGTATATCTGCGCAATTATCCTGTGATCTACCACTAGGGCGGGTGTTGAGAGATGGAACTTGAATAGTCAATGGGAATTAAAGACACTGTGCTTGAATCTGTCATGCCAAGCAAGGAGTCAAGACTGTGCCTGTAACACAAGAGAACAAAACAAGAGTGTAAACTACTTGAACGAAAGTGTAAGGTGCGCTTTCCCACAGATAATTTAATAAGATCCTGACTGTTGGGAACAGGACACAAAATTATTGACAGCTTATAAAAATCTCTGACCTGCAAGTGCAAACTTGAGCTATGGGTTATGTAGACTGATTCAGATACCCATTCCAAATACCTGTTCCAGGATGGCATGAGGACCGGCCATTCAATAGGAGACTGAGAGTATGTGAGGAAAGAAAACTAAAACTTTAAATACAGGAAGACACTCCCCTCCCCAAATAGTAAAATATCATATAACTCATATGCATAAAAATTGGCTGAACACTAAATATTATAGTTGAATGTAAACTGCATATTATCAGGGCAATACAGATGCTTTAGTCTCTTCCTTTTCATATGCCTTGTCAAGAAGAATTAAACAGAAGCTCTGAAACATTGACCTAATTGTGCTTTTTAATGGGTTCTGTAAAACAGGTATGACTGTCATTCTTCCAACTTAAATAAGCAAAACTATTCCTATGAATTATTAAATAACTATTTAATACATTATTAAATGTTTGTGTCTGTGAACTTGAGTAACCAACTTAATTGAAATGTTGTGTTAGATCATAAGCCCCTTTGAAGTTATTTATAATCAGTTGCTAGAAAGAATTTTCCAAGATATATTGAAAATATACTAAGCTATAAGTATTTCCAAGGTACAAATTACAATAAAAATGTTTAAATTGTGGAATGTACCAATGGATAATGATGTATGACCTTGAGTCAACTGACAATGAATAAAATAGAACATATTAAAAGTATGTTTTAATTATCACTTCAAACCATTTAAATGTCTTTAGACTAATAAAATCCAATCTGTACTAGGCAGCAGAGGAGGGAGGAATTGATGTCTCTGTTGTAATATTAATACCAGTTAGAAGACTTTGTAATATTTAGAGCCCGAGTGGGCTGCCATCTACTAAATGTCATAATTTTATTTCTTGTTTTCACTGTTACGATGACCTTGGGTAAAAGACAGCATCTTTTTATTTTAGCTTCTTTATGGTAAAATATACATGGTTATAAGTTTCAGCTTTTATTCAGTTGGTTTATTTGATGATATCAGATTCTGATTCTAAAACCGTGAAAACTTGAAAGGTGGAACTACTTTTGTGGAGATTGTTGTAGAAGAGACCTTAAGAAAAAAAAAAACCTTTGACATTTTCTCCCTGTATCTGCTTAGCTTATAGGCTAAAATAACCATATAAAAATAAGTTACAATTTAATTATTAAAACTCTCAATATAATTTTTCTCATTGCATCATTTTATATAATACTCAGTAAGTTTTTAGATTCAACCTAAAATGATCTGCTTACTGTTATAAATATTTTTTCTTTTTCTTTGTTCTATGTTCAATAATGTAAACCTAGTTGACATTGGGCTATAAGATTTGTATCCTTAATAGGCAGGGGTTGAACAGGATCATTTTTTTAACCTAGACTGGCACATTGATGCCTCATGTATGCTGTGATTTCATGTAAAAATAATTCTGAATCTGTGAAATATATTGATTTTGTACTTTAATGTGATTGCTTTATCGACACCTTGACATTCCCCACTCTCAGCATCCTATTAAGAGATAACTTTGAGAACATGAAATGCTAATGGTCGCTAGGCTAGGGTCAGGAATTTATTGCCATTTCTAGGGTTAATAATGGATTTGGCTTGGGTTTTATTTATTTACTTATGAGATGAGTCTTGCTCTGTCACCCAGGCTGGAGTGCAGTGGCACGATCACAGCTCACCGCAGCCCCGAACTTCTAGACTCAAGTAATCCTCCTGTCTCAGCTTCCCAGATAGCTGGGAATGTAGATGTACCACAAAATGCCCAGTTAATTTATTTTTATTTATTTATTTTTCGTGAAGACTGGGTCTTGCTATGTTTTCCAGTCTCAAATTCCTTGGCCTCTCAAAGTAATGGGATTACAGGTGTGAGCCACAATGCCCAGCCTAGCTTGGGTTTTAAAGTATAGGGAGACATCTGGTATGGGTGGGAGCTTGTCCTGGTCACATGAGGCAGGATGGGAAAAGGACAGGGAGCTTGCAGCTAGTCATGGAAATGGATCCATCAACAAAGGTATAGGTTATTGCAGAGATTGTCTGTTATAAAATTCTACTCTTTTAGAGTCTGCTATTATAAAAACTCTGATTCTGCTCTGTGTTAAAAAATTGAAATAATATGTGTGTTCTACACATAAGATAAAATATACAAGGGCTGAGTAGTGTCCCTCAGAAAACTGAGGAGAAGAAACAGTGGCAGACACTAGCCGAGTCTTGCGATGTTCCCCAAAAATGATACTTGCCATATTATTGCTTTCCCCTCAACCCCCAAAGACAGCAACATAGCATTATGTCAAGACATTAGGACTAAAATATCCTGGAAAACCTGTCCAAAGCACCTACTTAGAATTTCTTAGCCATATCTGAGGATTAGTATGGGATTGGAAGGACTGGCCAACCTTCCATTGTGGAAGTCAAGAGCTCATACTCCATAATGTGTCTTAGAGGAGGACACAGAAAATAAACAATTGCTTTTCATGCCATGAAATAATGGAAGTGCATTGATAGATCAAACTTGAATGTGCAATATATTGTTTTCTCTTATCTCTAACCAAATACAAGTTACATTAAGACATTTTATTAGAAAAATGGGTTAATTTGGCAAGACCGTATCCATTGCTAAATATTGACTCTTTTGTACTTACTGAACTTAGGCAATAGATTGAAAACATAAAAGGTTAAAATGCAGTGTTTATTTACAAATGGAAATAATTCTAAACTACCTGATCATTTGAGGTTCATAACCGGAAAACACTTGAATCACCTAGATTCTATAAGTTGATGAATTAATTTATTTAACGATTTTCAAAATACTGAGATATTTAAGAGCGCCAGCATACTCCATGACATATTTACTCTAAGAATTCTTCATAAAGTACAAGTAATTAAAAACTTAAGGAGTATAAGAGACTTCAAGAACAATTTCTTCTTTCAGAGTTATTTAAGAGTACCACGATGGTGAGATCTGATTCAGGAGGACAAGTTTACCTTGGTTTTCACAACAGGCAGGGCCTCTTTGTTGACTGGAAATACAATGAAGCACTTTATCTTGAAGAAGGGCAACCAGAGACTTATTATAGGACAGGTCAGCTGGACCGTTGCCCAGGCCTGTAATCTATAAGGAATGTCAAAATGTCATTAAAAGGCAATGAGGTGGAGAACAACTTATTTACTAGAACTCCCCTAGAGGGAGAATGTGTTGTAGTTCAAAGGGATACTTTGATAAATTACCAGTGGTGTGGGGTAAGGCAGAGGAGGGGAGAGTTGGGAGGGTGGGAAATGGGAGAAACCACTAGGCTGGATGCCAAGGTAGCTTCCATATAGGAGAAGTACAGGAGTTTACTAATACTCTCCCCAAACACACACACACACACACACACACACACACACACACGGATTGGTATTATCAAGTGTTTCCACCAGCTGTTTATTTCATAGATTGCTAAATACATTTTAACAATCTTAAACTCAGTACTAAATAAACCTACACATTAATACTATTTTAAAAATTATACCTTTATTAGGATTCAGTTCTAAGGTCAACACCATCTCCTCCCCGAATACGAACTTAGCAGTTCTTGAGCCATTTCCTCTAAAAAGCACAGAAACTTCTTGCTTAACAAAAGCATGTCTGACGTCCAGCAAATTATTTTTATGAGGAGAAACAAAATACTGGGTATTTACTAGGAATTGTGATAATTCATTTATACACACACTTTATTTAATCCTTACCATGACCGTAGATGACTTACATATGCTAAGAGCCAGGACTCTAGTCCAATTCAAATCTGACCCCAGAATGCTTAGCATGTTCGATGTGTTTCTGGAAATAGCCTTAGTTTCAGTACCATAAACCGCAGTTGCACTTTTTAACCACCTAATGTGTTAGTGGGGATTATTTTATTATTACATTTAGTTACAGAAAATAACTAGGCTAAGTATACTGAAATATGGAATACATGCTGCATGAAAAACAAAGCAAACAACAGCAACAACAACAACAAAAACAACAACAACAACAAAAACAGGGCACACATTTTCCAGAACAGCTTGGTCCAACATTGAAGTGCTGTTAGTTTGCTCTATGCTGTGGTCATTGCTTCTTTCTACATGTCCCTGTCCTTTTTTTCTCTCAAGGAATATTGACTTCCCTTGTTCCTTATCTCCTATAGTAGAAATATACTGTCCACTGGCCTGGCTTGACGATACGCTCCTGAGGATAGGAACTTGTTAAGTCCTGTTAACCCTGATTCCCAATTCTTTACCTCAACTACTGGCAAAGATTTGGAAAATCTGGATCTATTATTCATTGGTGATGGGAATGTAAAATAGTACAGCCACTTGTGAAATCTGTTTGGAAGTTTCTTATAAAACTAAATGTACAAATACCCGTATAGCTCAACGATTTCATGCTTGGGTGTGTATCCTAGAGAAATGATAGCATACACTCACACAAAAACTCTACGTAAATGTCCATAGCAGCTTTATTTGTAATAGCCAAAAACTGGAATCAACCCATATGTCCTTCAAGAGGTGAATGGTTAAATAAATTGTAGAAAATGCATATCACCAAATGTTAGTAATAAAAAGTAATAAACTAAACTTGCAACAATTTGGATGAATTTTCAGGGAATTATGCGGAATGAAAAAAGCCAATTCAAAAAAGTTGTATATTATATAATTCTACTTATCTAAAATGTTTGAGATGGTAAAATTTACGAGATGAAGAAGAGATTATTGGTTGTCAATGGTTAGTGACATCCGAGGGGCAAGTGAGAAGGAAATGAGTGTGAGGACAAAATGGCAAGATGAGAGAGAGCCTTGTGATGTTGGCAATGTTTGGTGTCATGCCTGTGACTGTGGTGGTAGACATGCAAAGATGTACAGATGATAAAACTGTAGAGAGATTAATACCCACACCTATACACACATACAAATGAATACAGGTAAACCTGGGGAAAGCTAAGAGAGGTGGGCATATCAGTGAAGATATTATGGTTGCGATACTATAGTTTTGCAAAATGTTACCAATGGAGGAATTGGACAAAATATACATGAGGTATCTCTACATTACTTATATTTGTATGTGAATCTGCAATTATCTGTGTTTGTTTGTTTTTTTTTTGAGACGGAGTCTCGCTGTGTCACTAAGGCTGGAGTGCAGTGGTGCGATCTCGGCTCCCTGCACGCTCCGCCTCCTGGGTTCATGCCATTCTCCTGCCTCAGCCTCCCGAGTAGCTGGGACTACAGGCACCACCACCACGCCCGGCTAATTTTTTTGTATTTTTAGTAGAGACGGGGTTTCACTGGGTTAGCCAGGATGGTTAGCCAGGATAGTCTCGATCTCCTGACCTCGTGATACGCCCGCCTCAGCCACCCAAAGTGCTGGGATTACAGGCATGAGCCACTGTGCCCAGCCTATCTGTGCTTTTAGAACATAGATCACTAACTAGTTGTCCCCCAAATGAGTGAATGTATGAATGAATTAATGATATTTAGTTGCCTGTTAATCTATAAGGAATGATGACTCATATTCTTTTTTACTTTTTAATTGATGACCTAAAATTACATTTAGATTTGCTAGATTCATTCATACCAGCTGTAGCAAATAGAAAGGTGAGCATTTTTCTAATGGGAATGAAATGGGTGGTATATTTAACTTCTAACGTTCATACTAAGTTCTAAGGGGGCAACCATTGACTAAAGGTTAAACGAGAGTTTAAATTATTTTGGAGCTAAAGACACAGTTCTTGATAGATGATTCCCAATATTAAACAGATTTATGAATAGCATTATAATACTGTTAAGTTATTTAACATATGATATATAGTTCGTGATCTCTTACCAATATACTGGGAAACTACATTGCCCAAATTCTGAGTAATGCGTACTTTATCAAGAATTTTCAAGATAAAAGCGCTAAGTAGATGCTATTAGGAATAATGCTTTAGAGATGTGTCACATTACAGCATCCGTATGCCTTTTACACCTAAAAGGAATCCTGTTCTTCTGTCTACAGTTCTCCAAAGACTCAGGCCCATTTGAAAAACATTCTGTTAGTATTCAGGTTTTATACGAACATGGCTGCCCATTGTGTTTTAATGTTATATTAACATATGGATATAGCATCAACTGAAAACATAAAATAACAAGTTATACTCCAAGTACTTATGAAGAAGTACATAATCTGCTCTTTGATATCTCTTATAAAATAAAACCTGCCTAATGTAAACATACACAGAGTATTTAGGGGTGATTGGAGGACGTTCCAGGCCTTCTGATCATAGACCTTTTGATCAGCTCAGACCAACAGAACTGAATATTTGACAACCACATTTTGACGGTTGACACAAAGTACACATTTTTTCCTTGAAACCTTTGTGATTCATTTTGGAGGACAGTACCTGAACACCAACTTCTACTTTAAGCTCAACCTGGTAAGACATAACAAAACTACATTCTAAATATTTATATTCCTTGCTTCTCTGAATGAATTTCACTCATACTAAAGATGTGTAGGAAGTGGAGCTCATGGTGATGTGTGGGTGTATTTTGTGCTTTCCACTTATTTTTGTGTAGCTTTCCAATTTTTGAGAATTACAGTCTTCCCAAGTAAAGAATTTTATGAAAAATGTTTATAGATTGAGATTGTTGAAATAAGCATGGTAATTACCCATTTTCTGCATTCTTTAGTAATGTCAGTATTTCTAAATAGCTAGCTCCATTATTCTTTCCATGATATATCATTTTGGAGACGCACTTACTATATTTTGCAAAGCTTAGTGAAAACTTAATTTGAGTAGGGTCACATATGTAATATGGGTGCCAGGATAATTGGCCAATTAGCTGCAGTGCCTTGAAACTTGATTTCTTCTTACCAATCCCAGTAATTGTCTTTAGGAACTCCTAAGTGGTGTTTCTTGAGAAAATACAGAATGTGCTATCAGCACAAGGCATTATAAGGAAGAACTACTTACAATCAAGTTTTAGACCCTCAAATATATTTGACATGTAATTTGGGCAGAGATAGTCAATAAATAACTAGTGTGTTTTGACTATGTGCTAGACACTGCTCTGGGTACCAGGGGGAATATATATATGGTGTGTGTGTGTATATGTATATATATTCTATATGTATGTGTATATATACACTATATATACGTGTATATATGGTTGAACAGAATTATTACTGCCTCAAATATGTAACAAAAATGAAAAGGAAATTAGGATTGTCTTATTAGAAGGACTTCAACTCTGATATAATTAATTTCAGCTTAAAGTAGTACTAAAAGAAACTATTGGCAAGTGGAGTGATGTAATCCTGGAAATACGCTGATTTTAGAAGTCTTTTGAATACATTGAGGGACGTGAAATATTGAAGGTCAGAGGCTGGTACTGAAGTTTTACTGATCATTTTATTTGTGATGATCAAAGCCTTAAACAATTGTGATAATGGAAATATGGTGCAGTATTGGGAGCCGACCCAGATACTGCATGACTAGCGAAGTTATGTGCATAAAATTATCGGTGTATGCATGTGCTCATCATTATGCAAAGAGGAAAGCATACTGCATCAGAACCTTTCAGAATACCATGATTTTGGCAATGCTGCATGGAACACAGTCATAGAGATGTACTCATGTGAGAGCAGCATTGTTGAGGTATTCAAAGAATACATATAAAGATCATTTTTAACACAGAAACTCTACTAAACTAATAATTCTTAAACGTTGCTCTAATAAATAGAGTTCATACATGTTTTCAGTCTCTTCAAGAGTATATGTGTGCCTGTAATCCCAGCACTTTGGAGGCCAAGGTGGGCAAATCTCTTGAGGTCAGGTGTTCAAGACCAGCCTGGACAACATGGTGAAACCTCACCTCTACTTACAAAAACAAAAACAAAAGCAAAATTAGCAAGGGGTGGTGGTGCAGGCCTGTAATCACAGCTACTCAGTAGGTTGAGGTAGGAGAATCGCTTGATCCCAAGAGGCAAAGATTTCAGTGAGCCGAGATCATGCCACTGCACTGCAGTCTAGGAAACAGAGCAAAGATTCCGTCTCAAAAAAATAAAATAAACAGAGTAGCGTGTGTGTGTGTGTGCGTGTACATGCATGCTTGCCTGTGTTTATGTGTATATGTTGTAAGATGTTTGATGAAGATTCTTTTCATGAACAGAAAAGAAACAATATTGTTTAACTCCTTTTCCTGCCTCTTTCCACTTGGATGGGAAAATATATAAATAGTACGGTAAGAAGAGAGCTAAAATTTAATATGAGCTGAATTTGAATGCTGATAAAATATTCTTTTATAACTAAAATAGGCACTGTTTAAGGAGCTTCAAGGAAAGCTAGACTTGTTCTTTCAAAACCCTGAGACTATGTATCAGGACTTTGGGTCTCAGTTTTACTGTACCCAAGGCAATTTTTGACATGTAATTTGGGCAGAGATAGTCAATAAATAACTAGTGGCTTTGGACTATGTGCCAGGCACTATTCTGGGCAACAGGAAAATCAGATAGTCAAAATCCCAGACCCTTAATTATCTGGCATGAGGAGTCTCTAACATCTGGGAAAGAAAATACAACAAAAAACAGAAGAAGTAGAAAAATCACAGTGAATAAATGGAGTATGTGGGGGAAGGGTCGACTAAAAACTAGAGCAGATGTAGGGTACTGCTGTGTTTTGAGGGATCATAATTAATCACATTTTTTTCTTCCCCTGTGAGTTACAAACCAACTGAGAAATAGACATGGAGTTGGACAGATGGAGAACAAAACTTTAGCTTTATTACTGCTAAAACTGGTTGGAAGGACATGACCTAGATACGTGGCCACAATCTGGTGTTCTAATACTTGCTCTCTGAGTTGCACTTCTCCATACAAAACTACAGCTTGCCCCAGTAGCATTACTGTAAGATTAGGGAACATAGCCAAATGCATTGTCCTGTCCTTAGCCAGGGGTTGAACCACACATGCCCAGGTCCTTCTCTCTAGCTTATCAATTATATCTCATCAGTCTTGGTTATGGTGAATAAGGGGGCTTCAAGGATAGGTAGACATGTTCTTTCAATACATGACCTTGGTGAGGATTTGAATGAGGATTTCTTTCCTCTGGAAATATGAAGAGAGTTTGCTTCAGGTTCCTTTAGGTACAGGTAGGAAAACCCTGGATAATAGGCCAGAGTTACATGACACAAATTAAAAGAAAAAAATAATCCTAAAGTCTTTAGCAAGTGTCTCCTGGTTGGAGCAGGTAACTTGGAAACCTTGGTTGAAGTTTTGTCTGTTAACTCAGGGCAAGTGATTATCTTTGAGAATCATAAACTCCCCAAAGAAACAAAGCTGTTTTGTTTTGTTTTGTTTTGTTTTTGTTTGTTTGTTTTGAGATGGTGTCTCGCTCTATCCCCCAGACTGGAGTGCGGTGGCGCGATCTCGGCTCACTGCAAGCTCCGCCTCCTGGGTTTAGGCCATTCTCCTGTCTCAGCCTGCGTAGTAGCTGGGACTACAGGTGCCCGCCACCTCGCCCGGCTAATTTTTTGTATTTTTAGTAGAGACGGAGTTTCACCGTGGTCTCGATCTCCTGACCTTGTGATCCGCCCGCCTCGGCCTCCCAAAGTGCTGGGATTACAGGCGTGAGCCACCGCGCCCGGCCACAAACCTGTTTTTTAAACTTAGAAGGACTAGCAATGTAATGACTGAAAGTGGAAGGGGTGTACATAGCACAGGAGAAATGCTGAGGGTGATAGGGAGTTTTTATCTGGGTAGAAATTCCAGTTTCTGCTGTCATGGTATGTGAGACAGTCAGACAAGAAGGATAGAAGTAAACAATATATCTGATATTTGACCACAATCATAACACACCATACCACCAGGTCTTTGCGATTGCT
This sequence comes from Macaca thibetana thibetana, assembly GCF_024542745.1. Taxonomy (NCBI): domain Eukaryota; kingdom Metazoa; phylum Chordata; class Mammalia; order Primates; family Cercopithecidae; genus Macaca; species Macaca thibetana. The sequence continues at coordinate 176,018,659 of NC_065580.1, read as the reverse complement.
CAGTATAAGCAACACTTATGGAAAATCAATACGTAGGTAAATTACATATAGTGGTCTAAGCCTGTGCACAAATCCTAGAGCACAAAGTCCAAAAACAAGAGTGTACAAGACAGCCCATCTGACCTAGAAACATAGAATAAAGATTCCTAGCTGGGTATATGTTACTGGTACCTAACTAATATTTGGGTATACGTTTTTATTTCTAAGATTTACTTAATTATGGCTCTTGCATAAGTGAAAGTTTGAAAGGTGCTATAGAAATGAAAAAAAAATCTTAAAAAATGGTTTCTACATGTAGTCAGGCGAATTCTGAAAGTGGTTTCTCAAGATTCCCATACTTCGGTTATTCAATCAAACACGCATCTAGGTACTGCTAGGAAGGGACTTTGAAGGTAGAATTAATTAACTCATAATTGATTTTAAACTAGGGAGATTATCCTGGATTATCCAGGTAGGTCCAGTGTCGTCACATCAGTGTTTACAAGCAGCAGAGGGAGCTAATGGATCAGTTGGATAAATGCCTCAAAAAATAATGGTAGAGGTGAGTTGATGCAGAAGGGGAGAGTGGAGGGAGTCAAAGTAAGAGAAAGGCGCCACCACATCTGCTGGCATTGAAAACAGGACCAAAAACAGGGGATGGAGGTGACTTTAGGAAGATGACAGAAACCACAGGCTGAATGCTGGGAAGAAAATGGAAACCTCAGCCCCACAACGACATAGAACCAAATTCTGTAAACAGCCATAGAATCTCCAGAATGGAATGCATTCCTACCAGCACCTTGATTTCGGCCCTGTGCAGAGGGCTAGCTGTTCCATGTTGTGCCCATACTTCTGATTCACAGAAACTGTGAAGTAGTTAATGGGTGTTGTTGAAGCTATTAAGTGTGTGGTCATTTGTTACAGCAACAATAGAGAACACTTTGCACAAATGCGTTTAGGATATTCTATTAGGTAGGTCTTAGGACTTGTGAGCATGGCCTATAAGCTGAACCAAGAGCTGTTCAAAGAGTCCAGTGCATAGTAAAGTTAAGTTACCAGATCCCATCTAGCATATATGGAAATAGAAATGATAAGAGAATTAGTTCTCACTTTAGAGATTTGTGACCAAGTACACTCTCAGACAGCTCTCTTGGTGTTCAATACGGAGGGCCACAAACTAGATAGTTAAAGTTGTGGTAGGCAGAATAATGGCCCCAAAGATGTCCATGTGTCTGGAACTGGTGATTATATGTCAAAAAATAATTAAGGTTGCCAGTGGAATTAGAATTGTTAATCGGTTGGTCTTAAATAATCTTAAAAAAAGATTATTTTATAATAAAAAGTAGGTGGGTCCAATGTAATCCCAGGAGTCCTTAAAATAGTTTGAGTGAGATATAACTATGGAAGAAAGGCAGAGATGTGCAACTTTACTGGCTTTGAAGACTGGAAAGAGGGCTCTATAACCTGGAAAAGGCAAGGAAGTGAAATCTCCCCTAGAACCTTCAGAAAGGAACACAACCCTGCTGGCACTTTAATTTTAACCCAATAAGCTGGGCACAGTGGCTCATGCCTGTAATCCCAGCACTTTGGGAGACTGAGGCGGGCAGATCACCTGAGGTCAGGTGTTCAAGTCCAGCCTGGCCAACATGGTGAAACCCTGTTTCTACTACAAATACGAAATTAGCTGGGCATGGTGGCACATGCCTGTAACCCCAGCTACTTGGGAGGCCGAGGCAGGAGAGTCACTTCAACTCGGGAGGCAGAGGTTGCAGTGAGCTGAGATCGCACCATTACACTCCAGCCTGGGCGATGAGGGTGAAACTCTGTCTCAAAAAAATAAATAAATAAAATAAAAAATAAAATAAGTAAATAAATAAATAAATAAATAAACATTTTACCCCGGTAAGACTTGTGTCAGACTTCTGGCATATGTCAAATACAAATTACAGATTTGTGTTGTTTACCAAGCTTGCCCAACCCGTGGCCCATGGGCCACATGCGGCCCAGGATGGCTTTGAATGCAGCCCAACACAAATTCATACACGTTCTTAAAACGTTATGAGATTTTTTTTTCTTTGCAATTTTTTTTTTAACTCATCAGCTATTATTAGTGTTAGTGTATTTTATGTGTGGCCCAAGACAATTCTTCTGATGTGGCTCAGGGAAGCCAAAAGCTTAGACACCCCTGGACTTGAAAGCCACCAAGGTTGTGATAATTTGCTTCAGCAGCAAATAGAAAACTAATACAAAAGCCAATTGGCTAAAGTAGACCTTACATTGTTTCTACTCAATTTAAAACATTTACAGTCACATGAGAATGTTTTAGTCAACCATGGGCTGCGTATATGATGGTAATCTCATAAAACTAGAATGGAATGAAATTTTCCTATCACCTAGTGACATTGTAGACTTTATTACATCATAGTGAAAGCACATTATTCATGTGTTTGTGATGATGATGATATAAACAAAGCTACTGTGTTGCCAGTCAATAAAAGCATAGCACATACCTTTATGTATACTGCATAGTACTTGATAATGATGATTAGTGTCTTTGTTATAGGTTTTGATATTTACTACACTATAATTGTGTCATTATTTTGGAGTGTACCTTTTCTACTTGTTAAAAAAAGTTGACTGTAAAACAGCCTCATGCTGGTCTTTCAGGAAGTATTTCAGACGGCCGTTACCATAGGAGATGAAAGCTCTATGCTTGTTATTGCCATCGAAGACCTTCCAATGGGACATGGTGTGGAGGTAAAAGACAGTGATATTGATAATTCTGATCCTAGGCTAATGTGTGTATTTGCATCACAGTTTTTAACAAAAAGGATTAAACAGTTAAACCTGAAGAACTTTAAAAGTAGGAAAAAAACATATAGAATAAGGTTGTGAAGAAAGAAAATATTTATGTACAGCTGTACAATGTGTTTGGGTTTCAAGCTATTACAAAAGTCAAAAAGTTAAAAAAGAACTTTATAAAGTAAAAAAGTTATACTAAGGTAATTTATAATTAAAAATTAAAATTTTTTTTATAAAGTGATGTAGTGTAAGTGTACAGTGTACATAAAGTCTACAGTAGTGTATAGTAATGTTCTAGGCCTTCACGTGCACTCACCACTCATTCATTCAGTCACTCTCAGCAACTTCTAGTCCTGCAAGTTCTATTCATGGTAAATGTCATATACAGGTGTATCATTTTTTTCTTAGTTTTTGTAGTGTGTTTTACTGTACCTGTTCCATGTTAAAGATACAAATACTTATAATTGTGTTATGATTGCCTATAGTATTCAGTACAGTAATATGCTATAAAAGTGTTTAGTCTAGGGGAAATAGGCTATACTATATAGCCTAGGTTTGTAGTATGCTATAGCATCTAGGTCTGTGTAAGCAAATTCTATGATGTCACACAATGATAAAATTACCTAAGGACACATTTTCCAGAAGTTATCTCCATCATTAAGCAATTCGTGAGTGTATTTAGTTCAGTCCCTTCAATGAACTATTCATCTTATTTCATCACTTTCATGTATTCTACTCTACCTCCTAAATCTATTTCCATTCCAATAATTCTTCAAAATGATCCTCTTATGTATTTCATAATTTAATGTGCCCATGAATCACCTTCTTATTATGTTAGAATGTAAATTCTGATTCAAACTGGGGTGGGGCCTTAGATTCTGCATGTTTTATAAACTACTGGGGCACAAAGCATACTTTGCTATACTGAGCTGGTAAGATTGCCACAGGTGGCACTAAAGGTGTAACTTGTTTTATTACACCTTGCTAATATTGCTCTTGACAGATATTTCATATTTTACAAATTGAACTTTTGTGGCAACCCTGCCTAGAGTAAGTCTGTCATTGTTATTTTTCCAGGATCATGTACTCACCTCATGTCTCTGTGTCATGTTTCAGTAGTTCTTACAATACTGCAAACTTTCTCACTCATATATCTGTTATGATGGTCTGTGATCAGTGATCTTTGTTTTTTCTTTTTTTTTTTTTTTTTGCGTAGACAAAACATTTTATTCTGAACAACTGTTTACTTTTTCTTTTTCTTTTTTTTTAAATTTATTTATTATTATTATACTTTAAGTTGTAGGGTACATGTGCATAACGTGCAGGTTTGTTACATATGTATACTTGTGCCATGTTGGTGTGCTGCACCCATCAACTTGTCATTTACATCAGGTATAACTCTCAATGCAATCCCTCCCCCCTCCCCCCTCCCCATGACAGGCCCCTGTGTGTGATGTTCCCCTTCCTGAGTCCAAGTGATCTCATTGTTCAGTTCCCACCTATGAGTGAGAACATGCGGTGTTTGGTTTTCTGTTCTTGTGATAGATTGCTAAGAATGATGGTTTCCAGCTGCATCCATGTCCCTACAAAGGACACAAACTCATCCTTTTTGATGGCTGCATAGTATTCCATGGTGTATATGTGCCACATTTTCTTAATCCAATCTGTCACTGATGGACATTTGGGTTGATTCCAAGTCTTTGCTATTGTGAATAGTGCTGCAATAAACATACGAGTGCATGTGTCTTTATAGCAGCATAATTTATAATCCTTTGGGTATATACCCAGTAATGGGATGGCTGGGTCATATGGTACATCTAGTTCTAGATCCTTGAGGAATCGCCATACTGTTTTCCATAATGGTTGAACTAGTTTACAATCTTTGAAGATAAAATTGTAATTGTTTTGGGGTACCACGAACTGCACTCATATGAGATGATGAATTCTTTAGTAACTGCTGTGCGTTCCTACTGCTTCATTCATTGGCCATTCCCTCGTTTTTCTCCCTCTCCTCTGGTCTCCCTATTCTCCAACACATAATAATATTGAAATTTGGTCAGTTACCACCCCTACAATGGCCTCTAAGTGTTCAAGTGAAGGAAAGAGTTAAACAGGTCTCTCAATTTAAAACAAAACATAGAAGTGATTCACCAAATTTTCCAGGAAGTCATGTGAAAAGATAGGCTGAAAGCTATCCTCTCATTTCAAAAAGCCACATTATTGGAGGAAATTAAAAGTGTTCCTCCATTAAACACTTAGGTGAAAAGCAGGAAAGACAGCTTTATTGCTAACACAGAGAAAGTTTTATTAGTCTAGCTAGAAGATCAAACCAGTGGTAATATTCCTTTAAACCATTGCCTAATCCAGAGCAATACCCTAATATTATTCAATTCTGCAAAGGCTGTGGGAGCTAGAGAAGAAAAAAATTTGAAACTAGCAGAGATTGGCACATGAAATTTAAAAAAAGAAGCCATCTTCATAAAAGTGTTAGGTGAAATTGGAAGTAGTGATGGAGAAGCTGCAGCAAGTTATCCATAGATCCAGATAAGATCATTGATGAAGATGGCTACAGTAAACAACACATTCTCAATGTAGGTGAAATAACATTCTATTGGAAGGAGATACCATCTATATGACTTGCATAGCTACAGAGAAGTCAATGTCTGGCTTCAAAGCTTCAAAGTACAGATGTTGCTCTTGGTGTGGGGCAGGAGGTGCTAATGCAGCTGGTGACTAATTTGAAACCAGTGCTTATTTACCATTTTGAAAGTCTAATGCCCTTAAGAACTATGCTAAATCTCCTCTGCCTGTGCATATAAATGGACCAACAAAACCTAGATGACAGCACATAGCTTTATAGCATGATGGACTGAATATTTTAAGCCTACAGTTGAGACCTACTACACAAGAAAAAAGATTCCTTTCAAATATTACTGATTATTAGTTGACAGTGAATCTTGTCACCCAAGAGTTCTGATGTAGATGTACAAGCAGATAAATGTTTTCATGCCTGCTAACACAATATGCATTCTACAGTTCATGGATCAAGCAGTAATCTCAACTTTCAAGTATTTTTAAAGCAATACATTTCATAAGGCTATAGCTAATGATTCCTCTGTTGGATCTGGGCAAAGTAAATTAAAAACTTTCTGGAAAGGATTCACCACTCTGTATGCCATTAAGAATATTTGTAATTAATGGGAAGAAGTCAAAATGTCAACAGTAACAGGAGTTTGGAATAAGTTGGTTCCATCCTTCATGGATGACTTGAGGGGTTCCAAATGTCAGTCAGAATGTAACTTCAGATGTGGTGGAAATAAAAAGAGAACTAGAGTAAAAGTGGAGCATGAAGATTTGACTAAATTGCTGCAATCTTATGACGAAACTTTAACAAACAAGGAGTTTCTTCCTATGGATGAGCAAAGAAAGTCGTTTCTTCAGATGGAATCTACACCTGGTCAAGACGCTATGAACATTGTTGAAATGTAGCAGAGGATTTAGAATATTGCTTACAGTTGATAAAGCAGCAGCAAGTTTTGAGAGGATTGACTCTCATTTTCAAAGAAGTTGTACTGTGGATAAAATGCTATAAAAAAATTGAATCCTACAAAGAATTTTTTTTGTGAAACAAAGAGTCAATGGATGCACCAATCTTTACTGTTGTCTTATTTTAATAAATTGGCACAACCACCTCAATCTTCAGTAACCACTGCCTGATGAGTCAGCAGCCATGAACGTTGAAGCAAAACCCTTCACCAGTAAAAAGAATATGACTTGTTGAGGTTTAATGATTGTGTTAGTATTTTATAACAACAAAATATGTTTTAATTAAAGTATGTACCTTTTTACTTTAGACAAAATGCTATTGTCCACTTAATAGATTAATGTATAGTATCAGCATAACTTTTATTTGAATGGGGAAACCAAAAATTTGTGTGACTCACAGTTTTGTGATACATACTTTATTGCCGAGGTCTAAAACCTAACCTGCAATGTCTCTGACATATGCCTGTGCCTTTAATGTGCCAACCGGTTGTTACAGAAGTATCTCTATATATGTTAAGAAGTGGTTAATAATATATGTGTATATAATTTTATTAACCACTTATTAAAACTACATTATATATATATAACTATATATCAAATATATTTGTTACATATATTAACAACAACTCATTCTTGGAAAATTATTATGTAAACTAGAGACTCTAAATTTCTAACTTCCATATTGAGGAAATAATAATTGAGAACTTAAGTAACATTATCAGGATTAGATTTGCTTGTGATAATCTCCAAAACATTGTTCCTCAGAGTACCCACAGTACTATGAAAAAATGCTTGGGTACTTTCCTGTCTTGTTTACAAAGCAGACCTCTTGTTAATTAGTGGTTAGTCTCTAGGAAAATGTACTGAGACATGAAAATTTCTTCTGTGTTGTACCTTTTTAATTTTATGAGTTCTCCAGTATTCAATACCAATTAAAAACCAAATGAATCTGTCTGATAGTCTGACTTAGTGCAAAGATCATCACTTCCTTTTGAAATTCAAAATTCAGTCTTTACACATAGTCATTATCCCCAAGGAGAGGTACAGTTAGATGGTGGTTTAAGAAATAACTTTCTGGTAATTTCAAGAGATGATTTAAATAAAGCAGTGCACACCACTCAGTTTATGCTCTCCGTCACTCATCCTTCTTCCAGGTAACTCACATGATTTTGCTTGAGTCTCAACCCAAGATTTTCACTATTTTCAATCATAAAGGGGCTTTTAAAAAGCAGTATTTATGATAGAATGATTTATATTCCTTTGGTTCTGTACCCATTAATGGGATTGCTGAGTCGAGTGGTAGTTCTGTTTTAAGTTCTTTGCGAATTCTCCAAACTGTTCTCCAGTTGGTTGAACTCATTTACATTCCCACCAGCAGTATGTAAGTGTTCCCTTTTGTCTGAAACCTCGCCAGAATCTGGACACCAAATCCTGGTGACACGCAATTTAATCATGTAACATGCACATGCACCCCCTGAACCTAAAATAAAAGTTGGAAGAAAGTAACTACATAAAAAGCAGGATTCAAGTCTCATTCCAGACCCTAATGCAGAATCCCTCGTGGTCGACCTGAAGCATTATTTTTGTTTGTTTGTTTTTAAAAGCTCTCCAGATGATTCTGTTAGTCGGTCAACTCAGGGTTGAGGTTCGTTGGTCTGTAACGTCACTGCCTGATACAGTAACCACTCGCCAAATGTTAACATGGAACACTGGATGTTTTCAGAGTTTGAATTGAGATGTTCTATACATGCAAAAGTGCACCCAATTTTGAAGATTAATGTGAAAAATGAATGTGAAATATCTCATTTTAATTTTGATCATCTGTTGACATGCTAATAAGTTGTATATACTTGGTTAAATAAAATACTTTGTTTAATTTCTCTTATTTATTTTTATTTTATTCATGTAGCTACTAGGCATTTTAAAATTATGTATGTAGTTCACACTTACGGCTTGTCTGAGATTTCTATCCAGGACTGGTCTGGAAAGGCATATACTTGTCTATTTCATTAACTCACAGAGCACCTCTTTCTTCTGCTGTTATTTTACTTCTCCTTTTAACACACTTCAATGTGCTGGATGCTCAAGTCATCCTCCTGCTACTTTAGTGAATAGTTTTACATTGGGTGAACCAAATCAGCTAACAAAGACATCTCCAGAGCATTCTTTATAGAAATTATCTTCTTCTTATTTCTGAAGTAATAGGTGAGCTCTGAAAATGATAATGTCATTATTTATTTCATTGTTCATGGTCATTAGAGTTTCACTACATAAGGAAGCATGATACACATCAATACTCTAAAAGAAATTCTTGCAGGAGAAATCCTCCTTCCAAAAATAATAATTGAAGAAATAGATTTGTAAGTACTGGTGAAGGAAAAGTAGAAACATGTAACCTCCTTTATTTTGGAAATTGTTCATAGCTTCATGTGCGTGAGAGGAATATGGCAATCTGTGATTATTTACATAGTAACTATTTGTTTTTCCATTCTCTTCTTCATCTGCCTTTTGATTTCTTCTACATCTTTAACTTTATTCATATTATAGAGAATGGGGGAATGTAAAGCTTTCAAAACTGTATTTTATCTAGTGAGCTGGACAAATTATTTTACCCTTTTTACGGTACATAGGAAGGGATTTCCCCCTGAGCCAGTTCACTTTCACTGTATGAGAAAATCTAAAGGAAAACATTATAAACTCTTGAATTCTGTTTTTCATTCATTTTCTGGACTCTTTCTTTGGAACATACTGTTTTACTGATCCACATGAACTCTGGCTTTTATTAGTAGTATCTATATGTGTCATTACTTTTAATATTCCTTTTAAAAAAACAATAATTTTATAATGAATCCATAAAATCTTGAAGGTTTAATTTTCATATTTTTATGAAAAACCAAAATTATGTACATTCTGGGAGAGTCTGTGTGTGTGTATATATATATGCGCGCACACACACATATATCATGGTTCTCCAGAGAAACAGAACCAATAGCAAGTGTGTGTGTACACACACTTACATATATAGACACTTATATATACATGTATACACCCATACCTACACACACACACACCACACACACACATAGAGAGATTTTAAGGAATTTATATTAAGGATATATATCTATGTGTGTGTGTGTATATATAGATAGATAGATACACATATATAAATATGCATATATATATATGAATATATGTACCAGGTCTCACAGCCACATGAGTTAATTCCTTTTTATATATAATATATAATATGTAAAATAAATGTATAAAGAAAATATATAAATATAAAATAAAAATTATATATTTATTTATATAATATATAAATTATATATACTTCTACATATTAAAATATGTAAAGGAATTAACTCATGTGGCTGTGAGAGCTGGCAGTTGTGAAATCTGTATGGTTGTCTGTCAGTTGGAAACTCAGACAAGGTTTTCATGTTACAGTCTTGAGACAAAAAACCTCAGTTTTGCTCTTAAGACCTGCAATTGATTAGATAGCTCCCACTCACATTATCGAGAGTAATTTCTTTTACTTAAAGTTGAATGTAAATGTTAATAACATATGCAAATGGCATATCTTCACAGCAACATTTAGACTTGCTTTTGATTAAACAATTGATACCATAGCCTAGCCAAATGGATACATAAAATTAAGCATACGATTGTATTCATATATATTTATATGAATGACTTTATTCAGTGTGAACAATTTATAATACAGTTACTATATTCTGAAGTGATTAAGAGCCTCACAAGATGAAGTGAGTAGTTATCTTAATTTTTCATGAAAATCTCATATATATGTGTGTATACACACACACACACACACACACACGTATATGTTTGGAGAGAGACGGATGAAGTCTTTAAGAAGCCAATGGAGTACTAAATCCATCCCTCCAAGGGATGCATACATAATTCAACGCTCCCATTCTCTTAAGTTATGGAACTTCTATGGTAATGCAATTAAAATCAATTCTATTTTTTAATGTATTTTAGTAAGCTTTTTAATAGTATAATACTGTTGGAAGTAGGCTCATTAACTAGAATGCAAAAATTTGTGCCATTTACAATTTTTTAAAAAATATGTCCAATTTGGAAGTGCAAATTTAATATACCTGTATAATTGTTGGTAAAAGCACATGTTTTTGGAATGTATCAGTTAAGATGCGTAGAATACAGACAAGTGCTAAAGGAGATGTTATTTTGAAATACTCTATAGTTACAGAAAGTAAATATAATCCAGATGGATCTACCCTACCACCTTGGGAGAAAGTACACAGTATGAATTAAGTTCATTTAGTTTAAAAGTTCTAAATTTTCATGAATTATCTCTTCATAGAAACATCAGGATTACATTATGTAGTATACATTGAACTATGGAATAGTTATGTATTTTTGATACAGTCTTACTATGATGAAATGTCAATTAATTTATGTATTTGATCCCCTATCAATATATTTACTATCTTTGGTTTCCAGCTTTGTATTGATCCCCTCTATACTTGGCTATTTCTATTCATTTTGACATGTTTCTTCAGTGTCACTCACGTTTTAATCCTTTGCCTTTACTGAAGTTAGATTTTGTAGCTACGAGCAAGTTAATAAATAGATCTGAACACATGTAATTGTATTCACTAAAACATTAAATTTCCTTATATCTTGGTAATGCCTGTTAAAACACATCATAAAATCTTTTTCATTAATTTCAATTGCACAAAAACTAATTGAGTGAATACAGTGGAATGAAAATATAATGTACTAATTGGTATGCAAATCATTAGTAAGATGAACCTGAAAGATTTAAAAATGGAATCGCTTCACAATTTCTATTAAAGGAAAACTGTATATTATACACATTTAGGCAGAATCCCATGTATTTTCTGTATCTTCATGAAAAAAATGAGAAAAACTGTAGGGAGGAGAACATCACACACCGGGGCCTGTTGGGGGCTGGGGGGTCTAGGGGAGGGATAACATTAGGAGAAATACCTAATGTAGGTGACGGGTTAACACCATGGCACGTGTATATCTATGTAACAAAACTGCACATTCTGTACTTGTACCCTAGAACTTAAAGCATAATAAAAAGTAACAATTTAAAAAATTATGGACACTCTAAATATCCCTTCCCTGTCCCTTTTTACTGAAATTTATTGACATTTAGCAATCAGGTTTTTTTTTCCCCATTAATTAAGGAGGTGTGATGCCATGAAGCAGGGAAAAAACAAAATTCCCTGGTAAATGTGGATTTGAGTCCCTCTTCTGGTAGTGACTAACTGTGAGGTCACAGGCAGCTAACTTAACTCTTTGTCAGACTCTAAGAAAGATAATCTTATAAAAATGAGGAAAATAACATTTTCCGTCTAGCTGTAAAACAATGTATAATTCTTTGCATACAATAAATATTCAATAAATGGAAGCTATACTAACAGATATATAAATGACACACTTACATTGTTGATGTTGCCTGAATACATAAATGCATAGAATATAGTTTATGCCCTGGCATACAAAATTATATATCGTATTATCCCTTCTGCTTAGTGCTTTACATGTTATATTAATGCCCATAAAAACTTTGATGAGGAAGGACGATTACCCTCAATATTGATAAAGTAACTGGTGTTCACAAATGCCAAGAAACTCTAATCCCTTCAAACGGAAGTCAGGATTCACATGTGAGACTGTCTATGTCTGTTCCTCTGCAGTGTGACATCTGCTTCTTCCAAACTACTGAAATTATTCATTTAAATTTTATCAGTGTCTGAAAGATCACCAAATCTAATGCTTTTGTTTCTGGTTTTGGTTTTGTTCTGTTTTGTTTTAAATTGTCTGGGTGGGGTGGCCCACACCTGTAATCCCAAATATTTGGGATGCTGAGGCGAGAGGATCACTCGAAGCCAGGAGTTTAAGACCAGCCTGGGAAACATAGTGACATCCCATCTCTTAAAAAAAAAACAAAAACAAAACAAAACAAAAACAAACAAACAAAATATATATATATGTATATAAGCATTGTGGTGCATGCTAGTAGTTGGGAGGCTGAGGTGGGAGGATCACTTGAGCCTAGGAGTTGGATGCTACAGTGAGCTATGATGGTGCCACTGCACTCCAGCTTCAGTGATAGAGACCCTGCCTCAAAAAAATAAATTAAAAATTAAAAAGTAAACTAAATAAGAAATTGTATTTTATCTCAGGAGGCATTATATATGACTTTTATATATGAATATATATGATATATATATGACCTTTATATGTGAATATATATATATGTATTCAATTTATTTGAGAATACCTCTGCAACCTATATTCCTAATTTATCATAACATGTACCTCTCCTGTAGAGGAGCAGAACTGTTTGTTGTTTATCCAGAACAGTTTGCCCAAAACCTGATTTGCTTATTTTGAATAGTAGACTTTAAAAAAAAAGTTACTGTTTCTGAAATTAAAAGTGCTCTGTCAGCACTTTTCTCTCTCCCCCTTTCTCTCTCTCTCTCTCTTTTTTTTTTTTTTTTTTTTTTTAACATTATGGTATTTGACATGCCCTTGGACTTCCTCCTTTTTCCCTGAAGTCAGATCAGTTTGTTGTGATAATGCATGCTGTGGTAAAAAGAATGAATTATGGAAACAGATCTGTATTAGAATCTATGATCTTGAGCAAGACACATACTTCTGAAACTTGTTTTCTCATCAGTAGATAACAATGACGCTTATCTTGCAGGGATAGTATAAAGCTTAAATGGAAAACATTTGTCAAGCATCTAACATAATTCACATCACGACATATCATATCACTTCAAAATTTGGTTACACCACATTACATACTTATTTTTGAGATTGTGGCCACAAGGTATATGGGTTTTCTAAAGTTCTGCCTTGGAACCTTTTTCACCCTATGTATTTTATTTCTGTGGAAAATTTCATCCACACTCATGTTTATAAATATTATTTTATTATTAGGCTATCCATAATCATTCTGCTTTTTTGATCCAGATACATCTTTCTCTTCCTCACTGCCTGCTTAGTCTCTGTTCTGTTTCCTCTATTTTATGTCTATTCTCTACCCTTTTCTCAAAATATCCTCTTAATGTATATATTTTACCTTAACAGAGTCTAAAATTATCAATGAATATTCTTGCTACACAAAAGACTAAAAGTCAGATAAATGACTTTTATATATGAATATATGATATGTATGACCTTTATATATGAATATATATATTTTTTCAATTTATTTGAGAATACATAAACTGTAGAGGAGCAGAACTGTTTGTTGTCTATCCAAAATATTTTGCCCATAACCTGATTTGCTTATTTTAAATAGCAGACTTTAAAAAAACAGTCTACTGTTTCTGAAATTAAACCCATTATTCAAAGACGAATTCTGATTTTACCCTATAACTAAAGTTATTAAAGCTCCTTCTAAAGAGAATGGCGTCTTCCCTTATACACGTTTGCTTCTTAAATACTCTGTTGATTACTTGTGTGGATTATTATTACCATTTTCCTTTTGTTTTTATGCAACACACATATATGCATAATCATTTAGCACTCTTAGTCCTCATACTATTTACTAAACTACCTTATTAAGTGTCAGATTGTGTTGAATCACCTTTACATAATTTCTTACATGATTTTTCATTCCATAAATATAAAATTTAATTAGGAAATTCCTAGAATCACAAAAATACCCATGCAATAACAACAGATTCCATAGCATTTAGTATTTTTAAGAAATTTACTCTTATTTTTCAGATGTTTTCATTTTGTGTCTGTGAGAACCATTATACATAATCAATACTATGCTTTAAAATTCGTTACTATCTAGTTATATTCTCTATAATAAAGTATTTCTTTTCCGGTGTGTCACAAAGCTCATGATTTCAGGTTATATAAAGGAAATGGTGAATAAATTGCAAGGAAAATATTACCCTTCTTTCTTTCAAGCTAAATATGCATATTTCCATTCAGTAATCGCCAACATAGAGAGTGCCAGTACTAGATTTTTGTGAGCCATGCAGTGCCCTGAAGAATTTATAAAACAGGGAAACATAAAGTTTGAGTGAGTGCACCATGCTATGTTATGTGATATATAGCAGATTTTGTCAGTACTGTGGAAGCAGCTTGCTCTGAAAGTTCTTTTCCAACTAGGGTTTGATTGAAGTACACGACTGAAAGAGAAAACAGTTATATTAATAAAATTCAGAAGTCAATGCTTTATCTCAAAACATTGCCGAACTGCATACAATATAAACAGAGATAAAGTGACATGCCTAAGACGAATAAAACATCATCTAAAAACAGAAAATAAAGCAGAAAATGCATTTGCAATCATCACATTTCAAACACAATTGGAGAGGCCTGAAAGATAGTCCATATGAAAGAGAAAGCAGTCACGGAACACAGTGCAGGACAAAGTGGGCAGTGGGAGGCCCAGGGCTCTCTGGAACATTTATTATCATTGTAGAGCTCAGAAAGTATTTTTTTTAGGAAGCCACTGACACTCGGTTTTCAATCCAGCCATAGAAATGTGCAGCAATTTGACAGTCAGCACAGAATGTTAAAGACAAAATTTTCCCCCATGGGTGTTATCAAATACTACAAAGTCTTTAAGACTTGAAAGTTTTTCACATTTCCACGCTTCTGTGAATAAGAAAGAAAGTTCTCCAAGAAAGAAAAGCAATTTTGGCTGGGCGCGGTGGCTCACGCCTGTAATCCCAGCACTTTGGGAGGCCGAGGCGGGCGGATCACAAGGTCAGGAGATCGAGACCACAATGAAACCCCGTCTCTACTAAAAATACAAAAAATTAGCCGGGCGCGGTGGCGGGCGCCTGTAGTCCCAGCTACTCAGGAGGCTGAGGCAGGAGAATGGCATGAACCGGGAGGCGGAGCTTGGAGTGAGCCGAGATCACCCCACTGCACTCCAACCTGGGGGACAGAGCGAGACTCCGTCTCAAAAAAAAAAAAAAAAAAAAAAAGAAAAAAAAAAGAAAAGCAATTTTGTTTGCTGTAAGAGTTAGCGAATGGCCCTCCATTGTGCTTCAGATGTTACTGTATTTCCACTGTGCATAAGATGTCTTTGTTTTATCCTAAATATACAGAATATTTACAGATAATCCAGGTAGAATATAAGCAACGATGTAGGTGCTATTCTTTTATCTATAGTTTGTACTTTCAAATAGCTGTACTTCACCAATGAATTGTTTGAAATAATTTTTTGTATGAAATACTTGTAATCATTGCAGAAGCACATATAAATATACATTAAATATGTTTTTAGAGGTAATATAAAACTTTACCTCTAAATTTCACACAAAAGTTCTCATTTTATATTATGTACATTCATTGAATCCTAAATAAAATTAATATAAAGAGGATATTATCTATACAGTGGAAATATTTACTAAAGTTTTGTTTGTAATATATAATTAGCAGACAAAGACTGAACCTGAACAGATGCCCTTATCTTGGGAAGCCTATTGTAAAATTAGTAGATTTTAATGTTATATGTAGAACCATTGTCCATAGCATTCCTCTTAGCAATTGCAAAACCATTAAAACCAGTGATGAAATAGAAAAGATCGTTGCATATTACCTTAAAAATTATCAACTATACAAGAAAAATAAGAACTCTGCTTCATTATATGTTAGAATGGCATGTATGAAATGTTGGCTCCTTTCCAAATCATACAAAATAATTTACAGTTTCTGGAGAGGACTTAGAATTACCCCCATAAAAGATGTGGAATCAACCCAAATGCCCATCAACAATAGACTGAAGAAAACGTGGTACATATAAACCGTAGAATACTATGCAGCCATGAAAAGGAATGCATTCATGTCCTTTGCAGGGACATGGATGAAGCTGGAAACCATTATCCTCGGCAAACTAACACAGGAACCGAAAGCCAAACAACACATGTTCTCACTTAAAAGTGGGAGCTGAACAATGAGAACACATTGACACAGGACAGGGAACAACACACTCTGGGGCTCGTCAGGGGGTCAGGGAGAAAGAGTATTAGGAAAGATAGCAAAATCAAATACATGCTGGGCTTAATACCCAGGTAATGGGTTGATAGGTGCAGCAAACCACCATGGCACATGTTTATCCATGTAACAAACCTGCACGTCCTGCACATGTACCCCAGATCTAAAAAAATACAAAAACAAACAAACAAAAAATCAAGTACCCAACATATATTGTTTATTTTGAAGATGATGAAATTTACATATCAGGCAGTTTGTAGAATTTCTCCAAGCTCACATCATGAATTAATGTCATACTTATATCTCAGTGTGTTAATTAAATGGTGCTAAATAACTTATTACAGGGGTCAGAACATGTAAGCATATTTTATCACTAGTACTAGATATGAACCTGTTTATTTTATTTAAATTTCAGTTTTTTATTCTATTTAATATCTTAATCTTTACTCATAAATTTCACCTAAAATTAAAGTTGTAAAATATGCAGCAAATTAAAATTAAATTGAATTTCCAGAAATCACAGCATGTAGTAATATTCCAAAATTGATTTGGAATGAGGCCAACACACCAAAGAATTAATGAACATACTTATCTATTATCATACATAGTAATATCTAAATTGTTATACAGAAAAGAAACCTGCGTTTGTATGTTTATCACAGCACTACTCACAATAGCAAAGACATGGGATCAGCCTAGGTGGCTATCGATAGCGGTGGTACAAACACACCATGGAATAGTAGGCCGCCATTAAAAGAATGAAATCATGTCCTTTGTGGCAACGTGGATGCAGCTGGAGGCCATTTTCGTAAGCAAATTAACGCAGAAACAGAAAACCAAATGCTGCATGTTCTCACTCATAAGTAAGATATAAACAGTTAGCACACACAGACACAAAGACGGGAACAGTAGACACAGGGGATTTCAAAAGCGGGGAGGGAAGAAGGGAGGCAAAGGATGAAAAACTACCTATCGGGTGCTATGTGCAGTACTGGGACGACAGGATTATTAGAAGCACAAACCTCAGCATCCTACAAAATGCCCACATAACAAACCTGCCCCAAATTCAAAATTAAAATAAAAAAATAAAATACTTTAGTTTTGGATTTCAGAATAGGCAACATAAAGGGAAACAGAAACAAATGTATGTGAGCTACGTTAATACTGATTACCTCAGATTTAATTTTGAGTAAACACAACTTAGAATAACACTTCGAAATCCCTGATAGAGTTTTCACTGCAAAGACTAAAGGAGAAGATAGTATTTGAATTTTAGCAAGGCAGTTTGGTTGAACTAAATGCTACAATGCCTATTCTGTTTATTTCAGAACTAAAAATATATAAAATACTACCAAACCTTAAAAGTAACAAGAAAGCCAAATGCCCTGATGAGGTCACAGTCGATTTGCCTTGAACCATCTGAAGATGTCTGTATCTGTGATTGTTACTCACAAAGGACAGCCTGCCCACAGTCAAAGGCTATATTAGTGGTGAAGAGTAACAAACAGTAGAGCTTTTGGAATTCTGCGCAATATAGTTGAATCACTTTAGAAACAGAGCTCTTACAATTCACACACTGTCCGTCTTCACCTAGGAACAACACAAGGGTACTTTAACATTAGAATGCGTATTAATACACTTGATCACCTTAATAGATCAAAGAAGGAAAAATATGCATATGATTATCGAAGTTGATGGAAGAAGAGAAAGAATTTAAAACTCATGTATAAAAAGAACTATTAGCAAGTTGGGAATAATAAATAATCTTACTCTGATAAATTCTAGGAAGAGCCTATGGCACATATAATTAATGGAGAAATTTAGTTCACATCATCTTTGAAGTAAGACGTAAGACAGTGTTACTGCAAACAAGTACTCTGTTGAACATAGATGTAAAGATATTAATAAGTGCCATAGTGAAATAATAATAAGTAAATAATTTAAAAGGACTGGAAAAGAAAAATAATGCTATCATTGCAGATTATATAACTGATGACAGCAAATTAAGAGAATCTACAGGCAAACTATCAAGGTCCATTAAAATGTTCACCTAGATCGCTGAATCTACATCTCATATAAAGAAAAGGTAGTTACTATAAAAACATAAAAGAAGATATTTAAGTTCAAATAAAAAGATACTTTTTAGAGTTGTAAATATAAGTCATGTAGAAGTAAAGTTAAAAATAATGTACAAGTGCTTTGTAGAGATATAGAAAAAATAGTCAAAACCCCAAGGATCTAAATAATAACAAGATATATTTATTGTTAGAAAGATGAAACATAATGGTGAATAATTTAATAAAATAATATGCAAATCCAATGTAGTTCCGAACAGCATTTCATAGTTTTTCATAGAACACAAGCTTCTGAATCAAAAATGAATTTGGAAATGTAAATGTTGATGAATAGCAAAGATTATTTTGAAAAATAAAACAAGGTGGTTTATTTCTCTAGCAGATATGTCTAAATAAAAGATGTATTAATTTGTTGTTGGCATTTTAAATTGTGGAGAAATCATTCAATTAATAATTTGTAGAAAATTGGCTATCTGAATGGAAAAAATTGAGTTATATCCCCATCTTATCCTACAAATTAGAAAAGAAGTCTTTCCAAATTAAAGAGCTTTTGTGAGTAGCACAATTTTAAAACTTAGAGATATGTAAGTGATTTTTTATGATTTTTAGGTAAGGGAAACAAGATAAATAATACAACTAATGACTTTTAGTGAATTTGATTTCGTAAAATTTAAAAATTCCTGTGAGATGAGAAAAATCATAAAAGCTCAGAGTGAAGGTGAATCACAGATAGGGAGTGGACAATCCAACCCATGTCAGTGATAAAGGGTTGGAAAGATTTGCGTCAATGACAAAAGAACAGTAATCTAATGGAAAATTGCTAAAGAAAGTCAACAGAGAATTTATAGAAAATGAAAACTGAATGGCCAATTATGGTCTCACTAGTAATCAGACAAATGCTTATTTTAACAAAGACATTGGTAAAAAGGTAAGTCTAATAGCATCAGGGGCTGTCAGATTAATACATGATTAATGGAAATAGAAAGTCATACAATTTATTAAGTTCAGGAAATTAAAGTTTACAATCATGATACATCAGCAGTTTTCTGGCTGATACCTAGTCTGCAGAACCTCTTGAATATATAATTTGTATTGTTTGTCATTGCAATGATCTTAATAACAGAAAAGTAAAACCAACATAAATATGTTTCTGTTAGAGAATAGACAAATAAACTACAGTTTATTCCCACAATGAAATAGTATATACTGATGAAGAGGAATGAAGTACCTCTTCATGAGTCATGATGAAAAAAAAATTGAAAACATTGAGAGAAGTACTCAAATATAAAATATTTCAAAATTGTACGTTAAAAAGAACAGTTCATGTAAAACTTTAAAACACAGAAATGATATGTTTTGTGTGTTTAGATTGCATATATGTAGCCTAAAGATAAAACTCTTCATAGGAACCATCAATATTACTTTGGAGATAGTATTTAAACCTGGGAGAGAAGAAGGGCGAAGGGATGGCAGTTGGATATTAGCCATATCTGCTGCAACTTTTAACACTTTGTTTAGTAAATAAAAATCCAGACAAACTATGGCAAAACATTATATCTTAACACTGGGTCATAATTTTTGTTACATTTTTATTTTGTGTTTTCCTTTATGTTTGCATTTAATTGTTTAAACATTAAGTAATTTCTAAATTATATTTAAAGTTATTTTGTGTAAACATATGATTTAAGTTACTATTTTGTGTATTTCAAAATGTATGTGTGTGTGTTCTTGTAAAATGGCTTTAAATTAATAATAATGGTGGACATTTTCTTCTTCAATTATTTTCTCTACCCTTTATTGCCCACAAAACACATTGAGCTTGCTTGGAGATGTTAATGTGGTATTTGAGGGGATTTTAGTTTATCAAAATAATTTAAAAGTAATAAAATATACCTAAATGCATTATCAAATGCCTGTCACTTTAATATCTTAATAACCTATATTTGATTTGCTGCATTGCTTGCAATAGAGCATAGTAAATATAAAGTTATAGACACATTTCTCATTTACATGCTGTTGACTTTGTTCATGTCAAAATTATATTCGAAATATATGGAAAACAACGAAATATGATAATGTCTTTAATAAGAACATTTTTACTAAAAATGTATATCTTAGGCATTATAGTATTAATACTTTCTATTGGTTTCTTTGTGTTGTGGACATTTGCAAATACTTTGCATACATATATGTAATTAATATTCATGCACCCGATGGCTCAGCTCTTATAGATGAGACACGTAGAGTCAAGAATGTCAAGTAAGTTGCCCAAGTTTGCATAGTTGGGAAGTGGTACATCTGGCAATTGCGTTCTAATAGTTATCTTCCGGATTAAGTGCTTATTTCATTATCTCATTATCTCATTCTGCCTATGAGTCTCTTTTGTTCATACCATATTGTATGCGAATCTAGTCCCTAACTAGTTCAATAAGTACTTAGTGAATCCATTCTTGTATCAGTTATTGTTCTTGGGTTGGTAGTATGGAAGCGATAAAGATTTTTCATGAACCAAAAATATATTAGCCATCTCAGACGTATTTTAAGCTTCTCTGAACTATAAATTGGTCAGTGTTTTGGAGATTACATTAAGCCTTGTATAAAATCAATAAAAATATCATATAAAATTATTAAAATATATGCACAAGAACTGTTCTAACAGATTTATATTTATTTGAGAGAAACACACACAAGTAAGAGGTAATTATTATTATTATCATTTTAGCAATGAGTAATCTTAGGCACATAAATTGTATGGACTTTGTCTAAATTCTCATAGTCATGAGGTGCCTGAGCTGGGTGATTAGTCTCTGTCAGTAGTCATGAAATGCTATTTGTTGCAAAAAGAAAAAAATTAGAAAATATATTATTTTTAGTTATTTTAATTACTATATAATGTATTAAAAAATTGAAAGAAGCAACCATTATTCTGTATTTATCTCTTGCATATTTATTGTATATTTATCTCATCCATATTCTTCTAAGTTTTTAAAAAAATCATTGTCTCACTTTTTTTTGAGATCGTGATGATAAAAGGTAGTTTCAGATTTGTTTGATTTTAATGTCTTGTATAAAAACATAAAAATTGGCCATGCTGCCTATTCCCAAAATATTTATTTTGTTTCCATTATGTGATTTTACTGGACCATGTATTCCAAGCCTGAGGCCCAAAGATACTAAAGCACTCCTTTTCAATCACAATGTGCTTTCATCCTGTAAGTACAAATATTATTCTGTGATGTTTCTTCTTTCCTCTCTATCCCCTCTCTTTCCCACTCTCATCTCACCACGATGAAAAATATCAAATCTATCTTATTCATCTTTGTAAATTGTTTTGCTATCAGTAGGGTGCTTAGCCATAATCTATTTTTAAGAATTGTGTCAAAATTTAATCATGTTGCTCTCCAGAATGTTCTCAGGTGATGTTAGAACCAGGAAATAGGAAAATCACACTTTCATGAGTGTTCTGTTTAAGGTCTTATAATTTAAGCACAAAAATATTGCATAAAATATACGTCGGTTTTGGTTCATTAACAACACTTCTGGTAATACCTATGGAGTTCCGAACCACGGACAGAGTATGCTTTCCTACCTTATGCCCATAGTTGTAGGTGACTGGAATATTTCATTATAGAAAGAGATATGAGAGAGATGCAGACACAATTTGGGAAATTACAGCATATTTCCGAGGACATTACTCCAGTGCATGCTGGATGTCAAATTTTGAAAATTGAAAAATTTGCAAAATTAACAGGCAATTTCTGGCAAGATGAGTGATTGAGAATTAATTATTGCTAAAACCCTAGAAGTGATATATTGATGTTCACTAAGAAAATTTGAAAGTACAATGCCAAAAGTACCTAGTTGCCTAACTCTTGAAGCTATAGAGCTGATTTAGTAGATGAGGGAGCAGTAAATTTAGCAGAACTTTTCATAAAACAGAGATGTGCATGGAACATCCAAAATATTACCTAATAAATTGAACTTCTCTGGGATTTATATGGCAGTTATCCCTTTTATAATTTAATGGGCAAAGTTCTGACAAAAAGCTTACAGGAATATATGTATCATTATCATGTACTTCCTGGGAAAACAGTGTAAGATTTTCACTTTTGGAAAAAGAAACAGAATATAAAATTAAATATAACTGCCAAAAGACTTGGCTTATTATAAGTATAATTTTTTACTATATAATTAATGCATATAATTATGGGCAACTGCTAATGACTCTATGTATTAAACTATGTTTCAAGGACAGTTTTAATAGTTTAATAATTGTTAGAAATTTTTAAGGGGCAAAATATAGGAAAGTTTATTTAATATATCTTGGTTCTAAAATCTTGAAAAAATTTCCACTGGAGCAAATATTATAGAGAATAATTTTGTTCGATTTGAGGGAACTCATAATGAGATATTATTTATGGATATTATGTAGGTCATACTGTTTCCAGCCACACACATCTTACGTTAATGCGTCCTTTTCTCATCTATTGAGGTCTGAGATTTCCAAACAACTGATGAATATCTCTTTAAATGTAAAAGCTTATTTGTGTATATAATTACCACTTTACATAATTATTTTACATTCATTTTGTATGTTTTCTGCCTACGTACACAGCATATGCTCAACACAATGGCTTTTCTTGATGAAATTTTACCATTATGAAAACCAGCTTTCTTAATTGTAATATATTTTCCTCAGTCGTATCAGTTGGTTAGCTCCTAACTCAGAAGCACCCCTTCACATATTCACATCACTCTTAAAGATAATTTTAAATCCTTTCTCCCCAGTTATCTTGCAGGAAGGGTGAGCTCTGATGATACTTGATTGATAGAGAGGATCGTAAGGAGCTTTCTGATGGTTGAGGGCTGTAGACACCTGTCACCCAAATAATGCTGGAGTTACTTACATTTTTACCAGTTATGCATGTTTGCATTTTTTTATACTCAAATTATATGAAGAAAATGTAAACAAATAATTTTTGAAGAATACATAGATAGATACACATTCATATATAAATTACCAATAAAAAACAGATTACTGACTTGTGAAAACTTGTTACATTAATATTAACAATTCTATTTATAAATGCACTGAATTAAATTTTGTTTTAGGTTTTAGAGGAATCAGTTAATAATCACTGTTGAGTTTCAATTGTACAGCTGTATCTGAATATTGCTTGAGTTGCCACTTGATGGCAGTCATGTCTTTGGCATCAAAAGGGCAGTTTGCTTCTCTTCTGGTAAATAAGATTTAGAGTATTTAAAAATATAGTCAATGATCTTAGGAAAATTTAACTTGTTATGGGAAAAATAACATCCATTAGTAGGACTAATTTTTGCTCTATACATAAACATTATTTCATGCATGATTTTTAATTATGTGTAGACATTATTAGAAAAAGTTTTCAAAGTATTTTAGCTTTTAAAATTATTTTCTGGTGGAATCCCAACATTGCTTTAGTTTTATATGCCATCCTTTCTATCAGTGTCATAAACTGTAGGAGCAATTCACCCATGTGCTGTATTTGACCCAGAATTTAAAAAATTCCAAAGTCTTTTGGCATATTTAATTACAAAATGGTTTCCAAATGTTGTTTCTTGAAGACCTGAAAATTTCCATAGTCTTAAAATTATGAGAATTTTGCAGAAAATTTCTGTATTTCTACTTTTCCTTTAAGGTAGAAGGACTTAGTTGCTTTTCCTGAAATGTTAACTAATTTTCTTATTTTGCACTTTTATTTTTTAAAAAAATTATCAGTTAAGTTTGAGAGGTAGTTGTTGGTTTTTTTCTGTGACTTCTTTCTATATTAAGTTTTTGTTTTCCACTTGACAGAAGAAAGAAGATTGATAAAAAATTGGCAAGTTCTTCTTTCTTTGTTTTGTTTTGCTTTTAGTTCCGTCTCCCTCTCCAAGACATTCTTCACAATCAGGATGAAAGTTGACTTTTTTACCTTGGAAATGTCCTACGGCTAGCTGCATTAAAAAGATGTTCAACCATTCTTCTGTTTCCCATAAAGCTCCAACTTTTACATTTTTCTCAGTTTATGTCATTTAAACTGGAGTTCCCTTACTGATGACCTCTCATAGTATATGATTTTTCTTTATTTTAATAGTCAAAAATACATGTTTCTTAACTCTTTAGAAGCAATAGAGTATTTTTAATTTGACGTGCCATTTTCTCTTCATATAGACATTTTAATCAAATGAATTATTGAAATGATCAGCTCATAAGATACTACAAAATTTATATTGTTTAGATAAAAATAATCATATTAAATATTGATTGCTGTCTGGACAATGGTATTGAATGCACTTAAATTTCAAAACTTGTTTTAAGGTTGATTGTGAGTGCAAATGATGTTTTGGCATTGCCCACTATGGATACAAATAACATGTAAAACACAATAAGTTGTATGTCAGCAACCTCTAAAAATGCTGAAATTCAATAACATGTTTCCCTACGGAAGTGGTAATTTGGGCCATAATACAGTTTCTCTTTGCTATCTAAGAGTATCAATAAAAATTACCATTTTTTTCTTTGGTATTAGAATAGAAGTAATAGGGTGAAATCTGGTGATATTACCATATACCATTATCAATAGAAATATCTAATTTTTGAAAGAAGTTACACTTTTTATGTAGTGTGTGATGGAGAGTCCATTTATCAGTGGATATATACAGCACTCTATTTAAAGAGCATATAAAAGTTCATAATTTTTACATGTTGTCAATTGTCATATACTCCAATGACAAAGAGTGTATTTAAAATACTCATAGACATTTTACTAATATTAGTTTCAGGAAAATTTATTAATATTGGATTGCCACTCAAGTGAAATGTGTGGGGGATATTTCTGCACTATTTTGTAAGTCCATTCATTAACAATCTACAATGCACTAGAGAAGCACCTTGCCCTGGAAGTATTCTAGTTAATGCAGGAGTAAAATAGGACTCATGAACTTAAAGTCTATCAAAAAAAGAAAAAAGTAATAAAAAAATGGCTAAATATGTGCAATGCTAGAAAAAAGACAAGACACTATGTGAGCACATAATAGATGCATCTTGCTTAGTTTAAAGACAGGATCAGTAAGACTCCTTGTAAGAATATATATTAAATGTACACTTACATTTTATTTAAATGGGAATATGCATAAGAAAGAATTTAAATTAACTTAGAATGTGTATGAACTCTTTTCTTAAGAGAGTGTTGAAGTACTGATTTATTTCCAAAGAAACATTTTCTGTGTTCAAGTGCTCACAGAAAAAATATGCTGATTTTCAATTTTATAATAACTTTTTTTAGTGAAGACATTTCTCATTTGCACATTATCCATGGTGTGAATCATACATGCAATTGTTTTCCTGGCATTAATGACCTCCTAACCCAAGCTTTTCCTATGAGTTAATGAGTGTCTGGAGTAGAGGGAGCTTTTAAGCAGAGTAGAGGACCCTTGATCCATAAGATCATTACCTTACGAGAAATGCCTGACCAACAGGTCATTATTGCTGTTACTGTGCTGAGAATTTAAATGAATGATGAATAAATTGTTCAGTAGATTCTTTTTCAATTCAAGTAGATATTTAGTAATAAGCAAATTGCAGCTAAGGGTATTTTAATTCCGTCTTTACTTTTATAGTGCCTACTTTTATAATAGCATAATGTCTGCTATAATATTTTCCAGTTTTAAAAGTGAAACACTGCAGCAAAATAGTTTTGAAGTTATTTCCACATATCCATCAGGCAAGACAGAATAGGGCATGGAATTCAATTATTTAAGCAAGTTTTGTCTTAGGTAATCTTATGGCAGGTACACAGTTAAAACATTTTTAAAGAGTGGGGAGAGATTTAACATGAATTTTAACATGCTTTAGTAAGAAAGATTTTTTTAAAAGCTTCATATCTTTGCTTTTTTAAATCAATTCAATTTTTTATAAGAACTTAATGAAATGTGTTACATTTTATATTGAAGCTTTTGGCAAGGAAGAAGTACTTGGGATTGAAATGTTACAGGAACTTTGCAGGGAAATTTAAGAAATAGTTTTATTCATTTCTTCTCTGATTAAATAATATCAAATTTATTTGTTATATAATATATGTAAATTAATGTTACTAGCACTTGAAAAAATATGTAAGTAGCTAAACCTAATCCACTTCATTTTCTCAATTCATTGTATTAAATTGATTAATCATAAAATTCTCTAGAAATGCCTAAAATTATTAACTGAAAATGCTATAGTTCAAGTAGTCAATCTATCCTCAAATCAGTTAGGACCCTTTGTATTGAATATAACAGAAAATTGAAATAAAAATTTCAATTTGATTTATATAGTGAACAGAATTACTTGACTCATCTAACTG
The DNA here is from genome assembly GCF_024542745.1 of Macaca thibetana thibetana. Lineage (NCBI taxonomy): Eukaryota > Metazoa > Chordata > Mammalia > Primates > Cercopithecidae > Macaca > Macaca thibetana. The sequence continues at coordinate 175,991,901 of NC_065580.1, read as the reverse complement.
AAATGCATACAGGTTGTAGATGAAACTTTATCTAACACCTTAAACTCAGCAGAAAATTTGCTCCTCCATCTGTGCACTATTGTTGACTAATACCCTGAATTCAGATCTCAGCTTATGGGTCAATGCCACTAAAGACTCATCCTCAACCCCTGTCTTTACTGAAATAGATCAAGGCCCCTTGTTATATGTCCTCATAGAACCATCGATTGTCACTCTTACTTATTATTAGTGGTAATATAGTCATTACATTTCATAACTGATTATTTCCTTGGTTGGCATATCATAGGCATGTAATGTGTACTTATTGAATTAATGAATGCTTGAATGAAGTCAAGCATCCATTACCATTCTTAACCCATAGAATGACCAGGGACATAAATATCCTGAATAGTGTTCCTTTCTCTTGGCCTTGTTTAGTGCTTGTCATTGCATCTCTGATGAAATTTTACCCTCTATGAAACTTCCTTGATTAGCCAAGCAATAAATAAATAAATAAAGCACTTCCTATCTAGGAAATCCGAAGAAGATGTTCCCTCTCTCTTTTGATATTGATCACAATCATAAATGTAATACAGTAATTTCTGCTAAATTACAGTTTGGAGAACAAAAATTGTGTCATTTTTCCTTCTATTCTCCATGGTGGAGAATTCGTTGATATCACAATCATCAATAAATATTTTTAAGTCAATAAATAAATGAAATGAAAGTTACGTTATACCTTTTATTGGGTGATTTGGTTGTTTTAACTGTTTTAAACTATCAGCTTTTTTTTTCAAATGTGAAAGTAATTTTATTGTGATTTGTGCAGTTAGTGGTCTGCAAAATTGTATTTAATCAAATTTGTGCAAATTAAAACATAGAAGACTAGCTTCTTTTAAAATAATTATCCCCTAATAAATAAATACATTTTCATTACTTAATAGTCTCCAAATATCCATTTGTAAATAAAGTGAGATAAACTCGGGTCTTTTTATGATGCCTAGTATTTAATAAACTTTTAGATACTCATTAGGTAACTTTATAGGTCCTCTTTCCCATGAGACAGATTATCAGAGAAATCAGTAGATATGTAAGATCTAAATAATGAAGACTTAACTACACAATATAGGTAGTTACTAAACCCAGTGAGATGTAAAATGAAAATGACGCTCCATGTTTTCCACACTGGTCCCTGTAAAAATATTTTTCAGGTTTTAATATCAAAAGAGTATGTATAGCCGTAACAGTGAAGATGTGTATTTTGATAAATGAGAGAAAACTATTTCCAAGATAATCTGTGCTGTATATTTATATTTATTCTTAATAATTTTACCTTCCTTTAGGAACATTGGTAATTTATTTATTTTACCTTCCTTTGGGAACATTGATAATTTCTTTATAACAATTAAAGCATGAACACAGAGTTCTGATAAAATAAGTATTTTTATAAACTAGTGAAAGGCCATTGGTTCCTACTTTTGTAGGCATTTTCAAAATCAAATCTATTAATCTAGAGGGCTTTGGATTTAAGTTTATGATACTGCAGTAATTATAAAACCCTTTATTCGGGATTGTTTTCCACAGCATCTCAAAGGACATATCAATAAACTTATAAGGTCCTTACAGGTTCAGGCAATAGGCAGTAGTCACAGAGGTCACTCTGTACATGTGTGTATGTGTGGCGTGGGGGATGCATGCACACGTGTGCATTTTACAAATAAAATTTGGAGCCTTGATGCTTTCCCTAATGTCCACAGTATCACTAGGAACAAAGTAATCTTTAAGTACTTTGGCAGAGTTGGACGTTTAGGATAGAAAACTAGAGTTATGTAGACAATAGTGTTTCATTACAATTCCTTGCCACATTTGTCTATTTTCAACATTTTTCTGTCTTTTTATTTTCCTTAAGGCCAAACCTGCTAACCTTAGACTTCTGCTCATTATTTATGTTTTTATCCCTGCTTTCTCTGCTTTTCAGATCATTAATTACTGATTGATATTTAATCCTATTTCTGGAGGCACGTGGTTGGTATTTTCACAAGAATGAACAGAAAGAATACAACTATAATGGGCATGACTACCTAATTCTATAATCCTTTCATTAGTCGGGCATCCCATTTAGTAGAGTATTTAATCCTGCAGAGAGCCCTGAGAAATCAGCTCATATTGTCACTGTATTTTCAAAATTTTTAAGGTTCCATATCATTGCATCTTCTACGGAAAATTCTACCTAGCTACTTTCTGTAATTAGCTATGTCAGTAGGTAAGATGGAACGTAAAACTCTGGGCATATTTAAATATTTTATAGCAAACGATATTATAATTATGAACATTGTGAGTACTATTTTCTCTTTCTGGCATTTGAACTCAGAGATAAAATTTTTATTTTTCTATGAATTAGGAGGAAAAAGTGTTTCTTTAAATGATCTTTTAGCTTACCTTTCAGCCTCAAGATTGTGTTTAAATAAAGGATTTATATCCTAGATTAAGGATTTCTATTTCGTTTTGTTTTTCCCTCTTATGAAAGCACATATTTTATTGGACCGCTGAAGGTTTACTGTTTTTCAAATTAATTTGAGACTTGTCTTTTCAGAAATTTTAAGTAAAGATAAATTCATTTTCCCATACAGCTATATTTCCTAATAAAGGGCATTAATGCAAAAACAAAGAAAGCAAATTTCACAAGTTATACAGTATAGTTATAGTTTCAAGGGAATTTCTTAACCAATATTCATATTTAGCATTACTTGGTAGTTTTATACTTGTAAAATGCTGAATCACATATACTAAAAAGAATGATACTTCCTATGAAGAATCTTTCATTTCTTTGTTAAATTTTATCCAGGGAATTGTAATTCTTTTTTTTTTTTTTTTTTTTTTTTTTTTTTTGAGACAGAGTCTCGCTCTGTTTCACAGGCTGGAGTGCAGCGGCACGATCTCGGCTCACTGCAAGCTCTGCCTCCCGGGTTCCCGCCATTCTCCTGCCTCAGCCTCCCAAGTAGCTGGGACTACAGGCCCCACCACCACACCTGGCTAATTTTTTGTGTTTTTAGTAGAGACAGAGTTTCACCATGTTGACCAGGATGGTCTTGATCTCCTGACCTCGTGATATGCCTGCCTCGGCCTCCCAGAGTGCTGGGATTACAGGAGGGAGCCACCGTGCCTGGCCCTTAATCCTTAAAACCAAATCTCCCATCATCAAGGTAAATTTACAAAATAATAATAATATATATGTTTTTTGAGAATGAGTCTCACTCTATTGCCCCAGCTGGGGTACAGTGGTGCCATCTCAGCTCACTGCCACCTCTGTCTCCCGGGTTCAAGCAATTCTTTTGCCTCGGCCTCCCAAGTAGCTGGGATCACAGGCGCCTGCCACCACACCCAGCAATTTTTTTTTTTTTTTTTTTTTTTTTAGTAGAAATGAGGTTTTGTCATCTTGGCTGGGCTGGTTTCAAACTCTTGACCTCAGGTGATCCACCTGTCTCAGCCTCCCAAAGTGCTGGGATTACAGGGATGAGCCACTGTGCCCACTCAAAACAATATTATTTATTTTAATTTGCCATAAGAACTTATTATTAGAACAAAAATTAAAAAGCTAGTTTGATTTACTTCATTGTTTTCATTTAAAATAATACATAAATTTATTTGCTTAGTCAAACAATATTTATCTAACATTATTCATTGGAAGTTTGACAGATTGTTTTACTTGATCTGGTGAATGAAAATATATATTCTGTATAATCTGAACATGGAAATTACAGAAGTCCAAATATATTATTACACATAAAACTCAGAAAACAGATAATGTGAAATCATGAACATGTTCATAACAGTGAACATTTTAGTTTTGAAGGGAAATTAAATTAAAAAATAGATTTTTATTTTTAATTAAATAGAATGTGGTGTGTCAATACTCTTTTTCTTCTTAATATCAGTATTTATTAACTCAGGCCTACATCAGAGCACTTTTCAAAAGAGTTAAAGCATGTAAAAATAGAATCATTGGTCATTTCGGTAACAAACAGTAGAGTGATTTTCTTTCTTGTAAGTAATAAGTTGGCCATTTTCTACAGACGTAATCAACTAGAAGTTCAAAGAGTTGTTTACGTCAATTTCCTGGGGTTGCAAAATGGCAGCTCCTCAAATATGTATTAAAATACTGATAAAGGCTTCAATCACATGGCATAATCTTCTCAGAGCAATTCTCCTCAGTGGATCATTATAGCAGATAATGGAAGCATTTGTAATCTCTAGTTACAATTTGACTAAATGAAATTAGATTCCCAATTTCCTTCATATAAGAATATTTCAAAATGTTGTCAGCATTTATTGAGCAATAAACAGGGGGTGGGGTTGACATTGTGCAGAGATACACAGAGCTCCCTCATCTCCTTTATCTTTGCCTCTAGGATGTTTATTCTTTAAATTAAACATTTATGCAAACAGCAAGTTCAGATGTTGGGTGAGCTCGATGCTAAAAGGGTTGGCCAGAAATTTTTCCCTGAGCAACCCATATTAAAAATATATATAAAATGTTTCAATGTGGAAAGGGAGAGAGTGCCTCCCACCACAGCCATCTTCAGGCAATGCTCATCCAAGTAGACATCTAGAGCAGAACATTTTAAAAGGGAAAATATGTGGTGGATGCAAGAGACAGGATGCAAGCAGTCTGATGCCCATCATCTATATGTGGGGTATGGCTCTTTGTAACCAGCAATGTTACAAAAAATTATCTCCCTTTAAAGATATTACTAGATATTATGGATAATGGTTCAATATTAGGGTGATATTAGTAAAAGTAGGCTTTCTATTGTTAACCATTGAATTCGAAGGTATTATATAGATCACCTAATTATTAAACCCTCCTTTAAAACTTTCAGGTGATGTGTTCCTGTACATGAAATTAGTGGCCATTCAGGAATAAATTTAGACACTGATTCCTAAATGGTGGAATTTTTTTTCTCTGCTGTTAAAAGCACATTTTGTTATTAGTCAGTCTTTTCAAAAACTATTTTTGAAGACTATACCTGGAGGACAGGTAGACTTAAAAGGAAAATTCCCTAATATATAAAATATATACACCTTAAATAGAGGTGGACTAGCGTTTTTAAAATTAAGGTTGGGATTCTTTTAAATCTTGTGTCTGTATTTATGTAAATGCTAATTATGTTAGGTAACCTCAAGTGTTTTTTTTTTTTTTCCTTCCAGAGGATACTTGACTCAGGAAAATCAATCTCTTTCTCTCTCTCTCTGTCTCTCTTCCCCTCTTTTTGTCTCCCTTAACGTTTCTGTCTCTTTTAAGCTTATACACACATACACAATATGACACCATCATCTACAAAATGGTATTATCACCTGTCTTCTGTTTCTTCTAGAAGAAGATGTGTTTGAGCTAAACATGTATTTTTAGTGTTGCAAAGTGTCTCTAGTGAAGAAATGTTAAAAGCAAGATTTAAGCTAAAACGGTTTTAAAAGGGACTATGTCAAATGCCCAACAGATTTCTTTCAGACGTTTATGGATTGTCCTGTATTCCCATTGGTGTTGGCATACATTCTTAAAACGTAATGTGCCAAAGCATGCCATATTTTCTCAAAATTGTATAGAGTTTTAACTACTGAAACATTTGCATGCAAAAATATATTACATAATTTTGCTAAAATGCTAAAAAAAAAAAGCAAAAAAAAGCTACAATTTTGCGCAAATTCTTTCTGAGAAAAAAAAAATGGATTCTTACATAAGATTATTGGATATCCAGCCAAAGGGAAGGCTACTTCAGTTTTCTCTCTCTTTACCAGAGAGCTTTATGGTGTGGTGGAAAATACATATAACCCAGACTCTGGTTCTGGCTCCGTCATTAATTACCTACATTGTCTCTGGAGAAATCCCCTAACTTCTTTGAATAACAACTTATTCTTCTGTGAAATTTTGAATTCTATTATAGTTTATTATTCTTATATTTGTACCTACCATGTCATATTTTTCCCACATCAACCCCAGTGAGGTGAATATCCTTGTCACTTAAAATGACACTGTGACCTGGTTAAGTAAAAATAATTTCTTTGGGATTTATAGTGAATTTAGGCAAGCTACTCACCTTCTGTGTTTCAATTCTTATCTGAAAATAATGGGGATAATTATATATATATCTATCTCACAGGATTTTGAGGATTAGTTAATATTTATAAAATGTTTAGAACCGTCTTTGGGACAAATAAATATTTCAATTAATATTGTTGATGGTGTTTTAACAGCATCATTACTGTTAGCATTATCATGTTACAGTTTCAATTGCTTGGGCCTTATATGACAATATTATAGTGATTTGATGAAAGCAAACTATATATGGCATCTGAATGTATCTTGAAGACTATAATATTTTCCATTTGTAAAGTGTGATTTATAAATTCAGAATACAAGGGTATATGATGCAAACACTTTCAATTAAAAACACAAAGTCATTGGACATTTAGAATGTCAAGAAAAGAACAATGACAACAAAAAAAAATGGCTTTTAAAACATATATTGTGCTTTTGGAAATGATTTCTACTCATTGACCTTAAAAAATAAATTTCTGATGATTTATCAATGGAAAAATCCTTTTCTAAATTATTCTAAATGATAAAAACATATAGTACTTTCACACTTTATATAGGTTGGGTCTTTTTATATTAAATTCTAAGTTCTCCTTTGAATTATATAGCATATAAGTTGTTACCTTCTATATTTTATAAATTATAGAATTAAATGCATATAAGCTAATTAACTTGGACAAGCTCATTGAAAATATGTGACGGAGTTCAGGCTGTAGCCCAGAGTTATTCAGTGCAAATCACATGTGCTTTACCCACTGCAGTAGGGCAGATGGTGAAGAGGGGTCTAATGGCAGGCAGTCTAGGAAACCTTGCCAACTCCATTCATGTGAAGGAACTGCCAGGTTGTAAAGGGCTTATTCCAGGTAATTTAAATAACAGAAACCAAGGCTCTGATTTTTTTTTTATTAATAACATAATCTGTAGTTTGGTACAAAAGGCTGCATACTTCTGATCTCCATGTTGACCAGCGTCTGCTTAGAGAACATTTTGTTTTTGATCGATAAAATTTGATGCTGAATGTTCAAAAACTGTCATTATTTGGTTAGCTTCTACACTAATTGATAGTACAAGTAGGAAGAAAAAATATTGCTCATTGTAAAAATTGTCTCTAGCTAGAAATCTATTTTGAAAGCTTGAAGACTAATAGTCAAGTAAAAATTCAGAAAATATTAAAATAATGAACCTCAGAATAAGAATGTGGAAAGTAAATCATTCAGCCTGCCATTATACTAAAGTTGTCAAATACCTATTAAATTTCTGGAATTATGTTAAATGGTGAAATACACATTTGATATATGCAAAGTACATAGACAAATGTTTAACAGATGTTTGTTATTTAAAAAAGAAAACCTCCCTATTGTCTTTATTTTTAATTTAACTTTTTATCTTTCAAAAATATTTGACAAATAATTGTATATATTTATATGATACAACATGATGCATTGATATATGTGTACATAGTGGAATTATTAAATCAAGCTAACTGGCAAGTCCATCACTTAACATACTTATCATTTTTTGTAGTGAAAACATTTTAAATCTACTTTTTAAAACAATTTTGAAATATGCAATGCATTATTATTTATCGTAGTCATTCTGTACAATAGATCAATAAATCTTATTCCTCATATCTAACTGAAACCTTTTTATTCTTTTAGCAACATCTCCTCTTTTCTCAACCACCTGTGTTTCTATAACTCTGATAATCTCCATTCTGTTGTCTACTTCTATGGGTTCAACTTTCTAAGATTCTAGGTGTCAGTGAGATCCTGCCTCAGTAGTCTTTCTGTGCCTGGCTTATTAGCATAATGGCTTCTAGCTTTATCCCTGTTGTTGGAAATGACAGAATTTCCTTCCTTTTCAGCCGAATAGTATTCCATTGTGTATATATACCACATTGTATTTATCCGTCTATCTGATGACGGATATTTAGTTTGTTTCCATATCTTAACTATTGTGAATCATACTGCAATGTTTGAATATCTTTTTGGCATAATAATATTTGTTTCTTTGTTATTTGTTTTAATATTTGAGTAGGAGGAAAGGCTTTTGGAATTGCTATGAAGGGAAATAGGTATATGGGAAATATATCAAAGTAGAAATGACAAAAGCAGGAGAAATTATAGAAGAAAACATATAGGGAAAGATAATTATTCTCTGTGTATTTCAGACTCTCTTATTTCAAAAAATAAAAGCAGATGAACTTTCAGCTAAGGTTTCATAAATAATTAAATTAATACTTCATACATAGAATGTAAAGATGAAGCAGGGAATCTTAAAAGAGACACAGAAAACCCACAGGGCAAAATACTTCCTACGTTTTAAGAACCAAAGAAATAATATAATGTCAGTGCAGGCGGCAGTTGCATGAAACTCAGTGTCCCAGAGGTTCAATATTTCTATTAATAAAGAGCAAAAGTCTTAGAACTACGGGAAGAAATAATTTAGAATGCATAGATACGTTCCAGGCCATCTGAGAATGAGAGTTACACCTTGAAAAAAGTCATAAAATACTATTAGATTTTTTTGTAGGGGAAATATTATAGCTCATAAAGTTTAGCACAGGTTGAATTATTACTGATTGAAATGTGTTTGGTGCTGTATTACCCTTTTTCGGGTTTTGGGTTTTAAGAAGTACAGATATGCTTGGGCTAACCAGTTGATGAAAATTTATTTTACAGTTAAGATATGTCAAGAAGGAAGTCTTCAAAACTGTTTCCCATATTACAGTTGGCTGACTTTGGCTTTGGTTATGACACCTGGTTCTGATATTTGTGCCCATGGTGGCATGCCCACCATCACATGACTATCTAGCTTAAGAAACCTGAGACCATTCCTCTAAAAAGAATTCTAGGCCACTCAAATGCTGCTTAGAAGCTGGACATGTTCCATGGCTTACAAATCCATATTGCATCCACTAGAACAGGTCCTAAAGCTCACACACATATGGGAGCCTTATGATGGAAAGAATAGATAGAGGATGGTATGGGTCCTATTCAAGGAAGGTTCTATTCAAGGAAAGTAAGATAGAAATGATCTTTAACATAATAAAATATGAGGAAGATAAAGAGCAACGATTCCAATTACTGTATGCACATAAGGATCACCTGGAGAATGTTTTTTAATGATTATATTTGTTCCCTTAAATTATGAGTAAATAGATCAGGGAATAGGACCCAAGCACTGGTAAATTTTAAGAGCTTCCAGTGTAATCTAATGTATAATCAGAGGTGATATTCATTGGTCTAGATTAGGAAGTATGTTTGTTTGTTTAAGTAACTGTAACAATGTGAGGGTGATTTAGATTGGTGGTGAGTTCTTGAACAAGGAACACAGGCTATCCTCTTTTATCCATCTCCTGAAAGTTTCGACTAGCTAGTCAAAAGAATAAAATCCCTTTACTATAAAAGGAAACCTTTTATTGCTCCCAAGAAGAAAAAAAAAAAAATAGAAGTCACAAAAATGTCAAAGCCCATAGTGACTGCAAATGTTTATTTAGTATAAATTTGATGAACTGTAGTCAAATACTGTACACAATTTATGCATATTGGAATAAACCCATCGTAAACTCTCAGATACCTTGGTGCTTTTCCTTCTTAGAAGAAGATGAAATTTTGTTATAGATAATATGAAGTTTTCACACAAAAATTAGCTTTAATAATTTTGTTTTTAGTTGAATTTATCATGTGCTCTCCATATTAAATGCCAAAATTATATATAAACCACAATTTAGAAAACAGGCTGGGCGCGGTGTCTCATGCCTGTAATCCCAGCACTTTGGGAGGCCGAGGCGGGTGGATCACGAGGTCAAGAGATCGAGACCATCCTGGCTAACATGGTAAAACCCCATTTCTACTAAAAATACAGAAATTAGCTGGGTGTGATTGTGGGCGCCCGTAATTCCAGCTACTCAGGAGTCTGAGGCAGGAGAATCACTTGAATCTGGGAGGCAGAGGTTGCAGTGAGCCAAGATCATGCCACTGCACTCCAGCCTGGACGACAGAGCGAGACTCTGTCTCAAAAAACAAAATAAAAAACAAACAACAGAAAAAACAAGGACATGCTGTATTACAGCACTTCAATGTGATATCCGTTAACTTCATTGAATATCTGTTTTCCCAACTGCTTCCTTGAATTGAAACTGTAACACACAGAACCAGAAGTCCAAATTATTCAAATCACCATATAAAATAGACACAAAATAACCAGTATTCAAGGGGGTATACACCCTCCAAGGACTGATGTGAGGACTGAGAGTGTCCAGAGACATCTGGGATCATGCCTTACATGTTTCTTTATTTTTCTATGTGCTGGCCGTACCACTCATTGCCACTACATTTTATGCACATATATTCCTCTGAGCTTTTGCTATTCTGTTTGCACAGGTACCTTTTTATCTCTGTATTATTCATTCTTCATTCAGAGGTCAACTATTATCGACTTCTCAGTATGCTACACTCACCATTTCCATGCGTCAGATAATTAATGGCTAACTCCCTTGCAATTCCACAAATTTTTGCTGTCTTACCACATTCTGTGTTCATATATGAGTGATTGCATATATGTTGAACCCTTCTTGTGTTTTGTTTGTAAGTTATTTAATAACATGGGCATCACTTTTCCTTTTGACGTAAGCATAAGTTTTCGCTGTTGTTGGATGTACGTGGGAAGTTGTTTTCTCACAGACAGAAAAGTAATGGCATCCAGCTGCAGTGGCCAGACATGGGCCAGACTCAGGCAGATTATCAGGTAAAGCCATGACGATAATGTGGGTCAGGGTAACTTCTTTGGACCAAAATTGCCCGACATTGCCTCTCTAAACATGTGCCTAAATATTTCACGACACTGATTCCCCAAAATCATGTTGTAAACACCAAAGTTCATAAGCTGTTTGTTTCATAACTTTATTTCTCAGGTGCTTTTTCATAAAACCCTCAGTTACATTCTTTCTTTCTTTCTTCCTTGAGGGAGAGGAAGTTAGGTGGATGGTAGATGAGAGATAGGGAGATGGTAGAGAGGTAAATGGCAGATGGTTAGTGAGAGAGATAAGGAAGATAAGATAAGGAGGATATGGAAGAGAAGGAAGGAAGATAAGTAGGTAGACAGGTTAGATATGTGTTGATAGATGGTAGATGTGGTTTTAAAATACGTCCATAAATTTTGGATACCTGTCTTTTCAAGTTATGAAGTCGAATTTCCTCCACTTTGGTGTGGCTTGTACTTAATGACTTACTTCTGACAAATAAATTATAGCTAAAATGACAGTGTACTACTTGGAAGACTAGTGATAAAAGATACTGAGCCTTTCTCCTCCCTTGCTCTCTCTTGGATCCCTCAATTTTGGGGAAGTTATCTGCCGTGCCGCTCAACCAGCCCATGAAGAGTCTCATGGGAACTGAGGTTTCTTTACCACCAGTCATGTAAGTGAGTGATCTTGGAAGTGAACTGTCTAAATGATATCTTGACTGCAAGCTCATATAAGACCCTAGCCAAAACCACTCAGCTAAGCCACTCTTGAGTTCTCGATCTCAATAAACTATGAGGTAAATATTTGTTGTTTTAGGTGATTATTTTTGGGGTAATTAGATATGCAGCAATAGATAATATAGTGGATGAGAGACAAATTGATAGATGATAAATCAGAGATAAGTAGAAAAATTAACATATACCAATAGATTTGCATACAAAAGATATGTTATTACAGAAATATGTTTGAAAATTCAAAAACATATGTAATAATAGAGTGATAGTTACCATTTTATGTAAATTAATTTTGCCACAAATTTGAGGTTTTGGTAATAACCAATTTGATATCAATCTGTGAGCTTTTATTCTCTATTTCATCTTTAGTGTACTTTCTAGATATTCTCAATAATCACATTGAATGAAAATAAGCAAAATAAATCAATGAAAAGTTGTCTGTTCAGTGTAATTTTCTCACTCTCAATATTTGATTCAAATTTTAAATTTAAACATGCATTTTTGAAACTTTTGAGAAAGCTGTCAATTATTATCTTTTTCCATCTTCTGAAGTGCAGTGGCTATAAACGTACTGTGTGGATGGGGAAGACTAAGGCAACATAGCTAGTGAGTGACTAGTATGTAAATTATGGGCTAGCATGTGAATTATTGAACTTGCACTTTATCTTGAATAATAGCATTTAACTTACGGGGTAAACAGCTTTCCATTGCACTGTCTCTGTAGTCCATCTCATAGAGTTTAATATGTTTTTAAAAAAACTTTTGGCCGGGTACGTTGACTCACGCCTGTAATCCCAGCACTTTGGGAGGCTGAGGCGGGCGGATCACGAAGTCACGAGATTGAGACCATCCTGGCTAACAGGGTGAAACCCCGTCTCTACTAAAAATACAAAAATTACCCGGGCGTGGTGGCGGCACCTATAGTCCCAGCTACTCGGGAGGCTGAGGCAGGAGAATGGCGGGAACCCGGGAGGCGGAGCTTGCAGTGAGCTGAGATCCGGCCACTGCACTCCAGCCTAGGAGATAGAGCGAGACTCCGTCTCAAACAACAACAACAACAAAAATAATAAATAAATAAATAAATAAATAAATAAATAATTTTTTAAAATTAAAAAAAATAAAAAACTTTAAGCAGAGGGATTTTGCTTGCTTTTAGGGCTGTTTCAAGGAAGTCTATTCAAGAGAAACGAAATACAAAATCAATTTCTGAAATTAAAAGTTTAAGATCTATTTTATCTTAGAATATCTGCGTTTCACTAACTATGCTTTGGGTGAATGATCTATCTTGGTATTCCTAATATTATTACTGTGAATGTGAAATATAGCTACTCTGTAATTTATGGTGAATTATTTTTATCTCATTAGGAATTTTGTGTTGAATGAAATGAGTCACCATGTAATCACATTGTTTATCTTAACCAGTGTTTGCTTTAGATAGATTCATATTTCTACATAATTACAGTATTACATGTTTAAAGGTATGAATAATGCACATTTATTTCTACTCACATCTGCTTTATTTTGATTGTCCAGTACATACTTTTTATGATTTTATCATAATCGGAATCAATTTTCATGGTAGGAATCAATTTGTCTGAATGAAAATATTTTTCTTCTAATGCTCATCACTGCCAATAGGATTTGTTTTCCTGCCTTCCTTCCTCCTTCCATTCCTCTTCCTTTTCTTCTTTCCCTTCTTCCTTCTTTCTCTTCAATTCTTTTAATTTATGAGTTTAAACTGACTTTAAATTTCTGTAGTTGGGGATAGGGCATATAGAGAGGACAGAATGTGAGGGAAGAGGCACTTGCGCATTTGTGTGTGGTATCTTTTGAGTTTTTCAATTCCTGTAAATAGACAATAATATTATATAAGTATATGTATAAATAAGTAAACTCTACATGTATATGGAATTCTTCCCTGAATTGACAAAAAAGTATTATTTCCATTTTATAGATATAAATCTTCAGGAACCAAAAGTCTAATTGACTTGTTTGTTTGTATGCTTAGTTCTTCTCAGGGCTTCTTTTTTTTTTTTTGTTAGACCATGCAGTGATATAAAACTAACCTGAATTATGATTTCCAAGCTACGTTTCTTTCTATTTATTTGATGAATTAGCTGTTAATATTCTGTCACCACTTAAATAATTTCATTCTGATTATCATTAAGCAATTGAGTAACCTTACTTTTCTTCCTCTTTATAATCTTCCAATGTTCTTTTTTAAAATTTTTCCTTGAATCACAGGAAAAAATTGTCACGTTTTAGACCTGCCTTACAATAAATGGCTTCTTAGAATCTAGTACTTTCTTTAGCAGACAATCAGTACCTCCACAATTATTTATTTATCTGTTTATTTTTGCCTGTGCTTTAGGTCAATAGCAGAGTGTCCCTGCAAGAAACAAGAGATTTTCCACAGATGAAATGACAGTTGTTAAAATTTGATATGAATCAACTGTTCATAGTCTTCTTCTATTAAGTTATTTAAATCTATGAATTTTTCTATGACATTAAGACTGCAGTAAAAAAAAATGACATCTGATTTAGCACATCCACATGTATTTAATTATTTTAAGAGTAACGAATAAAGCATACCACCAAGTGTAACCTGCCTCTCTATGGTCTGGCATTTGAATGATTTCAAGAACCACTGCCCTGAGGTCCTCTTTTGTGCTGGTTGAAAATGTGCAGTAATAGGTTCAGATAGACTAATTTGTGCCTAAGTGATAGCTAATATATCTTCCTCCCAGGTAGTATTTAGCTTGATTAAAATGGACAGGTCAACATAAGGCATTTCTAGTGGGAATTTCAAGCACCACTGAAAGCTAATTGAGCAAGACAAAGCTTATCAAGAAGAAAGTACACTTGGAATTACCAAAATTCTAACTGGATGCTCGAAAAAAATTGTATCTGCATTAAATTTGTTACAAGCACTGTGGTCCTTCTCAACTCATGCTCTCTAGGGAGGTGCGTACTTGTGAGTTTAATCTCATTACTCATTAGCAAATTGGAGAAAAGTTGCTGTTGACATGCCACATAATGCAACCATATGTGCCATGTATTTACAAAGTTTGCATTTGATGGACAGAGCTTTTTGAAGAATGCATAAAAATATGGTTAAACTTTTTTTTTTCTAACAGTAAGCAAAGAAATTATGAGTATATGCAACACCTGGGTAAGTCAGTCTAGGTCTTACACAGACTGTGGAAGGTAACAATTATTAGTGAAGAGACCAGGTGGAGACCCCTGCAAACCTAAGTGTGAATGATTTATCGAAAGTCATAAGTTTTTTTCAAATTAAAATTCATGTTTTTGAAAAACAATGTTGTGGGACAAACAAAACATTTCTACTGGCCACACTATATCCACAGATTTCCATTTTGTAACCTGTGACAGAAAATTTCAACTGCAAACTTTCACTTAATTATGAGTATATTATAAAGTACGTTAAATTTCATCCAATGGTAAAGGATGATCCTAGAATATGTAGAATAACTGTTTAACGAATCTCTTTCTGGTCCACTTGTATTTTATTCATGGAAAACAGTTTTGATCAGAGATTTTCCTCTGTAGCTATCCTAATGTTACATGTTCGTAATAGCTTTTTGTTTACGAGATTATATGTCCTCCACTAGTGCAGAACCAGATGAAACTTAAGTTTAATCTGGCATGATTCTTTTTAACACCTGGCTTATCTATTCTCTTTCCTGGGGAAAGGATTAAATGTGGTTTTTTGTTTGTTTGTTTGTTTGTTTTTTCTTATTGATTATATGTCATTAGAGAAAGCTAAGTGCTCTTTATCTAATATAAGCTAGAATTACTATTTTGTTTCATTTTATTTTACTTTAAGTTCCAGGATACATGTGCAGAATGTATAGGTTTGTTACATAGGTACACATGTGCCATGGTGGTTTGCTGCACCTATCAACTCATCATCTAGGTTTTAAGCCCCACATGCATTAGATTTTTGTCTTAATGCTCTCCTTCTCCTTGCCCCCCAACCCCTGTGTTGTTCCTCTCCCTGCGTCCATGTGTTCTCATCGTTCAGCTCCCACTTATGATTGAGAACTTGTGGTGCTGGTTTTCTGTTCCTGTGTTAGCTTACTGAGAATAATGGCTTCCACCTTCATCCACGTCCCTGCAAAGGACATGATTTTGTTTTTTGTGGCTGCATAGTATTCCATGGTGTATATGTGCCACATTTTGTGTATCCAGTCTATCATTGATGGGCATTTGAGTTGGTTCCAAGATTTTGTTATTGTGAATAGTGCTGCAGTAAACATACGTGTGCCTTTGGGTGTATACCCAGTAATGGGATCACAGGGTCAAGTGGTATTTCTGGTTCTAGATCCTTGGGGAATCACCATGCTGTCTTCCACAGTGGTTGAATATCCTTTGCCCACTTTTTGATGTTTTTTTTTTTCTTGTAAATTTGTTTAAGTTTCTTTTAGATTCTTAATTTTAGACCTTTGTCAGATGGGTAGATTGCAAAAATTTTCTCCCATTCTGTAGGTTGCCTGTTCACTCTGATGCTACTTTCTTATGCTGTGCAGAAGCTCTTTAGTTAAATTAGATCCTATTTGTCAATTGTGGCTTTTGCTGCAATTGCTCTTGGTATTTTAATCATGAAGTCATTGCCTATGCCTATGTCCTGAATGATATCGCCTATGTTTTCTTCTAGGGTTTTTACAGTTTGGGGTTCAAAGGATATGAACAGACACTTCTCAAAAGAAGGCATTTATGTGGCCAAGAAACATGAAAAAAAATTCAACATCACTGTTTATTAGAGAAATGCAAATCAAAACCACAGTGAGATAACATCGCATGCCAGTCAGAATGGTGATTATTAAAATGTGAAGAAATGATAGATGCTGGCGAGGCTGTGGAGAAATAGTAACACTTTTACACTCTTGGTGGGGATGTAAATTAGAATTATTCTTAACAAGATAACTTTGTGTATCCCTGAATCAGACTTTCTTTGCTTTATAAGCTATCCAAATTTGCCCCTAAAATATAATCTTTATTATATAAAATTATGTAATACAATATATAAGATATATACTCTCCTTTATTATATAAAATATAATCAATTATATCCCATATAATATATACAATATAATCTAATCACCTTCATTGTATAAGACATAATCTAGTCAATCGATTATAGAATATGCCAAAGCACCTGAGAGTGATGCAAGAAAATTTTTCAAAACTGAAATCAAAATAAAACAAAAGAAGAGTGACATATGTAGAGTTACTTGATGCTATAAGCAGTAATGCAGTTTTATATCAAGCAGCTAAACAAATGAAGCTATTTCCACACCCATACACTCTTACTACATTTTTAAACACTTGAGAAATTATGCTGGATAAACCAGTAGCCAAAGTAAAGTGAAAATGAATTCATCTCGTGTCAAACCTCCAAAACTGTTATTTTTCTTTATATTCTCCTGTCTACTCTCCCTCCCCTCATTTCCTTCCTTCCTGCTCTTGCAGGAACATTGCTATCTTACCACTCAGACAAGTCAAGCCTTACATTTTATGTCTCACATATATATATATATATATATATATATAGAGAGAGAGAGAGCAAAAGGATATATATATATATATATAGAGAGAGAGAGAGAGAGAGAGAGAGAGAGAGAGATGATCCTCTCTTTTAATGACATCCGAAGCATTTTCATAATCTTACTCCAGATTGTCAAATCTCCTAGCACTAAAAGCTCCTGGAAAATTGGCCATTTTTCTCATTCTATGTGTTTTTTTATTTTACTCTTTCCGTTTTCCCTTGTCTCTGATCTTAATTTCTCAATAATTAGAAGCCTACGTTATTGGACTGCTTCTTCTAAAGTCCTTTTACAATTCTCTGCCAGTATTACTGTTACCCGTCTTTTTACTACTATCACACTTTACTTATGGACTCTTCTCATGTTCTTTCTTGAATATCAAAATGGATGGTTATGTCTCAGGTTTCCTATGAAATTCATTCAGCAATTTGAATGGAAGTGGGTTCATTTTGGTGATTTTTAACAGTACATGGTGGTTCTTCCTTTACGTGGTGGTTCCTCAGTAAGCACTACGTATTATGGTCTGAATGTTTGTCTTTTCCAAATTTATGTGCTGCAACTTTATTACCAGTAGTATAATATTAGGTGATGGGGCTTTTGGGAGGTGATTAGATCATTGGAGCCCTCATAAATGGGATTGGTGTCCTTTTAAAGAGACCTCAGAGAACTGCCCTGCCCCTTCCACAATGGAGGACACAGCTAGAGGGTTCCATCAATGAACCAGAAAACAAACCTCACCTGAATCTTTGATTTGCCAGCCTTCAAAACAGTAAGAAATAAACATTTGTTGTTTATAAGCAATACAATTTTTGGTAATTGGTTATAGCAGCCCAAACATACTAAGACACTGTTTGGATGAACTAGCCTAGATTCAACCAAAATTTAGAAATGGTTTTGTTTGTTTCTATACTAGAAAATTATTCAAACTTAAAATGTGTACACTATGAACTTGTAGATATCAGGGAAATCGCTTAAACGCTTGAGTTCTAAGGCCCAGTAGGTAACTAGCCTAGATTTCATACACAGAATTACAGTGATTTATATGCTCAGGCTTTTGTCATCGGACCTCAGTGAAATATCCTTCAATTTATCCAAGTATACAGGAGATTTCAAAATGCAGAGGGATTATAAAATGTAAGATCTGTGGAGGATACCCGATTTTAAGAATCAGAAAGAAGAACATAAAAATGTGTCAAACCAAAAGCTTACACCAGAAAATAAAGTAGTACCGAAACAAGGGTTCGCTCTTAGGAGTCTGAAAATCAAGTCAGTAAATATTCATTTTATTTAGTTTCATTTGTCTTATTTATATTTTTGTCTCAGCTTAGTATCAAACGCCACACTTAGCACATTTAGAGTATTATTCCTTTGATTTCTTAGACAGCATGTATAACATAAATGCTACTCCTCTGCCACTTGGCAAGTGAAGAATCTGAAACTGTGAAAAATCATGAAATTTGACTGAAGTTACACAGCTATTAAGTCGAAATGTCAGCCTATCTACTCAGGTTTGATGTTGAAACTTGAGCTTTTAATCACTCATAACCCTGACTCAGAAATCCAGATCAATTGCCTGTAATAGAAGATGTTCTTTATAGTTTGAATTTTAATCTGCTAGTTAAGTCGTGTTTGTGGTTGATCAGCAAATGGCATATTGATAACTTGATACACTTTTCTCCTCAAGTTTCCTCTTCTTCCTTCTTCTGGAGCATTATTTAGAAAAAAGGTGAACTTTAATGTCTAGACCATAGCAAGTCATTCTGGACCATAATCTTCTTTCCATGCTAATGGCTGAAGTTTACCGTATGATATTATGCAGCTCATTTCACCTTTTCCTTTGCCCATTCTAGTTGTAAAGAGCTGTAATGGAACAGGATACTTCTAAAGCAGGAAAAAATATGCATGAAGTATGTGTAGGGGTGTTAGAATAAGACGATCACCTCAGTGATAGGGTTATAGGCCCTCCATTTTTGGCAAGGTTGTTTTTGGCACAACAGTTGTGAAGATAAGCAGATGTTACATATGTTATTTCTAACATTATGTACCCACTGGGTGTTTGTGCGTGTGTGTGTGTGTGTGTGTATGTGTATGTGTACCCATACAGCATATATGTGTGTGTGTGTTTGTGTATATGTGTGTGTGTGTGTGTATATATATAGTGTTTATATAAAATACTGAAAGTTATCAATAATGTTTTGCATCAAAAAAGGTTTGGGTGCCAACTGGTATCTTGGATAGAGTACATACCAAGCTATCAGAATAATATGAACAGTTTGGGAAGGGCACAGGTTAAATGTCAGGATCTCATCGTTTTTTGAAGGCTGGGCTTGCAGTAGCCCTTTGTCCTGTAGGATTGTCTGTGGTCTTAGCACTGGATCAGAGTTACCCCTGAGTACACTGGAGTACACTGGGACAGGCCTTAGCTCATGAGTAGCTTACAGACATCCCTGTGAGGTGTGCTCTATTTATTGAAGAGACTGAAATGTGAATGTGCTTCTCATGTTGCACTTTGTTAAAGACTGCCTCCCAGGATCTAAGGCTAGCCGTTCCGTAAAGCAGGGCTTCGCCTTCTGTGAAATCTCAAAGCTGTCTCTGCTCACTTCCGCCTCTCTGGCACCAGGGCCAGGAGGGAGTAATCCATTGCTGTCATTATACTGTGTCCTTCAGCTGATGGTGTTCCTGCTTCTGTGATGGGAACCTCTTGGAAGTGTTTGATTGTAAAAATCTTTCAAACTGCTCTGAAGAATGCTGTGTGTTTCCTTAACTTCATAGCACTAACCACTTCCTAATATATAATCTACTTCTCATCTTTCTTTGTGTCTCAGCTACTAGAATGTAAATTTCACAGTGGCACGGTTTTCCATCTTTTGTCTTGACAAAGGTGACCTAACTGCCTAGCATGGTTAACTGGCATGAGTAGGTTTCTCTAAATATTTGTTAAGTAAACACAGTCCCACTTAGTTGACATAGACTGAGATGTGCCTTATCAACTCTAGGCTGTGATGATTAGGTTTAAGAGTCTCAGGGCGCCGGAGTCCCTTGGAAATTGGCTCTTTCCTCAGAATACAGGTTCATTCTGTCCTTGGTGAAGCTTGACTGTGACCTCAACATAATCTCCAATTATGACCAACAATATAGAGAATTATGGTAGTAACTGCCTCCTTAGTGTAAGTCCACGGCCCTGCCTAGGCCCATGTTTAAAGCCAAATTTCAATAATGTAGTGTATACTGGGTTAGGTAGATTAGAATGGATACATAAAAAATAATATTTCTGGCCGTGCGGGGTGGCTCACACCTGTAATCCCAGCCCTTTGGGAGGCCGAGGTGGGTGGATCACCTGAGGTCAGGAGTTCGAGACCAGCTTAGCCAACATGGCAAAACCTCATCTCTACTAAGAATAACAAAAATTAGCTGGGCGTGGTGGCGAGTGCCTGTAAGCCCAGCAACTAGGGAGGCTAAGGCAGGAGAATCACTTGAACCTGGGAGGTGGAGGTTGCAGTGAGCTGAGATCACGCCATTGCACTCCAGCCTGGGCAACAAGAGCAAAAAACTCTGTCTCAAATAATAATAATAATGACGATAATAGTAATATTTCTAATTACTAGCCTACTATAGACACTACTGGGGACCAGACTACTCCTGTTCATTGCCTGCAGACATTTATTATTTTAGCTGGGTGGTATAAGGTTTGATGATGGACTATTCATATCTTCTTGCAAAAGGAGTGAACTATATTACACACCATTAATTATTGAAGTCTTCCACACTCGGATTCTGTGAAAGTCCCCCTTATTTGTTGATGACATAAAGCTCCACCTCTACAATCGTATGCCTTTTTTTAAGGAGTGTCGTGGATCCAAATACTGAGATCAGAGACTCACATAAGTCCAATTAAAAGAACCCTTTACAATGTATTTTACATATATTATAGTTTGTAACTATAAACATTCAACTACCGTTCTGTTAATGGACTTCTAAGAGAAGATGAGTCATTTCTGTGTGTTGGAACCTCCTGTGATCATCATCCAGAGGAAGTTTCATATACGCTGGAAGTCCAGTTTCATAAAACACTACCTAAAAAGTAATGACCTCAAGTGAAGTGTACTCAGTAACTCTAGAATAGGAAGGGTCTTCTGATCTTTGCAAAGATTGCAGAGGCGTCTCTGATGAGATAATTAAGTTCCTCTCTTGATTTTCTGAATTGAACCTGCAGCAATTCATCTTTTTAATCAAGCTGCTAAAGTACAACGGATCTCTGCAGTGATTCCAGATGTCCAGTTCTAGGAAGCATTGTTCTGGGCTTTCAAAATGTAGGAGGAGATCTTTGTAATATTTCAGTCTTTTTGATAAACAAGTCATAAAGAAGAAACCAGTTGTCTGAGATTGCCATAAACTGTAAACTCTTTGACAGTAAAATAAAGAGATGGATTGAATTGGAATACAACCAAATGTACCTGGAGGTTCTGAACAAAGGCTTGTCACTGAAGTAATCACAGAATTGACAGCCAGGCACTCCTTTCCATCAGTTAAGTAAAGAATGAAGTATACTGTTTACATGATTTTATCCCCCATTCTGAATGGAAGAGAAAAGCTTCAGGAACCCTTGATGGCAGAAAAAATGTCCTGTAGAGTCTCCTTGGTAATAATTAGAGCACGTGACTTTATAATCTGAGACAGTAAGAACCCAAACAATTTAACAATGTCTTCAAATATTTTGCTAGATTAGACAGTACAAAAAATAAAAATCAAGAATATGGAAACTATGATGTACAAGAAAGACCATTCAATGTTGACTCTTTCTCTCTCTCTCTCTCTCTCTCTCGAGACAGAGTCTCGCTCTAAGTGCAATGGTGCGGTCTCAGCTCACTGCAACCTCCACCTCCCAGGTTCAAGCAATTCTCCTGCCTAAACCTCCTGAGTAGTTGGGGTTCCAGGCACTCGCTACTATGCCCGGCTACTTTTTGTATTTTTAGTAGAGACAGGGTTTCACCACGTTGGCCAGGCTGGTCTCAAACTCCTGACCTCGTGATCTGCCCTCCTCAGGCTCCCAAAGTGCTGGGATTACAGGCATGAGCCACCGCACCGAGCCCACGTGTTGATTGTTATGTGATTGGTCCACTCACACACATATGGTGAAGAGCTGAGATCCACATATGCAGGCTTGCAGTTATTGGGGGAATCTTAGATAAAAGCATTGTATCTTTGTTCTTGGTTGTTATTTCTATTTAGTTTCCTAATGCCTTGAACTTGTGAGTAAGGGGACTGATTGATGAAGTTTAAAAGCAAAAGTTCAGGACAGATTCACACACATTTAATTATCTTGAAAAACAACTTGGGTAGAAAAAGTGGAACTTACCTGTGAGTCACAGAATGTGTGTTTTTCTGCTGTGGATTTTCTACTTTAAAGTATAGGTATTTAATATGCACTAGTAATACTTTCTTCACATCTGCTAAAGTTCTAAGGTAAGTAATAAAATATTGAGGGGATTTTCAAGATGACTGACTAGGAACATCAGATGCCAGTTCTGCTCAGAGCAAAGATCAAAGTTACTGATGAATGGACATTTTCCTAATGGAAAACTAAGGGAGAGAGCCAGGAATTGTCAGAGTGCCCATGGGAACTAGCTGGGGGAAAAAAACAAAAGCAGAGACAGTCTGGTAGAGACTGACTCTTGAGGTAATCACAGCCCCACAGAAAGGGCAAGTGGGAGAGTTTCTCAGCTTCATCCACCCCTGCAACAACCTGCTGACTGCCAATCTTCTGGGGAGACCCTCCATCCTCAGGACCTAAGGAAACAGTCAGTGGCAATATGGGAACTTGTAGGGTTAGAGAACCAGGTGGCTGGCTTGCAGCTGAGCCTGCCCTCTCCTCAAACATGAACTGAGATGGCAGGCGCCATACTGGTTGTGCACACATGGTGGACCACTGCCCTCCCCAGGGAACCTCCACCTGTGAGTCACTGCACCCTCAATTTTCCCACAAACATACCCACATGACTCTCTCTGACTTTGGCAAGCACAGTGGACTGGTAGGTGCCTGGGGAGCTGTAGGACCCCTGGACATCTACACCTAGCTTTGGGCTGCCCCTAAAGGAGAGAAAAGTACAGCTCCGTAAAGCTCCTCTTGGAACAAAGGAAACACAGACGGGGCACCAATTGCCGAATGGGGAGGTGCTGATGGCCACGAACAGATATGGAGGGAGGGCCATCACCGTCCCTTGCCCCATTCATTGCTGAAGATGAAGCAGTGGTTCTCCCTGCAAAGGTCATCCTATTTGCACCTGGAGAAAGTGCTCTTC
This sequence comes from Macaca thibetana thibetana, assembly GCF_024542745.1. Classification (NCBI taxonomy): domain Eukaryota; kingdom Metazoa; phylum Chordata; class Mammalia; order Primates; family Cercopithecidae; genus Macaca; species Macaca thibetana. The sequence goes on along the minus strand of NC_065580.1, from coordinate 175,968,481 downwards.
ACACTTTTTGTGGTGGCTCCACTGCCCCTGAAAATGAGGATGTGCAGCTTGGACTTACAAAACGAGTGGGGCCCAACTTCCCCTCCCAACAGTGTGGCAGCATCCCAGCAACAGAGGACAGACAAGCCATAGGGTTGTCTGCTGTGGACTGAGAAGAAGAGTCTCTATGCTAAGCCCATTTTGGTGGTAGCCATCAGAGGGGCATATTCATGGTCCACAGCCCCACTGTGGCCAGGAACCAAAGCACAAAAACCATATGAAATGAAGGTCGTAAGTCCTGCAGTAGCAGCGTGTTAGGGAAGAGGATTGCAATCTTGCCTACTCAGGATGAGGAGCTGGTGCACCCCCGCTACCCCTTCTCTGAGACCTCAGTACACTCCAATACAATCTCCCTCTAAACTCCACCCCTAATCAGGGTGGATGCCTCCAAACTTAATCAGCTTACCAGATGACGAGTTGGTTCCTACTCTTAAATGCCGCCTACTGAACTGGAGCCCAGAATTCACCACCAAATAAAAAACCTGCTGCCAGAATGGCTTAGTGCTAGTTTATGTGATAGGATTACTGAGATCTCTGCACCCTCAGCCCAGCAGGACATAATTTGTTGGGTCAAATGTTCAATGGATTGCTACAACAACAGCCATCTGAGAAAGCCACTGCACAGAAGCTATCCACAACCAAAACACTCATTACAGAGCCTTGGGCCCCTGAAAACACCCAGAAATGAATCCAAACAACCATACACAACATAAATCACAGTCACACCCTCAAGGAAAAAATAATTGTTTAAAAGTTACATCCAAATAAAAATTATAAGCAACACACACACACACATACGCAAATAATTCAGGATGTGAAAGACAAGATAGCTGTATTAAAAAAATGTAACATCTGAAATTTAAATTTCACGAAAGAAATTTCAAAATAAAAGTGGAATTATGAGCAATAGAATAGACCAAGCAGAAGAAACAATTTTAGAGATAGAAGGCAAATTTTTCGAATGAACCCAGTCAGACAAAAATAAAGAAAAATAGAATTAAAAAGAACAAATCCTTCAAGAGATGTAGGATTATGTAAAACAACCAGACCCATGACTTATTGGCATTCCTGAGATAGAAGAAAAAGTGAGCCACTTGGAAAACATAATTGAGGGAATAATAATTCTGAAAAAACTTCCTAATCTTCCTAGAGAGATAGATATCCAGATACAAGAAATTCAGACAACCACCTGCAAGATATAGTACAAGGCAATCATAACCAAGGTAAATAGCCATCAGACTCCAAAGTCAACACAAAATTTACAAATCTTAAGTCAACAAAGAAAAAAAAGGTACAAATTACCTGTGAAGGAAATCTCACCAGAATAAGAGCAGACTTTTCAGCAGAAATTTCAAAAGCTGGAAGAGACGAGGGGGTTATTTTTAGCCTTCTTGAAAAAAAAAAAAAAAGGCAGCCAAGAATTTTATTTCCTGCCAAACTAAGGTTTATAAATAAAAGAGAAATAAAGTCTTTCCCAGACAAGCAAAGAGTAAGGAAATTTGTCACCACCAGACCACCACTACAAGAAATGCTCAAAGGAGTCCTAAACATTGAACTGAAAGGACAGTACTTCCTATAATAAAAGCATATGTAAGTACAAAGTTCACAGATCCTGTAAATCCATTACATGACTGAGACTACAAAGTAAGTAGCTAACAGCACTATCACAAGAACAAAACCTCACATACCAATATTAACCTTGAACTGAAATAGTCTGATTTTTATACTTAAAAGACATAGATTCGCAAATCGGATTCAAAAAAAAAAAATACTCAGCCACCGTCTGTTGCCTTCAAGAGACCCATCTCATGTGTATTGATACCCATAGTCTCAAAAGACTGAAGTTATGTCACACAAATGGAAAACAAAAAAAGGGCAAGGGATACTATTTTTGTATCATATGTAACAGACTTTAAACCAAGAACAGTAGAAAAAAAAATAAAAATAAGAAGCAGGGAATTATATGGTGATAAAAGTTTCAATTCAACAAGAAGATTTAAGTGTCCTGGATATATGTACACACAATATCAGTGTAGCCAGATTAAAAAAGATAACAAATACTACTATACCTAAGAGGTAGATAGCAATCCGAAAATAGTGGAGGACATCACCACCCCACTTACATCTCTAGATCATCAAGGCAGAAAACTAACAAGAAAATCTGTATGCAAATTGAGCTATTGACAAAATGTACCTAATAGATACCTACAAAACATCCACCCAACAACTGGAAAATACTTTTTTTTCCCCTCATCTGTGCATGGGGCACTCTCTAAAATTGACCACATGCTTGGTAATCAAGCCAGTCTCAGTAAATTCAAAAAGATCAAAATGATATCAAGTATTTTGTCGGACAACAGTGGAATAAAATTTGAATGTAATACCAAGTGGAACTCTCAAAACCACACAAGTACTATGGAAATTAAACAACCTGTTCCTGATTGACCTATTTCTGAATGACTTTTAGGTAATTAAGAAAGTTAAGAAAATAATCAAAACAATTTTGAAACAAATGAAAATAGAGACACAACATACCAAAATCATTGGGATACAGCAAAAGCTGTGTTAAGATGAAAGCAGTAGTGCTAAATGCCTACATCAAAATGATAGAAAGATCTCAAATTTACAACCTAACATTGCACCTTATGGAACTAGAAAAGCAAGAAAACATCAAACCCAAAGCTAGCAGAAAAATGAAACAGCAAAGGTCACAGAAGAAGTGCATGAAACTGAGATAAAAAAATCATACAAAGGATTAATGAAAGAAAAAGTTAATTCTTTGAAAGGATAAACAAAGGTGATAGATGGCTAGCTAGATTAAGAAAAAAGAGAAGATTCAAATAAGAACAGTCAGAAATGAAAAAGGTGACATTACAACTGATACCACACACAAAAAAGAAATACTCAAAGACCACTATGAACATCTCTATGCATACAAACTAGGAACCTTAGAGGAAATGTGTAAATTCCTGGAAACACACAACCTTCCAAGAATGAACCAGGAAGAAATAGAAAGTCTGAACAGAACAGTAACAAGTTACAAACTTGAATCAGTAATAAATAATCCACCAACCACAGGAAGCCCAGGACCAGACAGAGTCACAGCCACATTCTACCAGATGTACAAAGCAGAGCTAGTACTAATCTTACTGAATATGCTTCTAAAAATCAAGGAGAAGGGGTTTCTTCCTAACTCATTCTATTAAACCAGTATTACCCTGATACCAAAATCTGACAAGAATACACACACATACCAAAGAGAAAACTACAGGCTAATATCCCTGATGAACATAGATGCAAAAATATTCAACAAAATACTTGCAAAAAAAATCAAAAGAATACATCTCAAAATAATAAGAGCTATATATGACTAACTAATGGCCAACATCATACTGAATGAGCAAAAGTTGAAAGAATTTCCGTTAAGAACTGGTTCAGGAACAGAATATCCTCTCTCACCACTCCTATTCAGTAAAGTAGTGAAAGACCTAGCCAGAACAATCAGTCAAGGAAAAAAAAAAATAGAAGTCTTGCAAATAGGAAAAGAGGAAGTCAAATGTATTAGTCCATTTTCACACTCCTGATAAAGACATACCTGAAACTGGACAATCAACAAAATAAAGAAGTTTAATGGACTCACAGTTCCATGTGGCTGGGGAGGCCTCACAATCATGGCAGAGGGTGAAAGGCAAGTCTCACATGGCAGCAGAGAGAGAAGAGAGCTTGTGCAGAGAAATTCCCCTTTTTAAAATCAACAGCTCTCATGAAACTTATTCACGGTCATGAGAACAGCATAGGAAAGGCCTGCCCCCATGATTCAGTTACCTCCCACCAGGTCCCTTCCACAACAACAGTGGGAATTCAAGATGAGATCTGGGTGGAGACACAGCCAAACTATATTATCAAATTATCCCTGTTCTCTGACAACATGATCCTATACCTAGAAAACACTAATGATTCCTCTAGTGGACTTCCAGACCTGATCAATGATTTCAGTAAAGTTTCAGGGTGCAAAATTAATGTGCAAAAATCAGTTGCGTTTCTATATGCCAACAATGCTCAAGCAGAGAATCAAATCAAGAGCTCAATTTTATTTAAAACTGCCACAAAAAAAAAAAAAAAAAAAAGAATACATTTAACCAAGGAGATGAAAGATCTCTAAAAGGTGAACTAGAAAACGCTGATGAAAGGAATTGTAGATAATACAAAGAAATAGAAAAACATCCCATGCTCATGGATAGGAAAAATCAATATTGTTAAAATAACTATACTTTCCAAAGTGATCTACAAATTCAATGAAATTCCTATAAAATTATGACCCACATTGTTCAAAAATTTTTTTAAAATTCTAAACTTCATAATGGACCACAAAAGAGCCAACTACCCAAAAATATCCAAAGCAAAAACAACAAAGCCAAAGGCATCACATTACCTGACTTCAAACTATACCACAAGAATATATAACCAAAACAGCATAGTACTGGTTCAAAAATAGATATGTAGATCAATGGAACAGAATAGATAGTGCAGAAATATAGCCACACACCTACAACCAACAGATCTTTGACAAAATTGACAAAAATAAACAATGGGGAAAGGATGCCTATTCAATAAATGACGCTGAGTAAACAGGCTAAACGTATGCAGAAGAATTAAACTGGACCCAACCATGTATAAAAAGGAGCTCAAGATGGATTAAGGAATTAAATATAAAATCCAAAAATATAAAAATCCTATAAGAAAACCTGGGAAAAACTCTTTGGGGCATTAGCCTAGTCAAAGAATTTACGATGAAGATCTTAAAGCAAATGCAACAAAACCAAAAATAGACAAATGGGATTTAAGTAAGCTAAAGATCTGCACAGCAAAAGAAACTATCAACAAAACCCACAGACAACTTACAAAATTGGGAGAAAATATTTGCAAGCTATGCCTCTGACAAAGGATTGATATCCAGAATCTATAGGGAACTTTTAAACAAATCAACAAGAAATAAACAAATAACCCTACTGGGCAAAGGAAATGAACAGGTACCTCTTAAAAGAAGACATACAAGTGGCCAAAGATGTGAATAAATGCTAAACATCAGTAATCAGATAAATGCAAATTAAAACCACAATGCAATAACATTTGACACCAGCCAGAATGGCTATTATTAAAAAGTCAAAAAGTAACAGATGTTGGTGAGGCTGAGACGAAAAGGAAACACTTATACATCGTCAATAGGAATGTAAATTAGTTCAACCCCAGTGGAAAACAGTCTGGAGATTTCTCAAAGAGCTAAAAATAGAACTACCATTTGACCTAGCAATTCCATTACTCAGTACCTATGCAAAGGAAAATAAATCACTTTTTCAAAATGATACCTGCACTTGTATGTTTATAATAGCACTATTCACAATAGAAAAGTTATAGAATCAACCTAAGTGTCAATCAGTAGTGGATGATATAAATGAAATGTGTGTGTGTGTATATATATATACCCACACATACACATGCATATATATCATTTTATTATGATCTTTGGCATAAGTGTGTGTACATATATATATACACATATGTATTTCACTATATATACATATACACATGTATATGTGTATATATATATATAGTGGAATATATACGTGTGTGTGTGCGTACATATATAGTGAAATACTAAACAGACATTAAAAATAATGCAATCATGTCCTTCACAGTAACATGGAGCTAGAGGCCATTATCCTATGTGAAATAACTCAGAAACAGAAAATCAAATGCCACATATTCTCACTTGTAAGTGGGAGCTAAGCAATGGATACACATGGATACGTAGGTGGACACTGGGGACTTCCAAATGCAGAAAAAGGAGAGGGGGAATGTGTTGAATAATGACCTATTGAGTACTACTCACTATGTTCACCATTTGGGTAATGGGCTCAGTAGAGGCCCAAACCTCAGCATTACTCAATTACTCATGTAACAAACCCTGTACATGTACACCTGAATCTATAATAAAAAATTAAAGTACAAAAGATTGTTTTATTGTTAACACAAGCAGCTCTGTTGTATCAGATGTAATGATTGAATGAAAAATATTAATGAATAAATGAGGGTGTTATTTTGGTTTTGTAGCCTATCATAGAACTCACTGATACGGTAATAGTCACCTTTCTTTAGAATCACTTAGAATAAGTTCAAATGTTTTTGCTTCCTTTTACCACATATTTAAAGAAAATGATTTGATTTTAAAAACCCTTTCAAAAATATAAGTAAAATAATTAACTTTCCTTTTCTGAGGATGAGAGTGGGGAGTAGAGTTGCATCTTTTTATTTGGGAAATTTAGACTTAAACATACTGTTTTTTTACTCTTTCAACTAATTCAGCTACTGTATTCCTACATTATTTAAGAAACATTATAGATGTCTGCATTGTTGCAGCCTCTGAGAATGACCCTGAGGTTTAATAAATTCAGTAAGACGTTGTCTTTTCTCAGCACAAATTGCATTCTAATTAGAGATATGTCCATATAAACAAATAATTATGCCCCAAATGAGCTGTGGAAGCTCATTTGAGAGAGAGACATATGCAGGTTTGTTGCATAGGTAAACTTATGTCATAGGAGTTTGTTGTACAGATTATTTCATCACCCAGGTATTAAGCCTAGGTGCCCATTAGTTATTTTTCCTAATCCTCTCCCTTCTCCCACCAAGGAGGTATCCGATGTGTAAACAGCAAATCACCAGGGGAAGCAGCTGGGAAAGGAGTCATACTTCCATGTGATCAAATTTGAAGCATACAACATACTTGAATATTTCATTATGTTTCTTATCATACTAGTTAGATATAAATAAAGCACTTTTGATACTATTTCACTTTTTCTTACAATTGATCAAGAAACTTGGTGACTCTAAGCATACTTATTACATTATAATAAGCTTTGTTTAGTACACAGTGTTCTTCAAATATTTACTAAGGCAATAGACTGTTTTCATTTTGCTTTATAAGAATGAAACTTTAAATTTTGCACTGCATTTCCTATTCCTCACCAGGGTAATAGAGTATTTGAACATTTGCGTATATAATGTCTACAGCTTGTTGTACAACCTTTCCAAGGCTGGTAATCTTAAGCATGTCAATCAACATCATCAAATGCAGGAAAACTAATTTTGCTTAAATAAATTCCACTTCAGTTTGGATTGTGTAAAGATTTTCTCAGTTCATTTGGAGGGAAAAGATTGCAGACACAATTTTGATTGGCAATCTCCACTCAGTGGTATACAAATACGGAGCAATTTTCTTACGTGAAACAAACAAAAAAATTACATACATTTGTCTTTGTGAGCTCCTCTAGATTTAAGAGGAGGAGTTACTATTACAGCATTTAACATTTATTGATTATTTACTATGTGTCAAACACTGATTTAAATTCTTTCTACTAATTCTTAGAAATATCATGAAGCTAGTATTATATGCAGAGTTTTATGTAAGAAAGTACTAAAGACAGAAGGTTTGTTTCTTGCAGTTTAGACAGTTAATTGGATACCTCACAGATAGACTCTTGGTGTAATATCCCTTCCTGAGATATCATCTGTGTATCTGGTGAGGAGGGAAAATGAGCTCGTAGACAGCTGTGGCTACCGGTGGGACCCTTAGATTCATGCTCATATTCTGCTCATGGGTTCAGCTGCGGTATTTTTGGCTCTTGTGAATTTCTGACTCTTTGAACTCCTTATTTAGAGAAATTTCTGGTGAATATGTGGTTTGCTCGCATGACTCGGTTTGAGTCAAGGGGCTCTCTCATGCTGCCACAGCACCATCTCAGGTTTTTTTTGTTTTTTGTGTGTGTTTTTTTTTAATTGTTATTATACTTTAAGTTCTAGGGTACATGTGCACAACGTGCAGGTTTGTTACATATGTATATATGTGCCATGTTGGTGTGCTGCACCCATTAACTCGTCATTTATATTAGGTATATCTCCTAATGCTAACCCTCCCCACTACCCCCTCCCCACAATAGGCCCCGGTGTGTGATGTTCCCTTTCCTGTGTCCAAGTGATCTCATTGTTCATTTCCCACCTATGAGTGAGAACATGCGATGTTTGGTTTTCTGTTCTTGCAATAGTTTACTGAGAATGATGGTTTCCAGCTGCATCCATGTCCCTACAAAGGACATGAACTCATCCTTTTTTTATGGCCGCATAGTATTCCATGGTGTATATGTGCCACATTTTCTTAATCCTGTCTATCACTGATGGACATTTGGGTTGATTCCAAGTCTTTACTATTGTGAATAGTGCTGCAATAAACATACGTGTGCATGTGTCTTTATAGCAACATGATTTATAACCCTTTGGGTATATACCAAGTAATGGGACGGCTGGGTCAAATGGGAACAGCTCCAGCCTTCAGCTCCCAGCGTGAGCAATACAGAAGAGGGGTGATTTCTGCATTTTCAACTGAGGTACCGAGTTCATCTCACTGGGGCGTGTTGGACAGTTGGTGCTGGTCAGCAGGTGCAGCCCGACCAGCCAGAGCTGAAGCAGGGCAAGGCATCGCCTCACCTGGGAAGCACAAGGGGGAAGGGAATTCCTTTTCCTAGCCAAGGGAAACTGAAACACACAACACCTGGAAAATCCAGTCACTCCCACCCTAATACTGCGCTTTACCAAGGGGCTTAGCAATCAGCACACCTGGAGACTATATGCCACACCTGGTCCGGAGGGTCCCACGCCCACGGAGCCTCCCTCATTGCTAGCACAGCAGTCTGAGATCTAACTGCAAGGCGGCAGCGAGGCTGGGGGAGGGGCGCCTGCCATTGCTGAGGCTTAAGTAGGGAAACAAAGCCTCTGGGAAGCTCGAATTGGGTGGAGCCCACCGCAGCTTAAGGAGGTCTGCTTGCCTCTGTAGACACCATCTCAGTTTTTATTGGTGCTGAGGATTTTTCAGAGTTCAGCTCCATGTTCCATCCCACTCCTGGCTGCTGTGCACCTCAAGGTCAGTCACTTATCTCTTACCAAGGACTTTCTCACAGCAAGTCTAGTGACGGAAGCTACATTGTGCTGCATGGAGTTTGTTTGGGTTTGGGGACATTGCACCTTCCCACACCACACAGGAGCCAAGAATTACTCAACAGCATGACACTATTTCTCTTTTGGACTTACTGTGCCACAGTGAAATATTTTCTTTGCTTCCTCGCAGTGTTTAACACTGATGCAGGATCACCGTCTTGGGAGTCGCCTCCATGCTGTTTTCTCTGTCTCAAACACATGCATTCACATTCACACACACACACACACACACACACACACACACAGCCAAACAAAATTGTGAGCTCCAATTTCTTTATATCAGCCTTTCTCTCAATATGTGGAAAACCTCTCACTGTTATTGTAGCTCAAGCTGGGAAGCCATTGTACACAAGAATATATCTGATATCCCCATAATCCTCTCTTCCGATTCACTCTGCTTCGTAGGAGAAGGGATGGACTGTTTGTTGCCTCTTCCAATCTGCAAGGAATCCCCCAAGGTTAATTTTTTTCTTCATTCTGAGAAGGTACCAAGTTTGCCTCTTCACTTAAATTCTTTAGCAACATCAACAGAATAACACCAAGTATTTTGGAGATCGAAAGTTGATTCAGGCTAGGAATTACAGTCTAAGCACAGGTGCACTTAAATCTAACTATGGATCTTTCAGAAACAGATAAACCTGAACCCTGTCCCCACATGTAACCTGAGATTGTTAGACCAGAGATCCTGGAGACACCTTCAGGCTAGAATTATCCAAGATTCTGAGATGCCTGAAATACTTTCACTGAAAAACATAAACAAAAGGTTGTTTCTGTATTTAGCCACTCAATTCATTTGCCGTTTTAAAACTTACCTGTCATTCTTTCCCTATGTTTATGAATACTTTGGAGTACATTCTTTGTAAACTATGTTTTCTTTGTGTAATACTTAATCTTGGTACTAAACATAAATGTCTCTGGCTATAATATAAAGAGCTCCTACAACTGATTGGAGGCCTGAGAAACAGAATTGCTGTTTACTACTTAAAACATTTAAATGGTTGATTTTATGGAAAGTGGGAGTTTTTCAGCCTGGTGAAATATTTTTCCTATGGCTACATCACAGCAAACTTCATCAGCAGTTGAAACACATCTCCTCAGTGAGTCTATGCATGGCTTTTGAATGAACCGATTAATTAATGAGTAAAATTGTTGGATATTTCTTTGATTACAGATGTCGATTTTATTTGAGTAATCACTGTTACCATGTGCTACAGAAAACCTACACATGCCTTGTAAAATTCTTTCTAAATTGTTTATTTTAAAGAAGGGTATGCCTTTAGAAATATTTTGGAATCTGTAATGTAAAGTTCATGTTACAGTAATTTTATGATTGGCGCTAAACAGAAGAAATGAGTATATTCTCACATTAATGGTAACATCTTTCATAGGTCTCTCATTTTGGTGCTTCTAATTAAAACCATTATTTTTCTAATGTGGAAGAGGGTGTTTTCCTTTTTTTTCCTACATTATTTTGTAGTAGCATTTGCAGTACTCTGGTCAAGGTTTCACATTTTCTGACAATGTACATCAAAGTTTACTATTAAGCAATGTAAGTGTTGAATATCTAGTAGTATCATATAATTCACGAAAGAAAGGAAGGCATAACCTTCTGACTGAACCTTTATGTATCAGATATATTTGATTTCTGATTTGTCAGGTTTATAAACAAGGTTTATGCTAACCTTAATCTGAAGAGAGACTACCTACATTGGGGAAGACAAAGCACTTATATAAGCGTCTGGAGACTTAAGTATTAGGCACAGTGCAAACACTCCTATAATTTAATTTAGTACTGCATAATATTAGTGGTGATAAAAAAAAAAAAAAAAAACAACTTACACTATGTCCTATGTTGGCTTCATCAGGGCAGCTAAATAACTTACATGTCTAAGTGTTGCCTATTTAAATAAACTTGGATTGGATGTAGAATTTGGGATTAGCTGCCTCTTCAAGATATTTTAGTTCTAATTAACTATCACTCTCAAAGTAAGTGATGAGTGACCTGTTCCTGGTCTCATAATGTACTCAGGGCCTAACTACCACATAAGCACAGATTGGTTGACTAATCTCTCGGACAACATTCCCCAGCCTAACTGGCATTAAGATATATTTCCTACTTTTATTTACTTTAAATGATAGAAGACAAAAAGGATTTACTTTAAAACAAAAATATGAGACAGGTGGTCATATTGCTTACTGGTTTTTAAATATTAAAGTAATGATTTTACTTTTACTGATAAACTAATTGCTAGGTATTTCTATGCAATAATGTTTATTTAATTATGTTTGGAGTTGTAACTTCTATATTTACTTCTTAAATGTATTGCATGCTACTTAATTCATACAGTGCATTTTAGGAAAATAATCATTTCTCTCCCTTTTCAAAACAAAAGCATATTAAAGCAGCATAAGCCTCATTTCGTAAACATTTCCTTTATAGTATGACATATTTCACTTTAATTTTTTGGTGAGCCCAGGTTTCTACATGCTTGACATTTGGGAGATTTTCAAAATATATTTGATTTTTTTTTTTTTTTCAGTTTTGTGGCTTGATGTCTGATGGGCTTGTAACAATTATGTAATACATTGCCTGACCATCATGGCCTTCCCTAGTTCATCATCTCTGCACTTTTTAAAACAGATATTCTAATCTTCTCTTTTAGTTATTTCTTTTATTTGAACCTTATTTTCCCTTTTTATTCACATGGCCTCTTTTGGACATCAATTAATTTTTCAGTACTGATTATTTAGATGACGTTTTTGTACATTTTATGTTCACATGTGACGTGTATATTTGAAATGAAAAACACACACATGCTACTGAATAAAGCAAGTCTACTGAGAATGATATAGATTTAAAATTGTTTTTTATTGAATTCAACTTTTAAACCCAACAAAAGTCTAAAAAGAACGTATTTAATTTTTGTTTTATTTTTGCTAAAGTACATATTCATTTATGCACAAATATTTTCGCTTGTATTTTCTTCCAGACCTGTGCTGGGTTTATAGACTAAGATTAATGAGGCGGACATTGTCACCATTTTCTGAGAACGTATCATCCAGTGGAGAGACAAATGTGTGAATAAAATTACATATATGTTATGTGCTCCTAGAGAATAGTACAGAAACTAAAAACAAACAGCCTTCTTCAGTTTTAGATTAATTTTAACTTAAATAGCACTAAATTATTTTGTATAGGGTAATATGTCTTTAAATTTTCTTTATGTTTTCTGAATATTAAAAATTATGTAACATTTATCAAGCTGTTTCTGTGCAATGTGTTATATGCTGTAAGAAAAAGTATTACAGGATTTTAGAAGACAATGAAAGGCTATTTGGAGTACTATTCAGAAGGCAATGTGGCTATTTGGAGTACTCATGTATAACTGATAGGAATATTCATAGTTGAGAAAAAGGAAAGAGTTCTAATAAATAAGGAACAAAACGTAAAAGGAAATAGAGTGGGGCCTTTAGCAAAATGTCCTGATAGTTTACTATTTTTTGTTTGTTTTATTTTGATTTTGTTAGAATTAAGTTCTAGTAAGGTCAGGTGATGTCCAGATTGTTAAAAACCTTAAATGGTAAAGTGTGAAGGAGTTTGGGTTTTATTTATGTACAATGGGAAGTATATTTGTCCTAGAGATTGTAGACATATTAGACTGCCATAGTCCAACCCAATGCTGATCATATTTTAATGTGTGCTGAAATCAACTTAAATTATACATTGTGATTACTCTGAAATGGCACTTGAGATTCTGCACTATCAAGAAGCTTCTAATTGAAGTCACTAGTATTGGACTTGTAACCCCTTTCTGAGTAGTAATGGTTAGCATCTGTAAGTTAATTACTTAAACATGAGACTCCTTGGCCTTACACCAGATATATTGAATCAGAATTTCCAGGGATGAGACCAAAACTAAATTTAAAAACTACACACATATACCAGAAACACACACACACACACACACACACACACACACACACACAAACTTCCTCAGATGTTTCTGATAAATTCAATACCTGACCTTACTCAATTTTGCAGAATATTCACTGGACCAGCCTAGTAATGGGGAGACTAAAACTAAGCAAGAATGCAAAAGAGAGGCATATTTAAGGGACGTTAAAAAAAGAATGAGTTAGATTTTTTGAGTATTTATATTTGGGACAAGGAGATATAATCTTATACATTTCTTAATTATCTGGCAAATAGGCTCCGTGGATAACCGTTACATCGCTGAAGATGAGTAATAAGGAATAAGGTAAGACAGAAAGAGACTGCTCTTGAGTTTTGATATGCCAAATCTGAGAAATGTAAATTTTTCAAAGTAATATAGTATTTAATGTATTAGCAAATATGTTTCCAGACTCCAAAATGATAAGAGGGACATGCATTCACACACACACCCACCCCCACACACACACAGAGTCTAGGGACATGCATTCACACACACACACACACACACACACACAATCTGTAATTAAAATATAGAAAAGGTGATTAAGGGATAAGGAGATGGTGACCATATAGAAGCTGAGTCTCAAGTGCTTGTGAAGGACCAAACAAATGGCTGCATTCAAATCTGGTTTCACCATGTATTGGCTGAGTGGCTAGTAGCAATAACACAATCCTTTGCCTCAGCCTTCTCATCTCTAAAATAGGAGTGAAATAGTATCTACTTGATAGAAATGTTTGAGGAATAAAGTAGTTACTGTGGGTATGCATAGTAAATATCATATGTGTTTGTAGCACAGGAAGACAGAACACCAAGAGAAGAAAACAAAGAAGATATTGCTAAGAAACAAATATTTAAGTGATATATGCTAGAAGAGATACTATATACTACTATATACTATACTATATACAATCCTTACTAATATAAGAATAGGAAAGTGAGCAAACTATAGTTATGTAGGTGTCAGGAAACAGGAGGGTTAAAGAACAAAGTAGTTGGCAGGATCTCATTCTTATGTCAAATAAAAATGAAAACAAAACTGTTATTGAGTTTGAAAATTTTGGTTTATCTTAAGAGCACTAAACTTATTAGTAGAATGGAGAGGACAGAATAAAAAATAAAGAAGAATGGGTACTAGAAAGTTCATTTTTTAAAACAATGTAATGACAAGTAGGATATACTGTATTAATCTGAGAGAGGGTTAGGGAGAGAATTTTTTTATATTTTTTGGTTATTGTTTTATTTTTTCTTTTGGTTTTAAATTATTCTTGTTTAGGATGAAAATTATTAAACAGTGTGCATAGCTTGACAGGAAAAGTGCTATCGAAAAAGAATCACTAAGAAGTTTAGGCTGGGTACGTTGACTCATTCCTGTAATCCTAGCACTTCGGGAGGCCAAGGCAGGCAGATCACCTGAGGTTGGGAGTTCGAGACCAACGTGACCAACATGGAGAAACCGCCGTCTCTACTAAAAATATAAAGTCGGCCTGGCTTTGTGGCACATGGCTGAATCCCAGCTGCTCCAGAGGCTGAGGCAGGAGAATTGCTTGAACCCAGGAAACCGAGATTGCAGTGAGCTGAGATAGCACCATTACACTCCAGCCTGGGCAACAAGAGCGAAACTCCGTCTCCAAAAAAAAAAAAAAAAGGTTTAATCAATTAGCCCTGGAGGGATTCACATGACCTAGTAGCAGGGATATTTACTTTCCTAATTGAAGATGAGAAGATCAAAGAGGTTTGAGTACAGATACAAAGAGGTATGCAGGTAAAGAGGAATTACAGTAAAATCTTTATTTTCTTGTTACAATTAAAGAAACAATAAAAATTTTTTAAAAATATTCATGAGTTCCTAAAACATTTGACGTGAGAGAATTTCTCTCCTAAGTGATCCAAGATTTCTGAAATTGTTTGAATACTGTAGCAATTTTCAGAATCAAATAACCCACCTTACAGTAGATAACATTTTAAAATGTTTCAATGAGAAAATTTTATTCATTTGCTATAATCAATAATTTATAAGAACATTTTGGCCGGGCGCGGTGGCTCAAGCCTGTAATCCCAGCACTTTGGGAGGCCGAGACGGGCGGATCACGAGGTCAGGAGATCGAGACCATCCTGGCTAACACGGTGAAACCCTGTCTCTACTAAAAAATACAAAAAAAAAAAAACTAGCCGGGTGAGGTGGCGGGCGCCTGTAGTCCCAGCTACTCAGGAGGCTGAGGCAGGAGAATGGCGTGAAGCCGGGAGGCGGAGCTTGCAGTGAGCTGAGATCCGGCCACTGCACTCCAGCCTGGGTGACAGAGCGAGACTCCGTCTCAAAAAAAAAAAAAAAAAAAAAGAACATTTTAAGGAATAATACTCTGAGAGTTTCTATAATTACTAAATAAATATCTTAGTCTTTTAACTCTGTTAATGTGGAAGCCTAGAAAAATAAAAAAGTGCTTGTTGAAAAATGTTGCAGCTCATTGTCCCAAGATCAATCAGTGTCTTAAGTTATCTCCCCATGTCTCATGAAATTCTAAGTGAACCAAAGTAGGCGTTGTGTCAGATGGTTAGAAGACTGTTTCAGTTGTCAGTTTTTAAATCTCTGTAGGTGATAAACTCATTTTAAATGCCATTGCTAAATGTTGTATCAAATAGCAAAGGGCTCTTGGTACCCTGATGGAACTTAGAAATGCTAATACATTCATTATATTTATATTACTATAAATTTTAAAAATCTCTTTGTTTGCTCTGGATGCTTATATTATAAATATTTAATTTCTGTTATGATATTGATTTCCTTTGATACAATGTTACCTGTTTTATTTTGAGAAATAATCTTTATTTAAAAAATAAATTTGGGCCAGGCACAGTGGCTCACGCCTGTAATCCCAGCACTTTGGGAGGCCGAGGGGGGCGGATCACGAAGTCCGGAGATCGACACCATCCTGGCTAACACGGTGAAACCCCGTCTCTACTAAAAGTACAAAAAAATGAGCCGGGCATGGTGGCGGGGCCTGCAGTCCCAGCTACTCGGGAGGCTGAGGCAGGAGAATGGCGGGAACCCGGGAGGCAGAGCTTGCAGTGAGCCGAGATCGCGCCACTGCGCTCCAGCCTGAGTGACAGAGCAAGATTCCGCCTCAAAAAAAAGAAAAAAGAAATAAATTTGTGGCCTTATATTTTTCCCTCCATTAGCTGATTATGAGAAATACTCAAAATTCTGTCTCCCTACCTTTCTCGGAGGTAAACACTCCATAGTGAAATTCTTTGTTGTATCAATAACCGTTTTGTTAACAGAGGTAGAAAATCGTAACCTCTTTGACTTTTCTCCTTTATCACTAATGTTTTAACTGATCACAGATGTAACTTACCTTGAATCTTTTGTTACATCTGTTCTCTACCTTTTCATATTCTTTGCCACAAGTCAACTCATATATTTATCACAACATACCCTCGTGTTTTTATCTCCCTTCATTCAATTTGTCAGTAATTTTACCTCACAACCAATCTTTACTAAATGCCAATTTTATCATGTAAGTTTTTGTTTATAAGTAATTAATGGACAAAAGTTCAAGTCAGTTGTTTCTGATATTCTCCTGAGTCTTTTCCAAACTATTTTTCCAATATTTCAACAATATTCTAGATGAGATGAACCTTGTCTATACTGATCTGCTAATTTCCTAAATGTTCCTTGAACACGTCTGCCTTACCCACTGTGGAATGCCCTTATTCTTTTCTTTCCTTTTATAACAATATCTATGGCATTTTTTATATTTTTTATGTTTTATTTTCCTCTATAAAGTCTTCTTGATACATTATAAATTTTATAATGGCCGAAATTGATACAACCCATCTTATTTTATTTTTCATAATTTTATGTACCCCATAGTCCTCACAAATGCATCTTAAACCCCTTGATATTAGAAAGTATTTCTTGCTATTTTTGTGTATGATCATATTTAGAAGAGGGATTTGGAAAATACATGTAGTTAATAAATACTTTTGAGCATAGTACATAATTTTTAATTTACCTAACTCTACTTTTAAGATTGTTATGCATGCAATTCTTTGGGATTTATTCACAGAGAATATATATTTATCATGCATTTACTTTTGAGTCCTTTGGCTTAAAACTTTTCCTTACCTTAAGTAAGAAATTTGTGATGATATTTATAGATAGCTATCAGATGTTTCATTCTTGAACAGTTTTCTCCAAACATAACTTTTTGACATTAGGAAACCATTTAGTTTTCTTCTGACTGCTATAGGAGTATAGTTTATACTCATCACCTACATTATATTGATGTGGGTCAAAAATCAGTCACTAGGGCAATGATTAAGGCACGACCTCAAATTTTAGTTCTGTAGGTTTTTACTAATATGTCAATGTTTATATATATATATATATAGTTCAATTAGATCAAATTTGGTCTTTGGGAAATATAGTGAAGTGGAGAATTATATTTTCTTTATATATTTTAAACATATATAGCAACGAAATATATCATTGTGCCCAGTCACCAAAATGTCCATGAATAATATGTCTTAATATGTGCATTGGTGATTTGTACTAAATGAAAAATTAACCAGATATTTAATATAAATTAATTCCATGCTCAATTTTATTTTATTAAAATGAATTAATGTTATTTTTCACGTGCATCGACAAATCAGTATAAAGTTTTCAGAACTGTATTTGACTTTCAAAGTTGCTATATCTTTCAAGTTCTGTCTTTTTTATAAACCCTTCCTTAGAAAAGCAAATTTACTCCTAAGGTCAGTGGTGGGCATTAAGTATAATTCTCACACATTTCTTAGATGCTCTGAAATCCTTACATGAAGTCATTCCAAAATCATATGTTGTTAATGCAGTCAGTGTTCTGTACCCAGCACACGATAAGCTCTTGGTAAGTGTCAATTATTTTGCCGTTCATTCATGTATTATTATTAGTTTGGGAGAAATAAAGTCTGATGAATGAGCCCTCAGTTCCAGAAATTTATATTTAAATAAGGTAGAAAACCAAATAGAATGATCAACAAAATGTTTTATTTGTGTAATGGAAATTCCTACTGATCCAAGATATTTATTTATTGATACCATAGATGGGTCTATCACACACTGTTTTGTAAAGTTCATGATATTTTATGTTTTCTTTGAAGATAGAAAGTAGGAAGCCATGAGGGGTTGTTTAAAAAAAGGAGGTTAGAACAGACAAAACAGTTTGGGCAAATGGACAGTGGTGGGCAAGTGTGAGTCAGTTGGAGAGGAGAGGAGAGAGAATGAATCCTAGGTGATCATAGCATTGGAAATGAGTAATAGCAAATAAACTTAAACTTGGAAAAGCAATTGTCCTTCCAATTATAATTCATATGGTAAGGGACAAATTAAATCCATTCTGAAGATTTTTTAGAGTGAAATTAAACATAGTTTTAGAAATATATGCATGCAGTAGCCTGAGAAATACATTAGAGGGAAAAGAGATTAAAAAGGCAAAAGTGAGAAAAAGATATGCACTGGTAGATGAAATATATTGAATTAAAATTAATGAGTGCATGTATTTAAAAATTAAAAAAATGCATACAAGTAGTTTATATTGGCAATGCTTGGAAACTGATTGATGGTGACTAAAAATGGGATAGTGAACAGTGAGCAAATTTTGATTTTAGAGGAATGTGTTTGGTTTGCATATAGAAAATTCAAAATTAAAGTATGCTAATGTTAACTGCAGATTGCAGATTGCAAGATTAGATTTTGAGAAAGTACAGTTTTAGGGGATTATATCTTAAAGAAGAAAGTAAAGGGAAGAAAGAAGAGAGAAAACACATAATTATAATTTCCCCCCTTTTTTTCAAACTTGTAATATATTTTCTGCTTCCTTCCCTTCTATCTATAAACATTCTCAAGTCTTCTCAATTTATAAAAGCTATGCCCTACTGCCCAGAATTCTGGATTCCAGTAACCCTATACATCTTTTCAGATTCAAGCTTCTTATAAGGGCAATCTCAAATTTCTTGAGTTCTGCATTTTGCCTGTGTTGACCTCATTCCACTTAAGCTGACTTCAAAAAGAAAATTAGTTACTTATTTAAAGGAAAAAGAAATCTGAATTTTCATTGGAATTGGCATTAATGGTTTATCAATAACAAAAGCAGGCAAGGGAAAAAGAGAGTTTAGGTACTCTTACTCTCTTTTTCCCTTGCCTGCTTTTCTTATTCTTTCTGATTTGTACTTTTCTTTTTCTTTCTGAAACGTTAGATATATTTGAACATTTATTGAGCCTCTATAATAGCACAACCATTCTCTGAGTATTGGTGAATTATGAATAAAAATAGGACCCAGGAAAGTCACGTAGACCCTGCCCAAGTTTCCCAGAGAAGTTTCTGGAAAGGAGGAGGGAATTTAACAATTTAAGATGGAGAGTATGAGGAAACATGTTTTAAAGAGCTTAAACAGCATAATTACCAGTTTATTTTTTTCCTCAATAAATATGTTGTTCCTTCCTCCTGTTCTTGATTACACATTTTATTTCTTTAAATACTTTCATCATAGTTGTGTTATATCTTTAGCATAAAAATTATGTTAGTTGAAATCTCATGGGTTTATTTCTCCTATATGCTGTTTCAACTGACCCCTGCTTACGGGCCTTATTTCACCATGTGTTTTATAATGTCAGAATATACCCCTAGATTGAAGACAGCCTCATTTATAACATTATTGGCCAATATGGGCCTATGGTATGGTTCTTCTGAATGGTTTTTGTGATTGTTTTTGTCACTTAGCTGTGAGTCCTACATGTGAGACTGCTTTTTAGTTTTTCTCAAGTTGAGGTTTTCCAAAGCACACATGTCTATAATTAAAATCCCAAACATGGGATATGGCAGAACTTCTGGTTTATCTAATGAGAAACATTTTCCCCCTTCCCAGCTTGGGGGAGGCAGGTTTCCTTGTAATTTCCCTTCACCATTGGGTTGATTGATTTTATACCCTCCCTTGATTGTAAATCTTATTCCAGTCCAGTGTTGCCTGGTGTTCTTTTTTTGTTTTTGTTTTGTGAGACGGAATTTCACTCTTGTTGCCCAGGCTGGATTGCAGTGACGCTATCTCGGCTCACCGCTACCTCCGCCTTCTGGCTTCAAGCTCCTGCCTCAGGCTCTGCAGTAGCTGGGATTACAGGGTCCTGCCACCACACCCAGCTAATGTTTGTATTTTTAGTAGAGACGGGGTTTCACCATGTTTGCCAGGCTGGTCTCGAACTCCTGACCTTGTGATCTGCCCTCCTCGGCCTCCCAAAGTGCTGGGATTAAAGGCGTGGTCATTATCTGGCGTGCTATCACAGCTTGTTGTTCTGGGAACACTTGGATCCTATCTGTGTGTAGTCTGTGTTCACTGAAATAGGCGTTTTGGTTACTATGATCAATAAATTCCCAGTGCAGGTGTGTACTCTAGTTTCAGGTCTTCCTTTATTTACCTCTTGCAGCTTTGTCACTTTGCCAAAAGCTCAGCTACATGCATTTGAGCGCATGGAAGGTGAGACGGAGTTTAGAAAGTAGTCATGCTCTCTTTTCTACCATATTGTTAGAAATACGTCAATTCATATTAAAATAACACTTTATCTTCTAAAATTCTAGATATTCAAGTATTTTATTTCAAATTTCACACAAAAAAAAGATTATTTAAAATATCAGGCATCTCCTCTCTTTTATTGTCCTGGATCCTTCACTTAACTTATTGATCTTGTGAAAATCAGTGCTTCTTCATCTTACTCTGTGCAGTGCTTTCTTTCCTTTGTATGCCTGCGTTCACAGACATTTTTTTAGTAGGTGTCTACATGTAGTTAATTTACATATGTGTGTGTGTGTGTAGTTGTTGTAATGATAGTATAGGATTTCTGCAACTGTTGGGCAAACATTTATTTTTAGCTATTGCCCAATGTGCTTTCACATATAAGACCTAATCTCTGAATAAGGAATAGATTGTCTGAGTGTGAATTTGTTCATTTACCCTGACTAACCAAATATCAAACTATCATCTTGACTAAGTGCTGTATTTAGTCTGATTGTTAAATGCATAATAAAGTACCATGTATAATGATAGATCATGTTTTACAAAACTTGCATTTTTCTTTATAGGTTATAAAAAATGGGGGGGAAATAATCAGCGTTTGGACCATGTGGTTTACATATCATGCATTAAAATCTTACTACAAATCTTGTTTAAAAATCACCATTAATTGTTTCTCAATTTTTTTTCAGCTCTTCTTCAAGTGACAATTTCACTTAGCAAAGTAGAGCTTAGTGTGGGAGAATCTAAATTCTTCACATGTACAGGTATGTATTTCTATAAATATCTTCAGATAACTTGGTTTCTGTTAAAATATTAATAAAATACATTGGCTAAATTTAAGTAGTTAAAAACTCAATTCTCTAACAGTAATATCTTACTTTTTTGTTGTTGTTGTTGTTTTTGTTGTTGTTTTTGAGATGGAGTCTCACTCTGTCTCCCAGACTGGAGGGCAGTGGTGTCATCTCGGCTCACTGCAACCTCCTTCTCCTGGGTTCAAGCCATTCTCCTGCCTCAGCCTCCTGAGTAACTGGGACTACAGGGGCACACCACCACGCCTGGCTAATTTTTGTATTTTTGTATTTTTTTAGTAGAGACGGGGTTTCACCATGTTGGCCAGGCTGTTCTCAAACTCCTGACCTCAAGTGATCTGCCCGCCTTGGCCTCCCTAAGTGCTGGGATTACATTCTCCTGCCTCAGCCTCCTGAGTAGCTGGGACTACAGGTGCGCACCACCACGCCTGGCTAATTTTTGTATTTTTGTATTTTTTTAGTAGAGACAGGGTTTCACCATGTTGGCCAGGCTGGTCTCAAACTCCTGACCTCAAGTGATCTGCCCACGTTGGCCTCCCCAAGTGCTGGGATTACAGGTGTGAGCCAGCTTACCTGGCCATTGTTGGGTTTATAATTATTGGAAAAGTGTTAATAACCATAAATTGCATATTAAATGATATGAATTTTATTTTTGTTAATTTAATTTGTTAATTTAGACTGCTAATCTTGATCATTTATTTTGAAAATAACTTATGCATGCATTATATCTGATAATAACTTAAATCAATTTAAATATTATTTCTGTCTAAGCAGTAATATTAGGATGAATATAGAGATTATAACTGAACCATTTTTGTAAATATGCAATGAATAAATTTGGTATGGCACACTGCACTGTAGTTATACTTGAATGAAAATATTAGGCCAAAAATTTATTCTAATATTCATTGATGAGATAGATAGTTATTTAGTCAGGAAAGCTTTGGCCAGATTTTTATGACAATGGAAAGAATCATATGTCATCATGCCTATAGCATATTTTATGGGCCTCATTCAGTATAATAATATACATATGGTGTTCTTTCAAAAGACATTTAAATATTTCAGCATCACAGTTTAATTAAACATATTATAGAACTGACAAATGAATACATTATTTATTTAGATTCAATATATTCATTTTTACAAATATAAGTCTTCATATCCAAACTATGATATGCCTAAAGAATTTTTTAAACCTTAGTGCTAAAATTAGTTATGAGACTACTTTAGAATTGTTTCTAATCTTGATTACACTACAACTACTTAAAACTGGATTAAAATAGACACTAGAAACAAAATGCATTATAAATATTGTCTTGAGGATGACGTGATTTATTTAAGCCAAGATTCAAATTTATAAATATAGAGATATAGTTACAACATTTTATAAATCATATTCAGAGTATATATGTATAAAATATCACATTTTATAGAAACATTAATAGAGCCCATGATTCTTTATCCATTTTCCTTCTTAAAGGTGTGAATTGATAGTTATGTTAATACAAGTATTTGTATATTGACAAATGAAAAAATCAGAGAGTATGGAAGAGATTGATTCAGCATCACATATGATGTCCGCAGAAATTTGACACAAGCATATAGGTCACTGTTTCTAAATCCCATCCATATTTTATTAATGTCTTCATAAATTATGACACACTGAATTCTATCACATAAAGATAGAATAATAAAATAGTTTAAAAATCAATTTTGAAAATACAATGAAATTGTTGTACTTTTATGTATTTGTATATTACTATGAAATATGTTGCATAGACTAATTGCCTGTATGTATTGCATAGCTCAAATTAAGACATGCTTTAAAAGTGAATTAAGGCCATTCATTGGTGATGAGTTTTGCTCTTAGAATGTAAACTGAGTAAGCATTTATTTTCTTTTATATAAAAATGTATCACCTAGAGCTTTTCTATAGTATTGGAAATAGTCTTACTTATATTAAATATAGTAGTAAAATAAGACTGTAAAAATACAAATATTGGAAAACCATGCAAGCCACTATGCTTGTGTGTATTTTTCTGCTACAATGCTGAAAACCTAGATATGCCTCCAAAATTTCCAGACACCTTAAAAATACAGAATCTAAAACTCAATAAAGTAAACATCTTAAATTTAAACTAGAAGGATGTTATGCCCTCAAAGAGCTAAAGAAGTGTCATACAGAAAATTGTTGTAACTACATTTTAAGAAAGTAAAAAGTTTAATGCTATTTATAAATAATCTGTACAATAATCCAGCCTTATCAAAATGGAAAATTTTGATAGAAATTATTATTTGTTAGAGATACTTGAAAGAACACAATTTTAACAGCTTTATGAAAATCCACAATAAACTGTCAATGAAAATGAAATTTATATTATATTAAGAATGAGAAGGTCCAAAATATTTATCAGAATATCCTGTTTAACCTGCTATATAAAGTATTATTTTGTATTATTCAAATGTAAAGAAGTACATATTTAAATTATTTTTTGTAACTTCTCCATAGATGGAGGAATTAAATAAAACACATCCCTCCCCTTCAAATGCATTACTGTGTAACAACTATGGTTTTATGATTTGTTTAGAAAAAACTGAAGATAACTAAGATCTATTTAAGATTCACTAAACTTTCATACTTTTACTCAAGCATGTCTAATTTCTTATAGAAAGGAGGATAATTTGTTTCTAAAACTATTTCTTAGGAAAAATGAGAAGGGATAATTTTCTTCAAAGAGGTCCTGCAGATGTTAGTTGACTTTATACATTTCCCCACCGATACTTTTGAGTTAATAGTGTATGCTGCTTTCATAAATGCTATCTAAAGTAATTAGGTGAACTACATCCTTTTGGTGACTAAAAGCAGACACAGAAATCTTTAGCTTTTATGAAAGGATAATAACCTAGATTCTGAATTGGAAGACTTAAATAAATGTTTACCCTGTAATGATTTGGTTATAATTACCTAGAAGTGTAAGTATCATTTTGATGCATTGTAATTATCATACGATAAAGTAGTTAACAGTTTTAGATTAAAATAATGAAACTACTTATTTCTCTTGGGAAAAGAGATTAGGACATCATTATAAAAATGGTCATTGGCTTTATCCAAGTTTAGCAACTAGGGAAATTAATTTCAAATTTAGTATTATCAAAGGCCAAAGTTTGTTTTGTGAAAGATTTACATTTTTTTAAGCTCGGCATTATCAGAGTTTTAAGTGCTATCTCCTGACCCTAGCAAGGACAATTGAGCAAATGAAATCGTATTAATAATTGTGGTTCTGTTCAGATATTATCTTTAAGTGGGTTTTATGCCTGGCTTGGTGGTCAAGGAAGTTTCAGAACTTAAATGTAATAATCCATTGATTACTAAGGGAAAATTTCAACAATCATAGCTTAAATACTACACAAGAAGTTTGCTGTGAAAGTTTTAGGTATTGCTTACTCAAGCGTGAATCCTCCATGTTGGTTAAACAAAGATGAACATTTGCACTAACGTTTGCATTTACCTTCAGTGTTGTAAGCTTCTCAGATTTCCGGTCTCTTACATAATTTTTTTCTAAATTGTTAATATTATTACATAATAGTAAATGCCAATGCTCAAACAAATATTTGCAACATATTTTCAAACCTTTGTTTTCCATGGCTCTTTGCAGCGATTGGTGAACCTGAAAGTATAGATTGGTATAATCCTCAAGGAGAGAAGATAATTTCAACACAGAGGATAGTAGTGCAAAAGGAAGGTGTTAGGTCACGGTTAACCATCTACAATGCAAATATAGAAGATGCAGGGATATATCGTTGTCAAGCAACAGATGCCAAAGGACAGACACAAGAAGCTACAGTAGTTTTGGAAATTTACCGTAAGTCATGTGTTTTTATGTTTTAGTTTATTAAATTTCAGTTGCTTATAAATAATTGAAACAAAATAAAATGTGTGATAATAAAACTTAACACTTATTAAGAACTACATGCTTTAAAAATAAATATCATTTATTTATGCTTTACTAGACTGTATCTTAGAATACAATAGATAACAGATAATAAGTGGTTATAAACATATATATGGCATCAATTATATTAATAATATTAATAAAAATCTTTTCATTTTCTCAAGCCATTAAGAATTTACTGGGTATTTAGATAATAGTGGTTTATTTAGTGGTATGATATTTATTCAGTGGTTTTTTTTTTTTTCACTGTAAAATAGAAGGTCATGATTAGAATACATGAAAATGTGTGACAGCCCTGACCATTGTAGAATGAGAATCTGGGGAAGGGTGAGTGAACAGGAGTAGTCAGAAAGTTGAAACTAATCTAGTAGCCAATAATATTAAGCCAGGATTCTCTACCACTAAGTGTTTTTATGAGCAAAGTTTTCCACATTTGCACTTCTTTTTAGGTACTCGGATAGATTTTTTCCTATGTTCCTTTCTCCTTCTCATATTTAGGAATCATTAACCTGTTTAGGAACATTGAAATCTGTTGACTCCTGTATTTTAAAGCAAGATATTCCAATTACTTTTGTGACCTTGAGCAAATCATGTAACCTCTCTGTCTTTAGTTTCCTCATATATAAAATGAGGATAATAATGGTACCTGTGTGATACATGGAGTTTGAGTACTACCTTAAATTATATTGCATAAAGTACTTACAACAATGTCTTACAATTAATAGGTAGTTAGCATTTCTACCAATGATAAATTTTATATATATATATGTATATATATATATATATATTTGGAATGCAAGCCCTTAAATCGTCTCATATCTGTAGCTTTGTGTTTTATTATTCTAGAAATAGGATATGATAAACAGAGTCAGAACATTCCTACAGCAGGACTTCCTGTTTGATGACCAGGGCAATTTGTGGGCACATTGTTGCTCTTGTGTTTCCTGGTTTGGAATTTTTCCCTCCCATTTGATTCTAAGCTTCTGAAGAAATGATATTGTCCTAATTTATGTAACCCCCTGGAGTATCTATTTCACAATAGCAAATAATTAAATTGAAATGGCCATTTTATAGATATAGTGTTTGGAAATACTTTTATTATTTTAAATGATGCAAAAGAAGAATCCTGACATTTCATTTGTGAAGGTAAACAACAAATTTTTGCAAGAAGAATTCATTACTTCTATGAGAATTTCTCATCAAGCATAAATATCCATGTTCACTCATTCATTCATTCATTCATTCATTCAAGACACTTACTGGGTGTGTATACACTATAATTCTGACTCCCAGCCAGAAACAGACAATAAATAAGCTGAAACAAATACACAGATGCTAGCTAAACATGCTGTGGAATTCTATGGAAAATGAATTACGTGGAGTGGAAAGGTAAGGAACCTTGAAATGGAAAGGAATATTGCTATTTTATATAGGCAGGTTGGATAAGAATCTGAATGAATTGAAGGGGGTGCAAATGCCCTGTGGTGAGAACAAACCTGGAATGTTCAAGGAACCTCCAAGAAGACAGTTTTCCTGGAGCAGAGTGACATGGAAGAGAGAGGAGAAACTGGGATTGGAGTTGAGGAGATAGACTCCAGTTTATATAGAACCTCATATCGCATTGAAAGATCTTTGGATTTTATTCTCAGTGAGATAGG
The DNA here is from genome assembly GCF_024542745.1 of Macaca thibetana thibetana. Lineage (NCBI taxonomy): Eukaryota > Metazoa > Chordata > Mammalia > Primates > Cercopithecidae > Macaca > Macaca thibetana. The sequence goes on along the minus strand of NC_065580.1, from coordinate 175,941,473 downwards.
AAGGTATTAGGGAGAAGAAGTAGACTATCTAGTTTAAGATTTTAAAGTATCTAGGTTTTCCTAATGATTTTATTATAGTATCAATGGAGTCTGGATTATGTTATTGGGAGAAAGAAGCAATGATACTTTTGTGATTTGTGATTTGTTTTACTTTGTTGATACAGAAAAACTCACTTTCAGAGAAGTGGTATCTCCACAAGAATTCAAACAAGGAGAAGATGCAGAAGTGGTTTGCCGAGTTAGCAGTTCACCTGCACCTGCTGTCAGCTGGTTGTATCATAATGAGGAAGTCACCGCTATTTCCGACAGTTAGTATTTTGGTAACTCCCTAAGTTATATGTTCTAATACTATTGCAGTTTTTAAAAATCTGAATCTTTGTGTCTAATTGTAGAAATTGGAATTTTTGACCCCAAATATTCAACAACTAGTTTGAGAACCTGTAAGCTCTACATTAGGATTTTTTAATTTAGGGGTCTCAGGGCAAATTCACTGCCCTTTACCCCTCCGTTGTAATCAGAACACAGTTATGCCCATTCGCCACATATTATCTGTGGCAGCTTTGGAGGCAGAGTTGAGAAGCTGTGGCACAGTTGATTCAGCCTAAACAAATATACAATCATTAGTATCTGGAGGTTTACAGAAAAGGTTTGCTGACCTTTGCTCTAGTGTCAAGGAAAGTTTATATATTATAAGCAGTACTAAGTACATGAAGGAGTACATCCTGCTGTATTCAAATTCTATATAATTTATACATGATTCTATGGGATCACTATATGTAAACTTAATATCGATGTGAATTACGTTTATTATTCTGGGGCTGTACTTTCAAGGATACTTACCTGTTCTATTATGGGAAGATCCGTATAGATAATAGAAATGTACCTTCATTCAGATTGTCCTCATGATTTTGATTTAGACTGAGCTAAAATTTCAGAGTAATATGACATCTGAAATCAAATGTATAATTTGCTTACATTATGTTCCTTTACCATGTGCATAGGGAGCATTTTCAATTTAGAATAGTTTTCAATGCACCTGCATTGCAGAGCGGTACAAAATAATTGAATCTTTTAAAGTATTTTCCATCTTCGATGATTCTGATTTGTGTCCAAGGTATGAAGATTCTACAGCATAAAGGAGAGACAGAAAATAATATCTATTTTTGAATATGTGGGGAGAATGTATGATAATCATGTTCAATAGTCATTTTTTTAATTTTGAAAGATTTTTTCTGAGCTTAGCATATTCAATGCTTGTCAGTTTCCATTATAATACATTAATGAGAAATAACACTTTATTTCCTCTTGTTTCAGCATAACTCTGTAGAATGTATTAACAAGTCATATGAGTAAATGGTTTTGATGTATTTTTAGCTCTTTTCCCCTCAATAATAAAGAAAAAGCAGTGATTTTGTAATGGTGGAATGACAATGTCTAAATATTTTCAGATTGTCTAATCTTACAATCTGTAGGTTTATTGTAAACCTTTATTAATAGAATATTTTGAAGTAAATTTTATTTTTAAAAGGCATGTAGAGCAAAGCCTCAAAGCAAAGACTGATGACAACAGGAAGTGGTGATGGAGAGGTGATATTTCCATGCTGCAACTCATACATATTTCCCCAGCATCCCAGGACTAAATGACGTACAGCCAAATTTCCATTTTGGCTTTCCTCCTTTCCTTGACCCTGAAGCTTTGAACATCTTTTCTAAATGTTCTGTGCCTAAATCAGACTCATTATCTGTTAAACATAGATGATTGCCTTCATTTAAAATAATGGCTTTGTGTCATAAATGAGACATTCGACATAAAGTTGTTTCTTGACATCTATGGGTGATTTGTTCCAGGACCTCCCACAGATACCAAAATAAGCCGATGCCAAAGTCTCTTATATAAAAAAGGATAGTATTTGATATAACCTGTGTATATCCTACCATATATTCAAAATTATATCTGGATTATTCATAATATCAGATAAAACATAAAGACTATGTCCATGGTTGCTATATAGTATTATTTGGGAAATAATGACAAGGAATAGCCTGTACATGTTCGATAAAGATGCAGTTTAAAAAATATATATTTTTCATCAGCAGTTGTTTGAATCCACATATGTGGAATCCATAGATAGGGGAGGTAGCTATACTTCATTTGTTAAGTGAATGAATAAAATAATTTGGCTATACGTTAGATTCTTAATAAATGACATACATCACTGTCATTCCTTCTCTATGAGTTTTTAAATCTTAGAATCGGTTTTGCTAAAATTACATGCATTTAGGTTATATCTAGAACCAGAAAATCCAATGTAGAAGAAATGGGTATAGTTTAACATGAAACATAACACTAAGTTGTGTGGCAGGTGAAAAAAAATAATAAAATAAATAACATAGTATTTTTAACTATAGAATTTAAAGTATTCAAGTAAATTATCAGGAACAACACACTTCTCTAACCTTGTAATAGTGTAGAAACTTATCACATAACTCATTATTGAACAATTTGTACATTTATAATGGATTCATATGAAATAGTATTATTCACTGCTTATACCTCATATACTCGCTTTATTAAAGCTAATGAAATAAGATCAAGATTACAATTATGTATGAGGATTTAGAATAATGCCACGGACCCAGATATCTTTTTGTTTGCTGTAATCTGATTCAAAAGTAAAATATAGATATTCCAGAGGAAACAATGAAAGCTTGGAAATGCTCATCTTATTAGCTATGCTTTTGATTGTAGCTGTGTGGCAGATATTCAGAATTAAATTTCCTGCAGAAAAACAGTGGAGATTTTCCATGTTGCTTATAGAAAGGAGATTCATATTCTAAAGGATCCAAGCATTGTGGGAGTAAAGATGACATTTTATTATACAAGTTGAATATCCTGACTTTTAGTGTCATCCTGATGGAAGGATATGCTATTTGCTGATAACAGTTCAACCTTGGCCTGTTTGGAAATTATCTCTTAAATTTTGTAAATGCTTTAGTCAACACCTAATTGATATATTCCTTCTGCATTAAAAAACAGATTAAAATTACCTTGTTCAATACAATTTTTATATAACCTACTTCTAGTATAAAATACTAATTCTACAATTATTGAATACATAGGATCTATACTGTAGTGCACCAGATGTTTATGATTCATGGTAAGCAAGATAAGTTCGCTGCCTTCAAAATACTAACCATCTAGAGGGAAAAATAAATAGGTAAATCAGTGTGAAAACAAGATACATTGAGTCTATGATAACGAAATTGTGGTAATAAAGGATGATAAAATAAATGTAAACTACTTAGGATAAGAGAGAGTATCAAAGATGCCTGTCAGGAGGAAAAAGTTACCTTTATATATAGAGACACATATTAGCCAGGCAAACATCGGTGCGGAATTTTCGGGAAGAGAGAAGACCATGTGCAATGGCGCAGAGGTGAAAGGCAGCATAAAAGCATATTTCTGAAACTGGAATAAGTTTATTATTACTAGAACTTATTAATAAGTGCAACTTAAATACTTATACAAATGAGTAAATCTAGCTAAGATTTTTCAATAAAGGACTAATAAGAAAGGAAGCTGAAGAAGGAGGTCAAACCAAGTCAACACAGCCTTGATATCTGCTACAGAGTTTGTAATTTATTCAAAGGGGGCATCATTAAAGGGATTTAATCAATGCAGTGACATAACCTAATATGCAGTTGAGAAGAATATTTGTATGTCAGTGAAGAGAACAAATTAGATGGGAGACAAGGCAAAACTCCTGAGACTGAGAATAGTTCAGGTCATAATGAAATATTGCTGAGAGAGAAGAAGACTTAAATAATGATGAACAGAGAAGTGATGAGACGTGGAGTCTGATTGGGTGTTCAGACTCAGAGAGATGAAGATATCAAGAATGACTCATGGAATTTGCCTTCCCCGGAGTTCCATCACTTATGGAATATTCCTTTGGCAACTAGTTCCATGTAAAGGCATGTGAAGACAGAACTGTCAAATGCCAGATGATAAATTTCAGGTGGAGATACTGAGCTAAATTTTAGATATACTGATATCGAGGTACTTAAATTCCTCCTAAGTATGTATATCTAGTAGACTGTTAAAAATGCTATGGAACTCACAGGAATGATCTGATCTGAAGAAAAATGGTGAGTCCTTAAGATACAGATGGTGATTGAAGCCATGTGGATAGATGAGACAAATCATTGAGTGGGCAGCTAATAAGGAAAAAACAGGACTTAGAAATAACTAAGTTATTACAGGTGTGGTGGCTCACACCTGTAATCCCAGCACTCTGGGAGGCCGAGGGTGGATCATGAGGTCAGGCGATCGAGACCATCCTGGCTAACATGGTGAAACACCGTCTCTACCAAAAATACAAAAAAAAAAAAAATTAGCTGGGTGTGGTGGCCGGCACTGTAGTCCCAGCTACTTGGGAGGCTGAGGCAGGAGAATGGCGTGAACCCGGGAGGTGGAGCTTGCAGTGAACCGAGATCACACCACTGCATTCCAGCCTGGGCAACAAAGCAAGACTCTGTCTCAAAAAAAAAAAAAAAAGAGAGAGAGAGAAATAACTAAGTTAAGGAAACAAAGCAGATACTTTATTGGTTATTATCTGATTACACTTATTTTCTTACTTTGATAATGAAAATTGGGTTACTGTATAACTGAGAAAAACACTCTAAAATAAAATTTCAAATAAAATAGTTATTTGTGACTGATTAAAGCTATGCTTTCTTCAAATGTTTTCTGGAAACACCTATTATGGGCTTTGTTTTGATGATAGTTTACTAACAATATCGAATTCATGGGCCTCACAAACACATTTGAAATCTGACATGCAATTTTCACATAGTTTTCTGTGTGGAAAATATTTTACATATATAAACATATATATAGTATGTATTTCAATTTAGCAGGTAATTAATGTTGTCCTAAAGTTTTAAGTTTTCATTCAGTAGAAATAATGCATTAAAATGGCCATTGCAAACTCAAATTTTTCAATGAAAAAAATGCTGATATATTCCCATAAAATATGTATTATGTGATTCTAATTATTGCTCCTTAATGTAAAGCACTGCCTCTCTGATTAAAACAATATTTCTCCTTACTATTCATATTTTTCCTAATTCACATTAAATATCAGTAAAAATCATTATAGGTGAAGGATGATAGGTATTTTAGCAAGTTAGAAAATGCAGTAATACAATGATCTAAGTATGATAATGTTCCTCTTCATTTTAAATTTTATTTATAATTGCCTCTCTTCTAAATTTCTGGCCACACACTTGACGAGAGGATTTTTAATTGACTTTGAAACTTTATGACATTTCAGGAGTTTTGAGTTATTTCAGGACCACTTATGAGTTATCCTCTAACCTTTCTTGTGGATTGGTTTTCTTTCTCCCCGGTCTTTCTTTTGATGAGGGCATTTCATGTTTATGCTTTAATTTACTAGGGGAAAGAATCTGAACAAACATTTTTTGTCTCTCTTCTTAGGTTCAACCTAAGGAAAAAGTGAACATTATGGAAAAGTTTACACCTCATGGGCTGCAAGTCATGTGGCCATAGCATTAGAACACTATTTTCACTTTGGGGGAGCCTCTGAATCTGTGCATTTCCACCCCTGATTAGTTATCTCTTAAACAAAAAGCAACCACATGCTTGTCGGTTTAATGAGTATCTATGCCCTGATGGCTCTTCTATTTGTTATTTCTAGCCCAAACTTCTCCCCTCTCAGTAAGGAACTACTATGACAAATTCAGCCCCAAATCAGAGTGGCCTACTACCCTAGCAGTTTATGACTGACTCCCCTAGCAGTTTATGGCTCGTGCAAAGTCCAATTGGTGGCAGAGGTAGAGGAAGGATCCTACCATATCCCTTCCTTGATCAGGCTGATGGAGACTCTGCCTTTTTCACACGTGGCTTCAGTGGTTTTCCCAACCTCATTATCAAGCCAATAGAGAGGGATAAAAGCAGTAAACATTGGAACTGGCCCAAAGAGTAAACAATCGACTGTAGATATGTTAAAGGCTGGGTACCTTAAAATATCAGCTTTCTACCTGATCAAAAAGCTAAAGGGATAGAAGCGGCGTGTTTCTTATTCATCAAAGTGTCTTATATACAGTATCCAGCAAACAGATAATAGTCAATGAGATCTATGGATGTGTTAATTAAGGAAATTTAAGATATTGCCCATACAAAGAGTTTCAAAATTGGACTATATGTAAAAGCATTCTTTGAATGGTAAGGTGAGAGAAGGTTTTAGCATGGCAGCAAGATTGTGATGCTTATAAAATCAGGGCAGACACAAAAAATAATGCCAGGCTGAGATGCTGCTTAGGCGTCACAGATTACTGTAGCGGATTACTTTACACGATCCGTGAATGCAGGCTGTATACCAGCTTATTTATATATATATGCATGTGTGCATACACACACACACAAATGGAATCTTGAAATAAAATAACAAAATATAATCGATTTGCTCCTTTACAGATTATCTTGTTAGCCAAAAAAACACTTAAATAAATTTGAGATATAATCATTTTGTGTCCTTTATATGACTCAAATATTATTATATCATTTAGTTGCCTCAACAGAGACGCAAAATTTTTAATTATTGTATAAAGAAGGATGTTGAATAAATTTTCTAGCCCTTTTCAACCCATGTTGCCACATATTTGCAGTCAAAAGTTTGCACATCTGTGATACCTAATCTCTCTGCATTGTTCTTTTGTGTATCATTTCTGCATCCAAAGTACCAAGGGGAAATAATAGCCTGACCATTTTAAGTGGATATAAAGTCTTGAATGTATTTTATTTTTTTTTTAGAAAAAAAAAAAGGTGTAACAAAGCAGTGTAGAGTGGAAACATTGAAGTCATGAAATTACATTTTACTTTCAAATTTGAATTTGCTGATGAAAAGCTTGATAGTGTCAGACAGTGCCATATTTTAACTATTAACAATTTAGAGCACTCTGAACTTAGCCTTCAATTACTGATACCATTTTCTCCCCTTTGCTTTCTTTCCAGATCGGTTCGCTATGTTAGCAAACAATAACCTGCAGATTCTCAACATCAATAAAAGCGATGAAGGTATATACAGATGTGAAGGAAGAGTGGAGGCCAGGGGAGAAATTGACTTCCGTGATATCATTGTTATTGTTAATGGTAAGCAGTAAATAATTTGTACATGTTTTATGGTTTCATTTTAGCAATGCTTTTTACTAAATGGCAACCATGTGAACTCAAAATACAAGTTTTATCTAATAAAGCTCTTCAATACCAGGAAGCAATCTTTCCATCTTTATTATGGCATCTGTAACATTGTATTACAGCCTCAAGGCAGGATCCATGACTTATTTTACATTGTCATTCTTATAACCGTTTTCAAATAGGCCATATGTGAGTAATTGCCTTTTGCTGGAATTGTAGTTGTTGAAAGAATATCAAATAAACATAGTACAGTATCATACTAAATGTCACTTTTAAATTACATGAAGTTTTTGTTGCTTAAATTTACGTGTTTTACACTATTTACATTTTTCTCAAATTTAAAAATTAAATTTTTATGGTTTTATTTAGAAGTATTAATGGACATTATTGACTGGTTTTATGAAATCTCTTGCTCCAAAGTGGCTTCTCCTATATAGTTCTTGCCTGTGTTAACATGACATTCTATGCAGCTGGAAAATATGTTAGACAGTTATCTTGGATGTCTCCTGTACTAGCCCATTTTCGCACTGCTGTAAAGAATACTCGAGACTGAGTAATTTATAAAGAAAGGAGATTTAATTGACTCACAGTTCCAAATGAATGGGGAGGCCTCAAGACACTTACAATCATGGCGGAAGGCAGAGGAGAAGCAAAGGCACGTCTTAACATGACAGCAGGCAAGAGTGTGTGAGAAAGAGTGAGGAAATGCCACACTTAAAGCCATCAGCTCCCATGAGAACTCCCTCACTGTCGCAAGAACAGCTTGGGGAAAACTGCCTCCACGATCCAGTCACCTCCCACCAGTTCCCTCCCTTGGATACCTGGGAACTATTAGTACAACATGGGATGAGATTTTGTTGAAGACACAGAGATTTTGTTGAACCATATCATCTCCATTTTATCAATCTAATCTGTTATCAAGACATATCCATTGTATATTTTAACATCTCTTAAATATACTTTATTTTCTCTAACATCTTGTTTTCCATGAGAGTGCTGATCTAATTTTTTTTTTCTTGAATTCATACAACTTGGTTTCTCTGCACTTCATCTCACAATTCCACCTTTCTCTCCACCAATACTTTCAACTGTCATAATTCTTCATTGCTTCTCACTACTGTCAAGACAAAATCAAAATGACTTTTCATGGCATAAAAAACCCATTATGATCCACCCCTTCCCTAAGCATTCTGCCATTAGATGTCAGTCACAGGGAAACTAGGTCTTTAGAGGAGATCTAGCATTTTTGAATGGCCTTTTTAGAAGTACAGAGTCTAATATTTTTTTATTAAGGGTGCCATAATGAGAGGAGTAGTTAACCTTCAGTGCGAGAGGAAGATTTCAGTGCATAAAGGATAGGTTTAAATAGGGAGGTGTCTGTATCTATACCTTCATCTAGATCTATATGTAACTCTTTTTTTCTCTTTATTATATACAATAAACAAGGGTAGTATATAGTGGCTATTTAGTTTGTTAATTATCAAATTGTCTACCATACTTTGTATCCAAAAAGATTTATGGTGAAATACGTAAGTGTATTTTATCATGAGCAGTCTTTGTGTTAAGTGCGTACTTATGAAAAAGGGAATTATAATAAAAATTAATATATGTAAAATTCTTTAAAATTGGTAAGCTTATGGGAAACAGTATATAAGTATTTCCTATTATAGTTATATATACATATAATTACACTAAAATATTAATTCAAGTTTGACATTAAAATGAAATTTATACAGTAGGCATAGTAACCCTTTGATATTCATTCTGCTATTGTAGTTTCTACTTTAATATGTGGTTGGTGCAAAAGTACTTGCGGTGTTTATCATTACTTTTAATGGCAGAAACTGTACTTATTTTTGCACCAACCTAATATTTTCTTTAATATATTTATAGCATGTAGTAATCTATTTCCCTACTAGAATATCTGTGTTTGTGTACTTATGATTACATTCATTTTAAAGGAATCATTATTCAGGTATGAATATTCTTTTAATAAAATGTCAATCTTCATGTCCATCATGGTCTGCATTTAAACTGGAATATTTGGTTTTATATTTCTGTACTTATTTATTTCAGGATTTATAAAGAGACAAATATAGGAATATGTTTTTATGTGCCATTCTGATCAATCATGCAAATAATTCCTGTTTTGTCTGTATAGTTTGACCCTCCCAAAAGCAAATTCTTCTTCTCTGTCTCCCACTTTCCTCTAACAGAATCAACCATAGATTCTAATGTGACTTTCTTTGCTTGGACATTGATGATGAGTCTCATTTTTTCCCTTTAGGATCACAAACTCTAATAGCTTAAAAGTCCTGGTATCTCTTTTATTTTAAATAAGTGTTCATAAAATCAGGTATCAATTGATTTTTGTTCTGGAGGATGCAGTTGGACACTGCCGAGAGAATGCATTGACTAATGCTATCAGACGACTGTGCTTTTCTCTCACATTTTGCCTTAACTTAAGCCAGAAAAATCATTTTACTTCAGTCTTATTGACTTTCACCCTGCTTACTGGCTCCTTTTAAATCTTGAGTTTTTTTTTTTAAAGTTTTCCCTTATTATGCCTCTTTTATAAAACTCCTTAATGATGTTTCAGTGAAAATTTTGAGGCTGCAAAAACTAATACCAATAAAATAAAAGCACTACTTTTATTCATATTATTTGATCTTTAATTACAGACTCTGACTACTGCCGTATTCTCTTCCTCTCACTTTACATTCCCAGTCCTCTCACTTAATTGCTACTAATTTTTATCTTTACCAATTTGACCTTTATTCTGGTCCTCTTTCATTCATCCTCTTCCACCTCAAGTATACCAAAGTCCCACCCAAATGCCCCAGTCAAGTGTTTTTCCATATGCAACGTTTCCTTGTCAAATCTTGGCCTTTGTAGGAGGACCTGCCCTTTATTCTATGTTTTGTTCTTTGCAAACTTTTCCATCACATTTCTATCATACCAATTCATACTCTTTTGCTTCAATAATTAGTTGAAAGATATCCTTGCTGGCTTCCTTTGTAGTACCAGCAATAATAAATGTTTAGGATCTTATTACTTATTTTATTTTTGTCTTACCTCCCTCTATGACTTTCTTAATTTATTTTTGAATGCCTGGGTATTGTTTTTCACAAATATTCTTCCCCTTCGTTGAAGAAGGTTATACATCAGTGCCTTTGATGTGGGAAGTATGGCGCCTCCAATGGAAGGATTATGCCTTGTCACCCAGTTGATCATGTGACTTGCTCTAGCCAATGGCATAGAAGCAAGCAAAATACACACCATGACTGAAATCAAACTTTAAGAAAACATCACATATTTTCTCTTAATTCTCTTGTTTTTTCTTTCTGCCATGAAAATAGCATGACCCAAATAGGGACTTCCCTTCATTCTGGGCACCTTGATGGAGATGGGAGGAGCAGAGTCACAGATGATCTGCCGGTGCAGGCAACATAACATGAGTACATAAAACATGTTTTTAAGCACTGAGATTTTTAAAGTTATTATCATACACACACACACACACACACATACAGACAAATGCAAAACCAGTGCTTTTGTCTGTTTTGTTTCTCTCTCTCTGTGTGTGTCTTTAAACATTAAATTTAAGCACCATCTGACCAAGGTGTACCTTTGAAATTACCTAGGTGTCCCTTTTCACCTTCCCTGATAGTGATCATTTATGACGATTTTTATCACCTTATTGAAATACTGGAAATTTAGCTGAAGGGTTTTTACTGTCATTTCAAAATTATTTTATATTTATTTCATACATTTATTCAACAGGTATATACAAAGTGCTGGCTATATGTTTTACACGATATTGTGCTTGGACTACTAATATTCCTAACACAGCATCATTTCCCTTGAGACACTTAGAGTTTTATCTCAACAACTTAAAAGAATCAACTTTACTAAAGTCCTTTATTGTTTATGGGGTAGCTGGATTCAAAAGCATTTAACAAATGCAGTTTTACTAGATATTCACAGACTATGGACACCCAATGAGAATGGACACCCAATGCAGCTGAGGACAGGAGAGTTCCCTGGTATTAAAGATAAATATAATTAAGGAAAACTGTTATTTCAGAGAACAGAGCAAGAATATGTTGCAGACAGAAAGACCAACACTTGTAAAACAAACAAGAGCATAAGATGTGAAAAAATCCAAGCACCTAACTGTGATTGAAATATACTGTTTTTAACAGGAATAAGAGTAATGGTGTGTTGGTTGGTTTGGAGATTAGGTGGAGGTGCAGCTGAAAAGCAGGTAGCAGTCAGTCATGGAGGACCATCAATGCTTTCTTAAAAACCTGATTTGTGGGACAAAGAAGAGCTGCCATTGAGAAGCAAGTAATCCAGAGAGCAAGGGGATTGACACAAGGATATTGGCAGGGAGAAAAAGTGAGTTCATGTGAGAGATAATTGGGGCCTTTACTAAAGGACAGGAAATGAAGAGGAAGGCCTACAATAACACTAGATTTATAGCAAAATCATCATGTTATACCTGTATCACAGAGATAAGAGGAAACAAGGGTATTTTTAAGACTTCTAGTGTGGTTTTTAGGGCTTCTGGTTGTCAAATGCAAGCAGAAATGACCAATAGAGTGTGCACAAAAATAAGTGTGCTGAATTTAGAGATTATGAGGTTGCAAGAGACATTATGGTAAATGATATTTCTTAAGTAGCTTGGGTCAAATTCAGATTACAAGGACTTGAAGTATAAAGGTACACATATATTTTTTAAAGGATGAAAGCTAAAAAAAAAATAAAACCTCAGGTTTTTGGACTTAGCTATTAAATGGGGAACATCCCAAAGCTGAGCTATAGGATATTGTTGGGGTTTTAGGACAATATTAAGGAATATTACTTTAAACATAAGGAGAATATGTTTTATATTGAGCCTGGAGGAAATGAGTTAAAAAAATGAGTGAGGATGTACCTAAATTCATAGGTAGATTTGGTCAATAATTTGAGGGAAATCCTGCTACATGACTTCAATATTCTGTTTTCAGTTAGCTGGTTTCCCTCACCAAACAAACATTGATATATTCTTGATAGTCATAAAAAATGTATACGTGCTTATATTAAACTTTTTATTGGATCTTCAGGTAAGCTCTCCAACCTGCCTAAAACCTTTCTGTTCGTGAACCTCCCAGTAAATGCTTTCCTCGTGTCATCATACCTTCTTTCACTCTGACATACTATGTGAAATCTTTCAAAAACAGATGAACAGAGACATTGACTGAATTGGCTGGCTGCCTTTTCCATGAATTCATTCACTCTTTTAACTAGATAATTGTGCTATACTTGTAAACACACATGCCCACTTACACATCACGGATACACTCTTCTGAAAGAGGATCAGTATTGTCTCTCTTACTTTAACCCACGTATATTCTCCCACCATCTGATTCCTAGGCCTTAGTTAAATAATACACACTGTACTACTCAAAAACAAATGCTCATATAGATGAAAGACCTGGAAATAACTTTTAAATTTAAAATATAGTCAGTAGAGTGTTCATATGTAAAATGCTCTTCCAATGTATAGTGATTTATTATTTCCTGAATATTTTGTAAATTTGTGAAGAGTGATTCACTAACTGCAGGTTCAAATTTGGGGTAATGGAAGCAGGAACAATTGAGATTGGATAAAAAACACCTAGTAATGCAACTGGAAAGCAATTGTTTCTTTAGTCGGTCTTTGAACAGTAAAATCAACAGTGGGTGATAATGGCCAGAGATGTCTGTACAAATGAGTGTCTGAATGTGTAGTGCACTTTGTCATGTCAGTAACCCCCAGGCAGTGATTTTTGTATTCCTACCTGTTTCTTGCAATTTCTTAAAGTCACGAAAATGAGGAAAAATACTTTTTTCTTTACAATAAATGAAAAGTTAAGTCAAAATTTTCTCTTTAAGTAGTATGCAGTGTTTTATAATGTAAAGCACATACAAGTATGAAAGAGTGAATTTGTCTCTTGTAGATGAATCATGTAATTGAATCAACCATGCAGAGAGCTATTTTAAGTCAGTTTAATGAGTGCAAATTATGAGGGAATTTGTAATTTGTAACAATGTTATATAATATACAATATATAATTTACCCAAATCAGTAAATATTTACCGAAACCAGAGTATTTTCTAATTTTATTAAATTTCAAGAATAGGCAGTCTTGGAATACAAAAAAGAAAGGTATGTCTTTTTCTCCTTATCTGTTATATAACTATCATTTCAGAAATTTTTAGTTTATAGAAACTAGAGAAATGATAAATAGAAGATAGATAGATATAAGATAGATATAAGATAGATAGATAGATAGATAGATAGATAGATAGATAGATAGATAGATATAACCTGCACTGATCTAGGCACATCTTTCTTTGCTTTTCTCTTCCACATAAGTAATTTATGTAAGTATTTAATATAGTTCATTACTTTTACTTAAGTCTCTATTTCTCTTCTACCCAGATTTTCTAAGTACACTTAGTGGCATAACATCACATTTGAAAGGCTGTAGAAAAGCATGTATTCATTTTTCACCGTTGTACTTTTAATCTCTGATTAAAAATATGGCAGAATTTTCTCATTGTTTGAATCGGATTCCCATTCTGAATTTATCTGTTTCAAGTGTAACATCTTCTGCTTGTCAATTAGGGATTGATCTTTGTATTTTGTTCTCTAAAACTTATATATAAGTTGTGGTTTCACAAATGATAGGATTCACTTCTGTACTCATCAAATAAATTGTAGAGAATTTTTAGGATTTCATAGAATCAATAAGTAAAATAAAAGTCACCATCAAGGGACAATCTGCCATTGTGGAGATGAATGGCATTCAGGAAAATTAATATCTAAATAACTTTGGAGAGACATTCATGGGTCCTGTTCCTCAAAATGTGCTGCACTAAAGGATAACCTACGAAACCACATCAGTATTTTATTCACATTGAAGTTCACGTATGATCAGTATCACCACTATCTCTTGCCTTTTTTTTTTTTTTTTTTGCTTGTGTCATATCCTATGGCTTTTAATAAAAGCATAGGTATTCAGAGAATGTCTGTTTCTAATGGTGAAAGTAATTAAGCAGAGAGAATTCAACTCACATTACATAAAAATGAAATAACCACTCAGTTATAAGTAAAACTAGTTCCATGTGCTACATCATCTTTTTAAGCATAGTTTGTTTTTGTTTTTATGCAGATATGCTTAATTTCTCTAGGATGAGATTGCACAATCTCCGTCTAAAATATGATTCTCTCTTTCTCTCTCTCTTCCTCCCTCCTTCCCTCCGTCTCTTTTTAGCCAGCCTCTCTTTTTGCTATTTGTCTTATAAAACTTAGTCCAAGCACCATTTCTAGAACTAGAAAGCAATTCTAAATATGATCTGCCTTATTGCAAGATTTCTCCCCATGAGATCTCATAGTACTAGGTCCACTCTGTAAACTTTTTCAAAGCTAAAGTATTTGAAAGGATTCAGCAGACTTCACAAAATACAGTTGTTCCTCGGTATCTGTGGGAAGTTGGTTCTAGGACCAACATCCATGGGATACCAAATCCACGAATGCTCAAATTCCTTTATGTAAAAAGACATAGTATTTGCATATAGCCTACACACATTCTTCCCATATACTTTAAATCAACTCTAGATTAGTTGTAATACTTAATACAATGTAAATGCTGTGCAAATAGTGTTACACTGTATTTTTTAAAAATTGTATTATTTTTATTGCTGTATTGGTATTTTAAATGACTTTTTAAAAATATGTTTGATCCCTGCTTCATTGAATCCTCAGATGCAGACTGGGGAAACAGAGGGCTGATGGTATAGTCATGTAAATGTCCTATTCTTTAAAAAAGGATATGGTGCAACCGGAGAGAAAGAATGCAAAGTGTCAGGCCTTTGAGAGACAATCCCCTGTGGCACAAGATTTCCAAGGGCCCTGTTTGCAAACAAGATGATGTGTATGTTCACCTTGAACCACAAAAATGTGAATGAGGCACCTCAAAGAGACTCCCAGGTAGAGGCCTTTAAGTAATTTAGCCAAGCTTCCCAAATTGTTTAGGTCAAGCGCAAACTATCAGTGCAGAAAATGACTTTGGAGGTTGCCGGGAAACTTTCTGGTCCATCATAAATTCCAATGTCCTTACCTTAGCCAAAAGTCATCCACATATCTTTGGAGATATTGATAGAACTTTTCCAGCTGAGCCAGAAACCAACTCTATTCCAACAGCCTCTTTAACAGTGTACCTATCACACTGACTTGAAATTATCCATTTATGTGTGACATTATCTCACAGATAACACCATTAATCCTTCAAGGAAAAAGGTGATATTTTATAACCTTAAGGTATACCTTAGAGATTTGCATATAAGAGGTGGTCCATAACTTCTGGAAATATTTCTTTAATTTTTAATTATTTTGTGCAAATATGTGATTATCTCAATCACGAAGATATTTTATTTCATAACTATTACTACTTAGTTTTTTTCTCTATCCCTTTAGATTAAATAATCCAAGTTATTTAGTATTATCTTGAGGACATTTCCTCCTTAAACTACCAATCTAGTAATGCACTTCCAGATATCTTGCATGTATTTTAACAGTTTGTCGTGTACAATAAGCTGCATAGATTTAAAATGTCAACATATATTTATTAATGTATATATATAGAGATATGTGTGTTTGTGTGTCTGAAAAATAATCACCACAGATAGTGAATATATCTTCTTTCGAGAAGTATTTGTTCATGTCCTTTGCCTATTTTTTTAAATGGGATTATTTGTTTTTTGCTTGATGATCTCTTTAAGTTCTTTAGAGACTCTAGATATTAGATCTTTGTTGGAGGCATACTTTGTGAATATTTCCTCCCATTCTTTAAATTGTCTGTTTATTCTATTGATCACTTCTTTTGCTGTGTAAGAGCTCTTTAGTTTATTTGGGTCCAACTTAGTCAATTTTTATTTTGTTGCAGTTGTTTCTGGGGACTCAGCCAAAAATTATTTGCGAAATTAGATGTCTAGAAGGGTATTTCTTAGGTTTTCTTTTAGGATTTGTATATTTTGGGGTCTTTTATTTAAGTCTTTAATCCATCTTGAGTTAATTTTTATATCTGATGAAGGGTAAGGGTCCAGTTTCAATCTTCTGCATATGACCAGCCAGTTATCCTAGCACTATTTATTGAATAGGGAGTTCTTTCCCCATTGCTTGTTTTTGTTGGCCTTGTTGAAGCTGAAATGATTCTAAGTGTATGATTTTTCTATTGTGTTCCATTGAAGTATGTGTCTGATTTTTTTGTACCAGTACCACGTTGTTTTGGTTATGCTTATTATCACTAATCATTAGGTAAATGCAAATCAAAACCACAATGAGATACCATCTCACACCACTCAGAAGGCTATTATTAAAAAGTCAAAAAACTATAGATGTTGAAGGCTGCAGAGAACTGTTGTTGGAAAAGTAACTGTTGTTGGAAAAGTAAGTCAGTTCAGCCACTGTGGAAAGCAATTTGGAGACTTCTTAAGAAACTTAAAACAGATATACTATTCAACCCAGCAATCTCTTTACTGGGTATATACCCAAAGGAATACAGATCATTTTACCAAAAAGAAATACAGACTTGTATGTTCATCACTGCAATATTCACAATAGTACACACATGGAATCAACCTAGATTCCCATCAAGATTGGATTGGATAAATAAAATGTGTTACATATGCACCATGGAATACTGTGAAGCTATAAAAAGAATGAGATCATGTTCTTTGCAGCAACATGGATGAAGCTGGAGACTATAATCATAAGTGATCTAGTACACGAACAGAAAACCAAATACCACATATTTTCACTTACAAGTCAGAGCTAATCCTTGAACACACATGAACCTCCACATGGTAACCACAGACACTGCAGAATACTAGAGCAGGGAGGCAGAAAGGGAGGTGTGGCCTGAAAAACAACCTTTTGGGTTCTATGCTCACTGCTTGGTTGTAATACGCCCATGTGACAAACCTGCACATGTACCCCTGTATCTAAAGTTGAAAATGAAAAAAGAATATAAAGCTTTAAAAAGGAGTAAGAAATGGAAATGAAAACATAATAAACTTTATGAAATGCTGGAAAAGATAGTGAGTATTATGAATATATCCGTTATCCATAGTAATTTCTAAAAATGTTATATAACCATGCAATATGTATTATCTTTTAAGTGGATTCTTACCCTTTTTTCATTCAAAAATTATTTTGAGATTCATTTTTGTTATCCCATGCCATACTATGTCATCCCATTTCATTGCTATTAATATTCAATTTTAAGAATATTTCACAGTTTTCTTACCCATTCACCAAAATGGCTTTTGGGAAGTTTCAGGGTTTTGGCTTATAAATATATACACATTTATATATTAGTCTCGGTATGGGCATATGTTTTCATTTCTCTTGTTTAAATACCTGTGAGAGGTAATGGCTGGATCACATGCTAAGTGTATGTTTGTCACCTTTAAAAAACATTTCCTGAAAGTTTTCCACGGTGATTGTACTATTTTACCTTCCCCAAAGCAGTATACGGGTATTTCACTTGCTCCACATCCTCACCAAAATTTCACGTGCTCAGGACTTTATGTTTAGACATCCTAATACGTGTTTAGTGGTTGCACGTTGTGGATTTAATTTGCATTTCCCTAATGCCTCAGGATGTTGAATGTCTTCTCATACACAACTCAGCATTGATCATTTTTGGTAAAATGTCTTTTCAAATATTTAACCTAGTTTTAACTGGGCTGTTTTCTAATCATTTAGTTTACTGAATTCTTTATGTATTTTGAATGTAATTCGCTTATCAAATATGTGATTTAGAAATATTTTTATCCAATCTGTGGCTTGTCTTTCTGTTTATTCAACCACTTCCTTTCAATCGGTGAAAGATGTTGATGAGGTTGAATTTTTATTTTTTATATGAATCGTGCTTATTGTTTCAAATCTACAAATGTATTGTGTAAAACAAATACATTAATACTAAGATTTCTCCAATTCCTCTTTCTGGAATTTTTGTAGTTTTTGGTAAGTTTAGGTTTACGAGAATTTTTTTTTAATTTCTTATGCTATTGTGACAAATTGGCGAAAGGTTTTGTTTGGTTAGTTGTATTTTTTTGGCATGCGAATGTCCAATTTTTCATCATGGGCTAAAAAGACCATACTTTACCAACGTAATTGCCTTTTCATTATTTAAAATATAATATATGTGTTTTAGGGAATCTATTCTCCTCCATTGATCTATTTATTTGTCCCTTTGCACCAACAAAAGCTGTTATGATAAGTTGGGATAATGTATTATAAGTCCTCCAACTTTGTTCTTTTCACAGTAGTTTTAATATAGAATAAAATACTCTAGGTTCTGTTCTCTTCCATGTTAATTTTAGAATCAAGCTTTCAATTTTTACACATACAAATGCACTAACACACACATACACACCCATTACCATAACTTTGATTAGAATTGTGTTGAAGCTATAGATCACTTTGAGGAGAATTGTCTTCTTGACATTATTGATCCTTCTGTTCCAGAAACACAGAAAATCTCTGTATATTCAGGTTTTCTTTAATTTCTCTCAGCAGTGTTCTTAAGTGTTTTTTATACAGTCCTAACTCGTCTTTTGTCAGATGTATCTCTAATTATTCTATATATTTTGATGCTATTGTAAACCACATTTTCTTTTAATTGTTAATTGTAACATCATATGTAAAGATAATGTATTCTGAAATGTTACTAAATGCATTTATTTTAGTAGCTCATAATTAGTTTATAGTTCCACAGTATTCTCTACATAAATAATAATATCACTGTGGGCCAGGTGCAGTGGCTCACGCCTGTAATCCCAGCACTTTGGGAGGCCAAGGCCGGTGGATCACCTGAGGTCTGGAGTTCAAGACCAGCCTGGCCAACATGGTGAAATCCCATCTCTATTAAAAATACAAAAATTAGCTGAGCGTGGTGGCAGGCACCTGTAATCCCAGATACTTGGGAGGCTGAGGCATGAGAATCGCTTGAACACAGGAGGCGGAGGTTGCAGTGAGCCAAGATTATGCCAATGCACTCCAGCCAGGGCGAAAGAGCAGGACTTTGTCTCAAATAATAATAATAATAATAATAGTAACAACAACAATAATATCACCATGAATAAAGACATTTTTACTTATTCCTTTCCCGTCTGTATGTTTTTCAACTTTGCCTTATTGTACTGAGTAGACAGACTCTACTGGTGAATGGAAGTGATACAATTGAAAACACTTGGCCTCATCCATACACTTTGGGGGCCAGGGCATTCATTCTTGTAATATCAAATATGTTTTTAGACATAGGCTTTTCAGGGATTTTTTAATCAAGCTGAGAAAGTGACTTTTTACTAGATTACTCAGAGATTTTTTATCAATAATGAATTTTTCTCTTTCTGCCTCCTTTCTGATCAGACTGGATAGAGTTTTATTAGTTATATTGATCTCTCAAAGAAACAGCTTTTGGTTTTTCTTGATTTTTATATTTGTTTTTCCTTTTCCTGTTTTATCAGCTTGCCATCTGCTCTTTATTATTTTATCTTTTCTGGCTTATTGGGGGTATACTGATCTTTTTTTCTGTTTTCTTAAGGTTCAACTTGAGAACACTGATTTGAAATCTTTCTTCTCTTCTAATGCATGCATTTAGTGCTGAATAATTCCCTATATGTCTACCTCAACTTTATTTCACAAGTTTTGATATATTGCATATGCATTGCCATTCATTTTAAAATGTTTTGTAATTTCCCTTTTGATTTATTATTTATCCCATGAAACATTTAGAAGTATGTCACTTAGCTTCCAATTGTACATGAATTTTCCAGATATAGTTCTGTCATGAATTTCTAATTTGATTTTAGTGAAGTCAGATAACATACTACGATTTAGGTCATTTCAAGAATATTCCTGTGCACTTTAAAAGAATGTGTACTTTGTTGATGTAGGTTAATGTTTTGGTAATTATCAGTTAGGGTGCGGTCAATTGGTAATGTTAATCAAGTCTTCTGTATCTATTTTATCTACTTGCTCTATTATTGAGAAATAGCTGTTTAAACTGTAACAAAATTTAGAATTTGTCTATTTCTCTTCACAATTCTATCAGTTTGTTCTTCATTTTTTTTTTTTTTTTTTTTTTTTTGAGGTGGAGTCTTGCTCTGACACCCAGGCTGGAGTTCAGTGGCACAGTCTCGGCTCACTGCAAGCTCTGCCTCGCGGGTTCACACCATACTCCTGCCTCAGCCTCCCTAGTTGCTGGGACTATAGGCGTCCGCCACCACGCCTGGCTAATTTTTGTATTTTTAGTAGAAACAGGGTTTTACCTTGTTAGCCAGGATGGTCTCAATCTCCTGACCTCGTGATCCGCCCGCCTTGGCCTCCCAAAGTGCTGGGATTTCAGGCATGAGCCACCACACCTGGACTATTCTTCATGAATTTTTATGCTCTCTTATTATATAGATAAAAGTTTAGAATCATGATGTCCTCCTGATGAATTGACTTCTTTCTCATTAGGAATTGATTCTGTTTCTCCCAGATAATATTTGTTCCAATACCTGAGTGTTAGCAATCTAGCTACCCCAGCATTTTTTCCATTAAGGTTTACGTTGTGGATCTTTTTTCCTTTCTTTTAATTTAAACGTATTTTAATTTTGAAGGTACATAGTAGGCATATATATTTATAGGGTACTTGAGATTTTCTGATACAAGGATGCATGTGAAAGAAGCATCTTTACATGAGAATGGGGTATGCATCCCCTCAAGCATTTTTCCTTTGAGTTACAACAATTCAGTTACACTCTAAGAGATTTAAAAATGTACAATTGCATTGTTATTGACTATAGTCACCCTGTTATGGTATCAAATAGTAAGACTTTTTTATTCTTTCTATTTTTATACCCATTTACCATCCCCACCTCCCCCTCCAACCCCCACCACAATTCCCAGACCCTGTTAATCATCCTTGTACTCTCTGTTCCGTGAATTCAATTGCTTTGATGTTTAGATCCTAAAAATAAGTGAGAACATGCAAGGTTTGCTTTTCTGTGCCTGGCTTATTTCACTTAACATAATGATCTCCAGTACTATCCATGTTGTTGCAAATAAGCATTTATCTATATTTAAAGTGGGTTTTTGTAGGATGTATACAGTTGTGTTTTTTTCATCCATTCTGACAATGTCTGCGTTTGAATTAGAGTGCTACACATTGAATATATTATTGATGTAATTGGGTTTAAGCCTACCATGTTGTTATGTATTGTCTGATATCTTATCGGTTCATAGTTTTCTTTTTCTTCTGTTTCTTTTTTTAATTTTTTTTTTTTTTTTTTTTTTTTTTTTTTTTGAGATGGAGTCTCGCTCTGTCGCCCAGCCTGGAGTGCAGTGGCGCAGTCTCCGCTCACTGCAAGCTCCGCCTCCCGGGTTCACGCCATTCTCCTGCCTCAGCCTCCCGAGTAGCTGGGACTACAGGCGCCGCCACCACGCCCGGCTAGTTTTTTGTACTTTTAGTAGAGACGGGCTTTCACCGTGTTAGCCAGGATGGTCTTGATCTCCTGACCTCGTGATCCGCCTGCCTCGGCCTCCCAAAGTGCTGGGATTAGAGGCATGAGTCACCGCACCCGGCTCATTTTTGAATATTTTTAAAGAATCAATTAATTTCCTATTTTGTTTTATTAACTATAACTCATTCTTACTTTAGTACGTGGTTTTCAGTCTTTTTTCAAATGATGTTGCACTACTTCACATATAATGTAAAATGTACCCCCTCCAGCCTTTGTGCTAAGTTTATCAGATAGTGTTACATTAATCATAAAACTCTTAATAGTTTTCTATTTCTGCTCCAACAAATTACAACAAATTTTGTGGCTCAAAACAGCATAAATTAATTAGTAGGTCAGAAGTCCACATAGGCTCTGCTGAGATCTGCTCAGCATATTACAAGATCACAATCCAGGGGTCAGGAGGACTGTGATCTTTCCTGGAGGCTCTCGGGCAGAATCCTTCCTAATGTGATTCAGGTTATTGGCAGAATTCAGCCTCTTTCTTCTGTTGGACGGAGGTCCTGTTTGCTTCCTAGAAGTCACCTGGAGGAGGCTGCCTTTACCTTTGAGCAACTCCTTTCTGATCCTTGAATGGGAGTCTCTGAAGCTCTGTGCCAGCAGCAGTATATTCAAGTCAGCCTATACTTGGAATGTTTCCAACGGATCTCTCTTCTGCCGCATCTCTTCTGCCCTCCTCTTCTTACAGCGGAAGAGAAATCTCTGCTTTTAATATCAGATGAAAAGAGGATCGTGTGATTGGCCTCCCCTAGATAATTCATGATAATTTCCTCAGTTAATGTCTGTAACCTTAAAAAACACTTGCAAAGTCTTTTTTAATCATGATATTTAATGTGTTCATAGGTGGGCAGGTGTTAGGGCATTGACATCTCTGGGAAGAGGCATTATTCTTCCCCCAACAATTGTGCTATGCATACACACACACACACAATGTATAGCTTCAAACTTGCAATTAGCTCATATTAATAAATGATTACATTAAAATTAATTATTAGAAAAAAGTATTTTATATTCATCTGCATAGTTAGTATTTGCAAGGTTTTTCAATACTTTGTGTAAATCCAGATTTCTATCTGGTATAAGTCCCCAGATGCTTCAATGACTTCCTTTAGCATTTCTTGTAGTGCACTTCTGTTGCTGACAATTCGGTTCACCTACCGTATGTCTGAGAAAACCTTTATTTTACTTTTATATATAAAATACATTTTTGCTTTAAATAGAATTCTAAATTAACAGGTTGTATTCTTTCAGTACTATACAAATTATGAATCATTATGTTTGCCTGAGTTTAGTTAGAAACTCCTCTGACATTTTGTTCCTCTGTACATAAAGTACCCCATCCAACCAGTCACCCCCAGATTCTTAGAGATGTTTGCTTTATCGCTTTTCTTAAGCCGTATGGGTACATTATACCTTGGTGAAGCTTTCTTCATCATACCTGTACCCAGGTTTTGCTGATGACCTTGGTTGATCATTTTTAACAAATTTAGAAAAGTTTTAGTCATTAGATGTTCACATATTGTTCTCTGTCCCACATTCCTTTGGGACTCCAATTTCACATATATAGGCCACTTGAATGTACCCAACTGATCTTGATCTTACCTTTCATTTTCTGAGTAATTTTCAGAAAAAAATCTTATGTTTCATTTTTGATCATTTTCTTTCTTTTTTTTTTTTCTTTGTGTATTAATTTTTGGATTTTCTCTCATATTTCATGTTCTAGTTTACTAATCTTTTCTTTGGCAGTGTTTAATCCACTGTTCATTCTGCTGAAGTCTTCATCTCAGGCACTTTAGCTTTTAATATGTAGACACATGATTTTTAAAATACCTACCCCAGAACTGAAAATAAAAATAAAAATAAGTTAAATTTCTATGAAGTCTTCAACATGATCAGTCTTTCATCTAGATTTTTGGTTGCATGGAATGCCATCATAATAACTGATCTAATGTTATTGTGTACTATCGTCTGTGTTATTCCTGGGTTAGTTTTCGGCCGATTATATTTTATCCTTATTATATCTTATATTTCCTGCTTCTTTTCATAATAATTTTAGCTCGGATGCTAGACATTATAAATGTTACCTCTTTATCTGCTGTTTTTTTGTTGTTGTTGTTGTTGTTGCTGTTCTTTTCAATATTTTAGACCTTTTTTTTCTGGAAATATAGATGAACTACTTGGAAACAATTTAATCCTTCAGTGTATGCCTTCAAGCTTTGTTAAGTTTGATCAGAATAGTTCTGGACTTTCTTTGCCTCACCCATGAGATAAGAATGTTTCTGAGTTCCTTATCTGTCATGCATTAGGAGTTGGTTTTATTCTGGCTCATGAGAATATGAACTTTTGTTTGCTCTGTTTGAGCTTGGAAATTGTCCCTTCCAATTCTTTTGCATAGTTCTTTCCCTGGCCTCAGTTAGTTTCCTCTCATGGGTGCACTCATCAGTATTCATCTGGAGACTCCCGGGTTAATCTCTGAAAATCTCAGGGAATCCTCACCTTGCCATTCAGTCCCGTCTGGCACTGTGCCCTGTGAACTATAGCCAATATCCACTTCCCTGTACTACTAGCACTACCTCTTGACTCAGGGAGACCTCTAAACTCCAACTGGGATCCTCATTCCTATGCTGCAGTCTAGAAACTCTCTCTAGACAATAAGGTGAGGCACAGCAGGACTCACCTCATTTCCCCCCATATTTTAGGAATTTCTATTGAATGATTTCATTGACTGATTCACAAAGTCTTGAAAAACAGTTGTTTTATACAATGTTTCTGATATTTTTAGCTGTTTCAGTTGCTAAGATAAATTGGATACATGTTTCTGCATCTTGGCTGGAAACTGATATTTTTAGATATATGTTTCAGTACAGCAAACAAAATTTCAGTGTTTTAAGGTTTTGAAAAATGTATCCTAGTAATAGGACGACCTGACTTCTAAATATTTTTGTCTCTTATACTGTACTAAACTCAAAGCAATTTCAGATAGCTATTGCTATGTCTGAATTTCACTTTCTGCCTACTTTATCCATACATTTTGTTCTATAATTAAATTTTTTTTATTAGCTAATTACTTTAATTCTACCTGAGGTTTGCCAGTGAATTTTTAACAGCAGGATATCACAATGGTTTTTCAAAATATGTTGCGCTATGAATTGAAACATGGCCCACATTTTAGGTGTCTCAGGAACATGAAGAATATACAACCAGTGCAATCTGAAGTTCATAACAAACAGTAGGAAGTGAAGGAATCTTCCGAATACTTTGGTTAGATAAGAGCAATGATTTAAAGAAAGAGGAAGAGTCTGATGAACTGAAGTAGAAACAGGCATTCCTTGAACAAGAGTCATGATTCCCTCACATAGGCAGAATTAAAAATGTTTTTCTGCTTTAGAACAATCAGGAACTGACTTCTCCAGGAGGGTGGGCTGTTTCAGAGCATCAGCTTATTGAATCTGATTGTAATTGTTACAAAACACAATGACAATTTTTTAAACTATCAATATGGTTTTTAATGTTTGTTTTCAAGTTAACATACAGTAAATTCACTTTTTTAATTGTAGAGTTCTATGAATTTTAACGTAT
This sequence comes from Macaca thibetana thibetana, assembly GCF_024542745.1. NCBI lineage: Eukaryota > Metazoa > Chordata > Mammalia > Primates > Cercopithecidae > Macaca > Macaca thibetana. Next base: position 175,916,074 of record NC_065580.1, on the reverse strand, counting down.
ACATAGATTCATATTGGCACTACTACAGTCGGTACAGAATTATTCTTTCATCCCAAATCACCTCTAATCCCTTTGTAATGACTTCTTCTTTCAATCTCTAAACACTGACAAGCACCACTTCTTTCCCTGCCATTATAATTTTATCTTTTCCAGGGTGCCATATTAGCACAGCTTTAGAACAGCTTTATAGTAAGTCCCACAGTTGAGACCTACTGCTCAGGAAATATTTCTTTCAAAATATTACAGTGCATTAACAATGCACTTAAAGTCAGGTAGTATCATTTATCCAACTGTTCCTTTACAAAAGGGTTCTAGAAATTATAATTTATTTGCCTTCCATTTAAAATTTCACAACAATTTGTCTGCACAGACGTATCAGGCTGGGATTTTAATCAGAATTGTGAAAAAGCTTTATATTAGTTTTGAAAGAATTTGACTTTATTTTCTATCTTGAGTCTACAAATATATTAATATGGTATGACTTCTTATTTATTAAAGTCTTTTTTTTTGTTTCTGTTATCAGATCCATTGTAGTTTTCAGCATTCAGATAGCATACATAAATTTTGCTTGACTGGCACCTAAGTATGATAGTTTTGGAGCTGTTGTACATTTTTTTTAAAATTTTGATTTCCAAATGTTTATTGCTAATATGCATATAAGATTTGATTTGGGGTGTTTTTCTTTAGTCCTTTGACTGTGTGCACTCCATAATTAGTTCTAGCAATTTTTTTTTAAGATTCCTTGAGCTTATATTGTATATAACAATCTATTTCTAATTTCAGCAAATTAGAAAACATTTATTTTTTTTCTGCCTGTGTGTCTTAAATCTATTATAACTTGCCTATACAGAGTTGTTCTATCAGTATGAGGTTTAATAGGAGTGCTGACAGTGAATTTCCTTACTTGCTCCTGGTCTTACAGATAAAGTATTCACTTCTTTACCTATATATCAATGTTAGGTCTAAATTTTTTGGCAGATGTTTTTCATCATGATAAAGAAGTCTTCTTTGTTCATAGTTTGCTCAGAGTTTTTATCATGAATGGATGTGAAATTTTGTTGTTTCTGTGTTTTAGCATCAACTCATATTATTAAATGATTTTTTTTTTTTTTTTTTTTTTTTTTTTTTTGAGACGGAGTCTCGCTTTGTTGCCCAGGCTGGAGTGCAGTGGCCAGATCTCGGCTCACTGCAAGCTCAGCCTCCCGGGTTCACGCCATTCTCCTGCCTCAGCTTCCCGAGTAGCTGGGACTACAGGTGCCCGCCACCTCACCCGGATAGTTTTTTGTATTTTTTAGTAGAGACGGGGTTTCACTGTGTTAGCCAGGATGGTCTCGATCTCCTGACCTCGTGATCCGCCCGTCTCGGCCTCCCAAAGTGCCGAGATTACAGGCTTGAGCCACCGCGCCCGGCCCATGATTTTTTCTTTAAACCGTTAAGTTGGGTAAATTAATTGGGTATTGATTAATATGCTTAATATACTTAATATAATTTAATTATACTTATTGTAATTAATATGATTTAAATATATTCAATTAATTTATCCACCTAACAGTTTAAAGAACAATTGTTTAATAATATGAGTTGATGCTAAAAGGTTCAGAGGTTTCTGAAGTTCTATTCACTAATGTTGTATAACTAAATTATATTAATACGCAATCTATCCAACCTAACAGTTTAAAGAAACTGTTTACTGATAACAGTATTGTGTCAGCCTTACATTCACAAAAACTTAGTGTTGATATATTTCTATTTACAGCTAGATTCTATTTACAGCTAGATTTTTTTTCTAATTTTTTTTTTTTTTTATAAAATGCCTATTTTCATGAGATATTGATATGTAGGCTTATTTTCTGGTACCATATATGACTTGTTAAATTATCAGCATAATGCTGTGTTCATAAAATGAGTTGAAAAACATTCTCTTCTCTTATATTTTCTGAAAGAGATTGTATAGAAATGCTATTATTTCTTCTTTAAGTCTTTTTTTAAATTCAACAGATAACTATCTGGGTCTAAATATCTCCTTTCAGGAGATTTTTGATTTATCTTTAAATAAATGTATTTTTTATATTTTTAATAATTATAGGATAGTTTTTGTTATGTATTTTATTTTGAGTAACTTTGTGGTTTCTGGTTTTCAAGGAAGTGGTTCGTATTTTCAATATTGATAAGTTTGTATGCATAACATTCTCTGGAATTTTTTTTTTTTTTTTTTTTTTTTTTTTTTTTTTTTTGAGACAGTCTCACTCTGTCGCCCAGGCTGGAATGCAGTGGTGCGATCTCGGCTCACTGCAAGCTCCGCCTCCCGGGTTCCCGCCATTCTCCTGCCTCAGCCTCCTGAGTAGCTGGGACTACAGGCGCTGCCACCACGCCCAGCTAGTTTTTTGTATTTTTAGTAGAGACGGGGTTTCACCGTGTTAGCCAGGATGGTCTCGATCTCGTGACCTCGTGATCCACCCGTCTTGGCCTCCCAAAGTGCTGGGATTACAGGCGTGAGCCACCACGCCGGGCCCATTCTCTGGATTTTTAAAAATATTTTTATTATCTGTCGAATCTGTGCTGATATCTCTTCTTTCAATCCTGATATTGGCAATACGTGTCATCTCTCCTTTGTTCATCCTGAGTCTTGCTGGAGGTTTAATTATTGTATTATGATTAATTATAATCAGTTATTCCAAATAAACTTCATTTAAAAAATTTTTCTCATTTTGTTTTGTTTTCAGTTTCATTATTGTCCTTTTCTTTTATGTTGTTTTCTTCCTTCTGCTTAATTTTTGCTTATTTTGCTCATGTTTATCTAGTTTATTAGGCTTTCCCAAACAGTAATTGTGAATTTGTTCCACTTGTTTTTGTCTGTCAGATTTTGCTTCATATATTTTGAAGCACTTTTTCAGGTTGATGCACATGTTTTCCTGCTTGTCATGTCCTGATTGTCATGTTTTTCTGCTGAATTGGCCCTTTTATCATTATGTAATATTCTCTTTTACATCTTTTAATTTCATTTGTTCTGAAACCTTCATTTTCTGATATTAACATAGCCACTGCAGCTTTCTTTTGATTAGAATTTGAATGGCATATTTTTCTATTGTTTTTATTTTATCCTGGCTTTATCATTACATTTCAAGCAATTTTTTATAGACAGCATATAGTTAGGTTATATTTTATTCATTATGCCAGTTTCTGTGTTTTTATTCACGAAATTAAGCCATTTACACTTCATTCAGATGTGCCATTTGAAAAATGTTATTTTAGTTTGTTCTTTTTGTCTTTCATTCTTCTATTTTCCCTGCTCTAAATTCTCGATTATTGAACATTATTTAGAATTTGATTTTATTGTATCTATGATGCTTCTGGCTATATCTGTTTTCACAATTTGTGGGGAGGGGGTGTTGCCCTTGTAATTCAATGTCCCTATTTAACTTAGAATCAATGTTTACCATTTCAATTTGAATGTAGAAAGTATAGCATCATATAGGTCCCTACATCTTCTCCTCTTTATATCATACTTTTCCTATGTATTATACCTCCATCATTGAAAATTCCATCAGAGAATTTATTTTTTCTTTCAACCATTAAATTACTTTAAATAACTTAAAAAGTGAATAGTGTGACATATTTCTCAGATATTTACTATTTGTAACTCATTCTTTATTTCTAGAGTTTGATGTTTCCTTTGATTTAATTTACTTTCTCTTTGAAAAAGTGCCTTGAGCAATTCTTTTATATCAGGTCTGCTGGGAGAAATTGTAATAGTTCTCCTTTACCTTCATGTCTGAAGGATATTTTGCTGAACATAGACCTTGCTTTGACAGTTCTGTTCTTTCAGAACTTTACAAATTTTGTTTCATTTCCTTTTGGCCTTCATGATTTCTGGTAAGAAATTCACAGTCATGTGAATCATTGTTCTCCTATAGCTATTGCATATTTTGGTGTTTGTATATTTTTGGTTTGTAAAGGTTTGATTATGATGTGTCTCTACATGAACTGTGCTGGGTTTGTCTTGGGTTTGATGCTGTTGGCCTATTTGAGAAGTTTTCAGATGTCAGATGCATTGATACATATGTGTGTGTGTGTGTGTGTGTGTGTGTGTGTGTGTGTGTGTGTATACCTACATTATTTTGTACTGGTTCTCTTTCTGTTTTCCTTCTTAGATTTCATGACATTTTGGTATTGTCTAAGAAGTTCCTGAAGGCTATTCATTTTTTCTTTAATATTTTTCCTTTTGTTTTCAAAATTGGATAACTTCCATTTCTAATTCTTTGTGTTTGATAACTCTCTGTCAGTCCATTCATCACATCCATGAATTTTGTTGTTGTTGTTAACATAAGTAGAATGCTAATATTTATTTGGGGTTTTAAAAATATATTGTATGCCTTTGGAGAGATGTTCCATATTTCCATTTATTTCACCTAATTATTTAGAACATGTTTTAAACAGTTGCTTTAAAATAGCTTTTAGATAATCCAACATGTGTCAGCATGCCATTGGCATTTCCAATGACATGATTTTCCTAGTTCTTAACAGGTGAAACAATAGATTATATTTAGGACTTTCAATATTACATAATCAGACTCTGGATCTTATTTCAGCATTATGGAAAATGTTCACTTTTTTTTGTTATTTTTGTAGGCAATCAGTTTGTTTAGATCAGACAACAAATTCTGACCATCCTTCTTGGTTTTATATACAGACTGCATTTTCGTTACCTTTCAGTATTTGTCAGTGTGTACCAATGACCATTCCACGACCTTTGTGGAGGTTTACCTTTTAGTTAAATTCACAAAATCTTGGCACTGTTTAGAATCAGATTCAATAAGCACAGCTCAGGACAGAGCTCAAGATTTCATAAAGAACTTGCTGTGGATGCTTTTCTAAGACCTTCCTACTCTATGATCTCTGATGTACTTTCCTGTTCCTTAAGTCACCACTTTTTAGTCCTCTGACTAGAAAGCTGGGATCTTATTTATCACTCTCTGCACCAAATATGCCCTTATTCTGGTTCAACTGTTCCGATAAATGAGGAGGATAAAAGCAATGGGAGATTTTGCTCTTAGGACTACAGTTTATCTGATTGAAGAAGCATGTCATCTCTCAGAGAATTGGGTGTTTGCACCTTTCCTCTGTTGACATTGTCACTGCCAGATTTACTTCCTGCTTCCTGAGTCTGAACTGGAAGCTTCTCTTTCTTGGACCTTTCTTGAGCAGTGTTGATGACAACTTCTGGGTTTTGTGATGCCGTCAATTCAGGCTATGGAATTCTGAAAAAAAAAAAAAAAAATTGTTACCTCACAGTTTGTCTGGTGATATTTTAAATTCTGTTATATTCTTAGTAGGAATATTTCTACTGCGATTTACTTTTAAGAGTCTTCAAACAGAATTCATACACATTCTCTCCAAATATAATGGTCATATTAAGTGGGGAGATAGGACACTGCAAGATTTCTCGAATTAACTTCAGTGTGACTTTGAACACTTAGCCTACCATTTAGGATTCTTACTGCCTTTTGAAAGCTTTGTATTTAAAGCCATACTTTTCTTAGTTAATGGGATAAAAATTAAAAGATTTATGGGGGAGAAAATGAAAGTGTTTCCAATTCTTCTCTCTTTCTGGCAGTTTATCAAAGGTAGAAATAACGCTATTCTTACAAAATTTGTTATTTTATTTATTTTGTTATTATTATACTTTAACTTCTAGGGTACATGTGCACAACGTGTAGGTTTGCTACATATGTATACATGTGCTATGTTGGTGTGCTGCATCCATTAACTTATTTTAAAAACATGCAATAATAACTTGCCAAAATTGAAACACCAGTTCATATATTTATTTTTTGTATTATTAAGATATTACAGTAAAATGACCAGTTTTTAAAACCAAGATAACTCTCCCTGACATCTCCATCATCTTCCAATTTTATCTTTATTTCATTTTATTTCTTTTTGTTACAGAGTCTTGCTCTGTTGCCCAGGTTGGAGTGCAATGGCTCAATCTCAGCTCACTGCAACCTCTGCCTCCCAGGTTCAAGTGATTCTCCTGCCTCAGCCTCCCGAGTTGCTGAAATTACAGACGCCCACCACCACGTTTGGCTAATTTTTGTATTTTTTTCACCATGTGGGCCAGGCTGGTCTCGAACTCCTGACGTCAGGCGATCTGCCTGCCTCAGCCTCCCAAAGTGCTGGGATTACAGGCATTAGCCACCGTGCCAGGCCATTTTTATTCTTGGTATATAAATAAAACAAATATAGCCCCTGTATATTGGTCCTTGGACCATTAGCACATAAACCCGCGAATGCCAAATTCAAAAATTTACACATCTGGCTGTTTAAAATTACCCTGCATAAGCCTATTTTAAACATTTACAATCAGCCTGCTTTGGCAACTGCAAAACTGCACCCAACTTCTGCTAGCCATATGCAAACTCCAAGGGCAATACAAGACACCAAGCCTATAGCTGCCCTTCTACCTTCTGAGAGAGTCTGAGAGACTCTGCTGTACTGCTGAGTGACATCACCTGGACACATGAGCTCCCTCTCAGATAATTCACTCTTCGAGGAGTTCCCTTCCCCTTCTCCTACTCTCTGAGTGGTGACTGGACATGGTGTCTTTAAACAGTCCCCTGCTATCAGGAACTTCCCATGTCAAGCAACCTGTATGAGTACCACCCAAGTCAAATTCATTGTGCCTTAATGCCTCCTATCATCATAGCTTTTTCCTTGATCAGTCCTGAACTCTTCACACTTACTTGTACTTTCCAACAGAATATTTTCTGCAGAATTTTGCAAAAGTATTACCAACTCTAAAAATATGTTCTGAAATCTTACACCTTTAGATCACTTTTCAATACACACTATGACTTTTATTATACATTATTTTTCTTATAAGTTTTATATGATTTTTAAAATTAGTTAATTATTTTTTTGAGACAGAGTCTTACTCTGTTGCCCAGGCTGGAGTGCAGTGGCACAATCACAGGTCCCTATGGCCTTGACTTCCCAGGTTCAAGCTATCTTCCCATCTCAGCCTCTTAAATAGCTGGGACTACAGGTACACACCATCCTATCCGGCTAATTTTTTCTGTTTTTTTTGTAGCGACAGGGTCTTATTATGTTACTCAGACTCATCTCAATCTCCTGGGCTCAGGCGATTCTCCTGCCTCAGCCTCCCAGATTGCTGGGATTACAGGTGCGAGCCACCATGCTAGGCCTTAACTTCTTTTTAAATTTGAATTACCAACTTGTATTCTAATCCATTTTGTATTCCAGGCGGTCTCAAAACTTTTCTTTAATGTATACGTTGACATAAAACAGGTGAATTCTCAGATCTGTTTCTGCATTCAGTCTTTCCTAATGTATTTCAGAACCTGAGAAAGACTTTCGGATAAGGAGATAATTGCACTTTTTCTCCATTAGTACAATCCAATAGCTGACTTTCTCAGAAGAAAATCCGTCTGCACACAGATACTTGGTTGGAAAAGGGGTGACCCAAGAGAACTTCTGAAAGGTGTTTGGGACCTCAAGGTTTCTTGAAACATTCTGGGGGCCTTTGATGTAGAATATTATTAACTGTAGAATGTACACTGAAAGAGTATAAAAATTGCTGTATTTAATGGTGAAATTAGCTTTCAAGAATTAAAGGAACATTCAAGCTTGCATTTACTTATTTACGCATTTATTGACTTGAGAGATCTTCCATATTAACTATGGCCTTTTATTTAATTATTATCTTGTACTGTGGAAAGACTTCTTTTGATAAAAATAAAGTCACAGTAATGTTTTCCCTACTTTCAACTGTATCTTTTCACTTACATTTTATTTAATAAGCCCCTTAGCTTGTTGGTAAAATGTTGTAGACGTCTAGTGATGGATTACCTTTAGTAAATTGTATTAAATATTTATTAAAATTTTTGTTTTTATGTTTTTTAATTTGTTCATTTATACTTCTCTGATTATAAAAATAATCCAATGTTAGTATAGAAAATTGCATAATGTCTATTAAGGACAATTCAAAAGAGCTGATTAATATTCTTAAATCAGCATATTAAACATTCATTTACCATTTTACCTATGAATTTCAATTATGGTTAATTAAATGTAGAATTGATTGTATAAACAAATGCCGTAATAGATATATATCTGGTCATATTTGGCCAGGTGTCTTATGCTTGCCCAACAGTGTAGCCACAGGGTTTGGAATACTGATCAGTTTGAGTGAGAGTGAGGACTGATTTATATACTGACATAAAATGTCTCTTACATGTAATGTCAACTTGATAAAAGAAGCAGAATACAGAAACAGGTGTGTTTTTAAAAGAAAGAAGAAAATATTGAAATATTAATCAGTGTTTACATACATAAATGCAAGTGCTGGCCAGGCTCTGTGGGACACTTGTGAGGCAGGAGTACTGCTTGAGCCCATGAGTTGGGGAATGCAGTGAGAGGCTGCGATCACACCACTGCATGTCAGCTTGGGTGACAGAGGGAGATCCCGTATCAAAACGAAAAAAAAAGAAAAAAAAATGCAAGCACAGTCAGCTCTTCATATCCATGGTCTTACACTTGTGTTTTCAACCAATGTGGATGGAAAAAAAAAATTTTTTTTAAATAGCAATAAAATTAACAATACAACAATGAAAACATACAATAAAGAACAATACAGTATAACAACTATCTGATGAATTTCCTGGAATCAATCCTCTGTGAATATCAGTTAACAACTGTAATTAATAAAAATAACTAACCAAGGCCGGGCGCAGTGGCTCACGCCTGTAATCCCAGCACTTTGGGAGGCTGAAGTGGGTGGATCACGAGGTCAAGAGTTTGAGACCAGCCTGGCCAATATGGTGAAACCCTATCTCTATTAAAAATACAAAAATTAGTCATGATGGCTCAGGCCTGTAGTCCTAGCTGCTCAGGAGGCTGAGGCAGGAAAATCACTTGAACCCAGGAGGCAGAGGTTGCAGTGAGCTGAGATCACACCACTGCACTCCAGCCTATCTGACAGAGTGAGACTCCATCTCAAAAAAAAAGAAAAGAAAAAGAAAAGAAACAATAATAACTAACCAGGAAAATGATAAAGTCAGTAATTTTAATTGCCTCTTATTTTATTTTATTTTTGATCTTGTACATATGATCTATGTAAAAAGCCAATGTAAAAGAACATAATAATCAGGTTCCTTTGGCAAATACTTAGAAAATGCAGAAAAGCATAATTATGAAAATGCAACAAAGCTTCAGTTAACAATTTTTGATTGTTTTTATACTTGCTGTCTAAGGTAGGAAATACTTATTTATTATTATTTTTTTAATTTATTTATTATTATTATACTTTAAGTTGTAGGGTACATGTGCATAACATGCAGGTTTGTTACATATGTATACTTGTGCCATGTTGGTGTGCTGCACCCATCAACTCGTCATTTACATCAGGTATAACTCCCAGTGCAATCCCTCCCCCCTCCCCACTCCCCATGATAGGCCCCGGTGTGTGATATTCCCCTTCCTGAGTCCAAGTGATCTCATTGTTCAGTTCCCACCTATGAGTGAGAACATGCGGTGTTTGGTTTTCTGTTCTTGTGATAGTTTGCTAAGAATGATGGTTTCCAGCTGCATCCATGTCCCTACAAAGGACACAAACTCATCCTTTTTGATGGCTGCATAGTATTCCATGGTGTATATGTGCCACATTTTCTTAATCCAATCTGTCACTGATGGACATTTGGGTTGATTCCAAGTCTTTGCTATTGTGAATAGTGCTGCAATAAACATACGTGTGCATGTGTCTTTATAGCAGCATAATTTATAATCCTTTGGGTATATACCCAGTAATGGGATGGCTGGGTCATATGGTACATCTAGTTCTAGATCCTTGAGGAATCGCCATACTGTTTTCCATAATGGTTGAACTAGTTTACAATCCCACCAACAGTGTAAAAGCATTCCTATTTCTCCACATCCTCTCCAGCACCTGTTGTTTCCTGACTTTTTAATGATCGCCATTCTAACTGGTGTGAGATGGTATCTCATTGTGGTTTTGATTTGCATTTCTCTGATGGCCAGTGATGATGAGCATTTTTTCATGTGTCTGTTGGCTATATGAATGTCTTCTTTTGAGAAATGTCTGTTCATATCCTTTGCCCACTTTTTGATGGGGTTGTTTGTTTTTTCTTGTGAATTTGTTTGAGTTCTTTGTAGGTTCTGGATATTAGCCCTTTGTCAGATGAGTAGATTGCAAAAATTTTCTCCCATTCTGTAGGTTGCCTGTTCACTCTGATGGTAGTTTCTTTTGCTGTGCAGAAGCTCTTTAGTTTAATGAGATCCCATTTGTCAATTTTGGCTTTTGCTGCTGTTGCTTTTGGTGTTTTAGACATGAAGCCTTTGCCCATGCCTATGTCCTGAATGGTACTACCTAGGTTTTCCTCTAGGATTTTTATGGTATTAGGTCTAACATTTAAGTCTCTAATCCATCTTGAATTAATTTTCGTATAAGGAGTAAGGAAAGGATCCAGTTTCAGCTTTCTACTTATGGCTAGCCAATTTTCCCAGCACCATTTATTAAATAGGGAATCCTTTCCTCATTTCTTGTTTTTGTCAGGTTTGTCAAAGATCAGATGGCTGTAGATGTGTGGTATTATTTCTGAGGACTCTGTTCTATTCCATTGGTCTATATCTCTGTTTTGGTACCAGTACCATGCTGTTTTGGTTACTGTAGCCTTGTAGTATAGTTTGAAGTCAGGTAGCGTGATGCCTCCAGCTTTGTTCTTTTGACTTAGGATTGTCTTGGAGATGCGGGCTCTTTTTTGGTTCCATATGAACTTTAAAGCAGTTTTTTCCAATTCTGTGAAGAAACTCATTGGTAGCTTGATGGGGATGGCATTGAATCTATAAATTACCTTGGGCAGTATGGCCATTTTCACGATATTGATTCTTCCTATCCATGAGCATGGTATGTTCTTCCATTTGTTTGTGTCCTCTTTGATTTCACTGAGCAGTGGTTTGTAGTTCTCCTTGAAGAGGTCCTTTACATCCCTTGTAAGTTGGATTCCTAGGTATTTTATTCTCTTTGAAGCAATTGTGAATGGAAGTTCATTCCTGATTTGGCTCTCTGTTTGTCTGTTACTGGTGTATAAGAATGCTTGTGATTTTTGCACATTAATTTTGTATCCTGAGACTTTGCTGAAGTTGCTTATCAGCTTAAGGAGATTTTGGGCTGAGATGATGGGGTTTTCTAAATATACAATCATGTCATCTGCAAACAGGGACAATTTGACTTCTTCTTTTCCTAACTGAATACCCTTGATTTCTTTCTCTTGCCTAATTGCCCTAGCCAGAACTTCCAACACTATGTTGAATAGGAGTGGTGAGAGAGGGCATCCCTGTCTTGTGCCAGTTTTCAAAGGGAATTTTTCCAGTTTTTGCCCATTCAGTATGATATTGGCTGTGGGTTTGTCATAAATAGCTCTTATTATTTTGAGGTACATTCCATCAATACCGAATTTATTGAACGTTTTTAGCATGAAGGGCTGTTGAATTTTGTCAAAAGCCTTTTCTGCATCTATTGAGATAATCATGTGGTTCTTGTCTTTGGTTCTGTTTATATGCTGGATTATGTTTATTGATTTGCGAATGTTGAACCAGCCTTGCATCCCAGGGATGAAGCCCACTTGATCATGATGGATAAGCTTTCTGATGTGTTGCTGAATCCGGTTTGCCAGTATTTTATTGAGGATTTTTGCATCGATGTTCATCAGGGATATTGGTCTAAAATTCTCTTTTTTAGTTGTGTCTCTGCCAGGCTTTGGTATCAGGATGATGTTGGCCTCATAAAATGAGTTAGGGAGGATTCCCTCTTTTTCTATTGATTGGAATAGTTTCAGAAGGAATGGTACCAACTCCTCCTTGTACCTCTGGTAGAATTCAGCTGTGAATCCATCTGGTCCTGGAGTTTTTTTGGTTGGTAGGCTATTAATTATTGCCTCAATTTCAGAGCCTGCTATTGGTCTATTCAGGGATTCAACTTCTTCCTGGTTTAGTCTTAGAAGAGTGTAAGTGTCCAGGAAATTATCCATTTCTTCTAGATTTTCCAGTTTATTTGCGTAGAGGTGTTTATAGTATTCTCTGATGGTAGTTTGTATTTCTGTGGGGTCGGTGGTGATATCCCCTTTATCATTTTTAATTGCGCCGATTTGATTCTTCTCTCTTCTTTATTAGTCTTGCTAGTGGTCTGTCAATTTTGTTGATATTTTCAAAAAAACCAACTCCTGGATTCATTGATTTTTTGGAGGGTTTTTTGTGTCTCTATCTCCTTCAGTTCTGCTCTGATCTTAGTTATTTCTTGCCTTCTGCTAGCTTTCGAATGTGTTTGCTCTTGCTTCTCTAGTTCTTTTAATTGCGATGTTAGAGTGTCAATTTTAGATCTTTCCTGCTTTCTCTTGTGGGCATTTAGTGCTATAAATTTCCCTCTACACACTGCTTTAAATGTGTCCCAGAGATTCTGGTATGTTGTATCTTTGTTCTCATTGGTTTCAAAGAACATCTTTATTTCTGCCTTCATTTCGTTATGTACCCAGTAGTCATTCAGGAGCAGGTTGTTCAGTTTCCATGTAGTTGAGCGGTTTTGATTGAGTTTCTTAGTCCTGAGTTCTAGTTTGATTGCACTGTGGTCTGAGAGACAGTTTGTTATAATAATTTCTGTTCTTGTACATTTGCTGAGGAGTGATTTACTTCCAATTACGTGGTCAATTTTGGAGTAAGTATGATGTGGTGCTGAGAAGAATGTATATTCTGTTGATTTGGGGTGGAGAGTTCTATAGATGTCTATTAGGTCTGCTTGCTGCAGAGATGAGTTCAATTCCTGGATATCCTTGCTAACTTTCTGTCTCGTTGATCTGTCTAATGTTGACAGTGGAGTGTTGAAGTCTCCCATTATTATTGTATGGGAGTCTAAGTCTCTTTGTAAGTCTCTAAGGACTTGCTCTATGAATCTGGGTGCTCCTGTATTGGGTGCATATATATTTAGGATAGTTAGCTCTTCCTGTTGAATTGATCCCTTTACCATTATGTAATGGCCTTCTTTGTCTCTTTTGATCTTTGATGGTTTAAAGTCTGTTTTATCAGAGACTAGTATTGCAACCCCCGCTTTTTTTTGTTCTCCATTTGCTTGGTAAATCTTCCTCCATCCCTTTATTTTGAGCCTATGTATGTCTCTGCATGTGAGATGGGTCTCCTGAATACAGCAGACTGATGGGTCTTGACTCTTTATCCAGTTTGCCAGTCTGTGTCTTTTAATTGGAGCATTTAGTCCATTTACATTTAAGGTTAAGATTGTTATGTGTGAACTTGATCCTGCCATTATGATATTTACTGGTTATTTTGCTCGTTAGTTGATGCAGTTTCTTCCTAGCCTCGATGGTCTTTACATTTTGGCATGTTTTTGCAATGGCTGGTACCGGTTGTTCCTTTCCATGTTTAGTGCTTCCTTCAGGGTCTCTTGTAAGGCAGGCCTAGTGGTGACAAAATCTCTAAGCATTTGCTTATCTGTAAAGGATTTTATTTCTCCTTCACTTATGAAACTTAGTTTGGCTGGATATGAAATTCTGGGTTTAAAATTCTTTTCTTTAAGAATGTTGAATATTGGCCCCCACTCTCTTCTGGCTTGGAGAGTTTCTGCCGAGAGATCTGCTGTTATTCTGATGGGCTTCCCTTTGTGGGTAACCCGACCTTTCTCTCTGGCTGCCCTTAAGATTTTTTCCTTCATTTCAACTTTGGTGAATCTGGCAATTATGTGTCTTGGAGTTGCTCTTCTCGAGGAGTATCTTTGTGGCGTTCTCTGTATTTCCTGGATTTGAATGTTGGCCTGGCCTACTAGGTTGGGGAAGTTCTCCTGGATGATATCCTGAAGAGTGTTTTCCAACTTGGTTCCATTTTCCCCCTCACTTTCAGGCACCCCAATCAGACGTAGATTTGGTCTTTTTACATAATCCCATACTTCTTGCAGGCTTTGTTCATTTCTTTTTCTTCTTTTTTCTTTTGGTTTCTCTTCTCACTTCATTTCATTCATTTGATCCTCAATCGCTGATACTCTTTCTTCCAGTTGATCGAGTCGGTTACTGAAGCTTGTGCATTTGTCACGTATTTCTCGTGTCATGGTTTTCATCTCTTTCATTTTGTTTATGACCTTCTCTGCATTAATTACTCTAGCCATCAATTCTTCCACTTTTTTTTCAAGATTTTTAGTTTCTTTACGCTGGGTACGTAATTCCTCCTTTAGCTCTGAGAAATTTGATGGACTGAAGCCTTCTTCTCTCATCTCGTCAAAGTCATTCTCCGTCCAGCTTTGATCCGTTGCTGGCGATGAGCTGCGCTCCTTTGCCGGGGGAGATGCGCTCTTATTTTTGGAATTTCCAGCTTTTCTGCCCTGCTTTTTCCCCATCTTTGTGGTTTTATCTGCCTCTGGTCTTTGATGATGGTGATGTACTGATGGGGTTTTGGTGTAGGTATCCTTCCTGTTTGATAGTTTTCCTTCTAACAGTCAGGACCCTCAGCTGTAGGTCTGTTGGAGATTGCTTGAGGTCCACTCCAGACCCTGTTTGCCTGGGTATCAGTAGCAGAGGCTGCAGAAGATAGAATATTTCTGAACAGCGAGTGTACCTGTCTGATTCTTGCTTTGGAAGCTTCCTCTCAGGGGTGTACTCCACCCTGTGAGGTGTGGGGTGTCAGACTGCCCCTAGTGGGGGATGTCTCCCAGTTAGGCTACTCAGGGGTCAGGGACCCACTTGAGCAGGGAGTCTGTCCCCTCTCAGATCTCAACCTCCATGTTGGGAGATCCACTGCTCTCTTCAAAGCTGTCAGACAGAGTCGTTTGCGTCTGCAGAGGCTTCTGCTGTGTTTGTTATTGTTTACTGTGCCCTGTCCCCAGAGGTGGAGTCTACAGAGACAGGCAGGTTTCCTTGAGCTGCTGTGAGCTCCACCCAGTTCGAGCTTCCCAGCAGCTTTGTTTACCTACTTAAGCCTCAGCAATGGCGGGCGCCCCTCCCCCAGCCTCGCTGCTGCCTTGCCGGTAGATCACAGACTGCTGTGCTAGCAATGAGGGAGGCTCCGTGGGTGTGGGACCCTCCCGGCCAGGTGTGGGATATGATCTCCTGGTGTGCCTGTTTGCTTAAAGCGCAGTATTGGGGTGGGAGTTACCCGATTTTCCAGGTGTTGTGTGTCTCAGTTCCCCTGGCTAGGAAAAGGGATTCCCTTCCCCCTTGCGCTTCCCAGGTGAGGCAATGCCTCGCCCTGCTTCAGCTCTCGCTGGTCGGGCTGCAGCAGCTGACCAGCACCGATCGTCCGGCACTCCCCAGTGAGATGAACCCAGTACCTCAATTGAAAATGCAGAAATCAGTGGTCTTCTGTGTCGTTCGCGCTGGGAGTTGGAGACTGGAGCTGTTCCTATTCGGCCATCTTGCTCCGCACCCTCGGAAATACTTATTTGATTAAACTGCTGATTCCTCTTATATTAACTTTCACTAACAATGTAATTTTAAATGTCAATGGAACCTTTTTTTGATTTTTCTTAAACCAATTTAATGAGGCAATTTGATCCTCACTCTTCTACAGTATGATGGTATTGTATAAAGCCCTTACTGTGTTGTTCAGATAGGTTTGATTTTAGAAGTCAGTACTCAATACATTATGGCAGTTATGTCACTGCTTTACTCTATTCACAAATTAGGAACAACCATGTAGAAAGTGCCCAAAATTTGCTATTAGTCAAATATGCGTAGAAATGCTCTATTGACTAGATTTTGTAACAGGACAGATAGACCAAATCAGTTGACACTCAAGATTGAAGACCACTCAGATACATTTATTTAAAAAGAATTGTATGTACGTATTTAGTTTATAGTAATCAGGAAGATAGACTTTTTTTTTCCAAATGAAATTATAAAATTAATTATTGTTCTTTATGCCTATCATTTTATACTTTGCATTTTTTAAATTTTGTATGCATTTTAAGTTCCAGAATAGTATTCTCATTAAATAGCACTTTAAATTGATCACCCTCATAAATTCAGAATGGAGGATTATGACAATTAACCAGAAGCAATATTAATGAAAATTGAGAGCTGTTAGATCGTACTACAGCATTTGCAGCAGTAGGGAAGAGCAAAACATACAAATTTTTTAAAAAGAAAACAGATGGATTTCATTGATGCCTGATATGACTATATGAAAGTAAAAATTTCATGATCAAAATCATGATGAATGCATTCTCCATAATTGAGATGTCTTATTGTACATTGAGAGGCTATATAATATTAAAATACTAGTCATTCTTTACCTCATATTATAAGCAGTTAAGTATCTGAAAAATTGTCAAAGATGTAAATTGTAAAATGAGGGTGCTTGATTTGTTATCAAAGGAAGGTTCTTAAAATTAACTGAAAACATGTAATTTCTTACTATCCATGAGTAATAAAAATCAGCTTTGCAAATGTGGTTTCCCAGGTGTTTCACTTTTCTAACTTCATATAATAAAATGCAGTAGAAAGAAGTGTGTTAATGAAATTATGGGAAGACCCAAAGAAATAACCTAATTAGCTTTTCATACAGACTGAGAATATAAACAGCGAATGTTAGAACTATCAAATACTTTGGTGTTAATCTGCTGTATCTATTCTCTTGGCCAGGAATCAAGATCACTTCTGTGACTTTCTAATGGACACACAGCCCTACATGTAAAATCATTTTTCTGATGACTAGTGATAACGAGCATTTTTTCATATGTTTCTTGGTCGCTTTTATGTTTTCTTTTGAGAAATGTCTGTTCATGTCATTTTCCCATTTTTAATTGGATTTTTTTTTTTTTCTGGTTGACTTAAGTTCCTTATAGATTCTGGATATTCGACCTTTATCAGAGGTATAGATTGCAAACATTTTCTCCCATTCTGTAGGCTGTCTGTTCATTCTGTTGATAATTTGTTTTGCTGTGCAGAAGCTGTTTAGTTTAATTAGGTCTCACTTGTCAATTTTTGGATTTGTTGCAATTGCTTTTGGGGACTTAGCCATAAATTCTTTGCCAAAGCCAGTGTCAAGAAGTGTATGTTCTATGTGTTTTTATATACTTTATAGTTTGAGGCCTTACATTTAACCCTTTAATCCATCTTGAGTTAATTTTTGTGTATGATGAAATGTAGTGGTCCAGTTGGTTCTTTTGCTTATGGTTTGCCAGTTATCCCAGCACCACTTACTGAATAAGGAGTCAACATTTTGTTAACTTTGTCAAAGTTCCGATGGATATAGGTGTGCAACTTTCATCCTCAGCAAAATGTAAATCAAAACCACAATGAGATACCATCTCACACCAGTCAGAATGACTATTATTATAAAAGTCAAAAAATAACAGATGCTGTCAAGACTTCAGAGAAAAGGGAATGCTTATACACTGTTAATGGGAATGCAAATAGCTCAACCATTGTGGAAAGTAATTTTGAGATTTTGCAGAGAACTTAAGCAGAACTGCTGTTTGAGCCAGCAATCCCATTATTGGGTAAATACCAAAAGGAAAATAAATTGTAAGAGACACATGCACTTGTATGATTATCACAGTGCTATCCACAATAGCAAGGACATGGAGTCAACCTAGGTACCCATCAGCAGTGGACTGGATAAATAAAATGCAGTACATATACACCATGGAATACTACACTGAAAAAAAAAAAAACATGAAGTCATGTCCTTTGCTGCAACATGAATGCAACTGTAGGCCATAATCCTAAGCAAATTAACACAGGAAGAGAAAATCAAATACTTCATATTCTCACATTGAATACTCATGGACATAAAGATGGGAGCAATAGACACTGAGGACTACTAGAGAGGGGAAAGAGGGAGGTGGGATGGTCTGAAAAACTACCTATTGGGTACCATGCTCACTACCTGGATGACAGAATCACCTTTACCCCAAACCTCAGAATCATGCAAGATACCCAGTTAACAAACCTGCCCGTGTGCCCCCTGAATCCAAAGAAAGAAAACGTAAAAACAAGTAAAGAGAGAAAAAGGGTTGTGAGTCTTAAGATGAGCAGTCCTCTGCTAGATGAAAAATCTATGTGTGCATTTATTTGTTGCTTTATATTTAAAACAATTGGAATTACAAATGAATATACTTCCTGACTCTGCTTGAGTGGAGTTAGCTTTCCTTGGCTCAAATACATTTGAAGGAATTAGTGGGTGCTGATTAATCTGAACCAAACAAGCTGGGACATGAATAGGCATTTCATGGTTAATATCATCTTTATCTTCTGAGAAATATTTGAGGATTGGGGGGAAGACTTGGAAGACTCAGAAAATATAGGAAGTTGCTGAATGCCATTATTGATAAAAGGTAAATCCGTCTGTCAAATTAGTGGTATCTCTGTTGCCGAAGCAGCCAGTCGGGGGAATTACAACTTGAAGGTAGACTAATATGTCCATGTTAGTGGGAGTTAATAGAACTACTTCACTATACATCCCCGTGTTCCTTCCAGCTAAAGAATAAAATAGAAACTTTCCAGAAAGTGTTGACTACTCAACACATACAGAATACAAATCCTTGAAAGAATTCATTTCATTATAATTCTCTAAGGGATGAAAAGACTTTACTGTACTAAAGAGAGTAATACTGCTTTTGCAACTAAATGTATAAATAATGATATGCAAAATATGCATTTTGTTTAAAATGTTATTTTCCATAATTACAAAGGAAGAAAAACAGGGTACAGATAGTCAAATGACAATGTACTTAAAATTCAGAGTTAATATCTGAGAAAGTTCTATCTTTTGTAATACTAGTAATTATTATGTTACTTTAGAGTCAACATGTCAGATTATGTTTCTTGTTTCTAAATTCATACAGGCAGAAGCTTGATCTATTGTGTTTAATTACTAAGTTACATACCAGTTCTTGTCTCTACCATCAATGGAGGTAATGCGGCATAAACGCTGACCTGAATTGTAGAGATATTTGAGTATAATCACACTTCTAAATGCCTGTCTGATATTGTTCAGTGTATGTAAAAATTATTAATATACTTAATTTTAGGAATATTGTTTTATGATATTCAGCTTAAAATTATGAAAGTGTGCATCGAGTCACAATTTATGCTCTACTTTGAAATTTAGCTTCTATTGTGGATGCCAGTGATTTGTTTATTGCAAACAGTGCATTTCAGTAACAGTTTCAACATGTTCCAAATATGTAGCATATACAGTTTTTCCAATGTAATTAGTTAGAAATTGAAGATGCTTAATTTTAAAATTGAATAGTTCATGAAAATCTATTTCCATTTTCTGTATGGCTTATGCAGTTTCTCTTCATAAAATGTTCTATAGTTGCTTGAAGAAATTAAGTGTAGTTAATCAGAAAGAACATTATGGTTTGACACCTAATTTGAAAGCCCTGTTTTGAAGCAGTGATTGATTGCTTATGGCATTACACAGACCAATGAGAACCCAAATAGGAAATCCACTTATGCTCAAAGTAGATCCCCAAATTGGTGTAAGTTAGGGTGGTGGTGTCTTTTTCTGAGACATAGTTCCTAAAAGTATATATGTTTGCTAGAATGTATACTTTATTGTTTAATTTAATAGATTTAATAGTGAAAAAGCTTTACAATGAATTGATATAATTATTGCACATTAGAATGAAGATCAGTGATAAAGTTATTTTACTATGAAACCAAATCAGTTTCATTAATATAAATGGAGATGTGATGTTTGAAAGCTTAAAGTGTGGCAAAAATTATCTAAATGATGTTAGTGAAGGTGTTTTCGTCTCTATTGATTGTATATTCATCTCTCCTTCAGTGCCGCCAGCAATCTCAATGCCTCAGAAATCTTTTAATGCCACGGCAGAGAGAGGAGAAGAGATGACGTTTTCCTGCAGGGCCTCAGGCTCTCCAGAACCTGCCATCTCCTGGTTCAGGTAGGTTATGCACCCCGTTCCCTCTGGCTTGTGTCCATTATCAGGCTTATGGAACAGTATTGGGATCTTAATCATTTTGGTAGAAAGCAAACCATTGCATTTTAGTTTCATTAAAAAAAAAAATCCTGGTGCTATTTTTGGGGCTTAAAGTGGTTAGATTAAACTGCTAAAGAGATCAACAGTGTGACCCCTCACTAATATTCTGAGTCAAAGGCTGTACCCATTATACTTATTCTGTCTGTAAAAGCAGACTTTTGGAAAAATGGGACCAGGAGCACCTGTGACTTAGTCAAACATTTTATTATCCCTACAATGTATCTTGAAATAGATATTCTAGTGTTATTGACACCACTGTCATATGTATACAATATCATATTTTATTATAATTGTGTATATTTGTATTATACACAAAATATTGTATTATAGAAAAAAGCTGATTTTATAGAGTTAAAATTCTGTGAATTTGATATGTAATTTTTAAAAATCAGCTCATCAAATGAGTAACTTCTGTATTCTACATCTATAATTTGATAGTTTACTTACTTTTTTTAGAATTTTAAAATACTATTTGATTTTTATTAAGATCAAAAATATTTTTAAATATTCCATTCTTTTAGATTGTGTCTCAAACTACTAACTTGGAGACAATAAACTTTAAAACTGGACCATCTTGTAAACATGCATTAGTAATGCAGGTTACTACAGAAGCATTAGGTACAAGTATTTACAGAATCACTTCATAAACCATATAGTGAAAAATAATTTTAAAAGATTAGTAAAATATACATCAAATGTGCAAAAATGTCCTTACTAAGGATGAGGTTATTGTTTTAAAAGTTCTTTGAAGGGCAATAATTGAAATCCCAAACTAACTTTTATTCTTTTGTGCTTGAGCATGTACTGACATTACCTTCAACTTTAAACCCTTTGTTTATACTGCTTATCATTTTAATAGAGGATTTAACAATACATGAGATGTTTCTTCAAATATTATGCATTTAGATGTTCTTTTCAGACAATAATTTTCTTGTGACAAACTGTTGGTATTTTTTCGTAGGATTACACCTTGAATATTAACATATTCACCCCAGATAATCATCATCTGTCCCAGTGACTGCTGGTTTACTCGTGTGGATCCTTAAAAGTCTATATCAGACCTAATTGTATCACAGAAAAGTCACTGAATCATTCATTCCAATGAACAAATATTGTTCTACAATCTTTTTTCCTATGGTTTTGTATTTCCAAACAGATTTATTTTTTCTTATTTGAACAACATTGATGTAACAGATTAAAGAAAGTAAAGCACAAAAATACTATGAGTAGGAAATTGAACAACAAAAATGAGCTTGCGTTACTCATAGTTCCACTTTGGTATGTAGTGGGAAAAACATCCTAAACTTCAAGCCTATGCCGATCTTAGCTAATGTGATTGACGATTCCACAAACCAATAGTAGGACTAGTAGCTGGTTGGAAAGTACAGGTGAATAAACTTGTTTTGAAATAATTTTTCAGTCATTTATTAAGGAATGCTATAAAATGTAAACTGTTCTGTGTAAAGGGGCTAGAAGTCTTCCTGCATTCAAGAGCAAGAAGGGAGCATGTATCTTTATCCTGTGAATTCATACTTAAGGGCACTTCATCATTTCTGAGGGAGAAATACATGGAAACTGGGTGTGTGATTGTTACAGTGTTAGAACATATGCCCTTGAAAAATATGATTCCAGGTTTAAGAAGAAAATCTCCTTTACTTCTGAGATAACTTGATCACAGAGATTCCAAGTTTGAGAGTAATTTCAGATTCCCCACCTATTAATGTTGATGTTAAGTTATGCAGATTCCTCATTAGTCCCATCTTTAGGACAATATTAGAACACTTACCATCAAGTGAGAATAGTAATTGTGAGACTGGATGCTTTTAGTTTGGTCATATTTAGTTGTCTACACCACAACCCTTTCAAATAACAGCTTACCAATTACTTCTCACCAGAATACCAAGATTCTCCAGCAGATGGGAAGTTTTAGCTGGCTTGGTTTTTCAGCGAGACTTCTTTTCTGCTGAGATTTTTTTCTTAAAGTTTTCCATTTCTTCAAAATTGTTTTCTCCTATTTAATTGGAAATATTACTATATAGATGAGTATAAATCAGATTCAGAGAATAATATAATGAGTAATTTAAATCTATATTTTTTCTTCTCCATATCTTCATATGGTATTATTTCATCCTTCTGATAGAATGAAATAATAATTTATTGAAAACCTAAATAATTGTTCTAGTCTCTGGATATAAAATATATACTGGGAGGATGAGAATGTGTGGTTGTAACATTAACAAAGGTAAAATTTGTGTTAGAGGGAAATTCTGACCTTTCATCTGTACATGTAGACATGTCATGTTTGTGGAAAAGAAAAAATTCCCACAAGTATCAGGAAATGTAGGGTAGTAGCCCTGAGAGAAATGTCCAGATCGTTTCATAGAGATAATATTTCCAAGCGAGATAAGTGAAGTCAGTTGTACTAGTCAGCTTGAGCTGCCAAAACAAAAAGCCACCCACTGGATAGTTCACACAACAGGAATTCCTTGATCTCTTGGCCTCGTGATCCGCCCACCTTTGCCTCCCAAAGTGCTGGGATTACAGGCTTGAGCCACCACCAACATGGTGAAACCCCGTCTGCACTAAAAATACAAAAATTAGCCGGGCGTGGTGGTGCACACCTGTAGTCCCAGCTACTCTGGAGGCTGAAGCAGGAGAATCACTTGAACCAGGGAGGCAGAGGTTGCAGTGAGCCGAGTTTATGCCACTGCAATCCAGCCTGGCAACAGAGTGAGACTCCATCAAAAAAAAAAAAAAAAAAAAAAAAAAGAATTTCTTTTCCCACAATTGTGGAGGCTAGGTGTTTAAGATCAAGGCACCTACAGGGTGGCCTTCCCTCTGTGTACAAACTCATAGAGAGAGTTCTGGTTATCTTCCTCCTCTTTCAGAAACACCAATTCTTTTTTGCTTGTTTGTTTTTTAATAATCTCAACTTTTATCTTATGTTACTGGTTTATATATTACTATAGTGTACTTTTAATCATTATTTTAGAGTGTACTCCTTCTACTTATAAAAGAGAAAAGTTAACTGTAAAACAGCCTCAGGCAGTTTCTTTAGGTAATATTCCATAAGAAAGCATTGCTGTCCTAGGAGATGACAACTCCATGCCTGTTACTGCCCCAAAAGACCTTGTAGTGGGATGAGATGTGGAGGTGGAAGACATTGATGTTGATAATCCTGACCCTGAGTCGGCCGAGGGTAATGTGGGTATCTTCCTTTATTGAAAAAAAATTAGTGATTAAAAACTTAAACAAGAAAAAATATATATCCTTATGAAATAAACAATAAAGAAAATATTTTGTATAGCTATACAATGTGTTTGTACTTTAAGCTGTTATTAAAAAAGAGTCAAGAGTTTAAACATTTTAAGAGTATATAAAGTAAAAAAAGCTAAAGTGAATTTTATTACTGAAGAAAGAAAATGTTTAGTGTATCCTAAGTATACAGTGTTTATAAAGTCTAGGGTACTATACAGTAATGTCCCAGGCCTTCACAGTCACTCACCACTTACTCACTGAGTCACCCAGAAGAACTTCTAGTCCTGGAAGCTCCATTTACAACAGTAAATGTCATATATCTATAAACACACACACACATAGCATTAACTTTATTTATTTATTTATTTATTGAGACAGTCTCGCTTTGTCACCCAGGTTGGAGTGCAGTGGTGCAATGTCAGCTCACTGTAACTTCTGCCTCCCGGGTTCAAGTGATTCTCCTGCCTCAGCCTCCTGAGTAACTGGGACTACAGGTTCATGCCACCATGCTCGGCTAATTTTTGTATTATTAGTAGAGACAGCGTTTCACCATGTTGGTGAGGCTGGTCTTGAGCTCCTTGTGATTAGCCCGCCTCGGCCTCCCAAAGTGCTGAGATTATGGGTGTGAGCCACCGCACCTAGCAAGAAAAACTTTTATACCATATTTTTTACTGTACCTTTTCTATGTTTTGATATATTTAGATACACAGATATTTACTATTATGTTACAATTGCTTCCAATATTCAGTATAGTAACATGCTGTACAAGTTTGCCACCTAGGAGAAATAGGCCATACCATATAGTTTAGGTGTGTAATAAGCTATACTATCTTGGTTTGTGTAAATACACTCTATGATGTAAACAGTGCTACAAAATTGACTAGGGACGTATTTCTTAGAACATACCCCTGTGGTTAGGCAAAGCATGACTGCATTATCCTTTTTATGCATTGCTGAAATCAATGTGTCAATAATTTGTTAAGAATTTTTTATATTCATGATTATGAGAAATATTGTTCTATCAATTTCTTGTTCTTGAGTTTTTAGGGGTCAGGGCATTACTAGTCTCATAGAATGAGTAGTGAAGTATTTCTTCCTCTTCTGTTTTCTAATATAACTTTTATATAATGTTTATTATTTCTTACTTAAATGTCTGGAAAAATTTCCGTGAAACCATCTGTGTCATGATTTTTCTTCAGTTCACATTTAAGTACAAATTCAATAATATTTTCCATAGAAATCGGGCTATTCAGGTAATTTTCTTTAGTGAGCTTAGATGATTTATGCAATTCCAGGAATTTGTCCATTTCTTTTAAATGATATTTACTAGCATTAAGTCATTCATAATATCCCTTTGTTATGCTTCAGTTTGCATGTTTTCTGTAGTATTCTCACTTCTCTCATCTTGATAACCTCATAACTGGTTATTTGTTCTACTCTCTTTTTTATCCTGATTATTCTAGATGTAGGTTTACACACATACTAATTTCAGTGAATCTGCTTTTGGCTTCAATTATTTTTTGTTTCCTATTCTCTATTTCATTAATTTCTGGTTTTATTTTTATTATTATTTTCCTACTGTTTACTTTGTCTTTAATTTTCTCTTCCATTTTTGGTTGCTTAAGGTGGACTTATGCCATTGATTCTAATCACTTATTCTTTCTAATATAAGCATCTGTTTTTCCTCGCTAAATATGGCTATAATTGTACCCTGCTAATTTTGATATGTCATATTTCCATTTTAGGGGGGTTTAAATATTTTTTAAAATTCTCATGTTATTTTTAATACTCTTCATTTAAAAGTATATGCTGATTTGTTTCTAGGTATTTGGGTATATTTCATAAATATTACTGCTGTTGATTTTTAACTAAATTCTATATTTATCAGGAAATAGACTTTTTAATGGTTTCAATGTATTTAACTTTATTGAGTCTTAAATTATAGTATGTGTATTTCACTATTATTGTATGGAGAAATCCCTAATATTAAATAGATCAACTCCCTTGATAGTATTGTTAAAGTCTTTTATACTTTTTTGTAATAATTCTTCTCCAACTTTATTTTTAAATGTGTCTATTTTTATATTAAGTTCTCTCTGTTTTGCTTCATATTTTTTGAAGCTCTAGTATTATGTGTTTAAATATTTATTCATGTAGATCAGTACTGTGAAAATTATTATTTAAGGGCTTTGTTTAAGGATGGAAAAAATGATACCATATAGAACTTTGTTTCAGTCTTCTGTTTTTCATTTTGCTGTGTCTTCAAGTTAACTAAGTTACGTCACTGTATCTTCAAGTTTACCAATATTTTCTATTGTAATGTCTAATGTTTTTAATCCCATCAGAGTATTTCTCTTCATTTTATTTTTCTTCTCTGAGAATTTCAAAGAGATGTTTTGTATGTCCTCCATGCCTCTCTTACCATTCTCATGTTTTACTTCCTTGAAAATATTGGAATATATTTCTAATAGTTGTTTTAATAGGCATCTACTCACTTACCCTCTGTATCATATCTACATTTTGTAATTGATTGATTTTTCTCCTCCTTTTCTTCTTTATTTTTTGGAGACAGGTTCTCACTCTGCCACCCAGGCAGGAGTGCAGTGGCACTCATTGCAACCTCCAACTCTCGGGCTCAAGTGATCTTCCTGATTCAGCATCCCCAGTAGCTGGGACTATAGACATGTGCCACAATGCCCAGTTAATTTTTTATTACTATTTAGAGACGTGGTTTCAGTATGTTGCCAGGGTTGATCTTCAAATCCTGGCTTCAAGAAATCCTCCTGCCTCGGCCTCCCAAAGTGCTGGGCATATAGGCGTGAGTCACTGTGCCTGGTGATTTTTCTCTTTCCTCTGGGTCATAGGTCATATTTTCATGTTTATTTACTATCCTGGAAATTTTTTTTTTTTTTTTTTTTTTTTTTTTTTTTGAGACAGAATCTCGGTCCGTCGCCCAGGCTGAAGTGCAGTGGTGTGATCTTGGCCCACTGCAAACTTCACCTCCCTGGTTCAGGAGATTCTCCTGCCTCAGCCTTCAAGTAGCTGGGAATACTGGCACGTGCCACCACATGGCTAATTTTTGTATTTTTCGTAGAGATGGGGTTTTGCTATGTTGGCCAGGCTGGTCTTGAACTCCTGACCTCAGGTGATCTGCCCGCCTTGGCATCCGAAAGTGCTGGGATTGCAGGTGTTAGCCACCACGCCTGGCTGTTTCCTGTTGTCCAGGCTGGAGTGCAGTGGTGTGATCTTGGCTCACTGCAACCTCCACCTCCCGGATTCAAGTGATTCTCCTGCCTCAGCCTCCCAAGTAGCTGGTACTACAGGCACCCGCCACCATGCCCAGCTAATTATTTTGTACTTTTTGTAGAAACGGGGTTTCACCATATTGGCCAAGCTGGTCTGTAACTCCTGACCTTATGATCTGCCCACCTTGGCCTCCCAAAGTGATAGGATTACAGGCATGAGCCACCATGCCCAGCCAGGAATTTTTAATTGGGTTCCAGACATTCAGAATTTTGTGTTTTGAGGTGCTGAATATTTTTGTATCATTTTACTTTGTTTTTTGTATTATTTTACTTTGTTTTATAGATGTAGTTAAGTGACTTGGAAAAAGTTTTATTTCAGGGAGAACTTCCATTTAGACTCTTTTAGGTGGATCCAAACCACCTTCAGTCTAGGGTTAATCTGGTTCCATTACTGATGCAATATTATTCTAAGGACATGATTCAAGTCCTGTGTTTTAGGATATCTTTTTACTCTGGGTGGTTGAGTTGCAGATTATTCCCGGTGCTATGTGAGTTTCTGGGATTATCGTACTTTATATTTTCTAATGGTTCTTTCCCTCATCTGAGAAAGCCTTACTAGTACACATTCATTGATCAATACTCAGTTAAAGATTTGTTGGGAACCCTCTGCAGATATCTATAGCTCTGTTGCCTGTGCAACTCTCTTCTCTCACATTAGCTGACCCGCACCTTCTAGTGGCTTTGACCTTCCCCAACTGCACACTCTGTCTTGCAACCCAGATACACTGCCTGACTCTGTTCGTGTTCTCTCCCTCCCCCCGCTGCAGCCTGAAAACCCTCTGCAGGCAGTCAGCGATGGAGGTGCTCATAGGCCACTGTCATATGCAATCAGTTGGCTAATGTTTGAAAACTATTGTTTTATATGTATAGCCAGTGTTTTTGTTGTTTAAATTGCGGGCGGATAGTTCCTGTTACTATAATATTGTTCAAAATGAAATTGTCATTCAATTCTTTACTGTTTACATTAATTCTGTGTTCCTGACCCCTATATTCTTGTACCTGAAAAATGGGGCACTTAGAGAAGTGGTTTGAGTTTGAAAGAATGGGCTCCATGCATGTATCAGAATCCCTTGGAGTGATTTTTAGACATTAACATTTCACAGACAGGGACTGTGAATAGCAATAGGAGCATATTCTGTCCGACTTTTCTGGGAGGGAGTAATAAGGTATTTATTGGGAGGGAGTAATAAGGTATTAGTAATATTCCCTTATTTATGGTGGCTTAATCGTATTTCCTATTGAGCATTTAAAGTGAATGTAATTTGTACACACTTATGTTCTCTAAATATGTTAAGTTTTCCCCCTCTATTTCAAAGGCCAAATCAAGGATTTTTATTTTCCCATGAAAATTCCCGGAGTAGTACAACCATCTTTCTTGTCATATCTCCGGTTATAACAGATCACCTCCCTCTCAAAAAAGTTGTAAGTCCACTAATGGAATCTGCATTAGCCTCTATTAATGCCAGCCAGATTATGGATTCCTCATGATGGGTGGCAACTAATTTGCTATACATCAAACATTTAGCACAATATTTTATATGAAGTAAGGAGATAACCCTCTTTATTAGAAAGAACACTGGAACTTAATTAACCTGCCGCTTTTATTAATGAGTGAGCCTGTCTTTTTATTTGTGAGTTGAGGAGCGGAGATATACATATACTGTAGTTCTCTGATTTTGAATGAGTAAGCAGAGGGAAAATGCACATTATTTATAATTGTGAGTGCTGAAACCTCTACCGTGCTATGATTATGATTATTATTATTAGGAAACAAATAATTTTCATTGAAGATATTGAGAAATATATCACTAATTATGATAAAAACCCATCTACATATTAAATTCTAGACGAAAACTCTGAAATGTCATTTTTATACCTGTTGTAAAGATTGCATTAGTAATAATATCAAAAATATATATAAAAGATACTATATATGCATTTATTATTATTATTATTTCTTTTTTCGGACAGTCTCACTCTATAGCCCAGGCTGGAGTGCAGTGGTGTGATCTCAGCTCACTACAGCCTGCCTCAGCATCCCTCCCAAGTAGCTGGCATTACAGGCGCCTGCTACCACGCCTGACTAATCTTTGTATTTATAGTAGAGACAGAGTTTCACCATGTTGGTCAGGCTGGTCTCGAACTCCTGACCTCAAGTGATCCACCCGCCTCTGCCTCCCAAGGTGCTGGGATTACAGGCGTGGGCCACCGCACCCTGACCCATGTGTTATTATTTTATTAATCCTAACTTTGCAGTCTTCCACTCCTCTTAAGAAATGTTATGTACTTCATGTTACATTTAGAGATGTTGTGAGAAACTGGAAAACAAATTCTATTGAGCATAGACATATAAAGATTATGTTCATATATGTATTAGTGGTTTCTGGAAAGTAGAACCAGAATTCACTGGAAGGAACTGTGTAGTGTATCAGAGAAATGTTTGATTTTATTTTAGGAAATAGCTTTAATAATATTTATAGAGATTTGTTTTTTAATTTAAACTTGTATGGACAAGCAAATCTCTCCACCCCAATGGACAAATTCCAAAACTTTTCATTAGTGGTTTTAAAATCAATTCAGTCATCCAAAATACTATTATAAGAAAAATACAGGAGGGGATGCAAAGAAGAGAAAAGAGGAAAAAAGATGTATAAAATGAAAGTGAGGAGAATGCGCAATATCAAATGATTTCAGAAATACTGAGGGAAATCATAGAAATATTTCAGATTTTAATATATTGAAAATATTTCTTACTGTAGATTATAGTAAAAATGTTTGAAAGCCATGGTTTTAAAGGACAGCATAGACTAGAATTGAACAGAATGAGATGTATTTCAGTAGAGAAAAAAATCTTAAAATATTGATAATTATTGGTGACTAAGAGGAAACAGAAAAACTATTTTCCTCATTGAAGAATAAAATTATCATATTCAAAATAGTTTCTAAATTGTGTTTTCATATAATTCTCCAATCTTACTATTTTATTGTCAGTACTTACATGCAATATACATTTATGATGTATTTACATTGTATTTACTTTGAAGCTTCTTTGAAGAAATTTTCTATGTAAATTATTTTAAATGTGTCCCAGGAAGGGAGTAAATAAATATATATAATTAGTATATATTGTCTCATCAACATTTAATTGTGTATGGTGTTAAAGACAGCAAACAAATTTTTTTTTTTTTGCTAATTAAGTACAAATTGAACTGATAGACTTTTTGCCTAGTAACTGTAGAGATTTTGACATAGCTCAAATGTTATTCTTGTGTCTATATTCAAAAACAATTTCAAGTATAATTTTATTGTGTATTCATTAGGTTCTGAGGATACTAAAAATATACTTTTGATTGGAATATAGCCCTATCTTTCAATGATGATAACCATGTAGTCATCAATGCCTATAGATAAAAAAGTTGATTATAATCTCCTGTATTATAAAGTCAGATTTGTGAGGATGAACCTCTTTTTTCTTCTTTAGGAATGGCAAGCTCATTGAAGAAAATGAAAAGTACGTATTGAAAAGGAGCAATACAGAACTGACTGTCAGGAACATAGTCAATAGTGATGGTGGTCCTTATGTCTGCAGAGCCACAAATAAGGCAGGAAAAGATGAAAAGCAAGCTTTCCTCCAGGTCTTTGGTAAGTATTATAGCATAGCGGTTAAACCTGTTGTGTCTAGTGGAAGATCAGAGTCAAATTCTACTCTCATCATTTGAACTATTTAAACTTTCTATATTAAACCCATTTCATCTTCTCTGTAATACATTTTACATTTTAGCTACCAGATAGAATTATCTGAAGAATAACATAAAATTACACGTGCAAATTTTTGATACGCTTATAACGGAAGCTGGAAAAAATTCATTTAAATTACACCTAGTGAGGTTTGTCATCCATATCTGTAAGCCTGGATCTTTGTAAGTCTCTAAATGACACGTTAGGACCAGTTTTACTTACAATATATTTCAAAAGGGCACATTTATAAGGCTACAGTTTAAAAACATTGACTTGTAACTGTACTTAAATATTCTCTTTCATTTAACTAAATGAAAATATAAGAGAAATATCTTCCGTATTTACCAAGAGCCATATTATCTTCTTTGGGTAACTTATACAGCATAGAAAACTAGTACTTTACAAACATATATTGATGTAGCTTCAATTATGTTGACAAGAAGAAAGACAATGTTGGCAGTGGGTGTTTCTAATAGAATTTTTCCCTTTCTATAGTGTAACACTAAAAACTATATGCCCTCTTAACATTTAATATGTTTTCTCCAACTTTAAAAACATTGTTATTGAAGTGCTTTCACAACAAAAATAAGGAAAAGGAAGGAAGGAGAAATCTGAGAGTAAGAAGAACCAGTGTTTGCAGTTGACAGGTGCAGAAGTGCCCCTTGCACTGACCATGAGATGAATGGTAACCCCTGCATGGGCGTGCGCTCTGCGGACTGGCCTGTAGTCACTGCTGGAAGCATTTTCTGAACTAGAGAGATATTTATAAAGCTTATATTCGAGTGGAGCGGCACGGAGAATAAACAGCTATACCAAAATGTATTAAAATAAAAAATACAATTTTAAAAGTAGAGATGTTTTGAGAGTGAAACTGGATAAATCAGGTAGCATTGGATAAAGAGAAGTATTGTTTTGGATAGCATGGTGTTGGAAAGTTATTCTGAAGGATAATGTTTAGGTGATGTTTACACAAAAGTCTAATGATCAGAAGTAGGCCAAGCTAAGTCTAAAGAAGATTGTTCACTTAGAGGGAAGAGTAAATATACTTAACATTTTTAGAAATTGTTGAAAGTCCCTACCTTGTTCTAGCAGTGTTCCTCACTTGAAAATATTTTTTTTTCTAGAAAACCTACAAAATTGAATAAGTATGACTCAATATAAAAATAATCGTATTAGAAATTGTATTGTGTGAGATTATTCCCAAGGGTAGACGGTCTTAATCTGCCTCAATGTACTCATCTGAAATAGTAGTTACATCCTTTTTATCAGGATTGGAATGGAAAAGAAAAAAGAGATTTTTTTACATTTCTGATATTTTCATCCTTTCCAGTAGAAAATAATACATGAAAATTTTACATGTTATGTTATTGTTGTAGTCACTTTTGTGTAGTAACATTCAACAAACTTTTGTTGCTCTTGACACAAAATTGTATGCGTATTGTGGGAATATAACTAAATCTATTAAAGTGAATGAAATAGTGAATTGTTAAAAATTCTGTATGCTGTTTTTCTGATACCAAGAATGTTATGTTCTGAGCTTAAGAACAACTTATTTGTGTTTCTTGGTTAAACGTGTTAAAAGATGTTAAAAGTAACTCACACTGAAATAATGAGTACTCGATTGTATCCATTTTATATCTAAACAAGCAAAAATTTAGGAAATGCAGATAACACAAATTTCAAAAAATGAAGCTCTCTGGAACTATTTAAGTTTATGGAGGGACATATTTCAATATTGAGATAATTAAAATTAGTAGACATAATGCTTTTCTTTTTATACAATTTATGATTAAAATTTAGTTCTGTTATCTAATATATTATTAAGTAAACTGAAGTCCAAATAAATCAAGTGAAATAATATATATAAGTAACATGTAAATATATTTACTTAGTACATATTTCAAAATTTTATATGATTCTACTTGCTACATTTTCAGGATATATCATCATTTACTTCTTTGGTGAAATTGTTAAAGGTTAAGAGAGAATTAAAACAATTGTGTGTGCATGTGTCTGTATAAATATATTCATGTGTATGTATGTGTGTATATACATATCTGTGCACACATATGCACCCATATACATGTGTGTTTAAAAGAAATTTTGATTTTGTGGCTTTAAGATAGGAAAATAAATATAGAAATGGCTTTTAAATTGGCAAAATTTTGAAACAAATTATAATTTGGATGTTGGTTTCTAAGCCGCCTCAAGTTATTTTGCATAATGATAACAAATGAATATTATTTCCTAAATGTTTTTTCCTATCCTATTCAACTGTCCTGGCACAACTGTAAAGCAAAGCAGGTCACTGTAATTCTGCAGAGCTGATAATATCATACTATACTAAAGTAGACTTAAATACCCGTCATGACTTTTGTCTGAGAAGTAATATTTTCCTCCAATACCGATTGAGTAATATATATATTCTTTACAGTACAGCCTCACATAATACAGCTTAAAAATGAAACTACATTTGAGAATGGTCAAGTCACACTCATATGTGATGCAGAAGGGGAACCTATTCCAGAAATCACTTGGAAGAGAGCTGTGGATGGCTTCACGTTCACTGAAGGTGACAAGGTAACCACATCTCAATATGTAATGCTTCCATTACCATAGAATTTCAGTATTTTCAATATCATTAAATCTCAAATTAGTCTTCAACGTACCTAGTAACCTGTAGGATCAAATAAATGGTTTAATTTTTAAAAAGGTAACTAACACAATGTCGGCCTTACAACTTTGGCGGGGGGAGGAATGTCAATGTGAAATATTTAAAGACGTTCTTTATTAAGTCACAAACGTTTAGGCTATTGGTATTATTAACATTGCTTAACTAGACTTTTGTTATACATTGAATCTATAATATATGTTATTGCAATTTTAACCCCTGCTGTATAAATATCTGGCCTTTGCAAATTCACTGACCATGAGAAAAGTGCTAGGACAAGTAATATTGCCATTTTAATAACAGGAATAAAGATTTACAAACCAGTACATTCGACTTTAAACCTCAGCAATTTCAGTTTATTAAAGAAATGATTGTATATTTAGAAAATACTGTGGTGAGTGATGAGCGTTGGAAGAGATTTGTGAAGAAGATTTACTTCAAATTAATTTAATGTGTTTTCTGCTTAGACAGGTGTCAACAAACTACAGTCCATAGGGCAAATGTGGCCTCCGGCCTGTTTTGGTAAATAAAGTTTTATTTAAACTAAAGCAAAAAGTAATTTAAATTCAAAGAAGTCTGGCTGTCATTCAATGCTTTACCCTTTAGAATTGTCTTTCTGCAGTAGAAGTGTAGGTTCTGCTTTCGTATAATTTAGAATCTAATGTAGAGAAACAAGTACAAACAAATTACATGATTGTCATGACCTTTAACCAGAATGCATTCAACTTGCTTAGAAATTAATGAAACATTACTATATGTTTCACTATACTTCATGGATTTTAATTAGTATTCTCTTTCACAACTATTCATATGAACTTCAAATACAAACAAAAGAGAAAGAAAAAGATGGTGAAATATTGAAATGATAGAACTCGCAATTTCACATAAGTGAAGATTATAAAATTAGGGTATTACATTGCTTTTCTCTACTCAATGTTAAAGAGAAAACTCCTTTAAACTTTTTTCATTATTAACTTTATTTAGGTAAAGAGTCCGATTTCTAAAGTATTCATACACCTCAATATGACTTTGATTTATTAACATTAATAGTAAAAAAAAAAAAAAAAAAAAGAAATAGAAATGTTTGTCCATAGTACACTTTACGTCAGTCCGTCCCATCATGTTATATTTAACAACTGGCTAAACCCATACATTCACCAAAAAAGTAATCTCTCTGGTCAATTTATTACGTTCCTTTTGAAAGGCTGTGTTATCATATATATTACCCTTTTTTGTCTCATTTTCTCCTCGTAATGGCATTTTAAGAGATTATGTCTATTTGATAATTGTACTGTTATGACATACTTATTTTATATATTCAAGTTGAAAATCAAATTTATAAAATGTGAATGACAGTCATAATCTTCTGCAACCCAGATAAGTTATAGTTTGTTTTAATATATTCTTAAGAGAAAATCATGTATGTTACTATGACACAGTTGCCACATCTGAAAAGAATTAAATTTCTGTGAAATTAAAAAAATACAATCAGATATCTGAAACCATAGAGGACTGTTTTTATGTTTCAGTTTTGCACAATTTATTTAGATTAGATCATTCAAAAGTATTTACTTTCATGCCCTTAGACTGTATTTATCATACCTCCATATTTCTAATGCTGTTTTCTAATTATTTTTCAGCTTACTTTAAAATTCTTAAAAGTTATCTTCTCAAAGATAGTTTTTACTCTTCATTTAATGAATGCTACCTTACATATTATGCAGAGAATGAAAGATAAATTATACTCAGTTATTTTATTAATAAAATGTCAACAAGTAACAAGAAAGCTGTTATATTTTATTCTTGGATCTATGCCCCAGGCCACCCCAAACTACACATACATATTTATTCTGTAGTAACTGTGAAAAATAATCTTAAAGCTTTTGTTTCCTAAGGAGTATATTAAAAAACACCTCTTGTTTTAAGAAAATCTGACTTGGTTTCTTTGCAAAAAAAATTATAGAATCTCAAATATGCTTTTCTGCACAAGTTTAATCCAGTCAATAAAGAAATTAAGTCTATTGTATTTCTATTATATTTCTCCAAATAGATTTTAAGATCCTCTACTTATTTCTATCTTCCAGTAAGCTTCTTTTCCCCTAATATTTCCTGTTTCTTGAATAGCATAATTCACAAATCAGTGGTTAAGCTAAACTTTGAAGTAAACTAAATCTAGTTTTGAATCTCAACTCTGTCATTTATGATGCCTTAGCATGATAAAATTGAGTTCAAAGCGTCCAAATAACATTGTCAGTGTTGTTTGAACTCTTTTTAATATGAATTTTTAATATGATTTTTTTTATCTTTAAAATGTTGATAATATTTACCCTCTTGTTATAAGGAAGATGAGTACATTACAAATGCATATCAGTATTTACCATATTATAAATATCCAATAAACTTTAGTTTTTGCTTTGTCATATTACAAATTTACAGTACAAATTTACAAATTTACTTTGTCATATTACAGATTTACAGTACGGCCTCATATAATACAGATTAAAAATGAAACTACATATGACAATGGTCAAGTCACACCTGAAGCATGGTATATCTTGTTGCCTCCATAAAGTATAACACCTAAGGTTTGATTAAATTTAATGAGATCATATTATTCCTATCATGGAAAGTAGCATGGGATTGTACTTTCCATAAGAATCACTTGGGAAGACTATCAAAGTGCAGATTCTATATTCCCACTTTTTAAAGTTGATTTAGTATGTGTAGCCCAGGGTATATGAATGCATATTAAATCAACTCATTAGTTGATGTCATATTGTTAGTCTTCAGGCCATATTTTGGGAAACAACTTCAAGTAAGGATGAAATTTAACAGCTAATATTTTCAACAGAAAAATGATCTTAACCAATTAGTTGACACCTGATAGGGGCTTGGGAAGTATAAAACTAAACTAAACTAAGTTTCCATTATGCATGTATCAGTCAAGTTTTGATGAAACTGAAATATATAGGTCAAAAATAGTGAAATATGATCGATGTCATGTAGTGAAAACTAATAATTTCATCCAACAACATGGCATTGTATTTAGCAAATATGTTCATTCTTTCAGATTTTTCAAAGAGGGAGGGTCTCAATTAACAATGTTCTTTTTTTTTTTTTTTCTAAGTTCTCAATCACCAGTTAAGACAAAAAAAAAATGGGGATAAAATACCATGTGACTTAAATGTATGGATAAGTGAATCCTCTTATACTGAGCTCAAGAATTAGATAAACATACTCAACACAGTCCCAAGTAGCATGAAACTTACAGCCCTCCCCTGTGTGAGAAGACATGCTAAGATAACCTTGACCAAGGGGGACAATGGTGAACCCATGGTCTCTTTGGGATGGTCCTTTCTGAAAAGAAAAAAAGGAGTAGTTAGGAAGTGTATTTAATTTTTTTGTGTCTCCATAGTTATCAATCAGATATCTCTTAACTTCCGGTGGGAGAAATAAGGAAGGGACTTGAAAAGTCCAACTGTGGTATGTTAGAAGACCTTCCTCCCCATGGAATAAATGATTAAGAGTTCATGAATAGCATTCACTGCCCAACTAACAATATGCTAATAACCTTTAAATCACCATATACATAACTATCTCGATTTATCTTCTAGTATTAGTATTGCATAGTAAATGACCTGATAATATAATGGCATAAACCAGTAATTTTCTCTCACTTCTGATTTTGTGCATCAGAAGTTTGAGTAAGGCTTAACCAAATGGTTGTCACTTGGAATCTCTAATGTGCTTGTATCAGATGTTGCTACTAGTGTTGCTTGTAGTTGTAGTTATGAGAAGGTTCAACTTTGCTGAGAAGCCAACATGGCTCACTTAAGTGGCTAGCATTCAGTCTTGACTGTGGGCTGCAAGCTCAGGTGGAGCTGTTTTTGGAACACCTATATGAAGCCTCTCCGGTGTGGCTCAGAGCAGTCTGCTCTCTCTTGTGGCAGCAGGCTTTCTCCACAGAGAACATTTCAAAAGAATCAGGCCAGACAGACACTACCTGGTCTACTCTGACGTAGTCTTGGAAGTCACACATTGTCACTTCTGCCACAGTATATTGGTTACAAACAAATTATAAGGTCCCCAAATCCAACAGGAGAGGAATTAGGCACTCCTCTTGATGGGGAAGGATTCACAGTCATATTATAGATGAGTATGTGGAGTAGGAGATATTGTTAAGGTCATCTTTGAAAATGCATCTACAGTTTATCTCAAAATATTCCCATGACTTAAGTCCAAGCATTTTCCCAGGCTTGTAGATGAGGAAACTGAGGCTCAGGAAAATTCAGGGATTTTCACAAGGTCACACAGGGAGTAAGTGGCAGTGCCAGGATTTGAATAGTGGTCTCTCACTCTGCATAATGCATGCCCATGCAAGGGCTTCAGAATTCTACTAAAGTGTATGGCTGGCATTCTCATATGAATTTAAATGATATTTCTGTTTAATCGAATATAATTGAAAAGTCAGAAAAAACTTTGTTTTTAAACTTATTTATAATCTGATATTACCTATTTTAAACTACTTATAACGTTCAGTAAAAACTATTTACTGGTTTTTGTTAAAATAGGTATATGTAAAAAATTACTTCATATAATGGGTGCTACCAAAATGTTTGAAAGCCCATGCCGTATAAAACACTCTAGAAGTATGGGAGGGGGAGCAAAATGACAGAATAGAAGTCTCCACCGATCTTCTCCCCAACCCTCGAAGGAGACCAAGTTAACAACCATCTATACACATACACACAAACAAACACATACACACACACAAAAAAAACACACCTTCATGAGAACCAAAAATCAGGTGAACACTCATAGTACTTTGTTTTAACTTCATATTGTTGAAAGAGTCACTGAAGAGAGAAAAAAACAGTCCTGAATCAACACCACCATACCTCTGCCACCCTCAGCAACCTTGACATGGTGTAGAGAGCTTCTCCGGGAGCTGGGGGAGAGAGAACATAGCAATTTTGAGGCAGTGAACTCAATCCTGACCTGTTAGAGCAGAAAGGAAAACAAGACCTAATTCAGCTGACACCTACCCACAGAGGGACCATTTCAACCAGCCCTAGCCCGAAAGGAATCACTTATCCCAGCAGTGCAAACTTGAGTGCCTGCAAACCTCACCAGTGAGGACCAAAGTGCTCTGTGTCTCCCAGTAAACTTTAAAGGAAGTCTAGACCATAAGGACTGCAACTCTTAGGAAAGTCCTAGTGCTTAACTGGGCCAAGAGACAGTGGACTGGTGTGGGGTGGGGAGGAATGTGACATATTGATACACCAGCTGGGGTGGCCAAAGGAGTGCTATAATCACCCCTCCCCTAACCCCAGCCTGCACAGCTTGTGGCTCCAAAAGAGACCTCTTTCTTCTGATTGATGAGAGGAAAGGAAAGAGTAGGGAGGACTCGGATAGTAGCTCTGCCACAGCAAGATAGGGCAACTCTCAGAGTTAGGAAGACCCTGTTCCATGTCCTATCTCCCAAATGGTATTTCTATAATAGACAAACTCGGGGCCAGATGAGAACACACTGGTTTTCATGAAAGGACCCAGTCCTGGCAGCATTCATCACCAGCTAACTGAAGAGCCCTTGGGCCCTGAATAATCCACAGCGATACCCAGGTACTACATCAAGGGCTTTGGTAAGCCTCTGAGACTTGCTGGGTCCAAATAATAGCATAGCCACAGGGGGTACAGCATGAAGTGGGCTCTTAGGGTCTCCCAATCCAGGACCTGACTCTTGTATGCCATTTCTGGACCTGCCATGGGTCACTGTCCTGAAACATGAGTGCAGGCCAGGCAGCATTCACTACAAGCTGACTTAAGAGCACCTCAGCCTCAGGGAACATTGTTGTAGTCTAGCAGTACTCCTTGTGGTCTGGGGTGGTGGTGGCTACAGGGTGAGGCTCCTCTGCCTTTGGAAATGCAAGGGAAGAGTGGGAAGAACTGCATCTTGTGGTTTGAGTGCCAGATCAGCCACAGTACCATGGGACACCAGGTAGACTTCTAAGGTTTTAGACCTCTAGTCTCTGACTCCTGGACAGCACCTCTGGACCCACCTGGGGCAAGGGGAACCTTGCTTCCCTGAAGGGAAGCATGCAGGCCTGACTGGCTTTGCCTCCTGCTGATTGTAGAGCCCCAGAACCTTGAGCAAACATAGGCAGTAGCCAGGGAGAGGTTACAACAGGCTTTAGGTGAGTCTGTGCTCTGGTGGCTTGAGGTCTAATACAGCATAGCCTTACTGCTGGTGGCCACAGGAGGGTTTGTGTCATTCTTCTTCCAGCTTTATGTGAGTCAGAAAATAGAGTGAGACTGTGTTTGGGAGAAAGTAAGGGAAGAGAACAAGAGTCTCTGCCTGGTAATACAGATAATTTTCCCAGATCTTGTCCAAGACGATCAAGGCAGTACCTCCATGAGTCTGTAAGAACCTCAACATTACTGGGCTTTGAGTCCCTCTAAAGCAAATACAACTTAGATCACAACACCCAAGGCTTTTCAAATATCTGGGAAGCCTTCCTAAGTAGGATGGATACAAATAAGCCCAAACAGTGAAGACTACAATAAATACCTAACTCTTTAATAACCAGACACTGAAGAACAACTACTAACATTAATACCATCCAGGAAAACATGACCTCACCAAATGAACTAAATAAGACACAGAGACCAATCCTGGAGAAATAGAAATATGTGAATTCTCTGACAGAGAATTCAAAATAGTTGTGTTGATGAAACTCAAAAAAAATCAAGATAACATGTAAATGGAATTCATAATTGGAATTCATATGGAATTAATTCCATAGTTGGAATTCATAATTCTATCAGATAAATCTAACAGAGATTGAAATAATTACAAAGAATCAAGCAGAAATTTTGGAGCTGAAAAATGCAGCAATCATATTGAAGAATGCATTAGAGTCCTTTAATAGCCAAATTAATCAATCAGAAGAAATAGCTTGAAGACAGGCTACTTGAAAATACACAGAGGAGAAAAAAAATAAAAGAATAAACAACAATGAAGCATGCCTATAGGATCTAGAAAATAGCCTCAAAATGAAAATCAAGAATATTGTCCTTAAAAAGGAGGTAGAGAAAGAGATAGGTATAGAAAGTTTATGCAAAGGGATAATAATAAGGAACTTCCTAAACCTAGAGAAAAATATCAATATCTAACCACAGGAAGGTTATAGAACACCAAAAGATTTCCCCAAAGAAGACTACCTCAAGGCATTTAATACTGAAACTCCCAAAGGTCAAGGATAAAGGAAAGCATCCTAAAAAGCAATACGAGAAAATAAACAAATAACATAAAATGGAGCTCCAATATATCTGGCAGAAAACTTTTAAGTGGAAACCTTATAGGTCAGGAGAGAGGGCCATGGATGAAAGAAAGGATCCTAAAAACCAACAAGAGAAAATAAACAAGTAACATACAATGGGATTCCAATACATCTGGCAGAAAACATTTAAGTGGAAGCCTTACAGGCCAGGAGAGAGTGGCATGACATATTTAAAGTGCTGATATTAAAAAAACTTTTACCCTAGAATTGTATATTTGGAGAAAATATCCTTCAAGCATGAAGGAGAAATAAAAACTTTCCCATATAAACAAAAGCTGAGGGATTTAATCAACACCAGATCTGTTCTATAAGGAATGCTAAAGGAAGTACTTAAATCAGAAAGAAAATGACATTGATGAGCAATTAGTAATTACCTGATGGTACAAAACTCACTGGTAACAGGAAGTACACAAGAAAACACAGAATATTATAACACTGTAATGGTGTACTCTTATCCTAAGTAGAAAGATTAAACAATGAAGTAATCAAAAATTATAACTCCAACAACTTTTTAAGAGAATCAGTACAAGAAGATATAAATTGAAACAACAAAAGGTTACAAAGTGGGGGGGACAAAGTTAAGGCATAGAGTTTTTATTAGTTTTCTTTTTGCTTGTTTGTTAGTTTGTCTATGCAAATAGTGTTAAATTATTATCAGTTTAAAATAATGGGTTATGAGATGTTATCTGCAAGACTAAAACCAAAACAACATACAGTGGAGACACAAAAAATACAAAGCAAGAAACTAAATCGTATCACCAGAAAAAACCACCTTCACTAAAGGAAGACAGGAAGGATAGAAAGAAGGAAGAGAAGACCACAACACAACCGGAAAACAACAAAATAGTAATAGTAAGTCCTAACTTATGAATAATAACACTGAATATACATAGACTAAACTCTCCAATCAAAAGACATAGACTGGCTGAATGGATGAAAAAACAAGACCCATTGATCTGTTGCCTACAAGAAACATGCTTCATCTATAAATACTCACATAGACTGAAAATGAAGGTGTAGAAAAAGATATTCCATGCCAACTGAAACAGAAAAAAAAACAGGAGTAACTATACTTATGTCAAACAAAATAGATTTCAAAATAAAAACTATAAGAAAAGACAAAGAAGATTAATATATAATGACAAATGTGTAAATTCAGCAGGAGGATATAATAAATAAATATCTATGCACCCAACATGGGAGCACCCAGATACATACTGGGAATATTATTAGAGCTGAAGAGAGAGGTCCCATTACAATAATAGCTGGAGACTTCAACACCCAACTTTCAGCATTGGACAAATGTTTCAGACAGAAAATCAACAAAGAAACTTCAGATGTAATCTGCACCATAGATCTAATGGATCTGGTAAATATGGAACATTTCATCCAATGGCTGCAGAATACACATTCTTTTCCTTATCACATGGATCATTCTCAAGGATATATACTATATTACAAAGCAAGTCTTAATATATTTTAAAAATTAATATCAAGCATCCTTTCTGTCCACAATGCAACAAAACTAGAAATTAATAATGAGGAATTTTGGAAAGTATACAAATACTTGGAAATTAAACAGTATGCTTCTGAATGACCAGTGTGTCAATGAAGAAATTCAGAAGGAAATTTAAAAACTTCTTGAAAGAAATGATAATGGAAGCACAAAATACAAAAATCTATGGGATATAGCAAAAGCAGTTCTAAGAGGGAAGTTTATAGCTATAGAAGCCTACATCGAAAAAAGAGGAAAAACTTCAAATATGCAATCTAATGATAAATCATAAAGAATGGAAAAGCAAGAGCAAACCAAACCCAAAGTTAGTGGAAGAAAATAAATAATGGAGAACAGAGCAGAAATAAATGAAATTGAATGAAAAAAATACAAAAGGTCAATGAAACAATAAGTTGCGTTTTTTAAAAAGTTAAACAAAATGTGCAAAACTTTAGACAGACTAAGAAACAAAGAAGATACAAGTAAATGCAGTTATAAATGAAAAAGGAGACATTTCAACTGATACTGATGAGCAACTATATGCCAATAAATTGGAAAATCTAGAAGAAATGGACAAATTCCTATACACATACGACCTACACATAAACAAAATTTAGTGACATTTTTCACTATAGAAATAGAAAAAACTTTCTAAAATTTATATGGAAACACAAAAGACTCAGAATAGCCAAAGCTATCTTAAGCAAAAAGAACAAAACCAGACAATTCACATTACCTGACTTCAAATTCTTCTGCAGAGCTATAGTAACCAAAACAGTGTGGTACAGGAAGAAAGCCAAAACCTGAACAGACCAATAACAAGTAAAGAGATTAAAGCCATAATAAAAAGCCTGCATGAAGAAAAGCTTGGAACCTGATGGCTTCGCTGCTGTATTCTACCAAACATTTAAAGAAGAGCTAATCCCAGTCCTACTCAAACTATTTCAAACAATAGAGAAGGAAAGAATACTTCCAAGCTCATTCTACGTGGCCAGTATTACTTTCATACTTAAAACGAAGACACATCAAAAAAAGTGTCTGATGAATATTGATGCAAAAATCCTCAACAAAATACTAGCAACCGAATTCAACAATACATTATACAAATCATTCATCATGACAAAGTGGGATTTTTCCCTGGGTCAACATACATAAATCAATCAATGTGATACATCATATTAACAGAATGAAGCATAAAAACCATATGATCATTTCAGTTGATGCTGAAAGTGTATTTGATAAAATTTAACATCCATTCATGATAAAAACCCTCAAGAAAACTGGAGGATAGAAGGAATATATGTCAAAATAATAGGGGCCATATATGACAGACCTACAGCTAGTATCATACTGAATGTAGAAAAACTGAAAGTGTTTCCTCTAAGATCTGGAACATTACAAGGACACCCACTGTCACCACTGTTATTCAACTTAATAATCGAAGTACCAACTAGAACAATCAGACAACAGAAAGATATAAATGATATCCAAATTGGAAAGGAAGAAGTCAAATTACCCTTGGTTTTAGATGATATGGTCATATATTTGGAAAACTCTAGAGACTTCACAAGAAAACTGTTAGAACTGATACATTCAGTAAAGTTGCAAGACACAAAATCAACATGCAAAGATCAGTAGCATTTTTATATGTCAACAGTGAACAATGTGAAAAATAAAAGCTATCCCATTTACAATAGCTGCACATAAAATTAAATACCTAGGAATTAACCAAAGAAATGAAATGTATCTCTAATGAAAACTTTAGGAGGACACCAAAAAATGGAAAAATATTGCATGTTCATGGATTGGAAGAATCAATATTTTTAAAATGTCCATATTACCCAAAGCAATCTACAGATTCAATGCAATCCCCTTCAAAATTTAGTGACATTTTTCACAGAAATAGAAAAACCTTTCTAAAATTTATATGGAACCACAAAAGACTTAGAATAGCCAAAGCTTCCCTAAGCAAAAAGAAAACTACTGGACAAATCACATTACCTGACTTCAAATGACACAATAGAGCTATAGTAACCAAAACATCATGGCACTGGTATACACAGATACATAGACCCATGGAACAGAATAGAAAACCTAGAAACATATCCACACAACTACAGTCAAGTCATTTTCAGCAAAAGTACCAAGAATATACACTGGGGAAAAGACAGTCTGTTCAATAAAAGGTGCTGGGGAAACTGGATATCCATATGCAGAAGAACAAAACCTGACCCCTGTCTCTCACCAAACACAAAAATCCAATCAAAATGGATTAAAGTCTTAAATCTAAGACCTCAAACTATAAATCTACTACAAGAAATCATTGGGGAAAATCTCCAGGACATTGGCCTGGGC
The DNA here is from genome assembly GCF_024542745.1 of Macaca thibetana thibetana. Taxonomy (NCBI): domain Eukaryota; kingdom Metazoa; phylum Chordata; class Mammalia; order Primates; family Cercopithecidae; genus Macaca; species Macaca thibetana. Next base: position 175,871,871 of record NC_065580.1, on the reverse strand, counting down.
ATAATTTTTTGAGCAATACCCGACCAGCACAGGCAACCAAAGCAAACTTAGACAAGTGAGATCACATCAAATTAAAAACCTTCTGCACGTCCAAGGTTATAATCAACAAAGTGATGAGACAACCAACAGAATGGGAGAAGATATTCGTAAACTACCCATCTGACAAGGGATTAACCAAAATATAAAGCTCAAATAATTCTATAGAAAAAATACAATTATCTAATCAAAAACTGGGCAAAATATTTGAATACACATTTCTCAAAAAAGACATACAAATGGCAAAGAGATATGTGAAAAGGTGCTCAATGTCGTGGATCATCAGACAAATGCAAATGAAAACTGCAATGAGATATCTTCTCATCCCAATTAAAATGGCTTATATCCAAAAACTATGCAATAAGAAATTCTGACAAGGACGTATAGAAAAGGAAATCTTTTGTACACTCTGAGTGGGGAGGTAAAATAGTAAAATAACAATGAAGAAGAGTTTGGAGGTTCATCTAAAAAACTAAAAATTGAGCTACTATATGATCCAACAATCCCACTGCTGGGCCTACGCCCAAAAGAAAGGAAATTAGTACAACAAAGAGATATCTGCACTCCTATGTTTGTTGCAGCACTGTTACAATAGCTAAGATTTGGAAGCAATGTAAGTGTCCATCAAGAGATGAAATGGATAAAGAAAATATACACAGTTGGGTACTATTAAGCCCTAAAAAGATGAGATCCCGTCATTTGCAACACCATGGATAGAACGGGAGATCATTGTGTTAAGTGAAATAAGCCAGGCATAGAAAGACAAATATCACATGTTCTCACTTATTTGGGGGATCTAAAAATCGAAACAATTGAACTCAAGGACATAGCTCATAGAAGGATGGTAACCAGATAATGGGAAGTGTAGTGAGGTGGGGGGTGGTAAGGATGGTTAATTGGCAAAAGAAATAGAAAGAATGAATAAGACCTACTATTTGATAGTCCAACAGGGTGAGTATAGTTAATACTAACTTAATTGTACCTTTTAAAATAACTTAAAAAGTGTAATTGGATTGTGACTCAAAGGATAAATGCTTGAGGGGGTGAATACCCCATTTTCTTGAAGTGCTTTTTTCACATTGCGTGCCTATATCAAAACATCTCATTTACCTCACAAAAACATACACCTACTATGTACCCCAAAACTTAAAAATTAACAAAATCTAGAATCTTAACACTATTCTCACTGTAAAGTAAATGATTAAGATAGTAAATAAATATTTTCGGAGTTCATCTTCAACAATCATGGGTTAAAGTTTTAATAACTGTAACTCACTAACTACTATGTGTTCCTAATTGTTTTTATTTTATTATTGGGCACAATTTTATACTACAATCCAGGACAGCTTCAAATAGTGATAGAATTATATTATTTCACATAAATGCTACTGGGAAAAAATTATGGCTTTTATATGAAATTTCTAATATTCTACTGGTTTCTGATGCTAATAACCCTTCATTGCTTTGAGGAAGAGACTGAACTGTTGAACTCTGCGTATGAATACAGCATAAACTAGCCTTGTATAATGTGTTATCCTTCAGAAACAACTACAGAATTCACAGTGGTTAAAAACAGATCTATTTTAAACTAATGACTATTGTTATCTGTAATCCAAAGCATTTTATGTACATGTAAAATAACATGTGTAACTTTTAAACCTGTTCAGATCAATTTCAGATATACATATAAGCATATCTATTTTCCTTAGAAATATTTTCTAATATCCAGGCCGGGTGCAGTCACGCCTGTAATCTCAGCACTTTGGGAGGCCGAGGTGGGTGGATTATGAGGTCAGGAGATCGAGACCATCCTGGCTAACACAGTGAAATTCCATCCCTACTAAAAATACAAAAAAAAAAAAAAATTTGCCGGGCGTGGTGGCAGGTGCCTGTAGTCCCAGCTACTTAGGAGACTGAGGCAGGAGAATGGCTTGAACCTGGGAGGCGGAGCTTGCAGTGAGTGGAGATCATGCCACTGTACACCAGCCTGGGTAACAGAGCAAGATTCTGTCTCAAAAAAAAAAAAAAAAATTCTATTATCCAATATTATTTCAAGATAATTTTTTCTGTATTTTATTGAGTTAGTTGTCACTAACTTTTAATTATTAGTTTATTTTAAATTTCTAGGCAATTTATTTTAGTGATAACTCAAATATTATTGGCGATATTTCCATTAAAATATAATTGATGTACAGTAGTAGGGTGATCCAAAAATATATTAAATCAACAGCTTAATCTTTTTGTCATAATTTAGCATTTTCTTAAGATGCACTTGTGTATACAAATTAGAAACCTCTTTAATTAATGTTGTGTACTTAATTGTAATATTTAAATGTATATAATAAAGCTTAAGACAAACCAAAGCTCTTTCCCCAGAATATGAAATAGCCATAAATCAAAATTTTGAATTGTCTTGTACATACTAAGCAATCTGTTGTTTTTATTAAAAGCCTTTCTTTATTAAATTAAGCCATGCTTTTTTCAAAGCCTTGATCTGAGATATATGTGAGATTGTATGTTCAAAGTGTTTTAACATAATTTTGTCACATAACGAACACCCACTAAATGTTGCCACTTTATATGAACATCTCTCATCTATTTGTTCATTTGTTTGTTTCTGTTTTGTTTTGTTTTTTCAGACAGAGTCTAGCTCTGTTGCCCAGGCTGGAGTGAAGTGGCACGATCTTGGCTCACTGGAACCTCTGCCTACCAGGTTCCAGTGATTCTCCTACCTCAGCCTCTCAAGTCGCTGGGATTACAGGCACACGACATCACGCCCAGCTAATTTTTTATTATTATTACTAGAGACAGGGTTTCACCATATAGGCCAGGCTGGTCTTGAATACCTGACTTCAGGTGATCCTCCCACCTCAGTCTCCCCAAATGCTGGGATTACAGGCTCTCATCTGTTTTTGAACCAAAGCTGGTTTGTTGTTGTTGTTGTTTGCTTGTTTTTTTGAGACAGGGTCTTGCTCTGTCACACAGGCAGGAGTGCAGAGATGCAATCACAGCTCAGTGAAGCTTCAACCTCCCAGTCTCAAGCATCCTCCCACCTCAGCCTCCTGAGTAGGGGGACTACAGGCACATGCCACCATGACCAGCTAAATTTTGTAGGCTTTTATTTTATTTTATTTTATTTTTTATTTGGCTGTTATTGTTGTTGTTGTTTTGTAGAGATGGGATTTTGTCATGTTTCCCAGGATGGTCATGAACTCCTGGACTCAAGTAATCCACCTGCCTGAGCCTCCTAGAGGGCTGGGATTACAGATGTGAGCCACCTTGCCTGGCCCCAAAATTTATTTAGATCATCTCTTATTATCATTCTTCATGATAAATAAATGTTAGTATACATAGAAATCACAGATATTGATGAATTATAATGGGAAGTCATGGAAAGTGTTACAAAATCAAAGTTTAATTCTGACTTTCTTGCTTTTGGTGTGTCGTTGACCATGTTAGTTCTCATCTCTGATTTCAGTTTCTGCATGTACAAATCAGGATAGAAGACCTACCTGAAAAAGAGTTCTGAAGATGAAATGAGATTACATGTAACAATATCTCAGATACAAGCCAAACAACTTGAAAGTGCTTTTTTGTTTGTATTTGTTTTTGTTTTTGTTTTTGTCTTGAGATGGAGTCTCACTCTGTTGACCGGCTGGAGTGCAGTGGCACAATCCCGGCTCACCACAACCTCCGCCTCCCGGGTTCAAGCAATTTTCCTGCCTCAGCCTCCCGAGTAGCTGGGATTACAGGTGCCTGCCACCACGTCCAGCTAATTTTTGTATTTTTAGTAGAGATGGGGTTTCACCATGTTACCATGTTGGCCAGGCTGGAAAGTGTTATTTTCCATTATTCTTGGAGTTATCTTATCTTCATTCCATATTATACATACTGTGATGTTGCAATTAAATTTTTCTTAAAGAAAAATTAATATGTTAACTCCGTTTCAATGATTGCTGTCACACAAGAGACTAGATAAAACTTTTTTAAGCATAGTCATATGTACTTTATGATGGAATACCATCTAAAAAACGACTGAGTCTTCTACCCCTAGTTGTCAGAGATTGTGCTTTCTTATCATAGCTACAAAGTTTGCTCTAAAATAATCTCTAGCAATATTAATTCAAGGATTCCTGTATCAGGTTTTGCCACACTAAATTCCAGACCTTGTGACTGTATATCACATTTCTCTTGGAAGTTGACAATGTCGGAAGTCTGCATTTGGCTCTTGTCATCACCGTCTTGTGTTTGCCTTCAATCTCCATCCATACAGGGGAGTGCAGATGAAGTCTTTAGGGTCCTGTCCTAAATGAGAATAGATTCTCAGGCCTCTGTTAAGTGATGAAGGACAGTCTCTACCTATGAGACACAAAATCAGATTAGAAATTTCTTACATCATCATCTTTTTCTTCCCTTTCTCGCACATCTGTCTGGCCTAACGCCTCCAAATTTTTCCTATGTGGGAAGTGAGTCAGTTTTTTCCTTCTTTGGGCCATTGTACACCTTTCACATTTTATAGCAGTATATACTGATTTGGAATAGATTCTTCAACATTCTAAGAAGTACCTAAATAGGGCATTAAGGTAGGAAAAAAAGAACACGTTTTGCTCCACAAAACAAGTTATTGAAGAATGCTTTGTTCTTCATCTGTTTTTCAAAATATGTTTTTATATCATGTGATAAAACTGGGTTTTTTAGATTTGTCTAAAAATATTATGTTACTTGTCAATTTTAGTATTAAATTGAAGTAAAAAGTTCTACCGAGGGAGTGATTTTGCCTCTAGAATTCTTACAAAATGACAAACATAACAGTAAGTAATTTTATATATATGAATAGAATGTTTTATATCATAAATATAAAGTGCTTATTATATCATCTAGCAGATGACATCTCCCTTGTATCATTTATCATCTCTTAAGATACAGAATCTATAATTATTTTATTCCTGTTGTACGTGTCCTACCTAGTAAATTATAGACCAACATCCATTAGAAATTAATCCCACTCTGCATTGAATAAGTATCTGAAATGTACAGCAATAAATTATAACTATCTTAAGGCAGCATTTCTCAACTTCAGTCATTTGATAATCAGTTTCATCTCTTTTCTGTATTCATGTGCTGCCTGAACTGTTACATGTCCTCTTTCTTCTTTAAATTGAATTGTTTTTATTTATTCTTATCTTTACCCAAATGATCAATGAAATTAAAAGTATGGTTCATATGCCAGTTATATTTTTAAATGCACATTAAAATTAATACAAAATATACAATAAAATTTTTTTTGAAAATATTACCTAACCTCTCACAGGGGTTCACAGATCACATTTTTAGAAATTCTGATTTTGTGTCCAAACATATTTCAAATTAATGTGATACAAAATTTAGCTATGAAATATTGAGTGGGACATGTTTGAAGATATTTATTTTATTTTTTAAATTTTTATTATTATTATTATTATACTTTAAGTTCTAGGGTACATGTGCATAACGTGCAGGTTTGTTACATATGTATACTTGTGCCATGTTGGTGTGCTGCACCCATCGACTCGTCAGCACCCATCAACTCGTCATTTACATCAGGTATAACTCCCAATGCAATCCCTCCCCCCTCCCCCCTCCCCATGATAGGCCCCGGTGTATGATGAGGATAGAACCCATTTTCTATCCTCCTATTTGTGGGTCCATGCACTTTTCTCCAGTAAAAAATATGCTTCACTTCACTAATGGGTACTGAGTTTATTCACAAATCACTGGAACAGAAACTCTTTTAATTCCAATCCTTAGAGCCCAATGATTCTTTTAGGATGATGCCAATAAACTGAATAAATAAGGCAGTGGGATTAGCTTTAAAATAAATTTCTTTCCTTTTTTCTGCTAAAGTGAAATAATAAAATGCTGGCCTTGGTCTTAGGCTAGATCACCTGCATAACTTGTAATCACAATAGTAGTATTTTCTGTTATTTTGCATTTATTGAGAAAATGTATCTTTCTGTATTAAATAAAATAAACTGATTCAACATTAATTTTTGTACTGTGAGTGCAGATTTACCTTCTGTTCCTTCCAATAAGTAGAAATATTAAAATTGAAATTTAAGATTGTTTCATGACCAGGCATGGTGGCTCAAGCCTGTCTTTCCAGCATTTTGGGAGGCTTAGGTAGGTGGATTGCTTGAGGCCAGGAGTTCGAGCCCAGCCTGGCCAACATGGCAAGAACCCATCACAACCAAAACTACAAAAAATTAGCCGACGCTGATGGTGTGTACCTGTAGTTCCAGCCACTTGGGATGGGGCGGGGAAAAGGGGGTTGCAGGACGCTGAGACAGGAGAATCACTTGAACCCAGGAAGCAGAGGTTGCAGGGAGCCAAGATCCTGCCACTGCACTCCAGCCTGAGTGACAGACTGAGACTGTGAAAAAAAAAAAAAAAAAAAAAAAAAGAGACAGAAAAAAGAAAGAAAGAAAGAAAAGAAAGAAAGAAAAGAAAAGAAAGAGAAAGAAAGAAAGAAAGAAAGAAAGAAAGAAAGAAAGAAAGAAAGAAAGAAAGAAAGAAAGAAAGAAAGAGAAAGAAAGGAGGGAGGGAGGGAGGGAGGGATGGAAGGAAGGAAGGGAGGGAGGGAGGGAGGGAGGGAGGAAGGGAGGAGAGAGAGAGAGAAAGAAAGAAAAAGAAAAAGAAAGAAAGAAAGAAGAAAGAAAAGAAGAAAAAGAAAAAAGGCAGGGAGGGAAGGAGAGAAGGAAGGAAGGAAGGAAGGAAGGAAGGAAGGAAGGAAGGAAGGAGAAAATATTATTTCTTTGCATTGTATTACTATTATTATTATTATTATTAGAGATGGAGACGGAGTCTCACTCTGTCACCCAGGCTGGAGTGCAGTGGCACGATCTCGGTTCACTGCAACCTCTGCCTCCCGAGTTCAAATGATTCTCCTGACACAGCCTCCAGTGTAGCTCAGACTCCAGGCGCAAGCCACCATGCCTGGTTAATTTTTGTATTTTTAGTAGAGATGGGTTTTGCCATGTTGGCCAGGCTGGTCTTGAACTCCTGACCTCAGGTGATCCACCCACCTGAGCCTCCCAAAGTGCTGGGATTACAAGCGTGAGCCACTGCTCCTGGCCTTAATTTTAAATCAAAGTAGGGATAGTCACCTTTAACAATTAGCTTTACATCAGCACACACAGATACACATAAATTGTGGTTTTTCCAAAGTGGACCTTGCTGTTTCCATAGTGTAGAAATAGTATTTTCCTCCATTAATTTAGACACAATGATCTGAAGAATACATAGTTAAAATATTTTTGCAGATTAAAATACCAGTTAAAAAGGAATTTCTCTCAGTAATAAAGTTAGACAGTTCCTTAAATACAAGCACGTGAATAAAATATGATGCTTTAAAATTTCTAACAATTTAAATATCTCACCATGTAAATATTTCTTATAACATGGCTGCAGTCATTATTATATAATTATTTTATTCTCAATTATATTATTCTTTGTTATATACATACAAATATTTTATTGCAATTTAATATTGTCATTTATGGTTCAGGGTTCCTGCTGTGGATTTAAGCAAACACACTATATATATATATATATATTTTTTTTTTTTTTTTATTATTATACTTTAAGTTCTAGGGTACATGTGCATAACGTGCAGGTTTGTTACATATGTATACTTGTGCCATGTTGCTGTGCTGCACCCATCAACTCGTCAGCACCCATCAACTCATCATTTACATCAGGTATAACTCCCAATGCAATCCCTCCCCCCTCTTCCCTCCCCATAATAGGCCCTGGTGTGTGATGTTCCCCTTCCCGAGTCCAGGTGATCTCATTGTTCAGTTCCCACCTATGAGTGAGAACATGCGGTGTTTGGTTTTCTGTTCTTGCAATAGTTTGCTGAGAATGATGGTTTCCAGCTGCATCCATGTCCCTACAAAGGACACAAACTCATCCTTTTTGATGGCTGCATAGTATTCCATGGTGTATATGTGCCACATTTTCTTAATCCAGTCTGTCACTGATGGACATTTGGGTTGATTCCAAGTCTTTGCTATAGTGAATAGTGCCACAATGAACATACGCGTGCATGTGTCTTTATAGCAGCATGATTTATAATCCTTTGGGTATATACCCAGTAATGGGATGGCTGGGTCATATGGTACATCTAGTTCTAGATCCTTGAGGAATCGCCATACTGTTTTCCATAATGGTTGAACTAGTTTACAGTCCCACCAACAGTGTAAAAGTGTTCCTGTTTCTCCACATCCTCTCTAGCACCTGTTGTTTCCTGACTTTTTAATGATTGCCATTCTAACTGCTGTGAGATGGTATCTCATTGTGGTTTTGATTTGAATTTCTCTGATGGCCAGTGATGATGAGCATTTTTTCATGTGTCTGTTGGCTGTATGAATGTCTTCTTTTGAGAAATGTCTGTTCATATCCTTTGCCCACTTTTTGATGGGGTTGTTTTTTTTTTTCTTGTAAATTTGTTTGAGTTCTTTGTAGGTTCTGGATATTAGGCCTTTGTCAGATGAGTAGATTGCAAAAATTTTCTCCCATTCTGTAAATGGCCTATGCACTCTGATGGTAGTTTCTTTTGCTGTGCAGAAGCTCTTTAGTTGAATTAGATCCCGTTTGTCAATTTTGGCTTTTGTTGCCGTTGCTTTTGGTGTTTTAGACATGAAGTCCTTCCCATGCTTATGTCCTGAATGGTATTACCTAGGTTTTCTTCTAGGGTTTTTATGGTAGTAGGTCTAACATTTAAGTCTCTAATCCATCTTGAACTAATTTTCATATAAGGAGTAAGGAAAGGATCCAGTTTCAGCTTTCTACTTATGGCTAGCCAATTATCCCAGCACCATTTATTAAATAGGGACTCCTTTCCCCATTTCTTGTTTTTGTCAGGTTTGTCAAAGATCAGATGGCTGTAGATGTGTGGTATTATTTCTGAGGACTCTGTTCTGATCCATTGGTATATATCTCTGTTTTGGTACCAGTACCATGCTGTTTTGGTTACTGTAGCCTTGTAGTTATAGTTTGAAGTCAGGTAGCCTGATGCCTCCAGCTTTGTTCTTTTGACTTAGGATTGTCTTGGCAATGCGGGCTCTTTTTTGGTTCCATATGAACTTTAAAGCAGTTTTTTCCAATTCTGTGAAGAAACTCATAGGTAGCTTGATGGGGATGGCTTTGAATCTATAAATTACCTTGGGCAATGTGGCCATTTTCATGATATTGATTCTTCCTATCCATGAGCATGGTATGTTCTTCCATTTGTTTGTGTCCTCTTTGATTTCACTGAGCAGTGGTTAGTAGTTCTCCTTGAAGAGGTCCTTTACATCCCTTGTAAGTTGGATTCCTAGGTATTTGATTCTCTTTGAAGCAATTGTGAATGGAAGTTCATTCCTGATTTGGCTCTCTGTTTGTCTATTACTGGTGTATAAGAATGCTTGTGATTTTTGCACATTGATTTTGTATCCTGAGACTTTGCTGAAGTTGCTTATCAGCTTAAGGAGATTTTGGGCTGAGATGATCGGGTTTTCTAAATGTACAGTCATGTCATCTGCAAACAGGGACAATTTGACTTCTTCTTTTCCTAACTGAATATCCTTGATTTCTTTCTCTTGCCTGATTGCCCTAGCCAGAACTTCCAACACTATGTTGAATAGGAGTGGTGAGAGAGGGCATCCCTGTCTTGTGCCAGTTTTCAAAGGGAATGTTTACAGTTTTTGCCCATTCAGTATGATATTGGCTGTGGGTTTGTCATAAATAGCTCTTATTATTTTGAGGTACGTTCCATCAATATCGAATTTATTGAGCGTTTTTAGCATGAAGGGCTGTTGAATTTTGTCAAAAGCCTTTTCGGCATCTATTGAGATAATCATGTATTTTTTGTCTTTGGTTCTGTTTATATGCTGGATTATGTTTATTGATTTACGTATGTTGAACCCGCCTTGCATCCGAGGGATAATGCCCACTTGATCATGGTGGATAAGCTTTTTGATGTGCTGCTGGTTTCGGTTTGCCAGTATTTTATTGAGGATTTTTGCATCGATGTTCGTCAGGGATATTGGTCTAAAATTCTCTTTTTTTGTTGTGTCTCTGCCAGGCTTTGGTATCAGGATGATGTTGGCCTCATAAAATGAGTTAGGGAGGATTCCCTCTTTTTCTTATTGATTGGAATAGTTTCAGAAGGAATGATACCAGCTCCTCCTTGTACCTCTGGTAGAATTCAGCTGTGAATCCATCTGGTCCTGGACTGTTTTTGGTTGGTAGGCTATTAATTATTGCCTCAATTTCAGAGCCTGCAATTGGTCTACTCAGGGATTCAACTTCTTCCTAGTTTAGTCTTGGGAGAGTGTAAGTGTCCAGGAAATTATCCATTTCTTCTAGATTTTCTAGTTTATTTGCGTAGAGGTGTTTATAGTATTCTCTGATGGTAGTTTGTATTTCTGTGGGGTCGGTGGTGATATCCCCTTTATCATTTTTTATTGCATCTATTTGATTCTTCTCTTTTTCTTCTTTATTAGTCTTGCTAGGGGTCTATCAATTTTGTTGATCTTTTCAAAAAACCAACTCCTGGATTCATTGATTTTTTGGAGGGTTTTTTGTGTCTCTATCTCCTTCAGTTCTGCTCTGATCTTAGTTATTTCTTGCCTTCTGCTAGCTTTCGAATGTGTTTGCTCTTGCTTCTCTAGTTCTTTTAATTGTGATGTTAGAGTATCAATTTTAGATCTTTCCAGCTTTCTCTTGTGGGCATTTAGTGGTATAAATTTCCCTCTACACACTGCTTTAAATGTGTCCCAGAGATTCTGGTATGTTGTATCTTTGTTCTCATTGGTTTCAAAAAAAATCTTTATTTCTGCCTTCATTTCGTTATGTACCCAGTAGTCATTCAGCAGCAGGTTGTTCAGTTTCCATGTAGTTGAGCGGTTTTGATTGAGTTTCTTAGTCCTGAGTTCTAGTTTGATTGCACTGTGGTCTGAGAGACAGTTTTTTATAATTTCTGTTCTTGTACATTTGCTGAGGAGTGCTTTATTTCCAATTATGTGGTCAATTTTGGAGTAAGTGCGATGCAAACACTATATTTTAAAAATTATTTACTTAAGCCAGTTTCATTGGAAGGCAAAAATCAATGGAGTGAACTTTTCACATCACATTTAACTGTCCACTGAAAATTCTTAGATTATTTTTATTTATAAAATGTGAAATTACATTAAATTGTTTTTCTTTTTTTATTCTTAGGAAAATGTAACTTCTTGAAAATAAATTTTATAAAATATAAGCAGTGAATTAATCAGTCATAGGAATTTATGTAATTAACATTTCCTTTATTACTAACCCTAATTCACTTAACAACTATCAACAAATATTGAAGACTTTTGTATTGGCATGTGCTAATGTAGACACAAGGAATGTAGCACTAAAAAATATAAGTTTCGCCAGGCTCAGTGGCTCATGCCTGTAATCCCAGCACTTTGGGAGGCCCAGAAGGGTTGATCATCTGTGGTCGGGAGTTTGAGACAAATGTGGCCAACATGGAGAAACCCCATCTCTACTAAAAATACAAAATTAGCAGGGTGTGGTGCCACATGCCTGTAATCCCAGCTACTTGGAAGGCTGAGGCAGGAGAATCGCTTGAACCCCGGAGGCAGAGGTTGAGGTGAGCCAAGATCATGCCATTGCACTCCAGCCTGGGAAACAAGAGCAAAACTCCGTCTCTAAATAAATAAGTAAATGTTTCTTGCTTCGTCGTGCATACAATTTAGGAGGGGAGATGAAATTAAACTGTATTTAAAATTAATAGTCAGTTTTTTATGAATATACACTTTTGAAATATGCAGTTTTCATAAAGAAAATACCAGTGTTGAGTATGGACTTTCACAAGGTCACAAATATAGCTTTGGCATATTTCTTTACACTTACACAGACCCCATTCAATGAATTTGCCTCACAGTCCTCCTTTTCAGTGTATTTTGCAAGCTATATCACGAAAATATCTCCTCATAATTTGTTTCAGGCTGACAAAAATTACTTAGACTTTGATTATAAAGAATGCAAAACTTAAAAAATGTGTAATAGTATACTTAATTGGAAGCAACTTAATATTTTAGGGAGCATTTTCAGATTTTGAACTTCCTTTTTTCTGCCTCAAATAGAAATCACCAAAAGGAGACCAACAAATCCATAATTATTGATTTAAAATATGGAGTCTGTAACATTTCAAATGTCTGTACTTTTTAAAAAAGCTCTGGTGAAATGAAAAACTAAAATATAAAAAAAAGGTATATTTATAGCACTGTCTTTAAGATTGAAGGACAGTATATAAGTCTTTTTTTATACATCCTTGTGAGTAGTTATACTTCTGGGCAAATTTTTTATAACTTTATTTTTATTACTTTTATGAGGAATTTTATTTGTACCATTTTACCAGACCCTAAAGGTGCATTCTGGGATGCAGTTATAGACAATTCTTACTGTTTGATTCTAACACGAATAAAAAACCAAATAATACAGAACAAAAAGCCAAGAACAAATGTCAAGGAGAGAAGCCTAATATAAAAATCAAATAAATAAATAAACTTAATAAAATACTTTAGCAAATAACTGAAGTCACAATAATATGTTCAGATATTTTAGTCATACATACAGTGGAACTAGACACATTGCTTACATACCATGCATGGTAGTACGTCAGCAGGGTTGTAATCACAAAAACGTGTAGAATTTCCAACAATCAGAGATTATGGATAATGGAATGCATTACATTCCAAACAAGAGAATGTCTATTCCTTTGAATTTCTCTAGCATTATCTGCAAGATCATCAATGTCTAAAACAAAATATTTTCATTTGACGTGATGTTGCCTTAGAGGGTCTCAAATAATCTAGATTTCTCTGATATTCTGTCTTGTTTAGGATTTAGATCTGTGAGTTAATATTCGGCATAGTGGGACTAACTCACTTTTGTATAGAATCACATAAGGAGCTGTATACAAGTAAACCTGATTGAGCCTCACTCCCTAAGATATAACTGCACCTACCTTTCAGATCTTTTGATACACTAAACTTTCGGTTGGGATCAAAGAGCTTTATTTTGCAAATGTCCAGAAATGGTTCTTGTGTATATATCCTGTAGAGATCCTCTGTCTTTGAAATTACTGTATTTATTCCGTCGCAGACACACACACGCACGCAAAACACAAAAATACACACACATCCACATTCATGTAATATTTGTTACTTAGAAAAATTATTATGATTTTGGTATTAAATACAACTGCATATAGAATAAGTTACATAAAACAAATTAGTTAATATCACTCCTGTCTTCCTGATCATAATAGTTTTGGCATTCCAAGTTTACATAAAATAGAGCTTAATGAACTAGTATTATGTGGCAGTTGTAACACTGATTTGTCTGCTCTGTGATAACAGGTAAATTGTTATACCTTTTTCTGATACAAATCCACCACTTATAAATAAGTTTCCTTCAATCTGCAACATTTCCTTGTTCTGTAGGTCTTCCAGTTGGCTCAGTAAATATTAAAAAATTTTAGATAGTTTTTATTCATATAAATTAGATATTTACTAACTTTTTAGTTGATGATTTTCTAATAACATTGTATAGTGAGGGAATGTTTCTTCAATTTTCTTCTGTTTAGCTTTTCATATAAATCAATTAGTAAGGAAAGCCAAGGTTACTTGGATGATGTCTTTGAATTGGAAACAAAAGTCAATTTCTGATTGTAGAGAAGAATGCTAACCAGCATACCACCAGTTCCTGGCACCTGTAGATTTCAACGCTGTATGTGTGCTTTTCTTTTTTCTTGGTGTTTTTTTTTTTTTTTTTTTTTTCAACAGAGATAATGGACTTTTCTGAAGGATTTTTTATTTGAATGACATTTTAAAGATCTACCTAATGCATTTTTTCATACTAGTGCTCCGAGAGCAATAATATAGGTCCCTGCTGGGCAGTAGGCAAAATGGATACTTCTATTCCCCATCTGATGTAGGTGGTAGAATATAATCAGGCCTGTTAGAAATCTTCCTTGATGCTTCTGAGCTTGCTGAGAGGTGGGTTTTCAATCATTTACAACTTTCTGAAATCTTTTTCTGCACACAGCTTGAATAAAGATTTTCAGAAAAGTCTAGTCGTATGTTGCAAAAGTCATTTTAAAAAATTATCTTTGAAATAATTCTAGATAATATTTTTAAATTGAATATGTCTTTTTAAAACATCATTTACTAATAAACGATTATTTTGAAGTCTATAATAAGTCCTTTCACTTAAAAAACTGTCATCAGTTTTATAAGATGATGTGATAGTAGTTTACAATTTTATAATACTTATTTGGGGGAAGATGTTGTTTATATACTAAAAGTGATTTTAATAAGGCTTTGCAGCAAAACATGTATTATTTTCTTCTTATAAATACCATATTCTACATGCAGATTTCAGTTAGCATTTACATCTGCTTATGAAATAGTCTACTACTACACTTGAAGAAAATATATAATCATATCACTATAAAGAAATTCAAATACATAAGTGAATATTAATAGACTTAACAAAAAGAACAAATTTCTGGTAATGTAATTTGAATTAGGTATGTGGTATTCTAGTGAATAATGTTAGATATGTTTAAACAACAAGATGAAATAAATTTGATTGAATGTATGTACAGCAATGTGTTTTGGTTCAATTTTTAAAAAATATATAGAAAAACAATTTGAATAAATTGTATACAAGTAAGTACAATATGAAAATATTTGAGCACACATTCTAATAAAAATTGCAGAAAAGCATACATTTGATGAATTTCATTGTCGAGGTTAAGCATGCAACAAAAACCAGTGTGTAAGATAATATTTCTTTCACAATAATTAATGAATAACTTTGAATCCCTTACAACAAAAATTGCCTTAACACAGAAGTTGCAGTGGATTCATTGCTCTTGAGTCAGGGATTAACATAATAAATTTTAAAAAGATATATTCAGTGAACATATTCAGTTATACCACGTGTTTAGTAGCTGTGTTTATTGAGGGTGAAAACCTCTTAGATAAGAATCTTTCTTCACTATGATATTATATCCTCATGTTCTATCTCTTATGATAGCATCATTGCTCCTGTTTGGTGATCTACAAAGTTTTTGTCTAAGTCTTTCATTCTCGGAAGTTAGATGATTTTTAGATTGACAATAATATATCTACTTATAAGATAATGTATTTCATACTTTATCAAATAAGTAGGAATAGTAAAATTCTAGTATGCATAAATCCTACCATTTCCCCCAAGGTAAGTGAGCACTTACCTTGCTCACTCCTTTTAATCACCAACTTATGTTTTACTATCTATTATAATAATCAGTGCATTGTGTATATGCCAGACTTTTTTTTTTTTCGCTTAAAGAAACATTTCTGGCAAAACAAAAGTCATGGTTTAATTTACTTTTATCCCCTTTCTCCACATGCAGTAGCACAGCTGAACGTAGCTGAAGAAAATCCCACAGTCATTTTAAATAGTCTCTATTTAAAATTATGATCCAGAACATAACGTGAATTCTTTCTGCTGCCTAGAACTCATCCTACCTTTTCTTGGTTAATTTTCTTGATCACTGTTTTAGATAACTACTTCAAAAATTGTTACCACGTGAACCTGGGAGGCAGAGCTTCCAGTGAGCAGAGATCGCGCCACTGCACTCCAGCCTTGGCGACTGAGCAAGACTACGTCTCAAAAATATATATATATATATGTATATATGTATTCTCAAATTTATAAAACTCCTCTGTTATCAAAAAGCTCAGCTGATGATTCACTTCCTCTTTTACTAATTAGTTGGAAACAGAAGAAAATCTTAATAGATCCTGACTACTACACCTGCACGCATACCCAGTGGAACCTGTATGAAATATCTGAGTGAAATAACATGAATGAAATATCTGAGTTTTCACGTGGAGTCTAGATTTCATCCTCTCTAACATATTGTGGACAACAGTCCAGTAATTCATCTCTCTATACCCAGCATGTTTTATAATCATACCTCATTGATCATTACTGTAATGTTTGAAGTTATTCTTATTTATCTTGATACACACACAAATGCACACACATCCTTCATACGTATGTGTATATTTATGTGTGTGCCTATTCCTCCAATTATCTCTTGAACATACTCCAGTTAGATTTTACCACTCCACTGAAACTCTCTGGCAACCTTACCAGTAACCTTCACTTTATGAAACCTAATGGTTGACCTAGTTAAACAATCTCTTCTGTTTGTACCATGTTTTTTGGCTTCTAGTGAACTCTCTTGGTTTTTCTCTTACTACTCTGTTCACTTCCTCAATCTCTTTTGATCATTCTTTGTCTTCTAGTTGACACCTAAATAATTGGGCACCCTAGTCTGACATTTGTTCTTGGATTTCTCTAATGATGCTGAGTCCTTGGTGATTTCATCTAGTCTTACGGCTTTAATGATCAACTGGATGCTGTAATCTCCAAATTTCAACTGTGGACCTCTCTACTGAACTCATCTTCTATGTCCAATGACTTACCAGACAGCTCCACTTGGATATTAGATAAATCTTTCAAAGTTAAAATATTCAGTTCAATACTGTACTTCTTTTTCCCCTAGATTCGCTTTTCCCCCAATCATCCCATTCTCATTAAGTGGTGTGTTTTTCCATTTAGGAAAATGCTTGAAATCATCTTTGGCTTTTATTTATTTTTATTTTGGCTAGAAATGCAATTTTTAACTGTTACTTTTGGTTCAGAGGTACATGTACAGGTCTGTTATATAGGTAAATTATATATTGTGGGGGATTGAAGTACAGATTATAGAAATCCGTATTTTTAGCAAATTTTGTTAGCCCTACTTTAAATATATCCATAATTCAATTACTTTTCAACAACCAGCTGTTACTGCCTTGGCCCAAGTCATCCATCAGTACTTGCCTGCGTTATTTCAATAACTTCTTAAGAGGTCTTAATACATCCACACTTGTGCCTGTTATTCTCATTAATATGGTTAGATTGATTCACCAGAAACAAGCTATATAATATATTGTTCTGTTCAAAAGTGTTTAATATTCTCATATTATGTGGAATTCTCTGCTCTTACTTAATGGTTTTACATGATAGACCACTTTTCCAATTGCTGTTACCATCTGCTTTGCCTCATATTCTACTTAAAAAAACAAACAAACAAACAAACAAAAAACACCTGAGACAGGGTCTTGCTCTTTCACCCAGACTGAGTGCAGTGCTGCAATCAATGCTCACTGAAACCTCGAACTCCTAGGTCAACCAATCCTCCCACCTCAGCCTTCTGGGTAGCTGTGACTACAGGCACATGCCACCATGCCCGGCTTATCCTACTCTTAAGATCAATTAATTTTAGCTAAATGAAATTTCATGTTTCCTCCATCAATCCTAGGGTATTGCAAACTCTTCAATGGTAGTTTATCCATTTAGAAGACTGAAAATTGCAAGTCTTAAATTCAGTGAAAGCTATTTCAAAACTTTAATATGCTTACTGCAGTTTTGAATGATTTTTTTGTATTTTCCAAGAGAGTGCTTGAACTGTCAAACTGAAATCTATATGATAGACTATTGATTTTTAACAGGTAATAACTGTGAATATATTTAGGTTAATTGTTGGATTCTTTAGACAAAAACTAAGGATAAAGTTCAGTCCACTGTCATTCAACTTACAAAATGAAAAGTCAATTCAGAGCTTAAGTATATGAAACACTATAGTTAATTTTCTGTATGGCTATTTGCATTTAATTCCAAAGTTCACTATACCCAGTAGAGTGACAAGAGCTTTGATAATACTGGAATCAAAATTTAAAACCAAACACAAATTTATATTAATTTTCTAGTAGCATATTAATTGATAAACATTTGAATAAATAGATGTAAATTTTTGATTGATTGGTGAATAATTTGTTTATAAACTAGAATCTCTTTTGGGGCCAAATGATAGAGAAAGTGATAATTAACATATCATACACAAGTTTGTAGAAGCAAGAGACTAAAGAGCAATGAAACTGCATGCTTTCGTTTTGTGTATTATAGAGAACATTTTGGAGATTTATTGTGACATAACTACCTCTTTCTACGTTACTGGAAACATGGCTAGCTTTGTTTAAATCAGCATCATGAGTTGGCACACTGCAGATATTACCACTAGGTAGAATACTTTTTAAATACCCACTCATACAATTTGCCACAATTTTCCCTGTACTATAAATACTCAAACACTTTTCATACCTGCATATCCTGACACAGTATTAGAAGCTGGATAAAGGCTGTTTCTTATCACTTTTATATGTTAGCAAAGATACATATAATTTCCTAGACCATTTCTGCTTCGTGGGTCTTTAGCACCCCTGTCACCAAATTTACCTTTAATGAAAATATTCATAGTGTTTTATTAATCATCTGGTGATTGATATATATTAGTGTAAAGATTCATCACAACCTGACACACAATTTTCCTTGATTTTTATAGAAAAGGTATCATATGGAATATATACTATGCCTTGTATACTTTTTTTAAGTTTTTTTTTTTTTTTTTTTTTTTTTTTACAAAATCCATACTGTATCAATGGTTTATGGTTGTTGCAGCATTGTATATTTTATCCAACACTGGGAAGGTGTTTTAATAAGACTTCTGGCTTTGCTTGAAAAGGATACATTTTATCAGCATTTCCAATCCTGTTTCTCCAATACACTATTTTATCTTAATAACTTTCTGTTAGATCCTCTCTGAAGAGTTTCTTATCTTTTAATTGAAGACTTCTAACAATTACAAGAAGCTTGATCTGTATATACAGTGTTTATATAAATTACCTATTCTTCATGGAGGGTTACTTTACGCTAAGACAAACAAAAAGCAAAAACAAAACCAAACAAAAGCAGCTCAATGGAGTTCATCTATGTGTTATCCAGTTATTCAGTTATTGGTTGTTTCTATATCTCTATAACAAAAATAATTTGATGAAATTGCAATTTTCAGATTTTGATTGTTTTAGTAGTTTTGATGTTTCTTTGATGTTCTATATAAAATGTTTCCAATAAATATAGGCATATTTATTTAAAGATAAATGTTATAAATTATATATGAGTTAGGCAGAAAGACAGCCTGAGGATCATTCAAAGCTCACAATATGGATATATTTTACCCTTCTTGAACTTCTCACCCAATGTGTAGCTATAAGGCATCATGGCAAATCAAGTGTATGAACCATTCAGCATATCTCCATATTCAAAATAAAACACTTATTTGCTATAATAATATCAGCACATACAACAATAATTATACACATAGGTTATATAAGATTTCTTATACATCTAATGACATAGACATGATAACATGTATTTAGTATAATGTGATTGTTTAAAAAGAAAATATGTGTGTGTGTAACCTGCATATAAATATACATATATGTATGTATATATTGCCAGATACTTTTAATTTTCTGGTATCAGTGCAATTAAACCAATGCTATTAATAATGATGTGTTCTATAACATAACAAATCTCATACTGGTGACAAAATGTGGTCACTAGATGGCACTGATATTATGGAACTAGTGCCAATTTAAAATACTTTTTGGAACTTCCATAATGGACGAAGTAGAGTCTGATTTGCACGATGAACTTAAAAATCCTCAGCAACAACAAAACAAAATGTACAATCTGTTGGGCAGCACATCGATCCCCAAGAGAAGAGAAGCATGTGATGTAAGCTGCATTATTGCTGAAGCCTACTGTCTAGAGAGAGGTTTCAGGCTGGAGCACAGGGACGAATCATTCAATTCTTTTCCCTGTTACGAGACAGTGTTCTGAGTTTGGGTGACAACGTGTGCAGGAATTCACACAGCGGGGTAGCAGAAAGGACAGAGTCCTGTGAAGAAGACAGAATTTCAGAAAGAGAGAGAAATGGCTCTGGAGATCTTCAGTGCTTTCTGTTGGAGATTTCAGTTAATTATTGCTTAGTGCCCGTGTGTGTGGAAACAATGCAAGGCCATAGAAAGAACCACTGAAATGCTAGAAGTGTCGCTTTGGTTGTGCAGCCGTAATAGGCCTAAACTAAAGGCTGTTCCCAACTCACCTAACAGCTTCAAAGCAAACCTCAAAGGAATAAAATTGTTTTCAAGTAACTTAGTGTCTCAGAAGAGACTGGACATACTTAAGGAGTATAAAAACGTACAGCACTCAAAATATATCAATTACAATGTCTGGCATAAAATAAAAAATCATGGCATATGGAAGGTGAAAAAACCCATAATAAGGAAAAACGGAAAGAGTATCAATAGAAACATACCACTGATGACATAGATGATGGCAGTAGACAGGAACACTACCCGATCCATTTTTTTATGTGCCCTGCATATGTATTTAGAAGATACAGAAAAGACAAGCAAAACAAGGAGAGATGCCGATGATATAAAACAGTTCAAATACAATTTTTATATATTAAAAGAACAACATTTTCAATATTGAAAAAGACCTTGAATAGGATTAGTAGCATAGTGGATACTGCAGAAAAAGACTAGCAAAATCAAGACATAGCATCATACTCTTTCCAAAGGTCAGGTGCTATGATTTCCTCTTGGGGGAGTAGATACCCAGTAATGGGACTGCTGCGTCGATTGGTATGTTTAGTTCTTTGAAAAAGCTTTGTACTGTTTCCTGTTTTAGGCAGGAAAAAGATGGATGTATCATTTGACCTGATCTGTGTCTTTTCCATGCTGTGAGTATGGAGTGGACAAAGGCTCAGAATGGGACTTTTATTTGTCTTGGTAGATAAAGCAAGAAGCATAGAGAAGTAATGTTCCCAAAATATTCTGAATTTCTTCATAGTGTATTTTTTGACAATAGACTGTTTTATGGTGATGTATGTGAAAACATACTGAAGGACAAGCACAATGACTAGAGTTAACATTTGTTTAATAGGTGCTATACGTCACACATTGTTACAAGCATATCATCTGATATTGTAGCATCTCCTGTAGGGTATTGTGCTTCTTGCTTAAAAAAAATCTCTCATTTGTCTGTAATTTCAACTAGATTACTATACTGCTTAGGCACTGGGCATTAATTATATCACTGATTATAACAATATTTATCATGTTGTTAATATTTATCAGTGCTCGGCTCAGTACCTAGCACTGAGCCTGCCTAATCTTATTTAATTCTCACCAGACTTGGATTAAAGCAACCAACACTAAATATGTGTATTAGTCCACTTGTGCTGTCATAATTCTTCAAATTAAATGTCATCAAAATCTCAGTAGCTTTCAATACAAAAATCTGTAGGTGTCTTTTAAGTATGCTGTAGCAGCATGCTGTAGACTTGAGTCTGGGTTCTGCTCTGCTCCACATATTCTCTTAATTCAGGAAACAGGCTGCAGGAAAAGATCCCATCTGGGGTGTGATGTTTGAAAATTTCCATGATAAAATACCAAATGTAGTTTTAAAAGAAGACAAATACTAGAGAATAGTGTGATAAAATCCTATGTATATGTCACCCAGCTTCAATAGTTATCAATACTTTGCCCTTCCGATTCACACATTTTAAGTATCACACTTTATCTGTTTTCTAGTAGGGAATTTTGACTTTGTATTAGATACCAAAACATTTTAAATTTTAGATTTTAAAAATAGTTGATCCATATGATGTATGACTCCCTCAAAACCTTGAAACAATGCGGTCAATACTTACTGGTGACTAGTTGCGTGACTTGAGAGCAGTATGGTTTAATAACATGGTATCAGTGTTCACAGGGTGAATTCAATTGTGTGGCATAAATTATCACCACATCTCTGACCATGTTATAATACAGTTTTAAAAGGAAGAGCTTCATAATATAATTTGGCTGATTCTTTCAGATCTCTGTTTGCACTTTTCATAGTTTTATGACAAGAAAGTAGATTTTACCTCAAGATGTACATTTTAGATCTGACTATCTTCTTGGCTTCTTTATCTCTTGGTGATTTTTCTTTTTATAGATTTAGGGGGTACAACTTAAATTTTGTTTTATCGATTTTTTGCATGGTAGTGAAATCTGAGCTTTTATATTAACCATCATCCTGATAATGTACCTTGACATGGAGTCATGTGAAGTGTTTTATTATTTATTATAGGAATTGTCTCTTCCTGTAGTCATTTTTTGTCCTAATTGTATTTTGTCTTTTACTAAATATATTATGTATTGGCCATGGACAAATATTATAAACTATTTGCATGTGGTTCACAGGATTAAGAGAAAACTCTAGCAGCAAAATACATTGTCAATTAAATAGAGTATGGGAAAGTTATTACTTTACTTTGAGATGGAATATATGTAGAATGCTTTTGGAAATCACAATGAAATAGATGGGTGTATGAAACTCCTATTTGTTGCTTAGATCTGCATATCGGTAGATTTAGCCAATTTATTATGTGCTTTACAGATGCTAAAATCTTTACAAATATTCATTCATTTAATCTGCATAGGTATCCTTTGAAATCTATATTCTTATCATACCCATTATACAGAAAAGCAAACTGAGATACCGCTAAGTAAAGTAGTTAACCTCAGGTTTTAGAGATTATAGGTGCCACAGCCAGGATATAAGCCTATCCATTCTGGTTCTGCAGTTTATGGTCCTAACTATTGTATTACATTAAAGTAGGTAGGATGCCTGTGCAATAAAATAATTACTCAGGTCACATTTTGAAAACCAGCATTTTGACAACTGTCAGTTCGAACCACCTAGTCTCATGTTTTAAGTTTAAAAATAAAAATATCTAAAAGGTTTATTTTACTAAAGCTTTATTACCATAATATTTTAATTTAAATATTCATTTTAAAGTATTGAGCATGGAATATGGAATAGACTGTGTACATGTATTAAAATATGGGTACTTATATTAAAACTTAAATGCATTCAGCCATAGTATAATTTTATATAACTATAATAATCTAATGTAGATAACATTTTATACTTAAGGGGTCTGTGACAGAATGCTAGAAATGTTTCTTTTCTCCTTTCTTTCATCAACACTTCCCCATTTGGTCATTTACTAAAAGCACTATCAATTCCACCTTAACATATTTCTGGAATCCACTCACTCCTTTCCATTTTCACTACCATTGCCTTTCCCAGCGTGTCATCAGTGTAATGTATTCCCAGTTGTTCTCCCTCGCCACCATCTTAGTCTTTTGGGCTGCTGTAACAAAATACCATAAAGTGGCTTACACACAACAGAAATTTATTTCCCACAGTTCTAGAAACTAGGAAGTCCAAAATCAAGGTGCTAGCAGGATGGATTTGGTGTGTGCCGAGGGCTCACTTTGTTATAGATGCTGTTTTGTTCTTGTGTTCTTATATGGTGGAAGGGGCTAGCTTGCTTTCTGTGGGCTGTTTTATAGGTCACTAATTCTAATAACAAGGGCTTTACCCTCATGATCTAATCAACTCCCAAAGGCCCAACCTCCAAAAATACCATCACAGTGGGGCTTAGGATTTCAACATATGAACTTTGAGGGGACACAAACATTGAGACCATAGCACCCTCTCTAATTTACTTAATTTTTCCCGCTGTGTGAGTGATCTGTTTAAATCACAAGTGCATCTACCTTACTCCTCTGCCTAAAACCTATCCTGTCCTTTTCCAATTGTTCGTAAAACACCCAATAACCTTCAATAGGTATTTACCTTTTCACAGTGTTATTTACATATAAGTCACATAGCACACAATTCACCCATTAAACTGTACAATTAGAAGCCTTTATTCCTAGAATTGTACAACCATAAACACAATCAATTTTGGATCATCTAATCACTTCTTTTGGTCATCACCCCCCAATCTCCTCGCCACCACCTCCTGTTCCCTTGCCTGCCCTAAGCAGCCTATTCTGGAAATTTCAAAGAAATTGAATTATTCAATATTTGCCCTTTGTTATCAGCTTTTTCCTCTTACTGTAACATTTTCATGGTTCATCCATGTTGAAGCATGTGTGAGTACTTCATTTCGTTTTTGTATTTTTTGTTTTGTTTTTTGTTTTTGCCAAATAATATTCCTTTGTATATATATACCACTCGTTTGTTTCAATCCATGAACCAGTGAATAGGCATTTCAGTTGTTTATGCTTTTTGGCATTATTAATAATGCTGTTATTAGCATTTATGTACAAGTTATTGTGTGGACATACATCATCATTTCTCTGTGGAATGTAATTGCAACTCTCTGTTTAACATTTGGAGGAACCGTCAAATATTTTATCCAAAACATCTGCACCGTTTTACATTCCCACTCACAGCGCATGAGGGTGCCAATTTCTTCACATCCTGGGCCAACATGTGTTAGTTTCTTCACATCCTGGGCCAACATGTGTTAGTATCTGCCTTTTTCATCATAGCCACTCCAGTGAATGCAAAATAGTATCACGGTTTTGATTTAAATGTCCTTGATGGCTAATGATTTTCAGCATCTTCTCTTGATCTTATTGGTCTTTCTTTGGCTTTGGTACTTCTTATTGTAGTGTCTTGTTTGTCTTTATAGCAGCATAATTTTTCTCTAAACTCTTTCATATCTTATCCCCTTCCACTTCTTATTTAATTTGATAGCTCCAGTGAGCTCCTTTAAACTCTTTCAATACAGCATTTTTTCCCTTCAAGTTCAAGCCCACGTAGTTCCCATTTTAATCCTACTTTTCTTACTTTTTTCTTGATGAGGACTGACTTTGGAGGGGTACAACCTGTGCAACTGCACAGGTTTCACACTCTGAAGGACCCCAAGTTTAGGCTAATATGCTGCGGTCATCATCTTGACATTTTAATAGATTTTGAATAGAAACTCCCATGTTTAATTTTGCAGTTGACCTTTAAAATTCCATAGCCAGTACAGTTCCTGACTTATCATTATGACTTGTCCTTCCATTTGACATAAATACCTACAAGAAACTCTTCCTCACGTTTGTCTACCAAATTAGGTTTCCTTTCTGAATGTCATCTATATCAGCGTGCATTATAATTTGTAATTTTTTCCTCTGATCCTTATGAGCTGAGAGACCAAGGGCTTTGCTTTTCTTATCCATTTTTCTTTTTTAGATATGTACAAGTAAACATGCTACTTTATTGATTCCCATTAAAGCATCGAAAATAAATGTTTTGTGTCTAATTTTTGAAACCAAATATTGTACATGCCATCACATGTTTAAAATATCTTATTGGCATGTTTTGGTGTTTGAAATCCTCATTTTAAATTGAATCACATATTTTAAAAATAAAAATTACAAAAACCACTAATGAAATAAACACATTTAGTAGGCAAAAAATGTCCACTTTTCAATTTGAATGCAAGCATATTTCTAGCCCCAGAACCCAGCTAAATGTCTATTACATAGCTGCGGTACATACATAGTTCAGCCTCACAGTTGTTACTCAGGTGGTAAATCATATATCAGAAATAATTAAACATGAACTCCAGGGCCAGACAACCTGGGCATTCAGCTGCTAAAGCTTATACGCTGTGGGACGTGGGCTAGTTACTGAATATTTCTGTGTCTCAATTTCCTAATCTTAAAATGGAGATACTAGCCTCAACCTCATCGTGATATCATGGAGATTAAATAGACTAGGACATGTAAAGCTTTTTGGATGTTGTCTGACAAGTATAATTTGTCATAGGTATGTATTGCCTTTTATCATTATTACATTCAATTCCTATTTGTTGAATAAATTTTTGATTTTATTATCAAAGAAAAGAGGAAGACACCAGGACCTAATGAGGAAACTACCAAAGTGAAGAACTTTGATTGCATATATTTATCTTTCTGACATCATTTACACTGCCAGGAGAAAGGGTAATTATACAAGAGGTCAGCTCATGAAATTGAAATAAGAAGAAGATTAGAAAGCTAGGAGCAAACCCAGAGGAAATATCATTATTGCTAGTAGTAGATAGAAGAATCATACAGGGAGGGAAAACAGTATTTCTGTTTAAAATTCTTAGTATGACTGTAGAAACTGGTGGATGTGATATAATATTAAAACAATTTTGAGAAGGTAGTTTGGATGAATTAATTCTAATAACTTTTGGAGAGTGTTGGTTTTTCTGTCTACATATTTAGCAGTTATGCATTGTCTTTACCTCAAAGTATTCGAAGTTCAGTTTACTTACTCATCAGAGAAATAATGTCATTAGAAATGAGGCAAACAGAGTATCTAAAGCAGGGGTCCACCTGGGGTGCATATTCTTTTGTGGATCTGCATTGATCTTGGGTTCTGCCTGTGGTCCCTATTTGTCTGTCCATCATCAGGAGGACCTCATGACCCCACTCTCTTCTGATCATATTCTTGCTTCTCTCACTTCTTTCTTAAGTCCTCTTAGGGCATCTGCCTGGAATTCCTTTCCTCAACACCACCCTTCTTTCACTATTTACAGATCACAATCCACACTTTGGTTTATCAGGAAACATACCTACCCCATTCCTCCACTTACTCCTAGAAAGATACAGTTTGCCTACATGGTACTTCGAACATTTATTTGTATTGTACTGTAAAATTAGTATCTATCTTATTTGTTTAACTTTAATGCCACCAAGGATATAAACTATTACAGTTCACTCAGCACTGCATTCCAGTGCCTGGCTGCTTATTGTAAAATGCATGTGCGCACGCACACAAACACACACACACACACAGACACAAAATAATTGTTGAATGATTAAGTGACATGATCCATCAATCTCCCAAAAGGCCAAAGGAGTTAATGGTTCTAAAAATGTTCCATGACACAGTGAAAAGAAAAGAAAGTTCTGTAATACTGGCCACCTCAAATATGCTGTGAGCTATAATCAGATTCTAAATTTGGCAATAAATGTCTAGTCAGGTGAGGTCACAAAAAATAACCTATAAACATGACACACTATATAATTTCAATTGTTTGACAATGAAAATAGTCAAAAAAAACTTTGTTGGAAATAAGCTCAGGAAGTGGTTATCACATAGATATTTGATTAAGGGATTTTTGAAAGGACAATAAACTCTAAAAATAATCATATTTTTAAAATATTGAAAAACCGTTTAAGTAAGCGGTTCTTAAATTGACCTTCTAGAAAGGCAAAGAACATAAGATCAAATCAAATTTCAGAGAGTGCATTTTTGTAAAGGATGGAATAATAATGTACAGTCAGACACTTTGCTTTCTAATCATCTTACTTAATTCTGTGATAGAACCTGGAAATACTAGACAGACAGCTAAAATGCCCATTAACCTGTCTCAATCAAGGATCAGATGCATTAAATGAATCTTCAGTAGGTGTTGAATCATAGCCAAGATATAAATGAATTTTCTTTCTGATATTTGTAATGTGTTTCTGTAGCACAAAGAGAGACATGTCCTTTAGAATGTCAGAAACGGAAAAAAAAAAAAATGACCCTGGACTTTTAGTGCAAGTATTTGACTCAAATGCATATTGCGCATCATTACAGAGCCAATGGTGATTCTGAGAATGGCTTCTAATTTTCCTAGGAATCACACACTTGGGCAAAGTGCCTGTTTTTCCAGAATTTAAGTTAATAATTTCAGGTATATTGATAATAACTTTCAAATGCCAACATTTGTACTGATAACATCTATATACACCAGTAGTTTTTCACAAGTCAAAACCTTATCATGTATAACAGGTAATTACAAGAGAACATGTTTATTTTCAAGCGAAGATCATGTAACTTTAAAATTTACTTTTCAATACTGTGAAATAATTACATTTTCTTTATAAAAATGAATAATTTGCTTTGCATTGTTAATAATGTATTTTGTTGTTATATTCCAATAAAGTTAATTAAGTACAAATGTTTAACCCATAGTAAATAATAGCTGCAGGAGTACATTTTCTTTACGCAACTGCATGTAAATTTTACTATAACATAATTTGCTTTCTAAAAATATTGGAATATAATGTTTCTGTCCTAGAAGTTTAAATGATTTTTACATGAAGTACCATAAATATTTTCTCACATTTGTTCAACTATACTATCACACTATGGGATGAAATCTGAAGTTCCAACAAGACTTTAGTAAAAAGCAATTTATTCCAAGAAAAGTATGTAGTTCAAATAAGTCATAATTATTTATTTAGGCAATCAGGAACTATTTTTAATATAATATGAAAATTTGCCAGTAACTCAAAGGAAAGTAGGATGTTGCCATGTAAATAGAGAGAGAAGAAAAGGGAAAAAATGTAAAACAGATCTGTGAAGAGTATTTATTCAAAGCACAGGATATTGTGGAGAGTACAAGTAATTCAAAATAATTGGAATTGATGACATCTAAATTGTAAAGTGCACTTGGACAGAAAGGTGATACCACATGAGAGGTCTTTAAACATCAGGCTGAGTGATTGGGTTTTATTTGGAGTCACTGAAATGCTTTTTATCATTATACAGCCAGGGTACATGAAACCTTCATGAAGCTATGAGAATGTAAAAAGTGTGCTTTTTTAAAAAAAACTTATTCTTAGCTATACAAGAAATACTTTCTACATCAGGAATGGTTTCTTTTTTCTTTTTGCCAGAGAAACATAGGAAGTAACATAATGTTATGTGTTTGGTCACCATTTTGCACACACAAGCATAAAATCTTTCTTTTTCCTGAATCGATGTAAACAGAGCCCAGACGGCCGTATCGAAGTCAAAGGGCAGCATGGAAGCTCGTCACTGCATATTAAAGATGTGAAGTTGTCAGATTCAGGGAGATATGACTGTGAAGCTGCAAGTAGAATTGGAGGGCACCAAAAGAGCATGTACCTTGATATTGAATGTAAGTTGCTTTCCTTTTGTATTTTCATTAAAAGAACTTTGTGTGCTTTGAAAAAATATGATTTTTAGAGGAAAACTAAAATATATATGTAGTTCATGTTTCAGTATTTAATGCATAGCTTTAATGCATATCTAAAATATATGATTTTTAGAGGAAAACAATATATATGTAGTTCATGTTTCAGTATTTAATGCATAGCTTTAGAGAAAATATAGGAAAATCATTCAGTCAGTTATTGGAGACATCTAGTGGATATTACGAGACATTCCACAGTGCTGTATATTTCATCATTTTGATACTGCTTTTTCTGAAACTGGTGACTTTCTTTTTTTGCAACTTTGAACTCAAAACACAATATAAACTGAAAAATATTAATTATCAGTAATTGGTCAGTATCACTTTAGATTTTTTTATTTCTTTATAATATTTATGATTATGTCTCAGATATGTAGTGTTTACATATCTTATTCAAATTGTTACACTATTTTACATTTTCAGAAACTATAAATAGTATTTTAAATGCAGTGAAATGTACTCATATGATATCTTATCAAAATAGTGTTTATTTTCTGTCTGGAAGAAAGGACCATGATGAGGATAGTTTTTAAAATAAATTTAAAAATGTACATAACTATGTGAGATTTGGGAAATGCGAGGGCTAATGTAAGTCAAGCTTTCACAAAACCCCGCTGGTCACTGCATGGAATTTAAAAATAATTTAGTATACATGCTATTTAAAAAGGAAGAAACTTAACATCGTTCTCAATAAATATTTATGAAGCATCAATATTGGAAAGTCTCTGATGCTTGAAAGGACATAGCTGTTCTTAGTGGAATGTAT
Organism: Macaca thibetana thibetana; assembly: GCF_024542745.1. Classification (NCBI taxonomy): domain Eukaryota; kingdom Metazoa; phylum Chordata; class Mammalia; order Primates; family Cercopithecidae; genus Macaca; species Macaca thibetana. The sequence goes on along the minus strand of NC_065580.1, from coordinate 175,842,172 downwards.
GAGATATTCTTATTGACAAAGTATTTCTATTGGAGCATGTCTAGTACATTAATATTGATAGAATGCAATGGTAACTGTGAAACAAGATGCATTCTCTTATCAAGAATGCCTTCAGAAAGAAAATATTTTCTCAAGAATACACATAAGTTATCCATATTATTTTACATTTTTATAGACTGTGCTTGTCAAGAAATTCATGGAAAAACCAATCAGAAACTTCTAAAGGAAAAAAGGATTATGAAAGATAGTCAACAATAGAAGGCAACTTCATTCTGACACAAATTACTGACTTCATTTGCTGATATTAGGCAGCTTCTAAAAAAGGCACTTTATCTCCCTCACACTTTCTAAAAAACAGAAAAACGAAAAGCATTGATAATATTGAGAACACACAAAGGAGGAAGTGATGCCAATAACTTATTTAGCTTTTTCCCCTAATAGATTTTTCTGCTTTTTTTCCATTATTACAGTATATTTCTTTTTCAGATCAACAATATCATTAGCAAATTATAAATGCTTTACACATTTACAGTACATTTGTTATATTTTTAATTAAAATTTGTATTTTTAACCCAAAATTTACTTTATGATTTTTTAAAATGTGAATCTAAATGAATAAAAGAAAACCTTAAGAATGCCAAGATATGATTTATATGAGACATCCTGGTCTCTTCTACTGTCCTACAAAAGTCCTAGGCAACACATTATCTTTTTTTTTTTTTTTGAGACGGAGTCTCGCGGTGTCTCCCAGGCTGGAGTGCAGTGGCGTGATCTCGGCTCACTGCAAGCTCCGCCTCCCGGGTTCACGCCATTCTCCCGCCTCAGCCTCTCAAGTAGCTGGGACTACAGGCGCCCGCCACCACGCCCGGCTAGTTTTTTGTATTTTTAGTAGAGACGGAGTTTCACCATGTTAGCCAGGATAGTCTCGATCTCCTGACCTCGTGATCCACCCGCCTCGGCCTCCCAAAGTGGCAACACATTATCTTAATGAAACTGTATTTAGGGCTTTTCTTCTTTGCATTTCATTTATATTTTAAAACATTTGATATATCATAGGATTAGTACTAAATCTCTGTTGCAGGTACACAGAAAAGTGGAGTTTATGAGAAATGAGCACTGTTGATATTTCCAAAGCACAATAAGGCAGAGTGGCTCATATAAGATATGCTAGTATCAGAATAACAGGACTAGCTAATATGCTAATTAATAGTGTGTTATGTGTCCCTGGGTCCTCAATTTCCTTAGTTATAAAATAAAAGGGTTTAAAGAAGAGACTCTTGGGAGCTATTTATACTCAAGCATTTAAAGATACTTTTATTCAAGCGTATCCACATTCTCCAAAGATGCCCTGGGATTTCTGAATTATTGTCCATGCATGACAGCATAGGTATTTGTATAAAACAAATGAAAACCTAAACTAATATTATAATTTATATATGTTTATGTTGTAAAACTTGATTGAAAACAGTTCTAAAAACCATACTAGGTCCACGTTAAGCTTCAGGTTTTGTGCTCAGTGATAATGGACACCAAGATGAATAAAACATAGCTCCGCCTTTATTAGAAGTCTACCATCAACTGGAGTTTAAATTAAACCGCAGCATGTATTTAGATTTCAAAGTGAGAATGAAGAAAATATAAAGATAATGTAAAATGCTGATATATAATTACATGAGATTTTTCGTTATTGGTTTTAGCTAGGTAGAAAATAATGGTATAAGCAAACAACTGTATGTTACAATTTGAATTATCTGCTGTTGTAATCTATTCATACCATGAATTAATAACTAACAGAAAAATGTACATTGGATACTTTATTTTTCAAGGACTGATTTCTAACAAAGTACAAGTTGCTTTGGATCACATTGCATTCCTTCTTTATAGGTTTAAATATTGGTTTATGTTTCTGCTTAATTATTCTGAGGTAAATGTGTAGACTTAAGCTCACCAGAAAATTATGTAGTTTAGTTTATCTTTTTTAAACAGGGATGAAAGGTCTTGATTTGTAAAAGGATGTTTTGAGAATTCTTTGAATATCCCCTGAGATTATTATTGCCACCATGTTAATTAGAGGGTAACTAGGTTAATATACTTTGAAAAAAAAATATTTTTCCTACTATTAAACTATCGTTTAAATGTAACTACTTTTTGTTTTCCCTAAACATTATTTTTCTGCAAATATTGTTGAAAATTAGTTGAATGGCTCTGATAACACTTCACTATTTTTCCTTTTTTTCCAAAATGAAACATTTAAATTTATTCTACTTGAGTGGGGATAATTAGGAAAATAAATATCATCTGTTTTAAGGCATTATTCAAATATATTTAAGTACAATAAAAGCCCATATATCATGTAAAATATGATGAGTTTTGACCTGTGTATATACCACCAAATCTATCATAATCTTCAAGATAAACATTTACACCACCCTCAAGAATTTTCTCAAGTCACTTTAAAATCTGTCCCTACTTTTTACAGTTATCCCTAGACATCTATTTACCTACTTTTGATCACTATAATTTAGTTTACATTTACATGTAAGAATGTATATACATGGAATTATGCAGTATTATTTTTAATTTATTTTATTGGCTTTGAAATATACTTATTTTCTTTTATTTAGGTATAGTTGACAAATAAAAATTGTATATATTTAAGGTGTACAAAAGTGATGCTTTTAAAAATATAACATTAACATAATTTTTGATTGACAAACGATGATTGCATACATTTATGGGGTACAATGTGATTTTTTTTATATGTATGTAGTGTTAAATGATTCAGTTAAGCTCATTAACATATCCATTACCTCACCTACCTATTATTTTTATGGTGAGACATTTAAAATTTACTCTTAGTTACTTTGAAAAAATTATTATTGACTGTAGTGATCCAGCTGTGCAATAACCCTCAAAACCTATTTCTCCTGTCTATCTGCCTGTCCACCCTTTGATCAATAACACCCCATTTCCTTCCTCCCCGTGCACCCACCCCAGCCTCTGCTGACTTAATTTTACTCTCTGTTTCTGTGAGTTAACCTTTATAAGCTTCCACAGTTAAGGAAGATTATGAGGTAGTTGTCTTTCTGTGTCTAGCTTATTTCAGTAAACACGATGTCCTCTAGATTCACCCATGTTGTGCAAATGACAAGATTTATCATTTTTTATATGCTCAATAGTATTCCACTCTGTATCTATACTACATTTCCTTTATCCTTTCATTCACTGATGGACGTTTAGGTTGATTCCATATCTAGGCTGTTGTGAATAATACTGTCATGAACATGGGACTACAGACACCTTTACCAGGTATAGATTTCTTTTCCTTTTGGTATAAACCCAGACAAAGGATTCCTGAATTATACGGTGGTTCTCATTTTCTTTTTGGGAGGAACTTTTATACCATTTTCTATGACGGCCATGTTAATTTACATTCCCAACAACAGTGTTCCTTTTTATCTACTTCAATACTTGTTATTGTTCATCTCTTTCAATAAGGCCATTCTCATGAAGTGATTTCTCACTGTGGTTTTAATTTGCATTCCCCTAATGAGTAGTGATGCTGGGCACTTTTTTATGTACTTGCCGGCCATTTGTATGTCTTCTTTTGAGAAATATCAGTTAAAGATAATTTGCCCATTTTAAAATCAGGTTGTTTTCTTGATATTGATTTGTTTGAGTTCTTTGTATATTTCGGATATTAACCCTTTATCAGATGTGTGGGTTGCAAATATTTTCTCACATTATTGGAATTGTCTCTGCTGAGCTTTCACAGCTGGCAGACATTGGCATGTGGATGTGTTCATCAGTAATTTATACTACTTGTTCCTGTTGTTACATCATACAGATATAACATAGTTTGTGTATCTAGTACCTATTGATGGACATTTTATGTGTTTTTAGTTATTGACTACTATGACAAAAAACCTCTGCGAAGATTTTTGAAGATTGTGTACTTCAAAAATTTTTAAGATTGTGATATATAAGTACTATTCTGTGGAATAAATATTTTTCTTTGATTTCTTAAGTTCGAATTTTCAAAAGCAAAGAATTATAATTTTGCTGTAGTCTAGTTTATTAAATTTATCAAACTGGACTTTTACGTGTTATACTATTAGTGTTTTTTTCTGAAAAAAATATTGTTTAATTTAAGGCCATGACAATTTACGTCTATGCTTTCTTTTTAAAAGTTTTGTAGATTTTAGTTTTACCTTAGGGCTGTGATTCATTTTGATTTCATTTTTGTGGAGTAGGTATTCATTGTTTTTCCATGTTTATGTCTAGTTGATCAAGCACTAGTTAATAGAAAGGACTTTTCTTTTTCTAGCTAAGAGTTTGACAACATTGTTGATCATTTCAGAGTATTAGTCCATTTTGTTAATTCATATTTTCTGTAATCTGACTGTTTTCCAGTTTGATGATTCCGGCTTTATCTTCATTATTTCCTTTCTTCTATGTATTTTGAATTCACCTTTCACTTGTTGTAGATTTTTAGGTGGAATCTTAGTATAGTATTTTAGATAATTCTTATTTTCTAATAGAATCACATAACTCCAAATTTTCACTAAGCAGTGCTTTAACTGAATCCCCCAGTATTGTAGTATGTTCCATTTTTGTTGTGATTCAATTAAAAATATAATTTTCCTTTTAATTTCATCTTTGGCTCATAGCTATGTATAAGAATCTGTTTAACTTTCCGACATTTGGATTTTTCCTTGATATTTTGCTGTTATTGAGCTCTAATTTAGTTCAGTTGTGCTCAGAAAGCACTTTATTTTTTATTTTTATATGTATTAAGATCTGATTTATATTCAACCATACTATTTGGTGAATAGACGATTATACTTGAAAAGTATATATATTCTGTAGTTGTTGTGTTTTAATGTCAGTTAGATCAAGGTAAATTATGGTATTTGTACTAGTCAGGGTTCCTCAGAGGGACAGAATTTTTTACATATATACATATATATATATAAAATTATATATATTATATAAATTATATATACACAATATATTACAGAATTTTATATATATATAATAAACTCATATATATATGAGTTTATTAAGGAATATTAACTCATGCCATCACAGGGTGCCACAATAAGCCATCTGCAGGCTGAGGACCAAGAAAGCCAGTCCGAGTTCCATAGCTGAAGAACTTGGAGTCCGATGTTCGAGGACAGGAGGCATCCAGCATGGAAGAAAGATGTAGGCTGAGGGCTAGGCCAGTCTAGTCTTTTCACGTTTTTCTGCCTGCTTTATATTCTGGCCATACTGGCAGCTGATTAGATGGTGCCCACCCAGATTAAGGGTGGGTCTGCCTCTCCCAGTCCACTGACTCAAATGTTAATCTCCTTTGGCAACACCCTCACAGACACACCCAAGATCAATACTTTGCATCCTTCAATCCAATCAAGTTGACACTCAGTATTAACCATCACAGCATTGTTTTAAACTTCTGTCCTTACAAAATTTTGAATATAGCTCTTCTATCACATTAAGAGGTATTAAAATCTTCTACCACGACTGCGAACTATTTTTTCTCTCTTTTGTTGATCTTTGCATTATGTATTTGGAGGCTTACAATGAGGCACATACACATTTATACTTTGTGTGTTGTGTTACTTTCCTGTTGCTGCTGTAATCAATTACAAAAGACTTAGTTGTATAATAAAACAAACTTACTGTCTTAACCATTTTGGAAGTCAGAGGTCTGAAGTGATTCTCAGTGGGTTAAAATCGAGTGTGGGTTGGGCTGTGTTCCCTTGTGGAAGCTCCAGGATTCTGTTATCTTGCTTTATTTCAGCTTCTCAGAGGCTGCCCACATTCCTTGACTCATGGATTCCTTCCATCCTCAGAGCCTACAACGGCAGATCTCATCTTTCTCACATCGTATCACTCTGACTCTGTTTTCTCCTTCACAAGTCCATCTCTGCCTCAGACTTTCTTGCAATTAATTGCATCCACTTGGATAATTCAAGATAACCTTCTCATGTCAACATCTTTACTTTAGTCATAGCTGGTAATATGTTTGCAGTTTCTGAAGGTAAAGATGTTAGTATCTTTGGGAGGTCATTATTCTCCCTCCTGTTTGTGTCATTATGAATTTCCCCTTTTATTGGGATAAAATATCTCTTTTTCTCTGCTGATCTCTCACTTGACCTATCTTAGCTAATAATCAAATATCTACGTTAGCCCTCTTATGCTTTTTGTTTGTATAACATTTTCCATTCATTTACTTTTAACCTATCTGCATTTTTATGTGAAGTTAAAATGTGTCGTTTTAGGCAGCATATGATAGAATATTGCTTTCTCATTGACTGTAAATCTACCTTATAATTGGAGTGTTTAAACAAGCAGTCAGTAATTAACAGGATCAGGGAATAAATATTTTACTTTTTCTGGGCTACATACAGTCTCTGCTATATTTTTTTTTTCTCTCGTAAACCACGAGAAAAGTAAAGACCATCCTCATCTCTAAGCCACATATAAAAGAAGCCCTTGGGCAAGACTTTGCCCATGGGCTGTAATTTGCCATCCACTGCTCTATTAAATTTAATCCCATTGTTGATACTCTTTCATTTAGGCCTACAATTTTTATTTATCTTCTGTTTTATTCCTATGTTTTTTCACATTCTGTGCCCATTTTTCTGCCTTCTATTGAATTATTCAAAGTTTTAGTATTTTATTTTAATTTATATATTGGCAATATTTGTGGGTTTTGTTTTGTTTCATTTTGTTTGGTTTTAGATGATTCTATAGGAATTATAAGATACAAACCTACATTTTGAGAGTCTCCTTGAAATAGACTTGAGTTCATATTTTGACACTTTACATAAAATGTGAAACATTGCTAAAATCATTGAAAATCCCATCAGGAATTATGATAATTTTTCTTTTAAGTAGTTACAAATATTTTAAAGAACTAAAGAGAAAAAAAATTTTTATACATATTCATCTATATGTGGTTTCTTTGTTCTCCCTTCATTTTTGAAGATCCCAATTTATGTTTTTCATCTGAAAAAGTTTCTTCTCCATTTCTTTGAGAGCAGATTTTCTGGAGATAAATTCCATTTATTTATCTTTCCTCAAATGTCCACTACACCTCTTCCTTCCTGTTTCTGAAGGATTGTTTTTCTTTGCTCTTGAGAATTCTATGTTGACATTTCTTTAAGGTTGGGGTTTCACTATCTTCTAGTCTCCTATGTTTTCTGTTTTATATATATATAATACTTTAAGTTCTAAGGTACATGTGCGCACGTGCAGGTTTGTTACATAGGTATACATGTGCCATGTTGATGTTCTCAGTCATAGGTGGGAATTGAACAATGAGAACACTTGGACACAGGAAGTAGTCTCCTATGTTTTCAAAGAGAAAACCACATAAATTGACTCATTGTTCCTTCATGTGCCATGTATTATTTTATCTAACTGCTTTAAAGCTATTTTCTTTACCTTTGTTATTTATCAGTTTGATTAGGATGAGTCTCAGTGTTGCTTGTTTGAAATTTCTTGTTTGGAGTGTACTGAGCTTCTGGAATGTGGGGATTTCTATTTGTCAACATGCTTGAGCCACGGTTTCTTTCTGGCCACTATTTCTTCAATTTGTGTGTGTGTGTGTAATCTCTTACTCATCTCTGGGACTTTACGTACACATATGTTATACCCTTTGAAATTGTTTCACAGGCTCATGAGATACCTCTCAGTTTTATCTATCTCATTTCTCACTGCCCTTCCAATTAGGTAATGTTCTCTTATTTCCTCTTCAAATTAACTGACTCTTTACTCCACCATCTCATTTCTGCTGTTGAGTCAATAGTGAATTTTTGGTTTTATCTCAGATATTATTATTATTTATTTATTTATTTATTTATTTTTAAGATGGAGTCTTGCTCTGTCGCCCAGGCTGGAATGCAATGGCGTGATCTCCGCTCACTGCAACCTTCGCCTCCTGGGTTCAAGCGATTCTCCTCCCCCAACCTTCCGAGTAACTGGGATTACAGGTGCGTGCCACCATGCCCAGCTAATTTTTTTTTTTTTTTTTTTGTAGTTTTAGTAGAGACGGGGTTTCACTATCTTGGCCAGGCTGTTCTCAAACTCCTGGCCTCGTGATCCACCTGCCTCAGCCTCCCAAAGAGCTGGGATTCAGGCGGGAGCCACTGTAACTGCCCCAGATACTTTTTTTTTTTTAGTTCCAATTTTTCAATTTGCTCTATTTTATTCTTTCTGTCTTTTTACTGAGAAGTCCTATAGTTTGATCCATTTCATTCTATCTATTTTAGAATATATACATTTTCTTCACCTCATAAATGATAAGCAGAGCTGCTCTAAAATAGTTGCTCTAAAATCTACTATCTGATAAATTCAACATCTAGGTCATTTTAGCATTTGCATATGTTCGTGGTATTTTTCCTTTACAATTCACCTCATTGTTCTGATTGTCAAAAAATATTGAATCGTGTCCTGGATATTGTAAATATTATGTTGTGCATTCTCTACATCTTTAGATAAACATCTGGGGATTTTATTTTTCAAGCAGTTAATCACCTCTAAGTTCTGTGTTCCATCCTGTCAGCAGTGACTCAAAACCTCTAGTGATTTCTCGAAGCTTTTGCTATGCTGGCTTGTGCATGCAGAGCTAGGGCATAGACTGAAATTTCTGTGGGTTTATACTCAGAATTTTGACATACCCTTCTCTGTCTCCTATCTGAGATTACCCTCACACTCTCCAACATGATGTATGCTTCTTTCCAAGATACCTCTGTCCTTCTGGACAAGTTTTAGTTACCATGATCACTTTGAACCTCCTCAACTAGGGCTTGTCCTCTGGGAAAAGTCTTGAGAGAAAAATAAAGAAAAAAAATGGAAACTAGTTTTCATTTCCCATCACAATCTTCCTGATTTTTTTTTCCTCTTAAGAACCCTTGGATAGTTGTTTTTTAAATTTATTTCATATTATTTTCAGAGTTCTAAATTCTTATTAGTAGTGAAGATATACTATCTTGGGTTTCAGCTGCCATTATATAATGAGAAATCTTTATATATTCTACTTCTAATACAAATTTAAAGCGTAAATATATTTGGTATGTGTAACCAATAACCTACATGTTTTAGTTTCAGTTTTCAGCAGTATTTTTATTATTTTTCTTTTATAAAATTTATTATTCAAATTGGTTAGAGTATTTTACATCATATATTCTCAGAAACATTATGTTTGTAATGTAAGATGTTTAAACTACAAAATTTTTAAAAATGTTTAAGTATCTTTTCTTTCTGTCAGTGTATCAGTCCTTTGGACAGTCAGTTTTGTTTAATATTTTCTTCATTAGCCTGGTGTTTGTTGACATGTTTACATATAGACAAAAACTTCGTGAAAACTGTAATAAGTTTACTGGTAGATATATAAGTATTTTAAATTTTAATTTGAAAGATATTCTAACTTTAGCTGAATTTAGAGTTATATGTTTAAAGTCTTAAATAGTATCCTTTAACTCTAAAATGTTATTTCTACTCATACAGAATGAATTTCACATAAAGCAAAAGAAAATCTTTAAGATCACTAAACAAATTCTCAAATTTTATCATGGATTCTATTTACATATTTTATTTTTTATTTCTATTGAAAGTTTTTTTTTTCTTATGGATCTAACCTATGCTTGATGAATGCCATATTTAGAGTGTCTGGTTATTAACGTCTTCCATGTTTGTTATAAATTACTTGTCTCTAGCAGCCTAGTTTCCTTTTTGATTAATCTGAATTTTTATAGTATTTCTTTACATACATTAATGAAAATTTATTATTTTTCACAAAGTTACTAATGAATTCCAGGAAAATACCAAATATATTGGAAATCTACCTCACTTTTCCAAACTTTTGCTACATTTAAGAATACATTTTTAACTTTAGCATGATACTGATTTGCTTGTATATTTGCCTAGCCTCTTCACTATTGTATAGATACAAGATTATTACCTTCTAAGTGACTTATAATTAATTAAAAGACCAAATCACGTAGTAAATAATGTTTAAAGTAGATGAATATGATGATAGAAAATTCACTTATGGTAAATTATATAAATATGCTAGTGAAAGATTGATGAATACTTAAGTAGAAAGTAATATAATTCTTTTTTTTTTTTTTTTTTTTTTTTTTTTGAGGCAGAGTCTCGCTCTGTTCCCCAGGCTGGAGTGCAGTGGCCGGATCTCAGCTCACTGCAAGCTCCGCCTCCCGGGTTCCCGCCATTCTCCTGCCTCAGCCTCCCAAGTAGCTGGGACTACAGTCACCCGCCACTGCGCCGGGCTAATTTTTTGTATTTTTAGTAGAGATGGGGTTTCACCGTGGTCTCAATCTCCTGACCTTGTGATCCGCCCACCTCGGCCTCCCAAAGTGCTGGGATTACAGGCGTGAGCCACCGCGCCCGGCCGTAATATAATTCTTAATATTAATTTCATTAGTTGCTACAGTTGAGGTTTCATTTTTTGTAATAGAAATAGAGAAAATATCACAATATATATGTCTACATTTAGTGGGATATTGGGTTAAATAACCATTTGGAATATGTTACCATGATTGTAATTTAAAATTTAGCCTATCCTCTCTTTTAGTTACACTTCTAGTAAACCTGTATGATTGTATTATGAAAGTTGAAACTTGTTTTTTGTTTTACAGTTATGCCACCACTATTTATTAAATCTTAATTCTTCTTATGTGAAGATTATGACACATTTTTAGTTGTATATTGCAATCAATTGCCCATGATATATGCGGAAGTTGTCTAATAAGTATATTTTTTGGCGTTTGAAACCTGATTTGTCATTAAATATTTTATTTAGCAACAAATTCATAATAGTAATAAACCTCTTAGTACCTTATATGAAAGGCCGCAGAAAGCTATTGTTGTAAATAAATATTTTCCTATTAGTAAAGTTCAGAATAGTTTTGTTATGCATCATTGCCATCAAAGTTGTATGGAGACAAAAAATTACAAAGATATTACACAATGTTAAACACACACACACACACACACACACACACACCCCAGAACAATCTTATACTACCTGTACCAAGCAACTACAGGTTAATATTGCTAAGAGTGAGTAGAAAAGAATCAAACCATTTATAATTTGATAGAAGCAGCATTTACTGTAATAGCACTAAACTTAAGGTGTTAGAAGATTAAGCCTCTTTTTGCTCAAAACCTCTTTTGTGAGAACTCAAACAAATTTACAAGAAAAAAACAAACAACCCCATCAAAAAGTGGGCAAAGGATATGAACAGACATTTCTCAAAAGAAGACATTCATACAGCCAACAGACACATGAAAAAATGCTCATCATCACTGGCCATCAGAGAAATGCAAATCAAAACCACAATGAGATACCATCTCACACCAGGTAGAATGGCAATCATTAAAAAGTCAGGAAACAACAGGTGCTGGAGAGGATGTGGAGAAATAGGAACACTTTTACACTGTTGGTGGGATTGTAAACTAGTTCAACCATTATGGAAAACAGTATGGCGATTCCTCAAGGATCTAGAACTAGATGTACCATATGACCCAGCCATCCCATTACTGGGTATATACCCAAAGGACTATAAATCATGCTGCTATAAAGACACATGCACACGTATGTTTATTGCAGCACTATTCACAATAGCAAAGACTTGGAATCAACCCAAATGTCCATCAGTGACAGATTGGATTAAGAAAATGTGGCACATATACACCATGGAATACTACACAGCCATATAAAAGGATGAGTTTGAGTCCTTTGTAGGGACTTGGATGCAGCTGGAAACCATCATTCTTAGCAAACTATCACAAGAACAGAAAACCAAACACCGCATGTTCTCACTCATAGGTGGGAACTGAACAATGAGATCACTCGGACTCAGGAAGGGGAACATCACGCACCGGGGCCTATCATGGGGAGGGGGCAGGGGGGAGGGATTGCATTGGGAGTTATACCTGATGTAAATGACGAGTTGATGGGTGCAGCACAGCAACATGGCACAAGTATACATATGTAACAAACCTGCACGTTATGCACATGTACCCTACAACTTAAAGTATAATAATAATAAATAAATTTAAAAAAAAAAAAAAAACCTCTTTTGTGTTTCAGCTTAAGCAGATTTCTTGGCATTCTGCCAGTTCATTTTCAACATTTCAGAGGCATTACTTTACTAAGAAGCGGGAGTTGAACTAAAGTTCCAATTTCTAAAACAAAGGAGATAACAGGCATGTGATATACAGTTTAATGCAGTAAGCACCGGTTACATAGTACATTTGATTACAATTAGAATATCATTAAGTGTTGTGACTAGGTAATCATTACATAGTAACTATTAATTAGACTCAATTATTTTATGTATACATTTAATTTAACAGTTACATGCTAACAATGCATGCTAAGAAATATTAGAAAATTTCATTTACATTTTTTTTTCTATTTGAGCTTGCTGCACCTGCCTTTAATTCTCCTTAGACATAATGGTGATTTGTAAATGCATTTTCTCCTGTGGCATAAAAGAGGGATTTAGCAGTATCTGATACATTCTAGGTTATGGTTACATTAAGTAATCCCATAACACAGAATCATGTTACTTATTTACATGCTGTCCATATAATTAATAGATGTGTGCTTTATTGAGTAATACTTAACTCAAATTCTCTCAATATAACAGTGAATATATATTCTCTCAATATAACAGTGATTTCACTAGCATGATTGGTTAGATGTATAGGACGAGGTAAATAAGATGCGAACATGATTTAAACATTTAATGAAACTTATTTCAGTAAACACTTAGAAATTAGAAAAATTCCTTGGTCGTAGCAGACATATATTTTATATCTGCAATTAAAATCTTGTCTTATGACCCTGACTTTTACACTCGCCATAGCACATTTAAGCCAATGAAACTTTAAAGAAGATGGCTCATTTGCAGACATAAATTGGTTCTACTGCCTGCAACTATTTAGGTTTTATGTCCAGTATGGTAATTTCAAGGGCAGCAACTGAGAAAAATGTAAAGCATATCTCTTCATCCAGAAGATAAAAAGAACAGAACATTAAAAAAAGAAAGGTGAAAAGTCTTTTATTGTTAAGCTGTACATTTTTAACCCAAACTTTATGTGAACCCCCTGGGAAAATGTGAAATACCACATTCTTCATGCGCATCGATACTATCGTTTATCCTTGTTTTATAACATTTTTGTCTCTCTGACAGGTTTTATTTGATTCAGATCAGATCTTGTTAAAATGTATTTCAGAGATAATGGTAATGAAAATTTTTAAGGAACTTTAGGAAATACTCAATCCTTGAGATGATAAGCCTTAGAAGTGAACAAACAGCAAACAAATCAATAAAAATAGATATTTTGTAACTGGATTTATCACTGCCTCCTGGCATCTGTTTAACTCTAACAGCCAGGAATACTGATGTCTGCTTGAACCTTGCCCTTGCTTTCTATCCTTTCTCTGGAATGAAGACTTGCCGTAGGAATCCCAGTTCTTGGTGGGACAATGAATATCTTAGTTCAAGCTGCTATAATAAAATAGCATAGATAGGGTGGGTTGAACAACAAACACTTATTTCTGCAAATCTAGGGGCTGGAAGTTGGAGATTAGGATGCTAGCAGGGTTGGGTGATTGGTAAGGGCCCTCTTTTTGGTTATGTACTGGCATGTACATGGCATGGCCTTTACTTGGTGCACATACACACACACACACACACACAAAAATCTGGTGTCCCTTTCTCTTTTTATAAGGGCACTAATCCCATCACAGGTGTTTCATCCTCATAACCTCACTTAAACCTAACTGCTTCCCGAAGGCCCTAACTCCAAAGACCATTCATTACTTTGAGGGTTAGGAATTTAACATAGGAATTTAGGGAGGACACAAGCATTCAGTCCATAGCAGTGAGCTTTCTGGGTTTACCAGAGAAGGCGCCTCACACATAGGAGAAGTACAGAATTTCCACAACGTGAGGGGACAGTAAGTCATCTGCCACAAGGTCTTAGTGTATCTTTCAGGATATTCAAGACAAAAAAAATCAGTGAAGTCGGTAAAGGCTCAGCATGATGTGATCTCAGCCTCACACTGTTCATGTGGATCTAATCCTAAAACATTGGTTAATTCATTTAAATTACCAAGTTTCAATTTCCTATTTTGTAAAGTGAAAGAGACTTATCTATGAATTAAGGCATACTGTGGTTAGGGTTGTAATTAAATATTTTCAACAATATGAATCAGCCATATAGTACACACCAAGCCCTTTTCTAGGATTTTAGTATATAGAATTGAATAAAGCAAACAAACATCCCTGCTTTCATGGACATTGGCAAGAGAAACCAATGATTTTAAAAAATAAAGTAGAAAAATGCATAATGTAGGAAACAATGAGAAAGTCTAAGGAAGAAAAAAGTAAAACAGTGCAATGAGACACATCAGTCAGCTTGCCATAATAATTATGCATAATAAACACCCCAAAACACAGTGTCATACGATAATTATCACGTTGGAAACTGCTGATCAAAGCCAGGTTTGAATAAGGAGCTCGGCTTCAAACAGCAATGCTTGACTCATTGGTATGGATCCAGTAACACATATAACCAAGCTGAGGAAGCAGTGAGTACAGAGAGGATATTATCATCTTATGGTGATGGCAGAAGCACAAGAAAATAAGCCCAACAACAAAGACATATTTAGAGTGTTTGTTCACATCACATCCAAAAATGTCATGTGGCTAAGCCAAACATCAGTTCATCAGGGTAATACACTAGCCTTCTATTCGGAGGTCTTTTGGAGTGGAATTTTGCTGAACAATTTAATCCATATCAGACGTATATGCCTGTGGGTGAAATTTTGGATAGATGAAGAAAATATGGTAAGAGAGGGACCAGCTGCAAATGTAGGAAAAGAACATACCAGGCAGAGGGAACAAGGGCAGATTATTCAAGCAAGAGCAATTCTAGGAAATTCAAGAGGCAGCGCAGAGGCTAATGTTGCTGAAGCTGAATGAGCAAGGGTCACAGAGGAGGGGAAGATGAGGCCGTGAAGTTAACAAGATGCCAGATGTTATAGAGACATGCCGTCCAGTCCGGCAGCCACTTGTTACATGTGGCTTTGGAGCACTAAAAGTGCTGCCAGTACAACTGAGCAACTGAAATTTTGGTTTTGTTTTACTTTAATTAACTCAAATTTAAAATATGATGCTCAATTTAGTTATTGGAAAACTTTTTAGTAATTTTGAAACAAATTGGGTATGTGAATCTGCGTATTCAGTTGTACATTATATAAAATCCAAAGGCAGAAGAGGCTTTCCCAGTACAAATCTAGTGGCTTATTTGAGATATGCTGTAAGTGTAAAATACACAATAGGTTTTGAAATCTTAGAACAAAAAAAATAAAGGTATAAAATATCTCACTATATCTCACTAATGTTGTTACTTTTTTTTAATTTATATGGATATGTATTAGTTGTATGTATTTAAGGGGTCCATGTTACATTCCAGTGCAAGCAAAAAATGTGTAATCATCAAATCTGGGTAACTGGGATATACATCATTTCAAACATCTATCATTTCTGTGTGCTGAGAACTCTATGAGTCTGTTCTCACGCTGCTAGTAAAGACATACCCGAGACTGGGTAACTTATAAAGGAAAAAGATGTAATCGACTCACAGTTCCACATGACTGCAGGGAGGCCTCACAATCACGGCTGAAGGCAAATGAGGCGCGAAGTCATCTTACATGGTGGCAGGCAAGAGAGTGTGTGCACGGGAACTTCCCTTTAAAAAAGCATCAGATCTTATGAGACTTAGTCACTATCCACAAGAACAGCCCTGGAAAGACCCACTCTCATGGTTCAGTTACCTCCCACCAATCCCCTTCCATGACACGCGGGAATTATGGGAGCTACAATTCAAGATGAGATTTGGGTAGGGGCACAGCCAAACCATATCGGGAACATTCTAAGTCTTATAGCTATTTTGACATATACAATAAGTTATCGTTAACTGTAGTTGCCCTCTTGTGCTACCGAACCCTACATCTTATTCCTCCTATCTAACTGTAATTTTGTACCAATTAACAAATCTGTCTTTATTTTTCCCTGCCCAGTATCCTTTCCAGCCTCTGGTAACCACCATTCTATTCTTCATCCATGAGATCAATTTTTTTCAGCTCCCACATATAAGTGAGAATATTGCCTTTTAGCTAAGCCTGACTTACTTCACTCAGTGTCCTCCGGTTTCATCTATATTGCTGCAAATGATAAGATTTCATTCTCTTTTATGACTGAATAGCATTCCATAGTGTACATGTCTCACATTTTCTTTATCCATTCATGCACTGGTGAACACTTAGGTTGATTCTGTATCATGGCTATTGTTATTATTATGAGGCGGAGTCTCGCTCTGTCGCCAGGCTATAGTGCAGTGGCACGATCTCGGCTCACTGCAACCTCCGCCTCCCTGGGTCAGGCAATTCTCTTGCCTCAGCCTCCCGAGTAGCTGGGACTACAGTCACGTGCCACCACACCCAGCTAATTTTTGTATTTTTATCAGAGACAGGATTTCACCATATTGGCCAGTATGGTCTCAATCTCTTGACCTCGTGATCTGCCCACCTTGGACTCCCAAAGTGCTGGGATTACAGGCGTGAGCCACCGCACCACCTGGCTACTATTTTTTTATATTGACTACATGTTGAAATTATACCACTCTAAATATATTCATTATATTATTACAATTAATTTGACCTTTATTCTGTTTCTTTTTCAGTATGGCTCTGAGAAAATTTAACATTGCATAGGTGGCTCCCATTGCCATTGTCTATATTAATAGCACTAATATAGAGCTTTATAATATTAAGGAGGACTTTAAAAAGGATGAGAGGCCACTGGAGAGTTTTGATCAGAGGTGCAAGCAATCTTCTCAGATCATATTTTAAGAGAATGACGTTTGCTACAGAGCTGAGAATAGACTGAAAGGGGTACGAAGGCAGAAGCAAGGGATAAACACCAGTAGGGAGACCATTGCAATACATCCAGTGAACTTCATAGTATTATTTTAATTTGACATCACTTTAATATAAATTTATGTAACTATTGGTGAACATCCTTTTAAAAAGAACAAATAACATATTCAGCATATGTTAATTAGAATGGATTACATTAAAAACAAGAATTGAGTTTTTATATATTTTTCTTTATTCAAATTATTTCAAGAATTTATAAAAACAACTCATTGACTACATTTAAGAAATGCATGCAATTCTAGAAAGCAAAAGGAAAACATTAATCACAGGGAAATATTACATTCTAGGTATAATGTAAAATTGTGTGTTTTTTATGCTAAATGCATGGTCAAAAGAGTAATGTGCTTAGTTTTAAAATAGTGTTCACCTTTGTGAAAATATGCACATTTATATTTTTCTCTAAGTGGTTTCCAACTTGCTTGGATAATCATCACATATTAATAAGAAAAACAAACTATTTCTGTAAGTTGTTTTATTATTATTCAAGAAGAAAATGGTATTTCTGTATCTTCGTTTAAAAACCTTTGATTTTAGTTATTCAATTTAATAATAGTTAGTCAAGTGTGGTAGTGCATGCCTGTAATCACACCTCCTCAGGAGGCTGAGGCAGGAGGATCATTTGAACACAGAAGTTCAAGACCAGCCTGAGCAATACAGCGAGACCCCATCTCAAGTAATAATAGTAATAATAGAAATAATAATAAATAGCATTTCTTGTACAACATTAGAAATAGACTGTTAGTATTTTTCAAACATGCAAATAATTGAACATACTTACAAATATTTCAGTAAGCCTAGGGGACCAGAATCTACTGATGTAGAATAGCTTAGAAAGCATCCTAAAATAACATATAACTTAATGTGCTTATAAGAAAATATGTGTCATAGATAGTATACACATGAGCAATAAGAGAAAACACTCTTTGAAAGGTAACATCCTAAGTATGGGTCATTTCTTTCTTGTTGCTGGGCACTCATTTTGGTGCTTCAGTCTGGTAATTAACATTCTTCAGTTGTGAAAATGTTTCTTATAATATTTCTTTGATAATTTATTTCCCTTGGTTTTCTCTTTCCAGTGCCTCTGTCAGTTGGGATCCTGTGCTCTGGGTACTTAGCTGTATCTCCTGTTTTTTTTTTTTTTCTAAAAGATCAGTTCCTTCCCATTTATTTGCTTTTAATTATTTACTGATCTCTTTTTTTAATTATTATTATACTTTGAGTTCTAGGGTACATGTGCATAATGTGCAGGTTTGTTACATATGTATACTTGTGCCATGTTGGTGTGCTGCAACCATCAACTCGTCAGCACCCATCAACTCGTCATTTACATCAGGTATAACTCCCAATGCAATCCCTCCCCCCTCCCCCCTTCCCATGATAGGCCCTGGTGTGTGATGTTCCCCTTCCCGAGTCCAAGTGATCTCATTGTTCAGTTCCCACCTATGAGTGAGAACATACGGTGTTTGGTTTTGTGTTCTTGTGATAGTTTGCTAAGAATGATGGTTTCCAGCTGCATCCATGTCCCTACAAAGGACACAAACTCATCCTTTTTTATGGCTGCATAGTATTCCATGGTGTATATGTGCCACATTTTCTTAATCCAGTCTGTCACTGATGGACATTTGGGTTGATTCCAAGTCTTTGCTATTGTAAATAGTGCCGCAATAAACATACGTGTGCATGTGTCTTTATAGCAGCATGATTTATAATCCTTTGGGTATATACCCAGTAATGGGATGGCTGGGTCAAAAATTTTGGAATAACAAAAACAAAGAGAATTTTTTTTCAACATTTCCAGGACAAAAACTGCCACTCACAAATGGAAAGTCAGAATGAGATCAGGCATCTCTACAGAAAATGAAAGTTTGAAGAGTAAAGCAAAGCATTCAGAGTTCTAAAATGATTTAATGGGGAATTCTAAAGCCATACTATCAAGCCAGAGAGTAGAACAAAAACATGTTCAGACATACAAAATACTGTACCATCTATATATTTTTCTAAAATGCAAAACAAATCCTGTTCTTTCTATAAGCATATATATGAATATGAATAAACAGAGAATTTCTGGACATTTACACACCAAACTTAAACCATGGTTAACCTGAGGGAGGGGACTGGGATTAGGGAGGTGGCCAAAGGGTGCTTTGCAGCTATCCATATTGTTTGTTTGCAGGTGTTTACTGAAATAATGTATTTATGTATTATCTGGGTGATTAAAAGTATTCTTCATGTTAATGCAAAATAACCCCCCCCAAAAAAAAAAATGAAAGGTAACATCATCACAGTATTTTGAAGTAGAACCTAAGGAGGAGATAATATTGAATCTGAATCTAATACAACATTAAAACAATAATGATCAGATAATCTGAGTCAAATGTGATATTAAAACATATATGACTAATTCAAATTAGTGTATTTATTCACATAGATCCCTTCATTTCAAATTTACAGCTCACCAACACTAAGATGTCTTCTCTCTGTTTTAGTATTGTGGACATGAAAAATTTCCTGCCCTTGGAATGAGGATGAAGTCTTGATCAGAGCAAATCTCCTCTTTAAATAATTATTGTTAGTACTCTTGGTATCTCAAAATTCGTCACATGCATCAGAATTTGAAACATTTCTGGTTACTTAAAAGTTATTTTATTATCATCTGCTTTGTTTAAATGATCTTTGATGTTTCTTGGGCCGCTAATAATTTTGCTGAGATTGTAAGAGTAATTATCAATGAGTTCAGTCTAATGCCAAAAAAAAAAAAATTCTAATTTTTTAAAAACTTTTAAATTCAGGGGTACAAGTACAGGTTTGTTACATAGGTAAACCTGAGTCAGAGGGTTTTTTTGTGTGTGTGTATACAGATTATTTCATCATCCAGGTATTAAGCCTAGTACCTATTAGTTATTTGTCCTGATCCTCTCCCCCCATACCCTCCACCCTTTGATAGTTCTCAGTGTGTGTTGTTCCCCTGTATGTGTCCATGTATTCTCATCATTTAACTCCAACTTAGAAGTGAGAACATGCATTGGTTTCTGTTCCTAACTTAGTTTGCTAAGGATAATGTCCTCCAGTTCCATCTAGGTCCCTGCAGAGAACATGACATCATTCTTTTTTATGGCCACATAGTATTCCGGGGTGAACTTGTACCACATTTTCTTTATCCAGTCTATCATTGATGGACATTTAGGTAGAGTCCATGTCTTTACTATTGTGATAGTGCTGCAGTGAACATACAAATGCATGTGTCTTTATACTAGAATGATTTACATTCCTTTGGGTATATACCCAGGATTGGGATTGCTGGGTCAAATGCTATTTCTGTCTTTAGGTTTTGAAGAATCCCCACACAGTCTTCCACAATGGCTGAACTAATATACACTACCATCAACAGTGTAATAGTGTTCCTTTTCCTCCACAACCTAGCCAGGGTCTGCTGTTGTTGACTTTTTAATAGTAGTGATTCTCACTGATGTGAGATGGGTATCTCATTGTGGTTTTGATTTGCATTTCCCTAGTGATCAGTGATGTTGAGCTTTTTATCAAATGATTGTTGGCCACATGTATGTCCTCTTTTGAGAAGTGTCTGTTCATGTTCTTTGCCCACTTTTTAATGGGTTTTTTTTCTTGTAAATTTGCTTAAGTTTCTTATAGATGCTAGATATTAGACCTGTGTCAGATGCATAGTTTGAAAAAATTTTCTTCCATTCTGTAGGTTGTCTGTTTATTCTGTTGATACTTTATTTTGCTGTGCAGAAGCTCTTTAGTTTCATTATATCCCATTTGTCAACTTTTGCTATTGTTGCGACTGATTTTGGCATCTTCATCATGAAATCTTTGCCGTGTTTATGTCCTGAATGGTATTATCTAGGTTGCCTTCCAGGGTTTTTATATTTTGAGATTTACATATAAGTCTTTCATCCATCTTGGGTTAATTTTTGTATACAGTATAAGGAAGGGGTCCACTTTCAGTCTTCTGCATATGGCTAGCCAGCTATCCCAGCACCATTTGTTGAATAGGGAATCCTTTTCCCATTGCTTGTTTTTGTGAAGTTTGTTGAAGATCGATAGTTACAGATGTGCGTTCTTATTTCTGGGTTCTCTATTCTGCTCCATTGGTTTGTATGTCTGCTCTTGTATCAGTACCATGCTGTTTTGGTTACTGTAGCCCTGTAGTTTTTCTGTGATTTTTTTCAGATAGCATAAAATGATTAATTTCTATGATGCAAATACTAGGGTGTCATCAATGCTAAAACAGTTGTCCTGTACAGTTTTTTCTTACCGGACCAAAATTTTTTGTTTTGGCACCTTATTTTAATTATTCTAAGAGATCTTTATTAACCTAATAAGTATTGGATATATAAAATTTAAAGATCATATCTTAATAAACCAAGATTTTAATTTTATTTAGGTATATGCAGGTTTGCTTTGAAATGCAAATTCTGAAATAAATAGGCATTATTAGTATTTATAAAACAACTTGAATACTGATATATCTATATCACCAATAATTCTTCCTTTGATAACTCGGAAGTTTTTATGAAAGAGGTTCATTTAAGCTTTGTTTTCTAAATACATAGGTGAAATTATACTTAAAGATGATACACCTATTCACGAAAAATTCAATTACATAACGTAAAAAATAGAAGACAAATTAGCCATTAGAAGTACAGCTACAATATTTTTATTAGTATTTTATGTATGATTTGAGGGAGGAAAGATATTCTGATGAGAAAAGCGGGAATAATATTAGAAATATGAATAATTCACCTTACTTATCAAATTTTTCTTATGGCCAATAAAGATTTTATCATGAATGAAACTCAAATTAGAGAGAAAGCCAGTGTGTGCTAAGAAGTCACATATAGGTATTCCTTAATAAAAATTACTCTTATGATTCAAGGATCATAAAATATGCTGAGATTTATGCATAACTTGGCTGTTCAAAATTAGAACAAACACTGCATATCCAGTGTTACAGTTAACTGGCAGTAAGCACACATCTAATTTAGTATTCCACATAGCCATTAGAATTCCCATGGTACATGGACGGAATCCAGTTAATTGCCATAGCTTTTTCTACATATGACAGAACACAGAGAACTGAATCTATGAAATCATTAATTGAATTATCCTTTAAATCTGCCAAAGGATATATTAGTTTTTACTCCCTTGGTAGCTTCCCTCAGCATAAGTCCAATGAGAAAATTTAAATGACTGAAAAAAAAAAAGTCAGAGTGTTACAGGTTGTTTTAAATGTAGAGTTAAACCTTAGTTAATGTATAGGGCCAGCTTCTCTACAAAATAATAATAAAGGTCTAAGCAAGACAATGTGTTACAATAGATATAACACTGGATTGAAGTCCAGGTTTCTGTGTCTTTAGAAATATCAAACAAATGTAGTTGTATTTCTCATCCTCTTTTAAATGGAGTGATGACATCTAGAATACATACTTATCCTGGTTTTCATTCATCGATTTTACTGTTATTGACTGAATAGGTACTTATATTTAGGTGCTGTAGAAGAACTGAGAGGCAAGTAACATTGTTCTTTCCCTCATTGAATTTGTAAATTAGGCTGACCAGGTGTGGTGGTTCATGCCTGTAATCCCGACACATTGGGAGGCCGAGGCAGATGGATCACCTGAAGTCAGGAGTTCGAGACCAGCCTGGGCAACATGGTGAAACCCCATCTCTATTAAGAATACCAAAAAATTAGCTAAGCCTGGTGGTGCATGCCTATAATCCCAGCTCTTGAGAGGCTGATGTAGGAGCATCACTTGAACCCGGGAAGAAGAGGTGGCAGTTAGATGAGATCATGCCACTGCACTCCTGGTCCATAAGTGGGGCCACAGAGCGAGACTTTGTCTTAAAGAAAAAAAAAAGAAAAAGAATTTATAAATAAGGGAGATAGAACATACATGGGTATATTAAAATGAAATATATCAAAAGTGGTTAGGTTTTGACCATACTGCCAAAAGCAGTCTATAAATTCAACTCAATTCTAATAAAAATAACACCATAATTCTTCACAGAATTAGAAAAAATAATTCTAAAATTCATATGGAACCATAAAAGAGCCCTCATAGCCAAAGCAATACTAAGCAGAAAGAACAAATCTGGAGGCAACACATTACCCAACTCTACTATACGGCTATAGCCAACAGAACAGCATGGATTAAATAGGCGCACAGTCCAATGGAACAAAATAGAGAACTCAGAAATAAAACCAAATACTTATAGCCAACTGATCTTTGACAAAGCAAACAAAAACATAAAGTGGGGAAAGGACACCCTATTCAACAAACGGTACTGGAATAATTGGCAAGTCACATGTAGAAAAATGAAACTGCATCCTCATCTCCCATTTTAAGCAAAAATCAACTCAAGATAGATCAAAGACTTAAATCTAAGACCTGAAATCATAAAAATCCTAGAAGATAATATGGGAAAATTCCTCTAGACATTGGCTTAGGCAAAGACTTCATGACCAAGAACCTAAAAGCAAATGCAATAAAAACAAAGATAAATAGATGCGACTTAATTAAGTTAAAAAGCTTCTGCACAGAAAAAAAAATCAGGTAGTAAACAGTCAACCCACCGAGTGGAAGAAAATCTTCACAAACTGTGTGTCCGACAAAGGACTAATATCAAGAATCTACAAGGAACTCAAATCAGCAAGAAAAATAAATAATCTCATCAATATGTGGGCTAAGGACATGAATAGGCAATTCTCAAAGAAGATATACAAATGGGCAACAAATATATGTAAAATTCTCAACATTACTAACAATCAGGGAAATGCAAATCAAAACCACAATGTGATATAACCTCCCTCTTGAAAGAATAGCCATAATCAAAGAAATTAAAAAGCAATAGTGTTGGCACATATATGGCGAAAACGGAACACTTTTAGACTGCTGGTGGGGACGTAAACTGGTACAACTGTCATGGGATCTTTAGGGTGTCACTTTGCCAGCTGGAAACTTCTGTGGCTGGTGGTACCTCTGCTTGGGTTTTGCTTGCTTACACTGGGCTCATTCTGCCCACTCGGCGAAGCAGGCTGCACTCAGCTCATGCTACTGGCCTAGATCCCCTGCCTGCCAAGGGCAAACCAGGTCAGGAGTAGTAACAGGTGTGTGGGTGGGCGACTGCAGGGTCCAGCCACTGGGTCCATCCAGGCACTCCAGCTGCTGTGCTGGGGCAGGAAGCTCCAGGCGCCACTCCATGCAAGGCTGAACCAGGTGTATCTCAAGGGGCTTCCACTGCAGGCACCATCATCTGGACCAGGGGAATGCAATAGTACCTGAAAGCTCAGAGACTCCAGAGAGTGTAGAGCCCCAAAGATGGTGTTACATCATGCCACAGCCTTGGCATGGGGATCCCCAAGGTCTGGGCTCCCAGAAGAACCACAGCTCTTCTGTCTTTCTCATTGCCTGCAATGTGGCAAGTGGGGGACATGTTTCAGCCCTGTTTGTCTTATAGCTCTTTCAGTCCTGCCATTCCGCAGGTCCTGAGTTCCTGTCTCATGTCCAGGAAGAATGAGGTATACAGACAAGTGGTGGGTGAGCAAGGAGGAAAGGAGCTTCACTGAGCTACAGAAAGGCTCTCAGGAGACCCTAAGTGGGTAGCTTTATCCACCCGCAGGTCCTCCTGACATCTGTCCAACTCTGGCTGAGTCAGGTTTTTATGGGTTCAGAGGGAGGAAGTGTGTGCTGATTGATCCATGGTTGGCCATGGGTAGGCCTGGAAAAAGCACCATGAGTTATCACTCGGGGCCATGATTCCACGTGGAACCTGCAGTCCTACCCCCAGGCTTCAGGCTGTCCCTGGATTGAAGGTGGTGTTTCACAGGAGACCCTCAGCTTTCTGCCCAGGAGCCTGTCTGCCTCCTGCTGCCATCAACATGCTGTCCATGGCCCCAGGCTTTTCATGTCAAGGGGTGCCTGTAGGCCCCTGCTGAGCCACCCTCAGTCCTCCATCAGTCTCCCTCCTGTTCTCCTGGGTGCCCAATGTCTAGAGGGGGTCGAGGTAGCAGGGGGCTGGTGTGTCAGCACCTCCATGAGTGTGCACACACCTAGGTGGGATGGGACAGCACCTGGGCTGGGCCACAACTTTGCTCCAAAATCAGAGCAGGCACCAGGAGTGAGGAGAGGCCAGGGATGGGAGCATGCACTTCCCAGCCTGTGGGGGAAGGGAAGCTTCCTCACCTCCTGAGAACAGAGCATGAAGTGTGTGGCTGCACCTGCACAAGGGAGTACAGGGCTCCCACCCCACCTACTCAGTAGGAGGCAGGGCTTCTTTCTGTTCCTGGCCCCTGCCAGCTCTGTGGAGTGCACAGCCCCGGCCAGACCTCCCCAACTGCAGCTGGCATCTTCACCGTGGCTGCTCCAGATGGACTGTCGCTGCCATCACAACCACTATGGAAAACTGTGTGGAGATTCCATAAAGAACTAAAAGTAGATCTGCCATTTTATCCAACAATCCCACTACTGGGTATCTACCCAGAGAAAAGAAGTCGTTATATGAAATAAACACTTGCACATACATGTTTATAGCATCACAATTAGCAACTGCGAAAGTATGGAACCAGCCCAAATGTCCATTAATCAACAAGTGGATAAAGAAAATGTAGTGTGTGTGAATACTATTCAGCCATATGAAGGAACAAAATAATGGCATTTGTAGTAACCTGGTTGGATTTGGAGACCCTTATTCTAAGTGATGTAACTCAGGAATGGAACACCAAATATTGAATGTTCATACTCATAAGTGGGAACTACACTATGAGGATGCAAAGGCATAAGAATGATACAATGGACTTTGGGGACTGAGGGAAAAGGGTGAGAGTAGGGTCAGGAATAAAATACTAGACATTGGATACAGTAGATACTGCTCAGGTGATGGGTACACCAAAATCCCACAAATCAGCACTAAATAACTTATCCTTAGAACCAAACACCACCTATTCCCCCAAAACTTACTGAAATAAAAAATTTAAAAAGAAGAAAAAATGTGATTAGGCAGATTGAGACAGCTAGAACAAAGGGCTAAAAGCACAAGAGTTCAGGGTGATTAAGGTTTAAGAAAAAGAGTTAATCTAAATATGTGCAAGGTCACAAATAGGCATAGACTAGTTTATGTGAAGCTTTGTAAAGAGTCATAAAAGTTTGGATTTAAGGAGTGTGAATAGGATCTTTAAAAGATTTTAGGCAGGATAGTTACCTTTGCTTAAAGTAGAAACTGGTAGGTGAGTAAGCCAGCAAGGGGCTTCTAAAACTGACCAGGTGGTGACTATGAACTGGACAAGAGAGCTCATACCAAATATTGAGAGACATGAATGGTATTTCTATATATTCTGCTTTAGTGGTGAAAAATCAGTGACAAAGCTTTTAAAATTGACACTATATTATAACCAAATCTAAGTTCAGCTGCTCACCACTTGAAAGCCAAACAAAAGAGACGAGCGTTGGCGGGAGGAAAAGCAGATTTATTCTGAGAGCCAGCAAACCAAGAAAATGGTGGACTAGCATCCTAAACTACCATATTAAGTCAGTACAAATTTCAGCCTCTTTTTTGTTAAGGGCAGGGAGGGGGAAGAGGACGGGATTAGGATCAAGAGGTGGCCAAGTGTTCAACCATTATGGAAAACAGTATGGCGAATTCCTCAAGGATCTAGAACTAGAAGTACCATATGACCCAGCCATCCCATTACTGGGTATATACCCAAAGGATTATAAATCATGCTGCTATAAAGACACATGCACACGTATGTTTATTGCGGCACTATTCACAATAGCAAAGACTTGGAATCAACCCAAATGTCCATCAGTGACAGACTGGATTAAGAAAATGTGGCACATATACACCATGGAATACTATGCAGCCATAAAAAAGGATGAGTTTGTGTCCTTTGTAGGGACATGGATGCAGCTGGAAACCATCATTCTCAGCAAACTATTGCAAGAACAGAAAACCAAACACTGTATGTTCTCACTCATAGGTGGGAACTGAACAATGAGATCACTTGGACTCGGGAAGGGGAACATCACACACCGGGGCCTATCATGGGGGGGGGGATTGCATTGAGAGTTATACCTGATGTAAATGACGAGTTGATGGGTGGGTGTTGATGAGTTGATGGGTGCAGCACACCAACATGGCACAAGTATACATATGTAACAAACCTGCACGTTATGCACATGTACCCTAGAACTTAAAGTATAATAAAAAAAAAAAAAAGAGGTGGCCAAGGGTTGCAGACATCTGAGTGTCAGTGAGGATCCAATGGGATTGGAAACTTTTTTGTCTTTGGTCAAGTCATGATGCTCCTATAAATATTTAATGAGAAATATGGTTAATTTTTACATACTTTTCCTTTAACCCCAGAATTAGTTTTGAAAATTATATGATTGCTGTCTTTGCATATTATGAGTGTTATAAAATTATTCTAACCTACATGTAAGAATGGATGAAGGCTCCTTAAACAAAAATGGAGTTAGTTATGACAGTTCTTTTGCTGTTTCACTGTAACACTATTACTTCTGATAATAACTATTTCTATTATTTGTAGTTCTTAAAATATAATATTAAAAATGGCATTTGAAAATTGTTTGCCACAGAGTATTATGACTGGAAAAGAGGAGGATATTTCACTCTAATATGTGAATGCTTTGAAGAGTGTGTAAGACATAATCTACAACACAATCATAATACAGTTTTACATGGACAATGTCTATTCATATTATCAATATGATTTTTAAAAACTTATTTTTTATTATAAATTATTTCCCTAGTAATGCCTTTTCAATTTGATTTAGAAAGTGGATTGTATATCGTGAGTTTTATGGTGAATTGCCTTGTTCTAATATTCATCACCTAGTGGAAATTCAGTTCAAAGACTTGTATATTTCAGTTCCCAGAGCCTGTGTTATGCTTTGTTATCAGCTTCACCCTGCTCAGACACAGGCAGAATTCAGTAATGCAGGCCAGCACTCATCAAGAACTAAGACTTTTCTTAGGTCACAGGTACCAACCACAAATGAACTAGGCTCAGAAAAAAGATTTCAGAGCCAAAGGAGGAATTACAAAAGAAAGTAGAAGGCTTGCATTAAGCAAGTAATCAAGTCAAGAAATCCCATACTGCAGGGGAATGCAGTGATCAGTACTGACTCCAAGTTCACCTCCAAGTCTCAGCAATAAGGAAAAAAAAAAAAGAGGCAGGGAGGGGGAATTTATCAAAACAAGTATAACTTGGTACCAAGTCTAAAGACATGCTTAAAAGTTTCTTTGGTATCTCCTAGTATGGAAAAGATTGGGCTGAAAATAAGCTTATTCTGAATGAAGCATTGAGGAAGGTGACAGATTCAGATCCTGGCATATGTCACTGTTTCATGTGATGCTGGCAATGTAATGTCAGAAATTCATTCAAGGGCAGGGATTTAAGAATAAATGTTCTAGGTCAGACTTCTGTCTGTACAGCTGCCATTTAATTAAATCTAAATAATTTATCATTAGGGATTGTTTCATTGTGATAACAGCTAAAAGAGCATAGTTGCTTGTTTTTAATGTCTATAGACACATTACAAATTTTGTATGTTTGTATATTTTGAATGTTTGCAGTATTCCTTTTCTTACAGTCTATATAGTAATGCACAATTTTTATTAATTATATACTTATTAAGAAGATTTTGGACTCTTAAGATAATATATTTACCACCAAGGACCACTGCATTATTTACCCTCATGTAGTCTCTGTTTGAAAGATACTCAGTTATTAAAATATTTACCAAGTAACCTTTTTTTTTTTTGTCGCCCAGGCTGGAGTGCAGTGATGCAATCTTGGCTCATTGCAGCCTCCGTCTCCTGGGTTCAAGTGATTCTCGTGCCTCAGCCTCCCAAGCACCAGGGATTACAGGCACCTTATTGTACAAACATATGCATGTCAATGCCTGCATGTGTATGTAGTAAACTACACCAGAGGCTTCTATAAACATTAAATAATTATTATCCCAGGTAGCTTACATAATTCTTCAGAAAAGCAAATGCCACTTTTTATATGGTCTAGTGCTACCTTATGTATCATAAAAGTGATATGCATGTTTATTTTTAAAATTTGTCCCAGAGTCATTTTAAAGAACTCTTAGAGGTTAAGGAATTTG
The DNA here is from genome assembly GCF_024542745.1 of Macaca thibetana thibetana. Lineage (NCBI taxonomy): Eukaryota > Metazoa > Chordata > Mammalia > Primates > Cercopithecidae > Macaca > Macaca thibetana. The sequence goes on along the minus strand of NC_065580.1, from coordinate 175,812,967 downwards.
GAAAGAATTTATCTAGTTCAACTCCCAAATTCTTTAAAGAAGAGAATAAAAGGCCAAACTGATAAGCAGAAACTCAAGGTCACATCTTTGCTACTTGGCAGAGTTGGCCCTCAATTTTGATGGCAAGTTTAATGCTATTTCCAATACAAAGTTTTGCTTATAAGCACCAGCCACAAATTTTATTTTGTTTTTATCCACTATTGTGTGTGTGTATGTATGTGTGTGCCATCTCCAGACCTTTTTAATTTAGTTGTACATATTTATGGGGTACAATGTGATGTTTTCATATATGTTCAACAGTGTGTACAATGTGATGTTTTCATATATGTCCAACAGTGTGGAATGATTAAATTCTTCACCTCACATACTCAGGACTTTTTGTGATGAGAACATTTGAAATGTACTGTGTTAGCAATTTTGAAACACGTGATACACTAACTGTTGTCATCTTATTGTATAATACATCTCAAAAACTTACTTCTGTTGTCTAACTGAATCTTTGAACCCCTTGGCCAACATCTTTCTATCCCTCTTAACCACCACAGCCTCTGGTAACCACCAATCTACTGCCTTTTTCTATGAATTTGACTGTTTTCGATTCCATATGTATAAATTAGATTATGCAGTATTTGTGTTTCTGTGCCTGGTTTAGTTGTTGCTTAATTTATGACATCTGTGGTTTAGTAAAAATGGGAAATATGGATACTTTAGGGAAAAAATGTTGTTTAGTTGTATTGTGGCCATTCCAACTTAGATTTCATACCTGAGTCTTCAAAATAATTTATACAAAAAAGTGACTATGACTTAAACAAAATGAAAAGTGAGGAAAGAACCATTTATTTTGTTAGATTTTATCCTAAACTCTCACTTTATAAGGTAGTTTGTTCTAGAAATAGTTTCTACACAAGTAGTTATTAACATAATCAATAGATATTTTTTGTCAGATTAGTAAGAGCAGATTTAACTCTGGTTGTCTTACATTTTAATAATTGGTAATTTATGAGTGTTTGTATGTTAATCTTGTTAAACTTATGTGATAAAAGTATTCAAATGACATATATTTTTGTGAGTTCTGATGCCCTATGTTAAATACATGAAATTAGGCCAGGCACAGTGGCTTACACCTGTAATCTCAGCACTTTGGGAGGCCGAGGTGGGCAGATCACAAGTTCAGGAGATCGAGACCATCCTGGCTAACAGAATGAAACCCCATCTCTACTAAAAATACAAAAAATTAACCAGGCATGGTGGCGGGGGCCTGTAGTCCCAGCTACTCAGGAGGCTGAGGCAGGAGAATGGCGTGAACCCGGGAGGCAGAGCTTGCAGTGAGCTGAGATTGCACCACTGCACTCCAGCCTGGGTGACAGAGGGAGACTCTGTCTCAAAAAACAAACAAAAAAACAAAACAAAACAAACAAACAAACAAACATGAAATTAGAATTATGTGGCTTCTTTTTATAGTCAAGCAAAGATTACTAATGCTTATACTACTTAAATGATTATTTAACTTAAAGAAAATGCCTATAATTATTTTATTATATTGTATTACAGATGCCCCCAAGTTCATATCAAACCAAACAATTTATTACTCTTGGGAAGGAAATCCTATCAATATAAGTTGTGATGTGAAATCAAATCCACCAGCATCAATTCACTGGAGAAGAGAGAAATTAGTCTTACCTGCTAAAAACACGACCAATTTAAAGACATATAGTACAGGAAGGAAGATGATATTAGAGGTAAGTCCACGTGTATACTCAAACAATTGTATTATTTTAGCAACTATCTATTATTTCAGAACATATTTAAATATCTTCATATACCTGTATACAATGAGAGAGAGAGAAATCATAGTGTATATATTTTACAGTTATTTACTTAAAGGTCCATTGGATCATGGCTCATTAATGATGAGTGTATGAAAGTCTGTTCACTTATATAGAAGTGTGGCTATATAGCAAAGACCACTATTTTTATGAATGCACTTTTAGGAATGAAAACAATTACATGGCAGGGCGCCATAGCTCACACCTGTAATCTCAGCACTTTGGGAGGCCCGAGGCAGGTGGATCACAAGGTCAGGTGATCCTGGCCAACATGGTGAAACCCCATCTCTACTAAAAATACAAAAATTAGCTGGGTGTGGTGGTGTGCGCCTGTAGTCCCAGCTTCTCGGGAGGCTGAGGCAGGAGAATCGCTTGAATCTGGGAGGTGGAGGTTGCAGTGAGCCAAGATTGTGCCACTGCACTCCAGCCTGGCCACTCCAGCCCGGTAACTGAGCAAGACTCTGTCTCAAAAAAAAAAAAAAAAGAAGAAAGAAAAAATATATATATGTATATATATATGGAAAATCTAGGAAGAAAAAATTGGTAATTTAATAGTTATTGAGTGCTACAAATTTGTCTTCAATGTTGATACTTTCATTGATTCTATTATGTGTTACAGCTTTTTTTCTTTTCAGTCTGGCAGGTGTAAATGCTATCCTTTGGATAGATTTTTACAATTCTAGTGTAAATTCCAAAATAAATGAAATTTACTTGTTCATTATCTTTTGTTTTATTACTAAAAATAAGATTTTGTATAATTATTTTTATATTGCAAAGTAATTGGCCTTTAAATACTGTTTGAATAAAATGCTTCTTATTTATTAATTGGAGTGCATGTATGTGTGTATCAACTTCCAAAACATATTAAAAATCTATGAAAATGATCATCACCCTTTCCAAATTATGATGTGGTTAGGAAAATTGGGAATCTTTTCCACACAGTCTTATTTGCTGAAAGGTTGCTACATTTTATTCACTAATTCAGTTTACATAAACTAAGTGAAATGCACGTTTTAGAATACCATCTAATATCCGTATCCGTACTGCATTAACTTAAAGTATCCTCATTGAGGCTGTTTAGACTTAAAAAGAATTGTTTGATAGGAGGATTTAGACATCACATCTGCAAATATTTGCATGGCTGAGTGGTTAGTAATTAAATCACTTTGTCTAAATCAATTTCAATGTAAAGAAGTTTCTTTGAAATTGTTTTAGAAGAACTAGCTATTTGTGACTTGACAGGGATGTCAATTTCATAAAAACCTCTGGGCAGTTTTAAACTAAATGTTATGTGTTTTACCTTAGTGAAAAGCTCAGGTTAGATTTAACTTGTTTTGTGTAGGGTGTAGTCTCCTTGAATACCTTAATAAATTACCATGGACAGGATGGTTAAAATCACAGAAATTTACAGTTCTGGAGGGTGGAGGTTCAATATCATGGTGCCTGCAGGGTTGCTTTCTGTAGAGGACCCTTCCCTGAACTTGTACTTGGCCACCTTCTGGCTGTGTCCTCACATGCCCTTTCCTCTGTGCGCACACAGAGTTCTGGTGTCTTCCTCTTGTTTTACAAGGATACCAGTCCTGCTGGAGTAGGTCCCACTCTTATTCTCATTTAACCTTAATTACCTTCTTAAAGATCCTATCTCCAAATTCATTCACACTGGAAGTTAGGGTTTCAGTATATGAATGGGCAGAGTGAGGAGGCGGGCAGTTCAGTCCATAACAAGTGGATTGAAGTTCATGAGTAAATGACAGACTAATGTGTAATTTCTGCTTTGCTTCATCTTGACATTTTTTCGTTCCTCAGCCAACTCATAATTCTCTATATTTAATGTGAAGGAACATTTTATACATACAACATAGTATATAGCTTATGCTATTTAAGCTTCTGCCTGAAGACATCCCTCCGCACTCCAAAATAAAATTAAAAAACAAAAACACAATTTTTGTTTACTTGACACACAGCCAGGTGATCTGTTGGCTAAACCACTGACTTTAAACAGACATGTTTATGTGTATACTCTCACAAATTAAATTTAAATTCTGAATGAAAAATATACATGTGTGACTAACACAACTTGAAAACATAGCATAACAAAAAATAACATAAAAGAGAAAGCAACAATGAGCATTACTAATATTTAATTATTAGTATATACAGTTGCTTGAGACAGTTACTTTTGTTTAATAATGATTGTAAAAGTCATATATGTGCTAATTCTTAAGAATATAAAATGAAATATAGAAAAAAGTTTACACTTAACAAATTGTCAGTAATAAATTTATGGAATTGAGTTTAAGTTTTTTTCCTTAAGTATATATATTCAAACTTAAAATTATGCATTTTAAAATTAACCAAATATTCAATACATTATTTAAGTTACTGCCAATAAATGCATCTGTAAAGGTCAAGATCATCAAAACTTTATTTTTTTAACTGACCACATCCTGAGGAAATTACACAACTTTTCAATATATGGGCAAGCATTGAAAGAAGGAATGGGTTTCTAATAGGCTCGTCGGAATAATATTGTACTTTGCATTGTCTGTATCTTTCTTTCATATCCTAAATAGGGATGCTGACTGTTGTGTCCATGACTTTCTTATCATGGAATATATAGAAGAAATAAATATTTTTAGGTTTAAGTAAAAGTCTAGCAAGCTTGTTTATTAATATTATACACTTAGCTTATATTTAGATATTCAAAACTATATTTGTTACTTCACTATACTCTGTCCAAACCTAATATCATGAATTAATATCAGTATTTTTAGCTGGATACAGATGTACCTTGGAGATATTGCAGGTTTAGTTCCAAGAGCACCTCAATAAAGTAAATATCACTATAAAGCCAGTCACACAGGTTTTTGGTTTTTCAATGCATATAAAAGTTATGTTGGCACTATAGTCTATTAAGTGTGCAAAAGCATGATGTATAAAAAGGTCTATGTAACATAACTGAAAAATACTTAGTTACTAAAAATTGCTGGGAATAATTTGAGCTTTAAGCAAGCTGTAATTTTCTTCATTGGTGAAGAGTCTTGTTGCGAGGTTGATGACTGCTTACTGGTCAGAATGTTGATTGCTGAAGGTGGAATTTGCTGTGGCAATTTACTAAAATAAGGCAACAGTGAAGCACTTTGTTAATTAACACTTCCTTTCATGAAAGATCTCTGTGTAGCAGGTGATGCTATAAGGCTAATAACATATAATACTGTTTGTTAGCATTTACCTAGAGCAGGACATCTTTCGAAAATGAAGTCAATCCTCTCAAACCCCGCCACTGCTTTATCAACTAAGCTTATGTAATATTCTAAGTCTTGGGTGATCATTTCAACATTTTTCAAGCATCTTCAGAAGGCGTAAATTCTACCACCAGAAACCACTTTATTTGCTCTTCCATAAAGAGCAATTTCCCATCTGTTAGAGTTTTATCATCAGATTGCAGCAATTCATTCACTTCTTCAGGCTCCATTTCTAATCCTAGCTCTCTATTTCCACCACATCTGCAGTTACTTCCTTCGCTGAAGTCTTGAACCCCTCAAAGTCATCCATGAGGGCTGGAATCAACTTCTTCCAGACTCTTATTAATGTTGACATTTTCACTTTCTCCCATGAGTCACAAGTAATTCTTAATGGCGTCAGCATGGTGAGTCCTTTTCAGAAGATTTTCAATTGACTTTTACTTTTCCCAGATCCCTGAGAGGAATCACTGTTTTATGGCAGCTGTAGCCTTAAATCTTGTATTTCTGTATTTTATTATTATTATCTATTTTTTCTTTTTTGTGAGACAGAGTCTCGCTGTGTCGCCCAGGCTGGAGTGCAGCGGTGCGATCTCAGCTCACTGCAAGCTCCGCCTCCCGGGTTCCCGCCATTCTCCTGCCTCAGCCTCCCGAGTAGCTGGGACTACAGGCGCCGCCACCACGCCCGGCTAATTTTATGTATTTTTAGTAGAGATGGGATTTCACCGTGTTAACCAGGATGGTTTCGATCTCCTGACCCCATAATCCACCCACCTCAGCCTCCCAAAGTGCTGGAATTACAGGCGTGAGCCACCCCACTGGCCACACATTGTATTTCTTAAGTACTAGGACTTGAAAGTTGAACTTACTCCTTGGTCCACAGGCTTCAGAATGGATGTTGGGTTAGCCAGCAGGAAAACAACATTAATATCTTTGTATATGTTCATCAGAGCTCTTGAGTGACTAGGTCCATTTTCAATGCGCACCACTAGTTTGAAGGGAGTCTTTTTTTTTTTTTCTCAGCACTATATCTCAACAGTGGGCTTAAAATAGTCAATAAACCATGCTGTAAACAGATGTCCTGTCAACCAGGCTTAGTTTTCCCATGGGTAGAACACAGGCAGCGTCGATTTAGTGTAATTCTTAAAGACCCTAGGATTGTTATAATGATAAATGAACAAACGCTTGAACTTAAGTCACTAGCTGTGTTAGCCCCTAACAAGAGATTCAACAGGTCCTTTGAAGTTTGAAGCCTGCCCTTTACATCTCATCTCTAGCTATAAAAGTCCAGATGGCATCTTCTTGCAATGGAAAACTGTTTCATCTATTTTAAATTCTATTTTTTAGTATAGTCACTTCCGTCAATGATCTTAGCTCAATCTTCTGGATAACGTGCTACAGCTTCTACATCAGCATTTACTGCTCCACCTTGTATTTTTAATGTTATAAAGATGGCTTCTTCCCTTAAGCCTCATGAACTAACCCCTGCCAGCTTCAAACTCTTCTTCTGCAGCTTCCTCACCTCTGTCAGCCTTCATTGAATTGAGGTGTGTTAGGTCTTTGCTCTGGCTTAGGCTTTGGCTTAAGGAAGTATTGTGGTTGGGTTTGTCTTCTACCCAGACCAGTAAAATATTTCTCCATAACATGAGTAAAGCTGTTTAGCTTTCTTATCATTTGTGTGTCCACTAGTGTAGTACTTTTGACTTTTTTCAGGAACTATCTCTTCACATTTACCACTTGGCTGTTTGTTGCAATAGGCTTCTGTTTTAGCCTATCTTGGTTTTGCCATGCCTTCCTCACTAAGCTTAATCACTAAGCTTCCTCACTTAAGCTTTTGATTTAATGTGGGAGATTGTGACTCTTCCTTTAACCTGAACACTTAGAGGCCATTGTAGGATTATGATTTGGCCTAATTTTAATATTATTGTGTCTCACAGAATAAGGAAGCTAAAGAGGAGGGAGAGAGAGATGGAAGTATGGCCAGTCAGTGGAACAGTCAGAATACACATTTATCAATTAAGTTCACTGTCTTAGGGGCATAGTTTGTGGTTCCCCAAAACAGTTACACTAGCACCATCGAAGATTACTGATCACAGATCACCATAGCAAATTTAATAATAATGCAAAGTTTAAAATATTGAGAGAATTACCAAAAAGTCAGAGAGACAGGACATGGGTAACTGTTGCTGAAAAAATGGTGCTGCCAGCTAGAATGGCGATCATTAAAAAGTCAGAAACAGCAGGTGCTGGAGAGGATGTGGAGAAATAGGAACACTTTTACGCTGTTGGTGGGACTGTAAACTAGTTCAACCATTGTGGAAGACAGTGTAGCAATTCCTCAAGGACCTAGTACTAGAAATACCATTTGACCCAGCCATCCCATTACTGGGTATATACTCAAAGGATTATAAATCATGCTGCTATAAAGTCACATGCACACGTATTTTTATTGCGGCACTATTCACAATGGTAAAGACTTGGAACCAACCCCAATGTCCATCAATGACAGACTGGATTAAGAAAATGTGACACATATACACCATGGAATACTGTGCAGCCATAAAAAGGATGAGCTCATGTCCTTTGTAGGGACATGGATGCAGCTGGAAACGATCATATACCAAAACAAATACCGCATGTTTTTATATACAGAAATATACAGAATATACAGAAAACCAAATACCGCATGTTCTCACTCATAGGTGGGAATTGAACAATGAGAACACTTGGACACAAGAAGGGGAACATCACACACTGGGGCCTGTTGTGGGGTGGGGGAGGGGGGAGGGATAGCATTAGGAGATATACCTAATGTAAATGACGAGTTAATGGGTGCAGCACACCAACATGGCACATGTATACATATGTAACAAACCTGCACGTTGTGCACATGTACCCTAGAACATCAAGTGTAAAAAAGCAAATGGTGCTGAAAGATTGCTTGAATGCAGGATCGCCACAAACCTTCAATTTGTAAAAAGAAAAAAAACAAACACTATCTTTCAAGCACGATAAAAACAGACACAATAAAACAGGTATGCCTGTATTTAAATATGAAGAAATAGTTTTATCAGTAGATGTTTCTAGTAGATGTTTATCAGTAAATGTTTACCAGTAGATGTTTCTTGATTAATATTTTCAATGCTTTGCACTTTTTAAACATTTAAATATTTTTACTTGATGTTTTATAATATACCCTTGTCATCTTATATTTTCATACAATTATATAACATTTCATTGTGCTGGGTTTAAGTGTAAAACCACTATTGGACTTTGGTTTTATGTTGCTTTCCTAGAATACATCAAATAAGCTTCAGGGTACATGATTTGGCCAGATTATATCTAGAGCATGTGTGCGGGGGTGTGTGTGTGTGTGTGTGTGTGTGTGTGTGTATGTGTATGTGTATGTGTGTGTGAATCTATGCCATGATGGGTGTTTTCTTTATTTATTAAGCATACAACATGATAAAAGATTCCTTATTTAAGATAAACTTTTATCTGTTGATAGCTGAATTCCCAAGAACACCACCAAAAAAAAAAAGAATTGAGCTTTTAAGAAATTGTTCCAATGAAAATGGCTCTACTTAAATTATTAATCTTAAGGAGCTGTGTAATAGTCACGTTTCTTTGTTGTGGCTATCCTGTCTTGGCATTGTATTGATTCAGTGAACACATTCTTCTCTGTTGAATTTGCAAATAACTTTCTCATATGCATGTAGAATAAGAATTTTTGGTTAAATCCATTTTTCATTGGAACAATTAGTTTAGAGTTAAAATAGCCTTGCTTATTAAAAGCTACACATAAGGAAAAGGAATATTTTAATCACTTAGCAGTAATTATGTAAGAGCTGTTACAAATGCTAAGCTCATTCCTATGATTGTTTCTAGATGGACAGCTGACTAGAAAATGAATGACACAGCTTTTCTGTACTCTTTCAGAATTATCATCTTCAATGGACCTCAAAATTGCACTCTTAGTTAATAGCCTCCCATTACCACAAAATCATTTTTCCCTCTTTTGGGATAGAGTTGAAATTAACAGCAACTCTTGTAAGCATATTCTCTCTTAATAATAGTTACAGAGATTGAAAATTATATCTATTACTATCATCAAATCTCTTATCTAAATTGATACTTCAGAATTTCTGTACATTAGAATTACAGGGTTTGTCTCAGTGTTCACCAATAGAATCCCTAAAGGTTAACTTAATTATGGATTTCAAATGTGTAAGGATAGAGGTCAGCTATTTTCTACCTAGACTGAAAAAAGAATGATAGGAATTGAACAGAAATGCAGGCAAGATACTGTTATTAGATAGCGAGAAAAAGTACCTGTCTATAAGTATTGTTGCAAAGAGCAACATTTTCTTGCACAATATGTTCCTGGAAAGATTTCTTTAAGAATGATCCTTCCTCCTTCATTACTATTATATGTTCAATAACTCAAAACAGGGAGAGAAATATCACATATTTGGAGCCTTTCTTGAACTTTAAAGCAAACTGGTCTGAGGCCAAAACGTAGAAAACAGTTAACAATGCTTTTATTACAAGCTTCCTGTTTTCAAGTTTACACCTACATTGACTGCAAACTATATATATATATATATATATATATATACACACACACACACATTTCAAACTGTGTGTGTACTACTTTCTGAGCTTTACATATATGTAGATCTATTGGTTTTGCTATTTAATAGATACATCAAAGTGGTGCCATTTGTTTACTTAATGAATTAATAGATAAATTCTGATTTGCCTAGTCCTATGGATATTATAGGCCCATGGATATATCATAAAAGGATTTATATTATTTAGTAATGCTTACTTGATAAAGAAAATTAAAAATATATGGTAAGGAGTTGTTGGGTAAAAAAATGAAACATGTGAAAGTGGTAGTCATACTGGGGTTTATTTTAAAACTTCTGTGATGTTTTAGAATTGTAACTTTTGTTATTATAATTATTTCAGATTGCACCTACATCTGACAATGACTTTGGACGCTATAATTGCACAGCCACTAATCGCATAGGAACAAGATTTCAAGAATACATTCTTGCTTTGGCTGGTAAGTGTAGCACAATACTTTGTGAGATCTCACACAATATTTCTGAAAGCAAATGAAAATTTCAGTTGATAAAGTAGTCTCATTTATATGTGGGAGATAAAACAATGGATCTCTTGGAGGTATCTGGTAGACTGTGGTTACCAGAGGCTTGGTAGTGTATTGGGAAGGAGGGTATACAGAGAGGTTACTCGAGGAGCACAAAACTACAGTTGATTACAAAGAATAAGATATACTGTTCAGTAGTACAATAGGGCTATAATAGTTAGCAATGAGTTATTGTATATTTCAGAATAGAAGGATAGATTTGGAATGTTCCAAACACAAAGAAATGACAAATGTGTGAAAGAACAGACATGCCAGTTACTCAGATTTGATCATTATATGTTGTCTGCTTATATCAAATTGTCACATGTTCCCTGTAAATATGTTCAACAATTTTGCATCCATAAAAATTTTCCAAAACCTTAGACTTCAGCGTGTCTATAAGAAAAATATGAACTTCCAAAAAGTGGGTGTCGTGTAATTTTAAATGTTAGCAAAAATATCTTTTACATTTTTATAAGTAACAATAGAGATTGCTTCATTGTGTCTGCTATACAGTGAGCACACAGAATGTATTTACTCATCAGGATTGACTTTAAACCCTGATTCAAATCCCTCCAACTTTAAAATTGAGATATCTGTGAAAGAAATAGAGAACATATGTTTTAAGAAATTAAATTATATTTCAAATAAAGACAGAATCCTGACAAAAAAATTAAAAATCAAAACACTCTGAGAAAAAATGAACTGTAATTGATATATATTAAACTTTTAGTCTTGAAAGTACAAATAGCTATCTTACTTCTGAAGGAAAATAGAAAATTGAAGGTTGCATAAATGTGGTGAAAATGTTTTATTTTGTGTGTGTATATATATATATGTTAATATTCTAGTTTTACCTCTAAAGCTTAAAGATATAGAAATACTAACAGATAGAATAAAAAATTCAGGAAAACCAGAAAGCCAGATATTGTTTACTTATTTATAAAATTTGCCACTATGTTTTACAAGACTGGTGAGGAATCCTAAAATACATTTTAAAAAATAGTTTATAGGCCGGGCGCGGTAGCTCACACCTATAATCCCAGCACTTTGGGAGGCCGAGGCGGGCGGATCACGAGGTCAGGAGATCTAGACCATCCTGGCTGATATGGTGAACCCCCGTCTCTACTAAAAATACAAAAAAAAAATTAGCCTGGCGTGGTGGCAGGTGCCTGTAAGTCCCAGCTACTCGGGAGGCTAAGGGAGGAGAATTGCTTGAAACTGGGAGGCGGAGGTTGCAGTGAGCCGAGATCGCACCACTGCACTCCAGTCTGGGCGATAGTGCAAGACTCCATCTCAAAAAAAAAAAAGTTTATATAGCTCAAATGGAAAAAATGTGATTTACAGTCTTCTAAGAGTAAGTAAAGTAATATCAGAAAATTATTGTAATATTATATTTTAACAGACTTAAAAGCTTCTGTAAAGAAATTTTAAAACCTTTTCAGGTAGAGATTTTATCTATAACTTTAATTTTATATTAAATTCAGAAAGATGTTCATTTTTACTGCTATATAGATATATTGTAAATATTAATATCATTAATCATAAAGGCCACGAAGGGAAATTTTTAAGCTAATAATGTCAAATTATTATTTAACTTAGATAAGCTGCTATTCTCCAATTCAAATTTTACCACATTGATAGAGAAGGGAGAAAAGAGATTACATGGAAAGAATTGACAGAAGAAGGCAGGGAGAAAAAAAATCAAGATGAGAGTTTAGAAATGTGAAGAAACTGTTATACAAGCAAATTAAATTATAAGAAAATGAAGTGTGCTAAGTCTCACCAAAATGCATTGATAATAAATTGAAGAATCAACTATACTAATAAGAAGCATTCACTACTCAAATTAATTCCAAGCCTTTGGAAATTATGCAACTTTTATTTAAATTAGTATATAATTTTATAAATAATTAGATATAGGATCAATATATGTGTATATATATGTATATATAATGTTATTAATATTGATCCAGTATTGTATATTGCCATTTTATAAATGATGTGTTTTTCCATTAGGTACAACTTAATAAATGACCAGAATTTTGGGGAGGGTGTATTAATACTTGGTATTTAAAACATTATGTTGATTAGGTTTAAATAATTCCATGAAATTCACAGGTAATGTTTAATGTGCACGCACCTTCATATCTCATGATACTGACTGCAATATTGTTCATTGAAAAATATATTTTACTCCTATCCTTCTAGTGAATATATTAAATTAGAGAGTTTTCTTCTGTCCAACCATAATAAAAATTAAAGTTTTGCATTAAAGCTGAGTTAGAAAATATTGGAAAACTTTTTTGAATATTATTCTGCAATTCTGCTAATATTCCAAACTTTATACAATTCCAGGCTAAGAATTTGTTTTAGAAGAAGGTGGATTCAATTGAAATTGTAATGAAGATCTAAAAATGATTCAGACACTCAGCCTTAGATAGGAAACATACATTTAAACATCAACATTTATAAATACGATTTATGTTATGGGACTGTTCTTTAATACTAATATTTGGTAGAAAACTTAATCTGTCCTGCAGCATCCAAACACTGAAACTGTACTGTGATTTTAAATAAGATGTAAGATATATATACATAAAAAATATAAATATTTCCAAATATATGAAGCTACCACAGTTCAAGATTTCATTGGCTTATTTGCCTTGTAAAAGGTCAAGATTATTTGGCATATGGTATTTTAGAGTGTAACAGAATACCTTACTTCCAAAGGGAATAAATTAAGAGCCAAAATTTAGTGTGAAATTTTTGTACACATTCAGTGGTAATATAGGAAAAATTTACTTTTTCAGCGTTCAAAAATTTTTTTACTTTTTCCTCCCATTTGTCCTCCCTTCCTTCTTACTCCCTTACGTTTTCCCTTTTTAATAATTCAGCCCTACATCGGAACGAGGTAGGCATCTGTGTGGGAGTAGGGTGAAGCACAGAAGCCTGGCATGGGGTGTCAAAGCCTGAGCAGAGTGAATGGAGTGGAAGGCGTGTTGCAGGGGTCCAGTGTTGCGATCCAGGCAGGGTAAAAAGAGTGCCCATGTGCCAAGACAGAAACAGCAACCCAAAGAGGCTTGTTGGAGGCCATTCACCTAAGTGAAATAATTCAAAAACAGAAATTCAAATACCGCATGTTCTCACTTGTAAGTGGGAGCAAAACAGTGTGTACACACATGGAAAAATAGACACTGGAGACTTCCAAAGGTGGGATGCTGGGAGAGAGATGAAGACTGAAACATTACTTGTTGGGTGCAATGTTCAATATTCGGGTGATGGACACACTAAAAGCCCAAACTTTACTAGTACATAATATGTGATTGTAACAAAACCCCCTAAACCTATAAAAATAATATAAAAATGAAGTATTTTTGAAATGGAAATAAAATAAGTATATATATTTGGTTTAAGTCAGATAACCCTAAGCAAGGACTTTCCATTAAACTCTGACTTCCTATTAATGAGCAAGAGTTGGTGTAGTCTTCTTTTACCTATCTCCTCTGTCTTTAGAAAATTGGGAAAAAAATGTAATCTTTCTATGTTGTTATAGAAATATGAAATATTCCACATACATGCTTGACAATTTTGTTTTCTTAACTTTTAATCAAAATATTAACTAGAAATATAGGAGAGACAAATATGTATATGTTTTAAGACTTCACCATAAAATTGGGTTTTAAAATGTACCTCCTAGGTGTTGATCCTGCTTTCTAGTGGGAAACATTCTCTGTTTGGATTGAAGTACATATCTTGAATCAAATTAAAGTTGTACAGCACGTAAGGCTAAATAAAAGTTTGACTATATAGTGTTATTTGTTCCTTACAGTTTTCTACTTCCAAAAGATGATTATCTGAAAAGGCATTCTGTATATTTATATGCATGTGTATTATTTCTTTTTTTGAAAAATCGTTACCCTACATTTTAAATATTATTATCAAGTAATTGATAATATATTATTATCAAGTACTCAATAATTTATTATCGAGTAATTGATAATATAATATTATCAATATATTTCATTTATATATTTTTAAATTTCTTAATTCATTTCATCATTGTTATATTTTTTAACTGATGGACTTTTTTATATTACACCTTAATCCTAAATATAATAATCCCAACTTTGTTTCATTAATTGATGCACCTTTTTGATAAAGTCACCTTCTCCTGGGCAATGTGATGGGAGGGACTTGGCTGTCATCAGGTAGTATGTCCAGCCCCTGGGGAATGAGAGCCTCAGCTCTCTAGGAGTTTCTGTGCAGTCATTCCAAGATTTACCTAATAACAGTATTGTGACAACTAAGTGAGTTAATGCATTCAAATAACCAGCACATGGCAAGTATTCAACAAATATTAGGTAGGTATTATTATGGCATAATTATAGTTCTTATTGGTCACTTTTCTTTTAGATAGAAGTCAGTACCTTGATGCCTCTTTAGTTATTATACATAAATCTAGACATCAAGGACCAAGGCATAGTAAAATGAGATAATGACCTTACTTATTCTGAACATTATACTTCTATTAAATAATATAAAATTCATTTGACTTTTGTCATTTTTTTCCATTTAGGAGTTCGTCCTACCGATTTTTTACACAAACTGCTATTAAGAGAGGTCTCTGATACTGTGCTTCACAATTCATTTTTTTAACCTCAGTTCAGGACTCTCTACTTACCCCTATTAAATCTCATCTTGTCAGTTTTGACTCACTTTTTAACCTACTGAAACCCTGTCAAATTCAATATTTTAGCTCTTTTTTTCAGGATTGATTTAAGTCACAAGTACAGTACCATGAAGCACTCATCTGTATTTTCACCTAAGTCAGGATAAGCCTGTGTCAGTCATCCTTGAGAACAGAGGTCTGCTTACAGGTTAAACTGGATCAATTGAATAGATTTCTAAAGATATGGAATTATGGCCGATCTACTGGTCCGTGTACCCAGATTTTATCTTAGCCAGACCCATGCTCCATAACACTTGAAAGCATGTTAAAATTAGTTCATTTGGTATCACCCTTTCTTCACCTAAATATAATGCCAGGTTTCTTTAACATAATCAGTTTTATTATCTAGCCTGGAAAAGTCTACATCTGGATTTTTTTTTAAAACTCATTAAGCAAACAGTGATATTCAGAAACTATTCATAACATATTCTTGATTTTCTCATTCTCATATTGTTATGAAGAAAAGGAAATCGGGATAACTTGACATTATTTTCAGAGAATCCATGTTTACATCAATGCCTAATCACTTTTTAATTCATTCACTCAAAAAATAGTGAATTTCTAGTAGGTGCCAGACATTGTTCTAGATCTTAGGAATCTGAAGATAAATAATGTATGGAATCTGGTCTTTACCCATAAGTTAGAGTTCAAAAGATATAAGGTTGCTGTAGAAATGCGAATCAAAGGTTTGGGAGAATAAAAATGAATTCTGACTGGAGTTCTTGGAAAAGGCTCTCAAAAGGTGTCAACTTTTGAATTGAGTCTGAAAGAGGGAGTAGAAACAGGTCCAGAGAAGAAGAAAGGGAAAGACTGAAAGAAACATCAAGGTTACACTTGTACATAGGCACTATGCTCTGAAAGGATAGGTACTGTTAATGAGTAAGGCATTTAATGAAAGACTGGAAGGGTATATTGTGTGAGAAGACCCATGTTGGTAATGTGAATAGAGAGGTAGAGAGAAATTAAGTTATAGATCTTAAAAGCATTCATCATGTTGGCAGGGCAAGGTGGCTTATGCCTGTAATACAAGCACTTTGGGAAGCCGAAGCGGGCGAATCATCCAAGGTCAGGAGTTTGAGACCAGCCTGGTCAACATGTTGAAGCCCCGTCTCTAATAAAATACAAAAACAACAACATCAAAAAAATTAGCCAGGTGTGGTGGTGAGTGCCTGTAATTCCAGCGACTCAGGAGGCTGAGGCAGGATAATTGCTTGAACCCAGGAGGCCGAGGTGGCAGTGTGAGCCAAAATCATGCCATTGCACTCCAGCCTGGGCGACAAAAGCGAGACTCGTCCTCCTCCTCCTCAAATAATAATAATAATAATTCATCATATTTACATTCTGTCTGGTATACAATGAGGGATTCTATGGAGAATATTAGAGGTAAAAATGGGAAAATCAAGATCAGATCTCTGGACTACTTCAGTTTAATCCATGGACTTGTAAGGACAAAAAAAAGAAATTATTCAGGGAGATAGTGTATCTACTTTGAAGGATAAATGTAAATATAATTGGTGAATTACTGTGAAAAAAATCTAAATAATAATTTGGATTTGGCAGTTGGTAAAAACTAGGTGAGTAGTGAAATGAGAAGGAATTTACAGCATTCAGATGTATTGCAGGTGGGCTATAATATATTAAGCTCACAATTTTTCTTGCTCTGTTCTGGATGCTATAGCAAAATATATTAGACTCTGTAATGTATTAGCAACATAAATATATTGCTCACAGTTCTAGAGGCTGGGAAATTCAAGATCAAGGCACCATCAGATTTGGGTTTTGGTGCACATTGAATAACCGAATTGTTTTTTATAGATGGTGCCTTCTGTGTGTCCTTACATAGTGAAAGGGGCAAACATACTTCATTCAGCCTCTTTTATGGGGGCACTAATTTTATTCATGAGGGTGGATGTCTTATGACTTTATTACATCCCAAAAGACCCCAACTCTTAATAATATATTCAACATATAAAATTTGGAGGGAAGCCAGCATTCAAACCACAGCATAATCGAAACAAGAAAAATGTATATAAAACCTTATGGAAGTAAGGTAGTCACTCAAAACAGAAGTAGATAGAACCTATCTCAGCACAGAAGTCCCTGAGTTGCAAACAATTATGGTGACACTGCATGTAACAGTGTTACTGGATCTAGTAAATTCAGTTACTTATGTTCCAATTCTTTTAGTATTTGAGACTTTTACCAGATAGAAATTGATGAGGAAATCAAGCAGAAACTGATTTATTATAAAGAACAAACTGGTTATAAAATCACTGGAAAGGCAGAGAAAAGACCAAAGATAGCCACCAATATTCTACCTTCAAGGTCACAAAATAGCATAAGCGTGGTCCACATGTGAGGTCTGCAATGACTAACTAGAGGTCAGGGAGCCCTGCTGCCAGGTTACCCCTCAGCTGATAATCACAGCCACAGCACTCCAGAAACTGGATGAATAGGCTGCTGAGTGGGAGTTCGGATGCTTCCCTCATTCATATCTGCAGAGCTTCTTGTCCATGTGCACCTCCTGAGAAAAGTGGGACTGACATTCACACCCCTCCGGCAATTCCAAACTATATACACGTGCTTTTCATTCTAGGTTCACTACAGGAAACTTAGAACCATAGCAGCAAGTAAGTCTAGGAAATGAAGATTTTAGCCTGTAATTTCTTATGATGAACAGGAGTATCTGAAATCATAGAATTTGAATCTGTGTGTTAATAGAAAAATATCTAGGATACAGTTTAAAACACCATTCTGAAATAATATTCATGATAGCGCTTCCTTTTGAAAGAGGGTTTACAAAAATCAGACTCTTCAGATTCCTGGATCTAAGTTCAGCAACACCACAGCCTCATATGTGGAAAAAGAGCACAGTTAGTGTCTATGAACCATGCATGCTAGGAGACCAAATTCTCAGAAATAAAGATGTTGGGGCAGAAATTAGAAATAATCTATTGAAACACAGCAACGAGGAACAAAGGAAGAGTATGTTTCCTGAGAAGAGGGTGGGATTGAAAAAAAAAAAAAAAGAGATCTTTATAATTCATAGTAATAACACTGAGAAGAAAGAATAAAATTCCAAAGAAGAAGAAAAAGGAAGAGAAGAGCTATCTGATAAAAGAAGAGCTATCTGATAAAAAATGGAGAAGACAAAAGGAAAAGACATGTCATTCACAGATGGAGGGTTTAGTCTTGGAAAATGAGAAGATAGACTTCCATTATCAGTTAATCAAGAGGTGATAGCTCTCCAAGACATTGATTACATTGAAGCATTACTCACTGTAGCCAAGATAGCCAAGATATAAAGATGTACAGCATTATCTCACTTATATGTGGAATTCTAAAACAGTGGAACTAATAGAAACAGAGAGAAAAATGGTAGTTGCCAGGGGCTGGGGAGTGGGAGAAATGGGAAGGTGTTGGACAAAGATTAAAAAGTTTCAGTTATGTAAGATGAAGAACTTCTGGGAGTTTAATATACACAAGTTCATTCAGTAACACCAGAGATTGTATCCATCTGACTCCTAGGTCATGGCACCAACTCCTTGCCATTACACAGCTCAAAAACTTCTGAGCTGAACATCGTATTGTACCCATTACCTACCATTTGACTAAAACATTGATACATGTCAATGGATACAAAAGTATGTAATAGAAGGAGGCTGATGATCAGGGAGGGATAGAAAAAGTACAATGACTGACATTTACTAAGAATTTTAATGTATTCTAGGGTCTAAGTGCTCAACATTACTTGATATTTCCAACAACACTAGCAGCAGTACTATTCTTATCTCCATTCGAGAGGGAAAACTACTGCAATGTGAAAAGATTAAGTGACTTGTCCAAGGCAGTAGTTGACGAAAGTGGCAAGGCCAGGCCTTGAATCCATAGACTCCCAGGACATACATATCCAGTCTTTTAATCCAACAGTTTACCAGCACATTAGAGGTGAAGAGAAAGGGTAACTAAACAAATAAGTATATGCACAATTGGTTTTCTATTCATTTATTCATTCATTGAGTGGTGAATGGTATTCGTCAATTTTTGGGATATAAGATGCTAGGAAATAGTTTAGAAAAATATGGTAACAATGAAGGGATAACAGTGTGTGAAACTGAGCATCCGATGAGCCTCAGTTGAAATATTGAGCTGTGTCTGAAAGTCTTTTAGAATAGATCCATATCTTTGCATACACCCAGTGCATTAGATAAGCCAGGATCCTGAGCATGAGACTGAAAAGACCGAGACTAATGTTGTAATGAAAATGAAGCTCCTGAATACCATTCCCAGGAAAGTGATGTGATCAGAGTGGTTCTTTACAAAGATTGATTTTGCATTTGCATGCCTCATGCATTGATGTTTTTATTGGACATCCAGTAGAAAAGGAAGCCAAGAGCCACTAATGGCATTACAGGAAAAGTCAGAAAGGGCCAGGGCTTGGGAGGTAACAGAGGAAATGGGAAGGAAGAAATGGATACAAGAATTATAATGCAGGAATTATTAAAATAGTGTTTGACTGATTGTGATGTATATGATAGATAGGAATCAAGGGTGAAGGCAATTACAGAACAATCCAGAAAGTGAAGAGAAGAATTAGAGATGTTGATTCTAGGCACATCTGACACTATTCACTTAGACATGTTCTGTATCTTTGTATATTATTTTTCATTACTGAAATATTTAATTCATCAAGTATTTCCTGAGAACTTAGTATATTCCAGTCACTTTGTTCTATGTTACATGTATCTATATGTATAAATGGATGTGTGTGAATGTATGTTTTTAAAATGTTTTCTCTTTCCTCAAGAAACTTAAAATTTAGTAGTCAGTTGACAGTTGGACTTACAAAACCAAAATGTAAAAAATGTTTAGAAAGAGAATGAAATTCATAAGCATGCTTTTGCTTTAAAAGAAATAATAGAAATAAGAGGTCAGTGGAAAATCATATGAATGAAAGGCTACAGTAAGTGTCAGCAGATCTGAAAATGGATTGTATAGTTAGAAGAGACAAGCCACTGGCCCATATTTTGATGATAGTGGCTTTGTGCTGAAGGAAAAAAAAGTCTCTTCTTTCTCTGCAGGTGCACCATGTCAGGGTGCACAGTTGGTGAACGGTGCAACTTCTGCAGTCAGAGTAAAAACAATCATGTTTATACTATATATTCAAAGATGGAAGCCCAAGAGGATAATATCTCCCTCTCATTCCCCAGAATATACTGCCTTCACTTTTGACACATATCCCCAAACTGGAGTGTAATGCCTATGACATCCAACTTAGACCTAATGTACATTAGGGAGTCAGCCTCTCAGCACAGATTGAAGAATTGGCATTTTTTAAGGGGATCCATGTGCATTTGTTTGCCTTTCTCCTGTACTTTGGATCAAACTTACAAGTAAATTTTGGATCAAACCTACAGCTGAAAAGACATGCAGATTAACCTGGAGATTAAGGAAACATGAAAATTATTAGAATATTTGAAGGTCTACAAACATTATTTAGATATCTTAAAATTTGCATTTCCAGATGTGATTTTAATAGTTCTAAGACTTTTGGATGCATCAGAATTCTACACATGTGTTTTTGAACCTTAGAGTTATAACATAATGTACTTCATAGGCTCTCTAAATAATTTACAGTTACTCCTTAGAGTTGAAATATACACTGTGGCATTTCTTTACAGTATTCACATATAAAAGGCCTTAAAGCTGTTCTCCTGGCTTTTGCCCAGTATTATTTATAAGGCATATTTTTATGTGACCTACAGTGACCTTTTTTAACTCTAGCAAATAAAGTACATTTGACTTTTGAATGCCATATGACATTTTTGTTTTTATTTTTATTTGTATTTATTTATTTTTGAGATAGAGTCTCTCTCTGTTGCCCAGGCTGGATTTGCAGTGGTGTGATCTCAGCTCACTGCAACTTCCGCCTCCTGGGTTCAAGTGATTCTCCTGCCTCAGCCTCCCAAACAGCTGGGATCACAGGCACACTCCACCACGCCCAGCTAATTTTTGTATTTTTGTGAAAAGAGGGTTTCACTATGTTGAACAGGCTGGTCTCAAACTCCTGACCTCAAGTAATCTGCCCACCTCGGCTTCCAAAGTGCTGAGATTACAGGTGTAAGCCATGGTGCCTGGCCCCAACTGCAGATTTTTATGTAAATGTTTGATTGATATAAGAATTGAAACTCACATGTACTGCATATTTATCAGTCAAGTTTTATATATATGTGTGTGTGTATATATGTGTGTGTGTGTGTGTATATATATATATATGTATAGTTTATAAAGGACAGGAATTTAATTGACTCACAGTTCTGCGTTCCTGGGGAGGCCTCAGGAAACTTACAATTATGGTGAAAGGCAAAGGAGAAGCAGGCACCTTCTTCACAGGGCAGCAGGACAGAGTGAGTGCCAGCAGGGGAAATGCCAGACCTTTATAAAACCCGGAAATGCCAGACCGTTTATAAAACCATCAGATCTCGTGAGACTCATTCATTATCATGAGAGCAGCATGGAGAAACCGCCCCCATGATTCAGTTACCTCCACCTGGTTCCACCCTTAACACATGGGGATTATGGGAATTAAAATTCAAGATGAGGCTGGGCGCGGCGGCTCACACCTGCAATCCCAGCACTTTGGGAGGCCGAGGCGGGTGGATCACGACGTTAAAAGATCGAGACCATCCTGGCCAACATGGTGAAACCCCGTCCCTACTAAAAATAGAAAAATTAGCCCCGCGTGGTGGTGCGCACCTGTAGTCCCAACTACTCGGGAGGCTGAGGCAGGAGAAAGGTGTGACCCTGGGGAGGCTGAGGTTGCAGTGAGTCAAGATTGCACCACTGCACTCCAGCCTGACCACGGAGCAAGACTCTGTCTCAAAATAAAAAAAAAAATTAAAAAAAAAAAATTCAAGGTGAGATTTGTGTGGGGACACAGAGCCAAATCATATGATATACATATATTTGTATGTTTTACATATATATATATATATATATATATATTCCCTCTCTGAAAAAACTTATATTTGTTTCTTTTCCTAAGTTTAAGATTATTTCAGATGTGATAGGAATAAAAGAGGAAGAGGTTCATAGAGAAATTAACATTAATGTGTCTCTAAATCTTGATGTTTCTGGAGTAGAGTTTTCAACTGTATCCTCATTGGAATTTTTTTCTTCTAATTCTGCCTGCTCTGCCTTTGAGATAATTCTTCCGAAATAATTTTTTATATTACACACTAAATTAAATGTCCACCTAAGATACCTTATGGAACTTGAAATAATGTAAGTAGTGGATAGATTAAAATAAAACAAGAAGGATTTTATAGCTATTTTGAAAATATGGGAATAAGATTTTAATATCTCAACCAAAGGTTTAATTTAATTGGATAATATATAAATGAAATTAGACCTAATAGTTTATAGTCTTATTTAGTTCATAATACTGACATTTTTCTCGAAACTTAGCACTTACCTATAATTTAATAATATAATTGTGGTGAATGCAAAGAAAATACATTTTGTATTTTCACAAGGTACCATTCATTATTTATGGTGATGGTTGAATAACTGAATTATGTATTCTAACATTTTAACTACCCTCTTTATCTCTCTTATTTTTTTCTTTTAAACACACACAAGATCGTTTTCCTGGACCTCAATAAAATGTTTATATTGTATAGAAAATGCATAAGTAACATATTCCCTCAATAATTGAAGTGTGATTTTCATTTTGCTGTCTATTTTCTGTGTTAATAAAAATTGACTCGGGCATACTTTCTTGTAATTTCAAAAGAACATTCAGGTGTTTACGGAAGTTCTGTAACTCAAACACATTAAGTGATGCAGGTAGCAATTTTCTTTCACTCCTAGTTCTCATAACACCATAAGCCTTAATAATGGCCATTCCCATTCCCTTGGTTATGTTTTCTTTCTATTTGTTTGTCCATAGATGTGCCATCCAGTCCCTATGGAGTGAAGATCATAGAGCTGTCACAGACCACAGCCAAGGTTTCTTTCAACAAACCGGACTCCCATGGAGGTGTGCCTATTCATCACTATCAAGTGGATGTCAAAGAAGTAGCGTCAGAAATCTGGAAAATTGTACGCTCCCATGGAGTTCAAAGTGAGTCAGCAATTTCAAAATGTGTTGATTACTTCAAGCTGATCTTCAGTATACCTGTATGATTAGCTTTTTCCATTTCCTCCAACATTTTCTTTTCTTTTAATAAAGTGGTGTTGGGAAGATATTTCCTGTGCCACATTCTTCTTGATAATAACTCTAATACAGAGTGAATAGTTTCCATGTTCAGTAAAAATGAAAGAGCTTAGTAGAATCAGCAGAGTTCAATTCTGGAGGAAAAAGTCATTTTAAAAAAGCTCGTTGGTGGAAAGGCAATTGCTCACATACTAGATATGATGGCTGGATTTTATGAAATGTATGCTCATGTTTCATTTATTAATATTGCTCTCAAAAATAGGTGTGAAAATGATACTGCAAAATGTAGGTGCTTTCTATACTTATGAAGCCATCTATAAAAATCTGTGGAATTTCATATATTGTTTACTTTTTGTATTTTTATATTTTTCACTTTTATATTTCTATTAAAAATTAATTCACAGAGCTTCTTTTCACTTACATAAAATGTCATCATCTTATGAAAATGTAGTTTGTTTTCTCATTAGGAAGAGACAAAACGAAAGCAGGAAATAATAAGAAATTACCAGTTTTTGCCTCTGTTTTTTAAGACACAGAACCATATTGAGTGTTCCGAAAGAGTAGCATAAAATAGTGAGAAAATTCATTATCTCATTCATTATCATGAGATAATGCTCCATAGGTCTGTTCTATGAGGATCCTACCTTGACCCTAACACATACGGTGTGAGGGTTCAGTAAAAAGCAAGAGCCTTCCTGAGAAGGAAAGAGGGAACCAATTCTAGTGAACATGGAGAGAAAGCAAATGAAATCATCCTGGTATCCTCTGTGTTGACCCTGCTTTATCAGTTTTCACTGAGAGGAACTATGGGTTTTTGATAGAAGTATCAGAAACATTAATCAGTCATCTGTCATGTACCATACACTTCAAATAATGTCCTCAAGCTGATGAACTCATATTATTTCTTTTAATTATGAAATACTTGGATTATATTATCTGTGTGCGTTATGTGGTTTAGGAGAGATTTATAAAGACAGTGCCCCAAAACAATGAGTGAGACGAAGGACTATAGTTTTCTAAAAAAATATATTAACCTGGATGCAGGAATATTGTGCTACTTTAAATTTTGTTTTGTTTTATTTTATTAAAAGAGATAAAAAGTTTACAATCCCACCAACAGTGTAAAAGTGTTCCTATTTCTCCACATCCTCTCCAGCACCTGTTGTTTCCTGACTTTTTAATGATCGCCATTCTAACTGGTGTGAGATGGTATCTCATTGTGGTTTTGATTTGCATTTCTCTGATGGCCAGTGATGATGAGCATTTTTTCATGTATCTGTTGGCTGTATGAATGTCTTCTTTTGAGAAATGTCTGTTCATATCCTTTGCCCACTTTTTGATGGGGTTGTTTGTTTTTTTCTTGTAAATTTGTTTGAGTTCTTTGTAGGTTCTGGATATTAGCCCTTTGTCAGATGAGTAGATTGCAAAAATTTTCTCCCATTCTGTAGGTTGCCTGTTCACTCTGATGGTAGTGTCTTTTGCTGTGCAGAAGCTCTTTAGTTTAATGAGATCCCATTTGTCAATTTTGGCTTTTGCTGCTGTTGCTTTTGGTGTTTTAGACATGAAGTCTTTGCCCATGCCTATGTCCTGAATGGTACTACCTAGGTTTTCCTCTAGGATTTTTATGGTATTAGGTCTAACATTTAAGTCTCTAATCCATCTTGAATTAATTTTCGTATAAGGAGTAAGGAAAGGATCCAGTTTCAGCTTTCTACTTATGGCTAGCCAATTTTCCCAGCACCATTTATTAAATAGGGAATCCTTTCCCCATTTCTTGTTTCTCTCAGGTTTGTCAAAGATCAGATGGCTGTAGATGTGTGGTATTATTTCTGAGGACTCTGTTCTGTTCCATTGGTCTATATCTCTGTTTTGGTACCAGTACCATGCTGTTTTGGTTACTGTAGCCTTGTAGTATAGTTTGAAGTCAGGTAACGTGATGCCTCCAGCTTTGTTCTTTTGACTTAGGGACATGGATGCAGCTGGAAACCATCATTCTTAGCAAACTATCACAAGAACAGAAAACCAAACACCACATGTTCTCACTCATAGCTGGGAACTGAACAATGAGATCACTTGACTCAGGAAGGGGAACATCACACACCGGGGCCTATCATGGGGAGGGGGGAGGGGAGAGGGATTGCATTACCTGATGTAAATGACGAGT
Source organism: Macaca thibetana thibetana (assembly GCF_024542745.1). Taxonomy (NCBI): domain Eukaryota; kingdom Metazoa; phylum Chordata; class Mammalia; order Primates; family Cercopithecidae; genus Macaca; species Macaca thibetana. The sequence goes on along the minus strand of NC_065580.1, from coordinate 175,787,630 downwards.
TGATGGGTGCAGCACACCAACAAGGCACAAGTATACATATGTAACAAACCTGCACGTTATGCACATGTACCCTACAACTTAAAGTATAATAATAATAAATAAATTTTAAAAAAAAAGAGATAAAAAGGAGGGTGGTAGGTAAATAGAAAGAAAAAATACATTATTTGTTAAACTGCATAAAACTCAGTGTTTGTGCTCAAGCACAAGTGTGCAGAAAATTAATATTAAGTCTGAATATTATAGAAATTGAACACAGCACAAAAGTGCTGCCCCACTCTATCCCTGCCAAACCCAGGAGAAGGTTAATAGGCTCCCTCCAGACTTCTTGCAAAGGTGCAGCACTACGGAGAATTTATAGTGCCTTTGGTATGGCCAAGTTGATCAAGGTAAAAATCCTGACATTGTATCTCATGTATCCATCTGTCACAGGCAGATCACTATGTTTATAAAACTGAAATATAATAACAAAGCACATTGGTTACTTTACAATGAGAAATAACTATCACAGAAATTAGAACATTCAGAGTCTATATAAGTACATACTTTATCTGTTGGTACATTATGAAGATATGAAATGAGAGTCAGAAACTTGTTTGGTGAGTCTAGAATCTGAACTAGGGAAGTTGTGTGAATAGAATGTTTAATGGCTTCAGACTGGGACAGTTTAAAGCTTGCCAATGAGAATAAAATACTCAGAAGTCTTGTGGCTAGGGATTTCTCACTTTGATTTGAGGGAAATGACTGCCTTAATACTTTTTTACTGTTTCCATTGTTGATTCATCTTGCATAGGTATGTGAATGAGTACCTTAAAATCAAGTTACAGTTGACCTGGTGCGCGGTGGGTCACGCCTGTAATCCCAGCACTTTTGGGAGGCCGAGGCGGGCGGATCCCAAGGTCATGAGATCGAGACCATCCTGGCTAACACAGTGAAACCCGGTCTCTACTGAAAATAGAAAAATTAGCCGGGCGTGGTGGCGGGAGCATGTAGTCCCAGCTACTCGGGAGGCTGAGGCAGGAGAATGGCGTGAACCCGGGAGGCGGAGCTTGCAGTGAGCCAAGATCATGCCACCGCACTCCAGCCTGGGCAACAGAGCAAGACTCTGTCTAAAAAAAAAAAAAAAAAAAAAAAAAAATTCAGGTTATACTATGTAATCAAACCATTGTATGATTTCAACTCAGTGTAGTATAAACATGAATTTTAAGTTTGACTACTAATTTAAGCCTTCTTTTTGATTCTTCCTTTCAGTTATTAAATAATATATTTGGCTGACACTGTAGATATATTATCATCTTCAAGTATTAGGAAAAAAACAGTTCATTATTGGTGGTATAGTGGTGAGCCTAGCTGCCTTCCAGAATAAACAGTTCAGCCATGCAGTTTAAAACTTATAATAATGTTTAATTTTGCCTTCACATTGTCTCTAATCTCCATGAAAGACAGACCTCAACCTGGGGAGCTTAATGGTGACAAGAATTACATCATGTCTTGGGAAGGTGAAAGAGATCAAATAGCTCTTATGTTTCTGGTGCTGTGGAACTCATTGGGCTGTTGCTGTCACCTGCCTTCTGTGGCACAGGCATCTAAGCACCTGCCCCTTGGGCATGTGTGACTGGAGTGAAAGCACACTAGAAGGCTTTTTGGGCATAGAATATTCTTCATGGGGTGCTGCTTAGCTTGAGCTCTTTAGACACTTCCTCACCCTTTACTTCAGCAGGATTTCTTGTGTGAATGTCACCCACTAACGTTATTCAATATCCACTTGACCAAGAGAAATATTCCACATTTCTCACTTAGCTAAGATGTAAGAAACTGCATTACTTTGCAGCTGATCTCTTTCTCCAGTTTTTCTTTTTCCTCATTTTAAAGAGCCATAGTAGATGAATCCTGTGGATAAACAGAAGTCCATATTGAGATGCAAATATCAAATCTCTCATCTCTTGTGCCAAAAAATTCATGGGTTCTGTTCACCTCTTGGACTTACCTTCACTTACTGGGAGGGAAGCATCACTGCACTTTCTTCTGGGAGGAAGACTTACTAGTTTCTTCAGTGGATTTTTTTTCTCCCCCTAGTTTTCTTCTTACATTGTGGGGAGTGGGAAGGACAGGGGGCATGGGAGTTGACTCTCAAGGCTGGGGTTGCAAACCCAGTTTGGCATCTTCTTCTTTAACTCTGCAGGAGGTGCCTGACCTCTTCTCAAATGTTTACTATCTGATGTATTTTTTCTTCTCTCTATGAATTGTCTCAGTTGAAAATGCCAGCACTACAGAAACATGCCTGCTCAATTTCCATACACTTTCTTATGGCTGTGCTGGTGCTATTCTTTCTACTTGAGATTAAGAGTACCTATGTAATGGGATTTATTTATTGCTGCATTTACACTTTATATCTCAAATGATGATGTGATCTCATTTTATCTATAAAATCATGTTTTGGGGAAAACCAAGTTTTTAGGGATTTCTTACTGTAGACTCCATATTTGTATAGCAGGCATGAATGTAAATATGTAATTATAAGAGCACCATAAATGCAATGAGTACCCGGGGAAAGAAGCTGAGAAATTCCATTGGGACCACTCCTAACATTGTACGATACGTGTGTCTGGCACTTATTCTTTCTTTAGCAAAGAGGTGTGGTATTTTGTAATGATATAGTAAAGATAGTCATCAGAATAATATGAATTTTGCTGATAGAAATATGAAATGTGATGTTAATAAGCATAGTTATATTTACTGTAAATTGACAGCAATTATTTGATTATTGAAACGTGTAACATAGTTTTGACTTAAACGTTCTACTTTAATCAAACATATTTTTGTTGTGTTTCTGTGATTTCAGTGAGTCACTATGTCCTTTAAAGTAATATTTCAACCTTACTCACATTTTCCCATCTGACTGACTTAGGTCCTTTAACACTTCTCAGAAGTATTGTTTTACCCTGAACCACCTACAACATGCTTTCATAATCAGTCCTTGAAAATGCCCTCACAGTAAAATTCCCTCTTCCTCCAGAATGACTGACTGCCAAGTGACACTGGATTTCAGATGTTATATTGTATATAGTACATATTTTAATATATAACATTATATTTTATAGTACTCCTCTTACCTTATAACTCTGAAGTATTTTTTCTCCTAGTTTATAAGCTCCATGAGTGGACCTCGTATGCCTTGTTTATGTCATTATTTCAAGTACCAAAAGCATATTAGGGTAGAAGGAATATTGAAATTTGGTGGAGGTAGGAGAATGGAAAGGATTATTTTATAGCACCTCTGACTGGGTCTTCAGTGAATCCATTATACATCCCCTTCCAATAAATATGTGTCTACAGAAGCAACTCTTTTCTTTTTTTTTTTTTTTTTTTTTTTGAGACAGAATCTTGCTCTTGTCCAGGCTAGAGGACAGTGGTGTGATCTCAGCTCCCTGCAACCTCCATCTTCTGGGTTCAAACAATTCTCGTGCCTCAGCATCCCTAGTAGCTGAGATTACAGGCATGCACCACCACACCTGGCTATTTTTTAATTATTATTATTTTTAGTAGAAACGTGGTTTTGCCATGTGGCCCAGGCTGGTGTCAATCTCCTGAGCTCACACAATCTGCCTGCCTCCTCCTCCCAAAGTGCTGGGATTACAGGCGTGAGCCACCATGCCTGACCAGAAGCAACTTTTAAATGGAAACAAAGGTTCAAAATGTTTATGAGAGATTAACACACTTTTGAAAAGAGTGAAGATGAAGGAGAATTCAGCAAATGGAGTGAGCTCAGGCTCCAGTGGCATGCCGGGAGTTGTCGTCGTCGTTGTCGTTGTTGTTTTTGTTGTTTTTAAGTTACACAGCTCTCTACACTGCATATAACATTACCTTGATCAAGAAACCAGAAGACTTTACTGTAATTCTTCCACTGGGGCATGGCAGAAATTCCACACATTTCTTCCAACCTCTATTGTGTTGACCAATATCAGGCTCACCAGATCGATCATGTGAGCAGTTTATACTATGTGTGCAATTCAATGGTTATGAATTTTCAAAGAAGTATTTATCCAATCCCCCACCAAAACTCTGTGTGTGTGTGTGTGTGTGTTTCTAGCACACCCTTTTATTTCATTCCAAGGATATAAAGAGTCCTGGTTTATGCATGGATCCCCACTTCATCTCCCCATTTTGAATCTTTTTTTAACCCACTGAGGCCATTCAAAACCAATCTTCTACATCAGAGACCCACGCAAAAGCTCTGAGAATCTGAGTACTAGAAAACTGCCACAGTTTATAGAAAAACAATTATATGGTTTCTCCTCTAGCTCCTGGTCTTTCCACACACTTCATTTTTGATGTTTCAGAGTTTGCTTTCCTTTTCTGTGAGATAATCAGTGGATTTGAAAAGATTTTTGAAAATGATATGCGTAATTTCTAGGTGTACTTAGAAGGCTTGTTTTTCTGGCTATCTAGGAGAACATATTGTTGAAAATCAGAATACATATTTAAAGCACATATATATATTTGAATACTAAGGAAAACTTTGTTCGTGCCTTTGTTTCATAAAGTATAGGTTGTGTTAATCATATATCTTAAAGTTTAAGAGATCTATGTAAGCACAATTATACTCATTCTCTTTGAAGCGTTTGTTAGAAGATAGATTTAGGTTTATCTCTGAAAATGCAGGTACATATGGTCTCAACATTTCAGCTATCTTTTCCCTCTGAGCAGCTTTATTTATTCCAATTTACGTGAGTTTAATGTTTAGTTACTTTTCCTAGGTAGTAAATATATACAATTTTTAATATACTTATTGATGTGTCCACTTCTAATTGCTGATGTCATCACCCAGAAATAATTGTCAGCTCTTGGTGGACTGCAATGCTATTGAAGATGAAAATTGTAGCATAAATACAGTCCTATTAGTAGATTGCAATCTTAAATAAATCATTAACAAATTCTTATTAATTTAACTTTCTCACTGTGTACCTGGTCCTGGGTTTAAGGTACAATGGAAGCCAGGACTATTATTATATTATTTTTCAAAGTTTAGCTGAAGACGTACTAATTATCCCAACCAATTATGTGACATGAAACTAATTTTTAAACTGTAAGGAATTGTGAACCAATCAAACATCAACAACTCGAACTATAGAGATATAGATTGTGAGTCAGTGTGACTCTTCATTTTGAGTGAGAAACATGTATCACAACTGTAGCAAGACTTTTTGGTTGGGGAAGCTACAGGATGTATTCATTGCCAAATCATATAATATTTTATGGGTTTCATACACCTCACTGGCCACTTAATGAAGACAAGATAGTAATCTTACAAACAGCTACTCTTTTTTTTTTTCAGTTTTCTTAATAAAAATGACAATATCAATATTTTAAAATGTTAGACCGGGCATGGTGGCTCACGCTTGGGATACCAGCATTTTGGGAGGCTGCAGAGGAAGGATTGTTTAAAGCTGGGAGTTCAGGGTCAATCTGGGCAACAAAGCAACACCCTGTCTCTCTAAAAAAAATGGTTTTTCTGTTACTTGGGTGTGAAGGAATGGACCAGTCGTCTCAGCTACTCAGGAGGCTGCGGCAGAAGAATCACTTGAGCCCAAGACTTTAAGGCTGCAGAGAACTAGGACTGTGCCACTGAACTCCAACCTGGGCAACACAAGAACACACTGTCTCTTAAAAAATATAAAAATAAGTATTTTTTTCTCTTTTTTTGATACGGAGTCTTGCTCTGTCTCCCCAGGCTGGAGTGCAGTGGTGTGATCTCGGCTCACTGCAACCCCCGCCTCCAGGGTTCAAGCAATTCTCCTGCCTCAGCCTCCAGAGTAGCTGGGATTACAGGTGTGCACCATCACACCCGGCTAATTGTTGTATTTTTAGTAGAGATGGGGTTTCACCATGTTGACCAGGCTGGTCTCGATCTCCTGACCTCAGGTGATCCAATCGCCTCAGCCTCCCAAAATGTTGGGATTACAGGGGTGAGCCACTGCCCCCGGCCTTCAGGTTTTAATTTTAGCAAAAGCTTTTATTTTAATAAAAATCTGGAGGAAAAAATATTTATGGTAGAGAATGGTATTTTCAGTTTGGTAGAAAAGTAGGGCTTTATTGTTTTCTTTTTTTTTTTGAGACGGAGTCTGGCTCTGTCGCCCAGGCTGGAGTGTGGTGGCGCCATCTCAGCTCACTGCAAGCTCCGCCTCCCGGGTTCCCGCCATTCTCCTGCCTCAGCCTCCCGAGTAGCTGGGACTACAGGCGCCCACCGCCGCGCCTGCCTAATTTTTTGTATTTTTCAGTAGAGACAGGGTTTCACCGTGTTAGCCAGGATGGTCTCGATCTGCTGACCCCGTGATCCACCGGCCTTGGCCTGCCAAAGTGCTGGGATTACAGGCTTGAGCCACCGCGCGCAGCCTGTTTTCTATATGTTTTTTTCTGATGGGGTTTTGAAATACAGATTTTGATTTATAAACGATATGCCTGTTCTTGATAGGGCAGAAAACTGATCTTGAATAAAGGCCTGAATTAAAATATAGTAAAGTTTAGTAGATCAAATACTGAAATCTTAGGTGCAAATATGCAAAGTACCAGCAATAAATATAGCCAGCATTCAAAAAGCAAATTATTCCTATTTCTTTAAATGACATATGTTGAAATGTTTTTAAAATACCTATGGTAGACATTGTCAAAGAAAACTACTCTTGCATACTAATAAACAGCTGGGAATGTATAAAATGTATTCATTTATTCAAGTATAGAACACGTGTATGTTCATTCATATACTGAGTCATTGGTTTCATTAGTGAGAAATAAGAGGAGGCTAATGAAACTTTCCAAATCTCTTAAAACAGAGGAACTGACTCATGGAATATGTGTAACTCCTACTAGCCTAGTTGTGCAGTCATAAAGTTCTGTGTTAGGGGTAAAGTTATGGTAGAATTTATCTTAGTATATTTGGCTCAACATAATTTAGTTCACTGCTGATGTAGAGATTCATGCTTACGTATTTCTAACAGCTTGACATTAAAAAAAAAGTATCATTAAAATAAATTTTTACCTAAAAATAATTTGATTTTTATAGATGAGTTCAAAGATAGTACCAAAAGTACTCAGACACCCTTCACCCAGCCTCCCCTAATGATAACATACCATGGTACGTTTATCAAAATTAATGAATTATAATGAGTACATTAGTAGTAAATAAACTACAGTTTATTATGAAATGTCATTTTTAACAGTCTTCCTCTATAGCGGTTATCTTCTATTGAAAATAAATAGACTGGGCACAGCGGCTCATGCCTGTAAACCCAGCACTTAGGGAGGCAAAAGTGGGCAGACTGCTTGAGTTCAGGAGTTCAGGACCAACCTCGGCAACATGGCGAAACCTCATATTGACAAAAAGTACAAAAATTAGCTGAGTGTGGTGGCATGCACCTGCGGCTCCAGCTACTCTGGAGGCTGGGATGGGAGGGTCACTTGAACCCAGGAGGCGGGAGTTGCAGTGAGCTGAGATTGCAGCACTACACTTGAGCCTGGGAAACAGAAGGAGACCCTACATCAAAAAAAAAAAAAAAAAAAAAAAAAAAAAAAGGAGAAGGAGAGAAAAAAATAGATTAATAAGAATGCAAACATAAAAATAATCATATAATTTTTACCCGTTAAAGATTTCAGAAATTCTATTCAACAAGTAAAACCTACATGTACTTACCAAGCTTAGTAAACATTTTAGATGAATTTTACTTTTCTGTTTGTTTAAGACAATTTTTAGGTAGAAATATAAGTCAAGTTAACAAACTCATTTGGTTGACTCATTTAAATGACTCAAATTAGCAGGATTTCAAATAAAAATTAATGAAAATCTTCATAACTCTCTAGTCCGCCATATCAAAATTTTCAAACATGCTTTTCTCTCTTGCTCGTCATACTTCACTCTCAATTTGTCGATTTTTAAATTCTGAAAGTGTTTCTGCTTCAACAATAGTTAATATTTACATTGCCTGCAGGTAAACTTTAATGTAGTTTTCATGAGAAACCCACACATGTTTCATGTCTACATAACTAAAAGGCAGTTATTATTTTATGAAGCATGGAATACCAAAAACAAAAACAATACCTCTTAAGTGACATCCTAGTGGATCTCCATTTGTCATGAGATCTCAAGCATTCCAGTTCTGGCACAAAGTGATGACTCATACCATCACTTCAAAATGATGATTATCTTCATTTTTTTTAGTGGTATTGAACAAAATATACATTTAAAAAATCTAATTACTAAATATTCTCCAACAAATATATACTTAGTGTTTACTATTAGTGATGCATGCTTTCAAATATTTGGACTATATCAGTGAATGAAACAAAAAATCATTTGCCCTTAAGGAGCTTACATTCTATCAGATGGATTCAGATAATTTTATGCCCTATTTCATAGGTTTAAAAGAGAAATGGGGAAAAGGGAAGAAGAGAGGGATTGAAAATATTGAGAAGGCTGGGAGACTTGAGCAATTTTAAGTAAGGTAGTGAGGGTCGGTTTTATTGGCAAAGTGATTTGTCAGCAGAGACTGCGACAGATGAACATGGTATCCTGGAGGAAAGCCTCCCAGGCAGAGTAAGCTGCTAACAAAAGTGCCCTTAGGCTGGAGTGGGCTTGTTTGATAAGGAACAAAGAGGTCAGCATGGTTACATTAAAGAGAAAAAACCAGATGGCGTAAGGAGATGCAATCAGAAAGGTATGAGGTTAGGCAAAACAGTGCTTTATGTAATGAATATGACCCGGCAGTACTGACATCACCTGAGGGATTGTTAGAAGGGCAGACTCTTGTATCCTTTCTCAAATCTGTGAAATCCGGACTTCATTTTAACAAGATAACCAGATATTTACATACACGTTAAAGTTCCAGAAGCACTGATATAACACATTGTAAGATCGCACAGGACTTCAGGTCTTTTTCTGGTTTTTAGAGGGGATCCATTGGGGAGTTTTGTGCAGAGTATAATGATCTGAAATATTCTGGGATCACTCTAGCTACTGTCCTGAGAGAAGAGTGCAATAAGGCAGAAGAGTTCAGAGGCAATGGTGGTCTTCTGAATGAAAGATGCACAGCACTCAAACCAGGCAGTTGAGGAGGAATGGGAAGAAATGGTCAAATTCTAGATGTATTTTAAAGGTAGTATCCAGAGAATTTCCTTAGATGGGTAGGAGCATAAAGGATAGGACATAGGGTGGAAATAAATGAAATAAAGAAGTTAGGCTGGGCGTGGTGGCTCAGGGCTGTAATCCCCACACTTTGGGAGGCCGAGGCGGGTGGATCACAAGGTCAGGAGATTGAGACCATCCAGACTAACATGGTGAAACCCTGTCCCTACTAAAAATACAAAAAAAAAAAAAAAAAAAAAAAAAAAAAAATTAGCCAGGCGTGGTGGTGAGCACCTGTAGTCCCAGCTATTTGGGAGGCTGAGGCAGGAGAATGGCGTGAACCCGGGAGGCGGAGCTTGCAGTGAGCCGAGATCGCGCCACTGCACTCCAGCCTGGGCGACAGAGCAAGACTCCGTCATAAAAAAAAAAAAAAAAAAAAAAAAGAAAGAAATAAAGAAGTTGAAGCTGATTCTGACATTTTAGACCTCAAATCTCAACTAAAAGTTACCAAGATGGGAAAAACTAGGTGCATCTTTTTGGTGAGTGGAAATCAGCCTTGTAAATTAAGACTTAAAGTGATGTTTTTAATCCAATAGAAATACCATGAAGGCGGTAGAAGATGGCTAAAGAGAGGTCTAGCCTGTAGGTACAAATTTAAAAGTCACTTGCATTTGAATGTTTCAAGTCAGGATATTGTGAAATCAACAGGAATAAATGCAGAGAGGGAATAGAAAAGGCCCATAGACTGAGTCATCGTCTGGTTTACTTACATATTAGTATATATTTTCTTAAAGGTGTTTGCTGTATAGTAATGAGTCATCTAAAGTGTGACTTTTCTAAATTTATGGGGAATTTTCTACATTGTGTTATGGTGCTACTCAAAATAATAAAAGAAATTATTGATAAGAGTCTATGTTACTTGAAATAATTTTTAGGGGAAGATGTACCTCAAAAGATATCCCACATAACATGATCCTTTGTCTTTCTCCCTCCCTCGCCCCTCCCACAAACACTGGATTACTTTAACTATACAAAAATTTTCCTGATTTCTCTTGTGGGCATTTAGTGATATACATTTTTCTCTACATGCTGCTTTAAATGTGTCCCAGAGATTTTGGTATGTTGTGTCTTTGTTCTCAATATGCAGCCATAAAAAAGGATGAGTTCATGTCCTTTGCAGGGATATGGATGAAGCTGGAAACCATCATTCTCAGCAAACTATCACAAGGACAGAAAACCAAACACTGCAAGTTCTCACTCATAAATGGGAGTTGAACAATGAGAACACATGGACACAGGGCGGGGAACATCACACACTGGGGCCTGTCGTGGGTGGGAGCCTGGGGGAGGGATAACGTTAGAAGAAATACCTAATGTAAATGATGAGTTGATGGGTGCAGCAAACCAACATGGTACATATATACCTATGCAACAAACCTGCACATTGTGCACATGTACCCCAGAAATTTAAAGTATAATAATTTTTTTTATTTCTTCTTCTTCTCTTCCCTATTGTGCTTGCTTTCTGTGTTGCGGAAAAATATATTACTGTGTATTTTTATGCATATTAGCAGACTTCTTTTATAAGCAATGAGTGAAGGATTCATTTGGTCCAATGACATGAATCAAAGACAGTTATTGCATGTTTCAAATGTTGTAGCATACCAGATCTGAAGCTTCTTTGGATAACAGTTCTGATGGGATGGGTCCAAATTTATCTTTTTAAGTACTCAATAAGAGATAGCCCTTTTCCATTATATTACAGGCAGTTGTTCTCTAGAAGGACTTATAGATTTCTCAGAGGCTCAAGGTCGTTGTAAAATAATTTCCAGTTATGCTTCAAGGTGTTCATCCTGCAGCGTTTCTTTGAAACTAGGTCATATACAATTACCTGGGTGTAACTGGATTTTCCTCTATCATGCTACTCAATTTCACTGTTACAGAAAAACTTTAAGATAATCAGTCTTTGTACCGATTATCAAAGGGAATGCTTCCAGTTTTTGCCCATTCAATGTGATATTGGCTGTGGGTTTGTCATAAATTGCTCTTATTTTTTTGAGACGTGTTCCATCACTACCTAGTATATTTAGAGTTTTTAACATGAAGGGATGTTGAATTTTTTTAAAGTCCTTTTCTGCATCTGTTGAGATTATTGTATTTTTTGTCAATAGTTCTGCTTATGTGACAGATTACATTTATTGATTTGTATATGTTGAACCAGGCTTGCATCCCAGAGATGGAGCCAACTTGATCATGGCGGGTAAGTTTCTTAATGTGTTGCTGGATTCTGTTTGCCAGTATTTTATTGAGGATTATTTTGGCGTCGATGTTCATCAGGGATATTGGCCTAAAGCTTTCTTTTTCTGTTGTATCTCTGCCAGGTTTTGGTATCAGGATGATGCTGGCTTCATAAAATGAGTTTGTGTGGAGTCCTTCCATTTCAATTTTTTGGAACAGTTTCAGAAAAAATGGTACCAGCTCCTCTTTGTAACTCTGGTAGAATTTGGCTGTGAATCTGTCAGGTCCTGGGCTTTTTTTTTTTTTTTTTTGGTTGATAGGATATTAATTATTGCCTCAATTTCAGAACTTGTTATTGGTCTATTCAGGGATTTGACATCTTCCTGGTTTAGTCATGGGAGAGTGAATTGATCCATTTCTAATAGATTTTCTAGTTTCTTTGCGTAGAGGTGTTTATAGTATTGTCTGATGGTAATTTGAATTTCTGTGGGATCCGTGGTGATATTCCCTTTATTTTTTATTGTGTCTACTTGATTCTTCTCTTTTTTCTTTTTTATTAGACTAGTTAGTGGTCTATCTACTTTGTTAAGTTTTCAAAAAACCAGCTCCTAGATTCATTGATTTTTCGAAGTGTTTTTGGTGTCTCTATCTCCTTCAGTTCTTCTCTGATCTTGGTTATTTCTTGTCTTCTGCTAGCTTTTGGGTTAGTTTGCTCTTGCTTCTCTAGCTCTTCTAAGTGTGATGTTAGGGTGTCGATTTGAGGTCTTTCTAGCTTTCTGATGTGGGCATTTAGTGATGTAAATTTCCCTCTTAACACTGCTTTAACTGTGTCCAAGAGATTCTGGTACTTCATCTCTTTATTCTCATTGGTTTCAAATAAGTTTTTAATTTCTGCCTTAATTTCCTTATTTACCCAGGAGTTGTTCAGGAGCAGATTATTCAATGTCCATGTAATTGTGTGGTTTTGAGTGAATTTCTTAATCCTGATTTCTAATTTGGTTGCACTGTGGTCTGAGAGACTGTTATGATTTCAGTTCTTTTGCATTTGCTAGATTGTTTTACTTCCAATTACATGGTTGATTTTAGAATAAATGCCATTTGGCACTTAGAAGAATGTATATTATGATGATTTGGGGTGAAGAGTTCTGTAGATGTCTATTAGTTTCACTTCACCCAGAGCCGAGTTCAAGTCCTGAATATCCTTGTTGATTTTCTGTCTCATTGATGTGTCTAATATTGTCAGTGGGGTGTTAAAGTATCCCACTATTACTGTATGGGAGTCTAACTCTCTTTGTAGGTCTCTAAGAACTTGCTTTATCAACGTGGGTGCTCCTGTATTAGGTGCATATATATTTAGCATAGTTAGCTCTTCTTCTTGAATTGATCCCTTTACCATTATGTAATGCCCTTCTTTGACTTTTTTGATCTTTGTTGGTTTAAAGTGTGTTTCGTCAAAGACGAGGATTGCAACCTCTGCTTTTTTTTTTTTTTTGCTTTCCCTTTGCTTGGTAAATTTTCCTCCATCCCTTTATTTTGAGCCTATATGTGTCTTTGCACATGAGATGGGTCTCCAGAATACAGCACACTGATGGGTCTTGACTCTTTATCCACTTTTCCAGTCTGTGTCTTTTAATTGGGGCATTTAGCCAATTTACATTTAAGGTTAGTATTGTTATGTGTGAATTTAATCCTGTTATCGTGATGCCATCTTGTTAATTTTGCAAACGAGTTGATGCAGTTTCTTCGTAGTGTCATTGGTCTTTATATTTTGGTGTTTTTTGCAGTGGCTGGTACCAGTTTTTCCTTTCCATATTTAGTGCTTCCTTCAGGAGTTATTGCAGGGCAGGCCTGGTGGTGACAAAATCCCTCAACATTTGCTTATCTGAAAATGATTTTATTTCTCCTTCACTTACGATGCTTAGTTTGGCTGGGTATGAAATTCTGCATTGAAAATTCTTCTCTTTAAGAATGTTGAATATTGGCCCCCAATCTCTTCTGGTTTGCAGGGTTTCTGCTGAGAGGTCTGCTGTTAGTCTGACGGGCTTCCTTTTGTAGGTGACCTGACCTTTCTGTCTGTCTGTCCTTAACATTTTTAAAATTTTATTTCAATCTTGGAGCATATGATGATTATGTGTCTTGGGGTGATCTTCTAGTGGAGTATCTTAGTGGTGTTCTCTGTATTTTCCTAAATTTGCATGTTGGCCTGTCTTGCTGGGTTGGAAAGTTCTCCTGGATAACATCCTGAAGTATGTTTTCCAGCTTGTTTCCATTATCCCCATTTCCTTCAGGTACTCCAATCAGTCATAAGCCCAGTCTTTTTACATACTCCCATATTTCTTCTCTCATTACTCCTATTCCACATAGTATTGGAAGTTCTGGCCTGGGCAATCAGGCAAGAGAAAGAAATAAAGAGTATTCAAATAGGAAGAGAGGAAGTCAAATTGTCTCTGTTTGTAGATGACATGATTCTATATTTGGAAAACCCTATCACTTAGCCCCAAAAGCTCTTAATCTGATAAGAAACTTCAGCAAACTCTGAGGATAAAAAATTAATGTGGAAAAATCACAAATATTCCTTTACAACAACAATAGACAAGCAGAGAGCCAAATCACGAATGAATTCCCATTCACAATTGTTACAAAAAGAATAAAACGCCTAGGAATATAGCTAACAAGGGAATGTGAAGGACCTCTTCAAGGAGAACTACAAACCACTGCTCAAGGAAATAAGAGAGGAAACAAGCAAATGGAAAAACCTTCCATTCTCATGGATAGGAAGAATCAACATTATGAAAATGGCCATATTGCCCAAAGTAATTTATAGTTTCAATGCTATTGACTACTATTGACATTCTTTACAGATTAGAAAAATCTACTTTAAATTTCATAGGGGATCAAAGAAGACCCTGTATAGCCAAGACAATCCTAAGCAAAAAGAACAAAGCTGGAGGCATAAAACTACCTGACTTCAAAATATAATACAAGGCTACAGTAACAAAAAGAGCATGTTAATTGGTACAAATACAGACATATAGACCAATGAACAGAATGGAGACCTCAGAAATAACACCGCATGTCTACAACCATTTGCTCTTCTACAAACCTGACAAAAACAAGCAATGGGGAAAGGATATTCTTTTCAATAAATGGTACTGGGAAAACTGGCTAGCAATATGCAGAAAACTGAAACTGGACCCCTTCCTTATACCTTATACAAAAATTACCTCAAGATGGATTAAAGACTTAAATTTAAAACCCAAAACCATGAAAACTCTAGGAGAAAACCAAGGCAATGCAATTCAAGACATAGGCATGGGCAAAAACTTAATGATGAAAAGCCAAAAGCAATTGCAACAAAAGCCAAATTTGACAAATGGGATCTAACTAAATTAAAGAGTTTCTGCACAGCAAAAGAAACTATCATCAGAGTGAACAGGCAACCTACAGAGTGGGAGAAAACATTTGCAATTTACCCATCTGACAAAAGTCTAATATCCATAATTTACAAAGAACTTAAACAACTTTACAAGAAAAAAACGACCCCATCAAAAAGTGGGCAAAGAATATGAACAGACACTTCCCAAAGGAAGACTTTACATGGACAACAAACATATGAAAAAAAGCTTAACATCACTGATCATTAGAGAAATGCAAATCAAAACCATAATGGGATACCATCTCACACCTGTCAGAATGTTGATTATTAAAAAGTCAAGAAACAATAGATGCTAGCGAGGCTGTGGAGAAATAGGAAAGCTTGTACACTGTTGATGGGAATGTAAATTAGTTCAACCATCATGGAAGACAGTATGGAGATTCCTGAAAGATCTAGAACCAGAAACATAATTCTACCTAGCAATCCCATTACTGCACATATACCCAAAGGAATATAAACTATTGTGCTATAAAGACACATGCACACATATGTTTATTGCAGCAAAGTTTATTGCATATGTTTATTTATAGCAAAGTCATGGAACAAACCCAAGTGCCCATCAGTGATAGACTGGATAAAGAAAACGTGGTATATAAACACCATGGAAGACTATGCAGCCATAAAAATGAATGAGATCATGTCCTTTGCAGGGACATGGTTGAAGCTGGAAGCCATCATTCTCAGCAAACTAACACAGGAACAGAAAACCAAACACCACATTTCTTACTCATAAGTGGGAATTGAACAATGAGAACATGTGGACACAGGGAGGGGACACACACCAGGACCTGTTGAGGGTGGGGGGACAAAAGGAGGGAACTTAGAGGACAGGTCTGTAGGTGCAGCAAACCGTCATGGCACATATATACCTATGTAATAAACCTGCACATGTACCCTGGAAATTGAAGTTAAATAAATAAAGAAATAAGTATTTGGTCTTAGCTTTAAACTACTACAGATTTTAGAATCTTTATGAGTTACAGTGCTTTTAAAAATTTTTCTACTAGAGTATTTTCTATGATTACACTATTTCCAACATAAATGCCCAAAGAAAAAATGACTATCATTTCTAAATTACTGTATTTCATATGGTAAAGGAGAAATTGACTATAAAATTCATCTGACTATGTTAAATTAAATTGCAATAAACTTATGAATTGCAAAAAAGAAGAAAAGTAATCCACACTAATTCCATATTTTCAGTGAAAGAAAATTTGTTCTGATTTGCATGTTGTGGAAAGGTTTCTGTATGTTAAAATTCAAACAAGAATATCTTGGACTGTGTTCATTGCACCCATAAAGAGAACCATAGCTAAATTAGGATGTTGTATGTAATTACATTCTTAATGAATTTAAACCATGTAGATCAAAGTATACAGGCACTAAACTAAGAAAAACATTAAGCAAAATAACAATTTTAGGTAAAATTACTTGTCTGCTGGAAACCTCCTCACATATCTTAAGATAAAGACACAAATTCATACATAATTCTGTACTCAGCCTGGTCTCTGCTATATGTTAAGAAGAACTTTTATGCAAATACTTTTTAAATTTTTCAATAAAATAAATGAGCTTTTCTGTGCATGCATAATTTTATGAATCAAACAAATAGTACAAATAAATGATATTAATTTATGTAAGAAAAATGTTTGTGAGTAGTGAGAAAACAAATATGAATATTTCATGAGTGTTTTATAGGAGTTTAATCCACAGGAGGAGAATGAAACTATTCATAGTTCCCAGAAACTTAAAAAAAAATATTAGCGCTCATCTGATTGCTCAAACATACACTCTTCTGGCAAATTTAAAATTCAGTGTAAATATGATCTTTGCTAGAATGTAGCTTTTAAGTCCCTAATCCCAGTGAAGAATTCTTGTGGGCTATCATGCATATTTTGATAGTGAATTTTATTGGTAGCACATTTTAGAAGATATTTAAATATAATAACTATAAAATTTTTGAAATTATGCCAGCATATACTATTGTATTAAACATTATTTGACTTTTTGATTATTAAAATTACTTACTACAAACATTAAATACTTTCTTTATTATAGTATATAAATGTCCTCAAAGGTTAAGGAGGACTGTAGAGCCATTCCATTATCCACTCAATGACTTAAGATGCTTATATCAGGAAGATTCGAATCTTCTCTTTCAATAGTACATCCTCTAGGGAATGATGCACGCTGCAGACTGGCATGATCAGATACGATTTCAGAGGCTGGTACTATCTATCCTGGTTCTCACTGCTTTTACTTTATGTATAGATTATGGAGATAAGATTACTTTTTCTTATTGTTACCATCTTGTATTCTTTCTTTTTCTGTGTATCGGCAGCTGTTCATCTTTCTTTTAATCTTTTAAACTAATGTACTGTTTTGATTTTTTAAACTAATACACTGCCTGATTTGCCTTTTTGCAAAACCTCCATTGCATGTAACAGTGTTATTTAAGGATGCACACATTCCAGAGTATTTAAAAGATCAATCATTTGGGTACACAAAGATACACCAGAAAAATCTTTTCAATGTATCTAATCAAATAATATAAATTAAAATTCAAATAATCTGAATAAATGATTGACAGTACTTTGTATATATACTATTATATATGTATATGTTTATATGCGTGCGTGTATATATATATATATATATATATACTATTTTAATATATGCATGCGTGTGTGTGTGTGTGTGTTTGCCTCATGTGTCTTAATATCTTAGCCTTTTTTATAAATTAGGAGACAGGGTCTCACTCTGTCATCTAGGCTGGGGTACAGTGGCACAATCATAGCTCACTGAAGCCTCCAAAACCTGGGCTCAAGCGATCCTCCCACCTCTGCCTCCTGAGTAGCTGGGACTACACCTGGCTAATTTAAAATTTTTTTCTTAGAGAAGAGGTCTTGCTGTGTTGCTTGGGCTGGTCTCAGATTCCTGGCCTCAAGTGGTCCTCTTGCCTCAGCCTCCCAAATCACCAGGATTATAGGCATAAGCCACTGTGCCCTGCCTTAGCCTTTCTTTTCTGCCTTATCTCATATCTTTTCTCTACATAAATACTTGGCACTTTCATGCCTGTCCAGTTATTATGTCCGACATGCTTTTTACTTTCTTACAATCATACCTGAATTTGTGTTATTCTTCCTCCCCATCATATATATATATACACACACACACACACACACACACACAGGAGATATATATATATATCCTGTCACCAAAGGGGATTCCCTTTTGTCTTAAAGTTAGATAACCCAGTAGAAGTTGCACATGTTACATGGTGGTTAAATGCTGCTTTTAATTTAAAGGGTGGGAGAAAGAAGTAGGGGTGTGTGTGTGTGTGTGTGTGTGTGTGTGTGTGTGTGTATCCTGCAAGGTCCAATATATTCCAAGCATCTATATGAGAATTCATGAGATGCATTTTTAGTGGAAATAGTTGTCTCTTCCTTTGGTACCCTGTAGTAACTATTGCTCATATAGGGATTTTGCCAGCTGTTCACTTGCTAGGCAGATGACATCAGTCACGCCTCTCTGTCTTGACTGCACATTGGAGGGTCTGTTTACGGTTCATGTGGCTCTTTGAGTCTTCCATATCATTTGAGATGAATGAATGGATTATATAATTACTAAGTTGGCTTACACTCAAATAAAATTAAATAGTTACTATTTTCAAACATCTATAAATTATCACCGTGTCCAGGTCAAATGAAATTAAACCATCTAAGTACACTGATTGTTTTATTCTTTCTTTGGAATTTGCAGAAAGAGAATCCACAAGCTTTTCTGGGAAGTAATGTTATGTAGTTAGCTGTTCTTCAATACTAATTCTTAATGAACATGAGTAAACCTTCATTCACTTACCAAGATTTTAAAAAAATTATATTGCAACATTTTCTTTTATTCTAAGTGCAGACATAAGTAGACATTTTAGTAAAACTGAAATAGTAGTTTCTCTTCCTCCAAAGCACAATCTTAATTGTTACTACTTCTTTCTCCCACCCTTTAAATTAAAAGCAGCATTTAACCACTGTGTAACATGTGCTACTTCTACTGGGTTATCTACCATTAAAGACAAAAGGGAGTCACCCTTGGTGACAGGACAAGCCTGTGCCGTTCTGGTAACCTGGGCATGTCAATGGAAAATAAGATAGATTTCACATCACAGAGAAAATAATGTGCTTCATGAAGCTGTTTCAACTTGGAAACCTCACCAGACGTCTTCATCTCCACAGTTTGTTGTGACACAGAAACACAAAGCAGAAAATGTAGGTTTAAGTTTCAAGGCCCATGATAGCGTTGTCTTTTCTCCCCATCTATTGGTTGGGCCACTCATACTACATTCTTTATCTTCAACTCTCTTTCTTGACAAATGATTCTCACTTAATTCTGCAAATATTTGTCCTGCCTACTCTATTTCGTGATGCTCAGATTCTGAATAACTTTAAAGAATGCTCCTTTTCTTTCATTTTAGGATGTAGTTTATTAGTGACTTTATCTCTTACGTTATGTCATTTTCAGGAAGTTACTTATCTCCTCTAATTTATAGATGTGAACTGAGCACACACACACACATATATATGTATGTACGTACACATGTATAATATATATACACATATACATGCATAGTCTAACACAAATGACTTCCTACTTGGTCATCTTAATTGAAATGATATATGCCCATTCATTTAATTTAATAAAAATTGAAAAGCACCTACTATGCTTAGGGAGATTTTAGAATTTTGAATTGCTAGAGGTTCCATACTGAAGAAAGTAATACATTGTTTGTCTTCATGGAATTTATATTCGGGGGGTAGATATATTTATAGATGCATCGATAGATAAAAATATCAATTTATATACATTAATATATAATGTTTAATATATCCAAATTTCTAATTTTGAAACAGTTAATGATATAAAGTATGAAGAAAAATGAAGCAGAGCAAGATGCTGTGTAAATGGTGGTAGGAGTGGGGACTAATTTTGTAAAGAGGAGTCAGCAGGAGTCTGTGAGGAGGTGATGCTTAAGCAGAGCCCCGAATGAAGTGAGGGCGTGATCACATAAATATCTAGGGAAACCTAGCCTTGGCAGAGGTCAGTATGAAGGATGTCCTGCCTGGAATGACATGATCAGAGAGAGGAATTAAATGAAGTAAGAATAGACAAATAGCCAAGCCAATGTCCCATGGGGTCTTACAGACTATGGAGAAGACTTTGCATGTTATTCTTAATGTTTTGGAATGTTATTGAAAGTCTCATAAGTAATTCTAGAAAGGAGTATAAGAGAGGTCATTTTCAAGTACTGACATTATTAAAAGAAGTCATTTTGAGTAGGGAAGAACCTTTCTCAAATTCTCCTTTACCACATGAAGCAAAATTCTGGGATTATAATAGTAAGTTACCTTCTGCCATATGTTAAGTAAAGATGAAGAATCCTTAGTGCATTGTATCACTCTATATACATTTTCCTTCTTTTTCTGGATTAAACAAATGATTTTGTGCTATTTTTGAAACTCTTATTTTTACTAGATCTCAAAATATTAAAATTTGGTTTTCTCCTGTATTATTCTTGAATTAGTCCTTAGAATATAAGGTGATGTTTATAGTTAGGGTCTGTTTGTTTTTGTTTGTTTCTTTCTCTCGTTATGGTGTTTTTATTCTTAAAACACAGAGGTCTACAATGATAATAATTCAGCATCCTATGAATGTTCTTTTTGAATTTTTAAACAGTATGATGAGGTAAGTTATGATTTACCATGCCTAGGATTTCTAGTTACATATTGTGGAAATTAATTGATCTAACTTTGTAGAAATTTGACTACCTACCCTTTTCTAAATATATATAGACACACACAGAGAAATCATACTTTTTCTATACTAATTACAGAAGTATAGGGCGATGTTAATTTTTTCATGCATTAAACAACTAAAGCCTACAGTATGCCAAGGCACTGTTCAAGGAAGTGAGAATATAATAACAAAAAAATTCTTCTCTAGTTCATATTAAATTGTATGTATGGAATGTGTATGTTTGTGTATACCCACTGGAATTTTGTTTTATCCTGCCAACTGATCTAATTAGAAAAACTCAGTCAATATATTTGAATCCCACATTCCAGCAGCTATTTTCTCCATTTGCTTTTATTACTGTTTGTGGTGAGCTTGACATATAATTTTAAGGTGTTAACATCCCTAACTTATGTATGGGTACAGCTCATAAATATGAACCCATGTCATGCAACTCATATATGACTGTGTTCAAAATAATGTGTATTAGACTTTAAAACTATTTTAAATAACTTTCCTACATTTGTCGGTTTCAGCATTAATCTCATTAATACTAAACTTTGTGATCCTAGGTTAAAAAACATATTCAAGATAGCTTCGGAATGTTTGGTATACAAATAGGTCTGGCTAAATATAAGTGTTAGCTTTCTCAAGCATCTAAATGCTGGCAGGCTTTTAAAAAACCAGGGCTTTAAGGAGAAAACACCTGCTCTGTGGTTTTGTAGCAGATATGAAGTATTCAAATTTTTTAATAAATAGAAAAAGAAATATATAACAGAAACAGGTTGCACTTGTCTTTCTCATTAAGCAGGTGGTTAGTACCACTATTTGCATTTTCATAGCCTTAATATACGTTTTCCTTCTCTAGATACAAAGGGAAATTATCACAAATTTGCCTAAGGATAGCAATTAGGACTACTAATTTATTCTTCTTTGCATTTTATTAAGCTTTACCAAATACAAATGAATTTCACAAGGGAAGATTATACTTGTTTTTACATCTACCATTATAAATTTG